>NC_092778.1:9349637-9967494 GCF_047496795.1 Chiloscyllium punctatum
GACAAGCCAGATGGTCGACACCTGAACAGGACTTGGATAAACGTCCTTGCGAGCACTTCAAGGGAGAACTTGTATAAGCTTGGTGTTGGAGGGGGTGGAACCCTGAGGGGAAATTCAGAGCGGGGGAAAAGCAGCAGAAACATAATAAGTTAAAAATGTTACAGCATGAATAACTGGCAGGGTTAATGTAATGAATGTAAATGCAAGGATTAGTGTGAACAACGCTGATGAGCTGAGGGCATAGATAGCATTACTTTAACAGAAACATGGTGTAAAGAGGGACAGGATGATGGTGACGATGCAGCATCACTGGATATAGAGTGTTCAAACAGAACAGAGCAGGAATAAAATAGATGGGGTGTTGTGCTGTTGGTTAAAGCATCAATCATAGCTGTGAGGAGCATTACATACTAACAAGGCATCATATGGATTAAGGTCAGAAATAAAAAGGGGGAGACCACATTACTTAGCATGTACTATAGTCCTCCAAACATTCAAAGAGAGGTAGAGGAGCAAATGTGTTTGCAAAGTTCTGTGTTCAAAAACAGTAGAACAATAACAGTTGGAGACTGTGGGCAGCACGGTAGCACAGTGGTTAGCACTGATGCCTCACAGCACCAGAGACATCGGTTTAATTCCAGACCTGAGTGACTGTGTGGAGGTTGTATGTTCTCCCCATGTCCACTTGGGTTACCACCCAGTGCTCTGGTTTCCTCCCACTGCCCAAAGATATGCAGGCTAGATGGCTTAGCCATAGTAAACATGGGAACAAGGGGATAAGATGGTGGTTGGGTCTGGATGGGATGCCTTTTAAGGGGGAGGGCAGACTCAAAGGACTGAATGGCCTCCTTCTGCACTGTAGGGATTCAATGACTTCACATTCACAAATATCAAAAGGCGTGAAAGACAAAGATGGCACAAATATTTTGAACTGCTTCAGAAAATACTTTTAGTCAGCACATAACATGCTAAGTGAGAGAAGTGCAATTCTAAGTTTAGTCTTCGGAAATGAAGCTGGGCATATGGATTAAGTAGCAGTGGATGATCATTTGGGAGATAGTGATCATAATTCAGTTGGATTTAATACCATTATGCAAACAGACAAAAGATAGAAAAATAGTAAAAGTTTTAAATTAGGGAAGGCAAACTTTACAAAGCTGAGAGATGACCTAGTAAAAGGGACCTGTTCCAACTAGTTGAAAGTGTGTGCAGACATATCCCTACAAAAAAAATGGGTGGTATCACCAAACCTACAGTTCCTTGCTTATACCAAAACATATGGGTAAATTAAAGCAGAAAATAGATCATATGACAATCACAAAAAAGTAGACTTTAGGATATTTAGAGGAATATAGAAAATACAGTAGACAAGTGAAAGAGGAAATTAGGAATGTGAAGTGAATACAGTGAATCCCTACAGTGTAGAAAGAGCCCAGTCAACATATTGAGATAAAATATTGCCTGATTAAAATTATGGAAAACCCAAAGATGTTTTATCAGTACATTAAGAACAAAAGCAAAAGGATATCTAAGGAAATGTGTACAGCTAGCAGAGGTAGTTGTAGATGTGTGGGCAGGATTCTAAATGAGTCTTTTGTTTCTATTTGAGATGAAGCAGACATTCTAGTTAACCAGGAAGACTGTGAAATATTAGATAAAATAAATATAATGAGAAGGGAAGTACTGCAGGCACTGACCTCTTTGAGGGTGGATAAATCACTAGAATGGGATGAATTGTATCCTCGAATGATAAAGAAAGCAAGGCAGGAAATGATAGATGTTCTGAGGCTTATTTTCCAATCCTCACTCGATATTGGCAAGGTGCCAGAGGACTGGAGGTCCACAAGCATTGTACCATTATTCAGAAAAGGGTGTGAGAGCTAGGCTAAATAATTATATATCGGTCAGTTTGTCCAAGGTGGTGAGCACGGTGGCACAGTGGTTAGCACTGCTGCCGCACAGCGCCAGAGACCCGGGTTCAATTCCCGCCTCAGGCGACTGACTGTGTGGAGTTTGCATGTTCTCCCCGTGTCTGCGTGGGTTTCCTCCGGGTGCTCCGGTTTCCTCCCACAGTCCAAAGATGTGCAGGTTAGGTGAATTGGCCATGCTAAATTGCCCATAGTGTTAGGTAAGGGGTAAATGTATGGATGGGTTGTGCTTCGGCAGGTCGGTGTGGACTTGTTGGGCCGAAGGACCTGTTTCCACACTGAAATGTAATCTAATCTAATCAAAGTACAAGAATAAATACTGAGAGATAGGATAACTACTAATTGGAGAGGCATGCATTACTCAGGGATAGTGTGGATTTTTATAAGAGAAGGTCATATCTTATTCACTTCATTTATTTTGTTGTAGAAGTAACAAGGAGGATTGATGAGTGAGAGGTGGGTACGTGGATTTTAGTGAGGCATTTGACAAGGTCCCACCAGGCAGGCTATTAGGAAAATTAACTCCATGGGATACAGGGGAATGTTGCAATCTGGATACAAGATTTGCTGAGAGAGAGGAAACAAAGGGTAATCATTAACATATGTCTTTGCAAATGGAAAGCATATTCCAGTGGTGTTTCACAGCACTCAGTTTTTGGTCCCCTTGCTGCTTATGGCATATTTTAATGATGTTGACTTTAATGTGGGAGACATTTATTTAAAACTGTTTTTAATTTTCTTGTGAGACATGGGCATTAGTGGCTGGGCCGGAATTTATCATCCAACCCTAGTTGCCCTTGAGAAGGGGATGATGATTGGGAAATTTGTAGACATCATATAAAGTGGATGAGTAGTTGATAGGGAAGAGGATGTCTGTTGATCGCAGGGAGACAGCATTATTTGGTTGAGTGGATTGAAAAGTGGCAAAAGGAATCTGAAGAAGTGCAAACATTTGGGGACGGCAAACAAAGCAAGGGAATACATAACAACAGGAGGGTATTGAGAGATGCATTTTGGTGATTGAAGCGAGTACACTTCACACTTCACTGGAACTGCATCTGAAGTATTGCGAGGCTAGAGCTACTGGAAATTGGTATTAGAATGGGTGGCTAGTATACTGTGATGGACTACATGGCCTCCAACTCTGCCGTAACTTCCCGTGGTTCTATACATCCAGGGTCTTCATTTTAAAATTCATATCCTTGCTTCAAATCTCCCTGAGGCCTTGTCCCTCCCTTTCTAATCCAGTGTGCTAGCCATCTGAAATAGCTATTTCCTCTATATCTGGCCCGTTGAGCATTCTCAATGTTAGGTGATCACCATGGTAACCATGCCTTCAGCTGCCTCAATATAAAGTCCTGAAATTCCCTCCTTAAACTTCTCTGTCTCACCAACTCTCTTTCTTTCTTTAAAAGGCTCCTCAATACCTCCTTCTTTAGCCAAACTTTGGCCATCTGCTCAACTATCATCTTGTGTAACTTCATGCCAATATTGTGCTGTGGAACACTCCTGTGAAATGCCAGGCCGCAACTGCTTACTTTAAAAGCTCAATAGGTTGTCGTTGGTAGAGTGGAAGAGTTGATGTTAGTTTGGATGCAGACAAGTGATAGGAGGTGCATCTGGGGGTAAAATTATAACATTTTTGTTGAGAATAATCCAGATCACTCTCAAATCATTACAGATCTCTCTCTAGATTTTCCTTCTTTCTACAATTGCAGACTTTTAAAACACCAATCTTGTCAGAAACCTATAGACACTCGCCCATCAACTTCACATGTTGATAAGATATTAAATGTTAGAAAAACGTTGAGGTTCTTAGAAACATTGAATTTAACAACTCAGGAGGAAGTCTTTTGGTCTACTGAAACTGTGCTTGCACTTTGGAAGTGTCCTGCATTCAGTCTCTTCCTTCTGTCCTTTCCCTGTACCCCTGCAGATATTTTAGGAACATAGGACTTAGGAGCAGGAGCAGGAAAGGGAAATTTTCTTGTAACCTTTAAACCCAATGTTTATCAAAAATCTATCTAACTTGGCCTTGAATCAATTTAATGACCCAGTCTAATCTGTTTTCTGGGGCAAATAGTTCAACAGAGCGATGACCCTTGAGAGAGAAAAGTTCTCCTCATCTTCAGTTTAAAAGGGAACCGCTTATTGTTGTATCCCCTGGTTTTTGTTTCTTCCCCAGGGATGGCGTGTCTCCTAATATCAACCCTACAAATTCCTTCAGGATCTTCTGTATGAATACGTTTCCTCCTTGCTTTTGAAAGGCAAACTGCTTCTGAATCCATCACTCAGGCAGTGCCTTCCAAATCATAATTTATTGTTTAAAAAAACTGAATCTCTTCACCCCTCCTTTTGTTCTTCAGTTAATTACGGGTTGCCCTGTTACCATTTTCTGATGACTGTTATCATTGTACTGAGTTCAATTAATAAAATTATATTCAGTGGTCGTTTCATTGAATTTTGCCCAACCTCACCATATTGTTGGGGGATAGTGAGTCTGAAGGAGCTCATTGGGCAAATTTTTAACTCAGCAACTAGGAGAAAGCGAGGACTGCAGATGCTGGAGATCAAAGTCGAAACATGTGACACTGAAAAAGCACAGCAGGTCAGACAGGATTCCTGATGAAGGGCTTTTGCTTGAAACATCGACTCTCCTGCGCCTCAGATGCTGCCTGGTCTGCTGTGCTTTTCCAGCGCCACACTTTTCAACTCAAATTTTTAACTCACCCGCATAGCTTTGATGCAAGCCTGTTTTTTTTAGGAATGGGTTTTGTGATTTAAGATTCTAATCAATGATGGTGTGGTTATTTTAAATGTTGTTTGTTTAATAATGTTTGTACTGCATGTAACAATTATAAATGATAGTGCACTCTACTGCTTGTAAATGCAAGATTAGTTTTGTTCCTTATCTGTTTTATTAAGGTTAAGTAAAACTGTTGCACATTACTGATTTCCATCAAACAAAACCAATAAGAAAGCTGACGCTTCCAGAATGTTCTTGATAGATAGTATTCAGATGTTGTCTCTTTTATCTCCTCAGGATGAGAGCTGATTTCCTTTGTCCCACACTTTGCTTCCCTCCATCTCTCTCTCTCTGTCTGCAATCTGTTCTCTTCTTGAAGAGATAAAAGAGAAAACAGTTAAAAACAATATCCGTTGAGAACATTCTGGAAACATCAACTTTTTTATTGTGCATGTTTGATGGGCACCATCAACATGCAACAGCTTAAGTGTTTCCAACTACTTTTCTTTCTCTCACTCTGTCCACCTTTAAGACCTCAGGTAAAACCTACCTCTTCAGCTGAGCCTTTTCATCTTCGACCCTAATATCTCCGAATGTGGTTTGGTGTCGGAATTTACTTGGGTCTTACTTCAACGCATTGAAGATGTCACAAAAAAATACAAATTGTTCTCGATCCTGCTAGCCCTACGCCAAAGCACGTACTCCAGATTGTAAATTGCGCAGGATGCGGTGGGAGGTGTCTGTCATGATGTTCTGGCTATCATGAGAGAGAGGAACCAGCCGGTACTGTCTGCTCAGGGTTTTTATATGTTGGGAAGCTGGGAGACCCATAGCATCACAGTGTCAATTTAACCATGCTGAAAGATCGGAAAGACTCATGTAGACCAATGCATAGCACATTTGAGGAAGTGATCATCCATCAATTTCTAAAGGACAGTCAAACTGAATAGGATAAAACTGGATTCAGATAACTCCCTTTCAAGAGGGCTAAATTAACATTACCCTCTCCCAAGTCTGGCCAGAGGTAAGACTGTGAAGCAGTGAGGAAGCAAAAAGGAAAGATGAAATTAGATAACAGGGATGATTATATTTATTCATACGCAGTATCCACTCCTTGCAGAGTTGTCATGCATTATATTTACTGCAGCTAAGCAACTGATGTGCTAAGCAGACAAGCATATGATTTGTATAAAGTCTTGAGTGCAGTTGGTTTAATTGGGGTGAATCCGTATTTTCTATGACAGTGGAATTGATCTTGCCTTTGTTGAATGACTCAAGGGGAAGTTGAGTCTTTTAGTGATATTAAGCAGGCAGTTTTACCTCACAGCTGGCTTTTCTCACTGACTCGTGAGTAAATCTTCAGGATTAGAATAAAACTTAATGGCAAGAAGGGAAATAGTTTCATGCTTTTGCCTTACCGACTTTCAGTTGATATATTTTGCTTGTAGGCTGCACTCATAAATTACTGTAAGCGATCTGCATTTTGTTCTACTTAAGCAGATCCAAACCCTCCCAGCTCCCAACCTGCTCAGCTCCTTTGATGAATACTGAATCTCTATCCATTCTAAACACAGCATGCACTGAGGTTCCAACCTACTTTACCTCCCCTTATCCATATCTGCAGCCCTTCCCCCTCCAGACGATACACAGTCAAGGAAATTAAACATGAAAATTTACAGGAGAAATAAGCAAGTGAAAGGAGGAATAGATTGGAATTAAATGAAACCAAGTAGATCAAGTTCAAGAGGTAAAAGTAAATACCAAATGTGCAAGAAGAAATATTCAACCGGCGCGAAGAAAATAATTCTGTACAGAAATGGCACAGACTGATATGCATACACAACGAGTTAGAGGGTGAAGAAAGAAAGCTCAGATAACAGAGGGCGAGGGCAATTCAAAAGAAGTTACCACACAGAGGCTAAAAACGGAACATTGAATGCAGAGGACAACACGTCGGAAGAGAGAAACTATTATCATAGGAGCGGTCGAAAGAAATTGATGGATGGGTGCACGAGGACCATGGAATGATGTTCAGGAGCTTTTAATGAGATAGGACCTGCTGCAGCATGGCAGATTAAACAGGGCTGACACATTGCTGAAATATACCATTCACTGAGGTGCCTTTGGTAAGCTGAGAAAAACTTATTGGCATGAATTGAACATCTGTCCGCCCCAAAAGCTCTCTTCAGTTAACGGGGTGTCTGTGATGAAATGAATAATTCAAATTTATTTTGATTTACAAATAGGGGAATGGGCTGGAAAGAGCACCACTTCTTAGCATGTAAGTCAAAGTTGTGCAGCTGTGTGGCATAATAATTGCACCAGCTTAGCTGCTTCTCGCACAAGAAGGGGATGGTGACTGAGTACCCCTCTCCACAAAGGTACACCACATCAGCACTAACCTAGCATCCTGAGCATCATGCCCACGAGAGTTATAGGTCTGAATTTTACACGTTAAGTCTCTCAAATAGAAACCATTGAATTAATTGTTGCTGCTTAATTGATACTCAAAAATGCATTGAGTAAATTGAAGGGATTTGTGGAGCAAGATATTTTAAGGCTTCACTGTGCAAAATTTCAATAACTATTTCATTATTCTGAACCTGATTGATTGGTGAAGAATTATATGGATAATCTATTTAATGCAATATCCATTTTATATTCATCTGGACTAAAGACTGTCATAAAAAGAGATTTAAATAAAGCATTAGTATACATGATGCCATAAATTTGGGAAATTAAATGCATTACTATTCCTGGTTAGATTCAGATTCATTGAAAGTGTGGGTGTATACAAAATTGGGAATATCTATAGCTTTTGGAAGTGAGGAAGGATGAAGATGTTATTTGTGGATTTGTTAAATAAAAGTTTTCTTCCAGTAGCTATGTTCTTTGAATAGCACCTTTCTATAAATAAAAGTGCTTCTCAGCTAACGGTGGAACCAGTTAACATGATTCGCTGGGGTAATGCATTGAAAATCAAGTTGCACTATTCATGGAATCATCACAAATATGAAGATTGAATTAAATCATCAAATTGCCCTCTTAACCACCTAGTCAGGTCAGAAGGATGTGGTCACCTGGACTTTTTTTACATTATCAAGAAAATAACTATAGCATTCAAACTGTTCTTAAAACAAATGACAAAAATAAAATGTTGGTTGAATTGTTCATCTATATCATCATACCTTAAACTTTACCCCATTTAAAAAAAAATCCTGTTCACAAACTGATAGAGATACAAAGAACAAAATAGGACACATGGTAGGAAGGGGTGAAAGGAAGTCAGAGAAGCAAAGTTCTAGCACCACTCCAGATTGTAGATTCAGTGACTTCTTTTCCCTTGGCTCCTTCTGATTCTTCGAGGAGAAAGTGAGGACTGCAGATGCTGGAGATCAGAGCTGAAAATGTGTTGCTGGAAAAGCGCAGCAGGTCAGGCAGCATCCAAGGAACAGGAGAATCGACGTTTCGGGCATCCTGAAGAAGGGCTGATGCCCAAAATGTCGATTCTCCTGTTCCTTGGATGCTGCCTGACCTGCTGCGCTTTTCCAGCAACACATTTTCAGCTCCTTCTGATTCTTTGCTAGTGATGCAAAGTTGTGAATACCTTGATTCTCAGTTTTTCATTCACTGGTTGGGGATTTCCTTTCAACAGAGGATTTGCAGAGAAAACAACTTACAGAGAAAGGTGAAGGAGAGTAGCCAGCTGCTGGAGCTGGCTACTCACTACACAGAGACACAGAGTGAGATCGACGCATTGCTATAGCAGGCTGTATTGTCCACGTCCAAGACTGTAGCCACTCACCCAGGAGCCAACAAGTGGTTGGTACTGTGCTGAGCCTGCCTAAACTCTCAACAACAAATCCTGATTGAAAGACAAACAAAAAATTGTCTCTGAGCCTAGGTGCTGAGAACAAACAAACAAACACACACATAGACACTGCAACACTTCGTCAAGAATGCTCCCTCACTGCATGAATGAGGCAACATTATAGATAAAATTCAAAGTATTCCTGTGACTTGCTTTTAAAACTGCAAACATCTACTTACATGATTGCTTGGTTTAAAGCAGTATTTTCTTTTTACCCTGTAGTCAATGAATATAAAAGTGGTTGAGAGAATGACAAGGCGCATGGACAGTAAAGATTACATGGAATTGCAGTGGACACTGAGGAAGTAATCACGTATCGCCTATTGAAGTGGAGATAAGCAACAGGCAATTTGGTTTATGCCTCATCATTTCTCTAAGGGAAAAGTGTGGGCCGAGTTGCTGGTTGCCTGCATCTTTGCAGCAAACATATGATGCACCCAAACTTCTATTGTCAAAGGCAATCTGTCACTCCAAAATGAAGCACTGCATCATGAGAATGCTTTAAATGGATGTGGGTGATCCAAATTTGAAAAATGGATTTTGCAAAAGTTTGTGTGACATAATGATTGCATCAGCTCAGCTATTCTAGCTCAGGCAGGGGATGACTGATTGAGTGCCCCTCTCAACAAAGGTGCACAGCATCAGCATTAACCATTCAGTAACCTGAGCACCATGTCCAATGAAGCTATGGGTCTGAATTTTACACGGTGAGCCTCTTATATAGATATTATTGAATTAATCATTACTGCTTATAATAGACTTAAAGAAACAGTTGAATTAATTGAAGGAATTTGTGGAGCAAGTTATTTTGAATCTTCACTGTGCAGAATTCCAATAATTAATTCATTATTCAGGACTTGATTGCTTGATTAAGAATTGCATAATCATCTATTTTATGAAATGTCCGTTTTATATTCACCTGTTGCACATATTGCAATATACTGAGCAATGAGAAACAACCAGCCCACACCTCTTACTGAAATAATGCAGCGGACGTTTCTTAAATCAGTGAGTTGACCAGTCCACTCAAATAGAAATGTCTCGCTTTTTCATTTAACCAATGAATGAAAGGAAGTCAATTAATACATACCTCAGTTTTAAAAACAAACACTGAATATATTAGTTATACTTTTCACCCATGAGGATGGTAGAGAGGCATTAAGGAGAAAGGAAACTGTGGCTAGACACTGAGCTTGCATTGTGGTCAATTAAATGAATATCAATGTGAGCAAGTATTGAATGAGGGGAAAGCTCAAGCTAGGGTTCCATCCCTCCAGGATTAGTTTGAAGTCATACTGCACAGAAAAGGCCCTTCATACACCGAGGTTCCAACTGACTAAGCAGAGCACCACACTGTTATGTTGCAAACGATAACTGTATTGAAACAGAATTCAAGTCCAGACTTTTGTGTCAGTGCTGTACTTCAATTGGCTACACTCTGTAAGACAAAGCATCAGAATTGGCCATTCGGCCCAAATGGTCTGCTCCACCATTCAATAACATCACTCTCTATATTTAACCAGCTTGTATATTTTCCAGTGATCATCCCTTATAATAGTAGCACTTTTCCATCGATTAGCCCCGGCTGGTAAATGCTTGACTTTGGTATACACATTTTGCTGTGTCCTTTTGGACTAATGGCCTCATATTGACCATTAGAACTGATCTGTCAGTTGTAGCACTTTGATCCCCACAATTGTGCAACATTGGCATTTGGGAAGTTTCTGTCTCAATATTTTCTATAATTCCTTCAGAATCTGCAAATCTGTAATCTAAGCAGTCTTGATGATTGTCACTCAACAGTCTGGCTCCTAGGTTGTACAATTATTATTTATGCATTTTTAACAACAACTTTCTCGGGTCTCTTTTATGTTGTACTTCCCCCTCTCTTACAATAAACAATATCTCCCAGATTGAAGCTGGTTTCTGATGGCTTTGCCTTAAATTTAAGGGCTCATTGAATTCTATCTGCACCGTTGGCTTCAAGGAAAACCTTTAATGAAAATGGTTATTTGGAAGCACTAGCTTTCGGAGCGCTGCTCCTTCATCAGGTGGTTGTGCCTGGTGTTGAGTGATTTTTAACTTTGTACACTCCAGTCCAACACCGGCATCTCCAAATCATTTATGAAAATGTTATGTATTCAAATGCTTCAATAAAGTGGAACTAATTGTAGCCTGTTTGCAAGCTGGGGGTGATCAGATTACTGATGGAATTTTATGATAAAACTTTAGGATTCATACCAAAGGCTAAGTGCTATGGACTAGAACTCCCAACTATCTGCAAATAATTCTCAGCATGTACAGACCACGTAGTGTAGATGGTAACTGAATTTGGCTGATTTGCTAGAAAGTTATGAATAATTTCATCTATTACTGCATGCTTTCTTTCAGACACCCCATTGATAAAATAGCTTTGTTTTACTGTATTTCTAACTATTATGTTCATATTCGCACACATTTCTCTGAATTCTCCATTAGCAAATTGCCTATGCAATTGTAACATCATTGTCCTTTTGTCTTCTAAGTTTTTACCCCCTGATGTCAAAAACACTTCAAATCTTTTCGTGGAGAGGTCATGCTCCATTAAAGAAGTGCAATAATGTCCTGATTGTGAAAATTGCAAATTCACAGAATCACCAAATAAAATAGCTTAGTTCTGTTCCAGATGCAGTTTCATCCGGGCTTCTTATAACGATGGTCGACTTGATAACAAGGGTGTTTCACCAGACACTACGCCTGAGCTAATGATAATGATTAATTCAGACTATTTTACAAGGAATACTCTCTCTTTTCAAAGATTTTAGCATGTCATTATCCCTAAGACTGAAACTGGTGGAATTCTCAGGTACCTTAACTCTGCCCTGATCTTTTTTTAGTCAGAAAATCTAGCTAACCAGTCTATTCTACTCATAGGAGATGTGGATCTACTGCCCAAAAGTGCAGAAATGAAAGATTCTGCCACCAATACATTCATCACTGGGCTGAAACCTCTCATCATCAATACATTGCCCTCTTTTTGATCCATATTTCCATCTCCTTACTCTGAACCCTTCATTTCATATGGTATAGGTTTGTTCGCTGAGCTGTAGGTTTGATATCAAACTTACAGCTCAGCGAGCAAACCCACACCATAAACCTCAACCTGAGCTACAAACCTTCACAAACCTTCACTTCATGTTTAGTTTTGAATACTTTATTATTGTATTTGAGACAGTTCATTGCATAGCAGTAGATTGAATCACATCTGAAACATCAATTGATTACACCCTGAGAATATTTGGAGTTCAGTCGCTAATTGTAAGTCTCAAATTGTCTTCTCTCTTCGAAGTTATTATTAGCATTTCTGTCTTCATTTCTATTAGTTATAATCGCTTTCCATACAGTAGCCTGCAACCTGTATCTATTTAGTCTCACAATTTATTACATTGTGTCCTCTACTTTCTGTCATGTCATTGATTGCCCTTTGCTACAAATGCTGCTGGGAAGGAATGCTTTCCTTGTGGTCTGCTCTCCCACTGGCGAGGTGAACTGCAGACTGGGTGATCACTTTGCAGAACACTTTTCCGCAGAAATGACCCCGAGCTTCTAGTTGCCCTCCACTTCAACACACTACTGTGTGGTTAAAAACAATGACTGCAGATGCTGGAAACCAGATTCTGGATTAGTGGTGCTGGAAGAGCACAACAGTTCAGGCCGCATCCAAGGAGCAGCGTGCCTGACCAACATCTGTGTCTTGGGCTTGCAACAGTGCTCAGCAAAGCGCAGTGCATGCTGAAGGAACAGCATCTCATTTTCCGCTTGGGGACCCTTGAGGACTCAATATCAAGCTCAATAATTTTTGGGCCTGAGCACCTTCTCCCATATCCTTACCCAAACCCCCCCACACACCAGGCTGTGCCACTACATGGACTGCTATCACAAACAATCCATTGTCAGCCACTTGTGGTCCCCCCTTAGCAACGACTGATTCTCCCAGGTTGACCTTTACCCATTCCTTTGTCTACCCAACTGCTTCTCTTTCTTTCACTCTCTCTTAGCGAGCTTTGAGAAGATTTGTCTCTTTCTCTCTCTCTCTCTCTCTCTCTCTCTGGGGTACATCTCTATCTATCGTTTACTATAGTGACAATTAGTTCTGAAGAAGAGGCATTGGACCTGAAACATTAAATCTGGGTTCTCTCCACAAATGTTCCAAGGCATGCTGAGCTTTTCCAGTAATTTCTGTTTTTGTTTTTGATTTCTAGAACCTGCAGTTCTTTGGTTTTTATGCTTTCTAGGTTTTCTTTACCGCTCCTGATGTTTGTTCTCATTTATAGGCAAATCTAACTTATTTATAACTCGTCATTTTGCACAGTTCTTTCACTTAAAATGTCAGCACAGATTGAGGAATTTCCAAATGATATCACTGCAATCTTGCACAGAATATATTGAGTTCCATTACACACCGGCCCATAGAAATATCCCCTTTTTTCCCTAAATTCATCAAAATTTGACCACACTTTCTAAGCATCCTTGAAAGTCAACTATCTGTTCAAACCTTCATCTGTGTTCAAATCGTCAGGCTCCAATTCCAAAAAAAACTTTACTTCTTATCTTGCTTCTGTTTGGTGACAAAGATGCTAAGGTCATTACCCTGCTTCCTGTTTCTTAAAGAAATATTCCAACTCCACATTGTAACTTCATTCTCCCACTGGTCATAAGGTTCATCAACAGAAAACAGGGGTGGCTAATCATATCCGGAAACTTTACATTTTGTCTCAACCATCCTCTGAGACCAATGCTATATCCCTAACACTGGCTACTTAAATAGAATTCAAGCCCATATTTTTATTTGAGAGAGGTAGCTCAGACAGCCACAGGTTTTACTCCATCACTGCAAGAAAAATCACTCTGTCGACTTTGTTCCAGTCATTTTGAGCAGTTTTTGTACCATTGACTTGGAATCCATTATGGCAGGATTCCAACATTGTGTAGGTGATGCTCAAATTCTCCTCAGCCTTCATGTCCCATTCTATATTGATGCACCTGGGGCCCCAAGACTTTTCATTCTCCCCATTTCCATTGAACAACTTTACACCATGTAAATGTTTCCCCTTTACCCCCAAGCCCATGGAAATTCCCATGCTTTGTTGGCTGTACAACCTTCTCTTGTAGAGTCTTCAGTTACCGAGATCGATTTGAAACCCCTTGCTTTCCCCTGTGCCTCCCTGCCCTGGAACACCCAGGCCCCTCCTAGTCTGAGGTCCCACTAATCACCTGCAGGATGTTGAGCATTCGGGGCTTAGGAATACCTGGTGCAGACCATTGTACATACAGACTCCTTCTACACTTTCCTTCAGTAGATTGGCATCAGTGTAGCCACAGTGATAATGAAGCCCATCCCCAGGACTCCATGGGCTGCCACTGATAAGGCCCCTAACAATTATTGAGCACATCTCAGGACTGACCACAGCCCACTCCAAAACTGACTTGGCAGGAAAGCCATGTTTGAACATGACAAAGCCCCCAGACTGATGTCTCCACAGCTTCTTGACTGATCTACCTGGAGTTGATCTGAAGGACAGATTGTGACCCAATCCATGGACTGGAAGGATGCAGATCCCTGGACTCTGGGAGGACCAAGTGTTTGACTGAAAGTGGCCAGCTGCCTTGACAGGAATAGGAGCTGTCAGTCCCCACTTCACCCATCTGCTGTCCTTTGACTTCAACACATGGCCATTTGTTGGAAGCACACACATGCTGTTTGCCATATAAACTGCTGGCATGTCTAACATTGAGTTAGCACAGTGACACATGTGCATCCTCTGCCAGATAGATTGCCTGTTCAGTGCTTATCACTGTCTCAAGCTGACCTATCTTACACTCTGCACTGAGAACAATGCAATCCCCAAAGACTGGCAGCATGTAACTGAACACTTAGAGATCATGTGCACCAAGGAAGCAATGTGATCCACAGAGAGAATGGCAGCCTGTACATAACTGCTAAAGTCAGTGAGTGGACACAGAGAAAAGCATTATGAAGTAGATAGAGGCTGGCAGTTTCCACAGAAATGGTAAACTGAATGGGTGTGAAGAAGGTAAGAATGATGCACTGTATCTCACATGAGATGTGTGGGTGTCCTTCTGTGCAAAGTGACCTAGCAGAAGAGTATAAATCATAAGTGTCCCTGAGTTCCGAAGTAAAGATTTGAAGGCTGAAGTGGTGTCCGAGTTAGTCAGAGGACAGCCTCATGATATTTTGATTTTATTCATTTGTGGGACTTGGGTGTCACTGGCTGGCCAGCATGGATAACCCATCCCTATTTGCCCTTGGGAAGGTGGTGGTGAGCTGTCTTCTTGAATCGCTGCAGTCCGCTTCCTGTGGGTTAACCGACAATGCTGGGAGAGTGGGAATTCCAGGATTTTGACCCAACTACTATGAAGGAATGGCGGTATGTTTCCAAGTCAGAGTGGTGAGAGGCTTAGAGGGGAACTTGCAGGTGGTGGTGTTCCCAAGTACTTGCTGCCCTTGTCCTTCTAGGTGGAAGTGATCATGGTTTTGGAAAGTGCTGTCTAAGGATCTTTGGTGAATTTCTGGTGATATGGTGAGACAGGGGGTTTTCTGATGGGCACTCTGGGGATTATGGGACATGAAACATGCAGGAATGAAGCAAGTTACAGTCCAACAGGTTTATCTGGAGGAACTAGCTTTCAAAGCGCTGCTTCTTCATCCCCTGATCACTACCACCTGATGAAGAAGCAGCAGTACTTCAAAAGCTAGTGCCTCCAAATAAACCTGTTGGATTATAACCTGGTGTTCTGTGCTGCCAAATCAGGAATGAAGCCGCAGTTGCATGATGACCAGGATATGTATCTGGTGAGCAGCAGCCACCAGCTACCTGCTCTGATTTACACATCAGGAATTTATATCACCTGGTTTCTTGGTGAAGGTGAGAAGAATTAGAAATGACAGATCAATAAGGTGAAACAAAATCAGAGATTGCTGGAAAACTCAGCAGGTCTGGCAGCATCCATTAGAAAGCTGAGTTAACATTTCGGGTCCAGTGACCTTCCTTCAGAATAGTTCTGAAGAACTGGACCTAAAATGTTAACTCTGCTTTCGGTCTACAGATTCTTCCAGACCTGCTGAGTTTTTTCAGCAATTTTCTTTCTGATTTCCAGCATCTGCAGTTCTTTGATTTTTTTTTGGAAATAAGGCGAAATGGACCTTGACTGAGAACCAAATGCATGGAAATGAGGTAGTTACCACTCAATGACTAGATTCTGAGTCACCACAGGTGGTATGATGGTTCAATGGTTAGCACTGCTGCCTCCCATTGTCAGGGACCCAGGCTCAATTCCACCCTTGGGTAGCTGTCTGTATCGAGTTTGCAGTGAAGGACCACTGTATTAAATAGAATTTAACAAATCTATCAAGCCAGGTTTCATCCTGGAGTCTGTCTTGTCCAGTAGTACCATCAGCTGGGACCATAACATTTTATAACTCATTAGTTATGTCCTAGCAGGTGTAATGTGGCCATTTCTGGGTACTATACTTTAGGAAGATAGTCTCCTGTGTATTCCCTAACTATATGGTATATGGAATGAGTGACCTAATTTATGTGAAGAGACTACAGATGTTTAGATTGTTCTCCCTTGAGTAGCAAAGGGTCAGAGGAGATTTGAGGTTTTTTTCTAGATGCGCAATGATTTTCAGCAAAGGTGTGTTGTGGCACCAAACATTTTTCTCTTTATTTTCTTCACTGTGATGCATGAAGATGCAAAGGTAGGCTTTGAGAGGGAAATATGTATCTACTTGAAACAGACAGCATTCTCTTCAGTCTGTGACAACTACTGGTACACGACTAAACCACAGAGGAGTTTATCATGCAGCTTCTCCTGGCTGACAATTGTTCTTTTCTGGCACACATGGAGTGGGCATTGCAACTCATTGTAGAATGTTTCTCTGGAACAGCAAGTACCTTTTAGCCTATGACTTATCTGAAGCAAACTGAGTGCTTCCTTCAGAATAGTTCTGAAGAACTGGACCTAAAATGTTAACTCTGCTTTCAGTCTACAGATTCTTCCAGACCTGCTGAGTTTTTTCAGCAATTTTTCAGAAAACTGAGTGCTGTGGCAACTATGGTCCTGAGAAAATTAAAATCCATTGCAGTTTAATATTAATGGCGAATAGATCATCTATCTAGATAGTCTTATTTCAAATGATGCTACTGTCAATCAGAAAATAGTTAATTAGCAGTTTATGACCAGCTACTTTGACTGTCTGAAAATGTATGTCTGGCAAAACCATTCAATATGCATCTTTGCTACTTATCAAATATTCAGAGCAGATGTTATAACCACTTTCTTGCAAGAATGAGAATCACGGGTCCTGCACAGGAAACAGTGCAATTACAACAGAATTTCCATCAATGTGGCCTTTGTGCCACATTGAATTTCCATCAATGTGGCATCATCATGAACATCAGCTGTGAGGACTACCTCACAAAGAATGAAAATCTCAAAGTGCCAACCTGCCCAGCACTGAATGGATTCTCTTGTAATGCCAATTGTACTGGCCAGGGCATGTGTCAAAAGATGGACGACTCCTCAGAATACAAGAGCAATATTTTATGATGAGCTGTGCACTGGTAATAAAGGTCAAAGGATGCCTTGCAAAAGCTTCAAAGACTAATTAGAAAGAAGGTTCTCTTTGTCTGACACCAGGTGTGACAATAGGAAACTGCTGACAAATACAGCTGTCATACCACTGGGAAAACAACAACTTTGAATTTATGCCAATCTACCGAAGAAAGGTGCAGGAGGAGCATATACAGTGGTCTGAACCAGGCATTCCTAAGCCCTGAATGCTCAAAATCCTGCAAATCAAGAATTTGCTTCTTCATTCAGTAAAGATCATGCCAATTGCCATAATGACAACTCTTCCCATGAACATCTGAAGAACCTTCCGTTGCATCATCATCAAAATCATGAGCAGTTTGGTTTGAGTAAGGAACAATAAGAAAGGTCAATAACATGAAGACAGAGATTGTAGCACAATTAGCAAAATAATCCAGAGGGATCTTTCTTCACATGCTGAATTGCTATGGGGAGGCAATGGCTGACTGGCATTATTGCTAGATTGCTAATCCAGAGACCCAGGTAATGTCCTGGGGACCCAGTTCAAATCCCACCATGGCAGATGGTATAATTTGAACTCAGTAAAATCTGGAAGCAAGAATCTAATGATGACCATGAATCCATTGTTGATCGCTGGAAAAACCATCTAGTTCACTAATGTCCTTTAGGGAAGGAAACGGCCATCCTTACCTGGTCTGACCTACATGTGACTCCAGACCCATAGCAATGTGGTTGACACTTAACAATTAGGATGGTCAATAAATGCTGGTTTGGCCAGTGAATGAATAAAACAAACCTGGAAGGAATGATGGAAGTCATTCGATAATAGCTCTCAGGAAGAAATTGGATAAAGGACTTGAAGGAATGAAAGTGGACTATGAGGAAACAATAGGAGACTGGGACTAATTCAGTTGCTTTCTGACCTGCTCAAGTAATGCAGCAGTAGTGTCCCTACCCCGAGACAGAAGGTCTGGGTTCAAGTCCTGTTTGCCCCATTGGTATATCTGAAGGCTGATTTATTTTTAAATTTTAGAATCCTATGACTTGATAAATGAATTTCCTGAGATAAACCCTGCCAGATCATCAAAGACAATCATGCCAGGATTTAGTCATCTTCATTAGTCAATCTGTATCCTCCTTAGTTAACAGCTTTTTCAATAAACCTTTGGCAAAGTCCCGAATCATTGGGTCCAAGGGAAGACTCTTATCTCCTTATTTTTAATCTGTTTCTTTAAGCTCAGAATTTAATCTCCATCAGTGAATCGTGTTTTACACTGGATGTTCAGAACAATATTGTCTTTGCTCTAATGTTAGATACCAATGAAATGTGTAAAGGGCTTTGCAATGATGACATCAGAGCACATGGCATGTTACTAAGTGAGTAGAGTTCCATGGTAGCATCTCTTACCATCTCCCATTTCTAGTTGAAGTTTATGGATATTCATTTCCATGGGTGTGTATTTCCTTCTATCAACAACTCAAACCTAATCATACTACATGGTAGTAAACAATGACTGTACAGAGAACTGGTGGCAATCATAAGACAGCACTAGTGGTAACATAGAGGAAGAAAGACAAGGCAAGCCCAGAAATCTGACTGCAGCACAGGGGGATAAACCTGAAGCAAAGCCCGGTAGAGAAAGGGAGCACAAGGCATACACTTTGAGACCAGCCTTGTCACTAGTAATACAGTGGGAGACATTGACTTCTCCTCAATGACACAAAGAAGGGATGCAGGCAGGACAAAGGTCTCGCCCATGCTTCAAAAAGTCTGATTGTAAAGTTAGTGGTTCTTTTACAACAATAAACTGCTTAACATAACTCATGCTCAAAAATCACAAAGTAAGGGCCTTTAATGGCAGCCTATGCAAGAAACTATTTATCGCAAAAAAAGTATATTAAATAAAGGACTGCATCACACACATCTAGGCATTGGGGTGGGAGTCACTATTTTGTCAATGACCTTTAAAGACATAACAGACAAATGGTTACCCTGCAGTCTTCATCTGTCACACTTCATAGCCCAGGAGGAACCAGCCTCAAGGTCAAAGGTCAGCTTCGGGCAACATTCAGACTCAAAGACAAATAAATCATTGAAACCTTGCATGTTACCGACAACCGGCCCCATTCATCAATCAGCAAGGACAGCTTGCATAGCTGTCAACCTCTTCCTTAAAGTAGAAGCAATGAATAAATGGGAACCAGCAAATGAATTTCAACAATTTCAAAAACTCTTCAAAATCCTGAGAAATGAACATGTTGTACTGGATCACACAGAAAGCAGATGCCAAATCCATCTGCTTGATCACACCTAGGGAGTTTTATAACCACTTCAAAGAAAGGTTACAAACTGAGATTGAGACCATGCTCCATCAGGAGGCTATTTCACCTGTTGCACAAATATTCATGTGGTGCTCTGCTATGGTATCAGTTCTCAAACCAGATGGGGGTCTTCAAAATTTGCATTACCTTAACACATTCGAACAAGACAGTACAACGAGAGGTACATCCAATAGTATCTGGATGTGAGAGTATCTAAATTCATCGTCAGCAGAGTCTTCACCAAACTGGATATAAACAGTGATTCTGCTAATTCTCCCGAGATGAGGTATGCAAACTGTTCAACACCTCCATAATACCTCCTGGTCATTATTGGTTTAACCATCTGTCTTTGGAATCACATCCACACCCAAGATTTTCCGGTGGACAAGGTCCAACATGGATTACTTTCCCATCTATGGATACACTGAAGCGCAACATAATGAAAGGATAAAGAGAATTTTCAGGAAAGTACAAGATGCTGAGTTCACATTTGATGACAAATTTGAGTTCCTGAAGCCACTTATAAAATTTGAGCCACATTATTCTGGATTACAACAGAACAACTGAGGACAAAAGTAATCTGGAAATACTGGCACCCAGGAATATTATGGAACTCTAGCACTTTATGAGAATGGTGAAGCGGGTGGGAAAATTCTTATCTTACTTAGCATGAGTTAATTGAAGCTCTGAGAGAGCATTTAAAACAAGATCAGATGTTGTTTTGGATTGAGCATCAACAGCAACCATTTGACCAAATCAAAGATATGCTCATATTTTTGGACATTTTTGCCCATTATGATCCACAACTTCCAATGATTATAGCAGTGGATACATCCTTCTTAGGTCTGGGAGTAATCATATTTTGATACAGCACAATAAAATCCAACAGACTCCCTACTGCAATTCAAAGCGCTCACTGATATAGAACACTGCACTCACATTGACTTGGGCATGATACAAAATCTCTCACAACAGTTAAGATTAAAACTGACACAAGCCATTGGCAATCTTGTTGACTACACAGGAGATGCTAAAGATTCCACCCAGAATCCAGAAATTTTGTTTGAGGCTGGTATGACCCAGTTATAGAGTGTGTACATGGGGAACACCTAAACACATTGTCAAAGAAAGACATCAATCAGCCAAGTAAAGAAGGCAGCAAACGTGATGAAGACGTTTGGCCTTGTTCAATCATAGTGCAGAATTTCAGAAGACTCCATTACAGGTTGAAGAATAAGTACAGATTTACATTTTTGCAAGGTTTGTAGCTCAGGTTGAGGTTTAGGGTGTAGGTTTGCTCGCTGAGCTGTAGGTGTGATATCTAGACATTTCATTACCTGGCGATGTAACATCATCAGTGGTGACCTCCAAGTGAAGTGAAGCTGTTGTCTCCTGCTTTCTATTTATATGTTTGTCCTGGATGGGGTTCCTGAGGTCTGCGGTGATGTCATTTCCTGTTCGTTTTCTGAGGGGTTGATAGGTGGCATCTAGATCTATGTGTTTGTTTATGGCGTTGTGGTTGGAGTGCCAGGCCTCTAGGAATTCTCTGGCATGTCTTTGCTTAGCCTGTCCCAGGATAGATGTGTTGTCCCATCGAAATGGTGGGTTTTTTTTCATCCGTGTGTAGGGCTATGAGGGAGAGGGGATCATGTCTTTTTGTGGCGAGCTGGTGTTCGTGTATCCTGGTGGCTAACTTTCTTCCTGTTTGTTCTACGTAGTGTTTGTGGCAGTCCTTGCATGGAATTTTATAGCTGACGTTGGTTTTGTCCATGGGTTGTACTGGGCCTTTTAAGCTTGTTAGTTTTTGTTTAAGAGTGTTGGTGAGTTTGTGTGCTACTAGGATCCCGAGGGGTCTTAGTAGTCTTGCTGTCATTTCTGAAACTTCTTTGATGTATGGTAAGGTGGTTAGGGTTTCTGGCTGTGTCTGGTCTGCTTGTCATGGTTTGTTCTTGAGGAATCTGCGCACTGTATTTTTTGAGTATCCGTTCTTCTTGAATACGTTGTACAGGTGGTTCTCCTCTGTTTTCCAAAGTTCGTCTGTGCTGCAGTATAAGGTGGCTTGTTGGAATAGTGTTCTGATACAGCTTCGTTTGTGTGTGTTGGGATGGTTGCTGGTGTAGTTAAGTATTTGGTCAGTGTTTGTCGGTTTTCTGTATACACAGGTTTGTAGTTCTCCGTTGTCCTTTCTTTCGACTGTGACGTCCAGGAATGCGAGTTTGTTGTCGGTTTCTTCCTCCTTGGTGAACTTTATGCCTGTGAGGGTGTTGTTGATGTCTCTAACTTGTTTCGTTTTGTGATGACAAAGGTAGCGGACCCAGATTTTTGGTTTGATGGTTGGTAGGGCTGTTTGTTCTAGTCTTTGCATTACCGCTTCTGCTATGAATCCTGATAGCGGAGATCCCATGGATGTGCCATTGGTTTGTTTGTAGACTATGTTGTTGAAAGTGAAGTGGGTGGTGAGGCACAGGTCCACTAGCTTCATGATGTTTTCGTTGGTGATGTGATTGATGGTGGTTGGTGTGTGTGTGATGGTCTGTTCTAAAAGTGTGGTAAGTGGTTCCTTTGCCAGGTTGATGTTGATGGAGGTGAACAGTGCTGTTACGTCGAATGAGATCATTGCTTTGTCTTCCTCTATTTTGGTGTTTTTGATGATTTTTAGGAATTCCTGGGTGGAGTGGATGGAGTGCTGTGACTCTTCTACTAGGTACTTCAGTCTTGTGTGTAGTTCTTTGGCCAGTCTGTAAGTTGGTGTTCCGGGTAGTGAGACTATGGGTCTGAGGGAGGCTCCGGGGTTATGGATTTTTGGTAGTCCGTAGAATTGTGGGGTGTTTGTCCCGTCAGGTTTCATTTTCTGGAATTCCGTCTTGTTTAATTGTCCGGAATTGTGAAGGCTGGGAGTTCGCGCTGAGGCCGGGAGTAAGTGGGATTCTATATCTCCTCTCTTACCATATTCAGAATATTGTGCATGTCCTTAAGAAATGTTCCTCACTGCCAAGGGACTGTTTCCAATTAATAAACTAGACATGATCTTATTATATATCCATCAATTAATTCCTTTAGATGTGACAATAATCCTCTTGCTATGTGCAATGGAATCATCTGCTTTGAATTTAGTATACATGAGACTTTGTTGGCAAAACTGCTTCTCCACCATTTATTCCATGAGAAATTAAGCTCAGATTTAGTTTAATTCTGGAATACTCTTCACGTTCAGCGATGTCCAGATGCTGTATACATGTGCTTCCACCCAGCCCACTCCCTTGATACCTAAAATTTAATAGATTTGAATGACTCAGAATCATCCTCAGGCCATATTTTAGAGAGCAGGAATAAAAAAATTGCACACTGTGAATATCAAACATTGTATTTAGTCACCAATGAGAATATTCAAATAAATAAACTCTTTTTTTCCATTGATCTCATATCAGGTGCCTTAAGGCATAAGAACTTATAGCCCAGAGTCAACTGCGTGTTACTCTTAGCTTCATGCTTGGAGGTAATGGGTTCAAGATCCATTCTAAGCTGTAAGTACATAACTATGGCTGACATTTCAGTGCAGACCTGCAGAAGTCCTTCAATTCAAGAGTCTTTCAAACAAGTTTAGGAATAGGGAGGATTCATTCAAGCTTTATGTCTGTCCTACCATTCATTGGATTATGGTTGATTTGTACTTCAACTTCATTTACCTACCCTTGCTCCATTGGCCTAATAGCCTTTCATATCAACAATCTCACAATCTCCACACTGAAATTTGTAATTGACTGATATGGGTTATCTTTGTGTGAAGAATAGCTTCTTGACTCCACTTCTGAATGAAACCAACACCATTTGATGCCCCTTTGCTATGAAGAAGCAACATTAAAGAAACGTTCTGCCCTCATGGATAGAAAAGATCTCACGTAGCTCTCTGCAGAAAAGTAGGACAGTTGTGCTGGCTGACATTTACCCCTCAATCAACTCTACCCTGGCCATAGCAGCACAAGTGTCTATAAAACATGAGTAATTAAACTACAGAAGCAATTCATTGGTGCACAGCACTTTGGGATATCTTGATACAGAATTAGTGCTAGAATCTTTTTTTAAAGAATGATGTTATTCAGTCTATCATATCTGTGTTTTCTTTTGCCAGACCAAATCCTCATGCCGGTCTCCTCCCTGTAATCTTGGATTTTCTGTTCACACATTTTTATGAATAGGTGCCGTGCTTTCTGTCTAAGTTCTTCTATGTGGCAAATAATTTTCTGTTGACATATTCTCGGTCTTTAATTGATATTGGTGCTATTTCTATATTTAAATGCTCTTTCACACTGTAAAATTTAATATACTTAAAAAGGCAAAGAGTCTGGTACTTGTTTAATTGTAGCTCTTAATTTATTAATAGCTAATGTGAACAACCATGGCTTGGTAAACAAATAACCAACTTCAAATGTCTGCCATGGCCAATGGCTGACATTCTAACCTCTGAATCAAAAGTTGGGAATGCACATCCCACTCCGAGACGTGAGCTCAAAGTTTGTGGTGACACTCTGGAGTATTACTGAGGGAATACAACACAACTAAACTTGTTGTCGCCTGGCTGAGTTGTTAATTCAAGATATTTTCACTTCTTAAGTGACAGTCCTCCTGATACTAAGCTGAAGAAGATCAAGGATGTTCTCGCTAGAGTCCTGGTCACTGTTTATCATTCAATCAACAACGTTACAATGGTTGTGATTGTTATCGTATTGCTGCTTGTGGGGCCCAATTGGGTACAGCATTTCCTGCATTACCTCAATATACTTCGAAAGTACTTCATTGGATGTAAAGCTTTTGAGTGTTCAGAAGTTATGGAAGGTGTTGTAAAAATCCACATCATTTGTAGTGATGGTAATGACGTCAGCTAGCTAAGTTCCCTGATTGAGGCTGTTAATCTGGTCCTATCAGGGAGTCCTGGCTGACACATACAAAGGATGTGTGTCAGAAATACTAACAATCTGGTACCTCACTCAGAATGAAGCAGTACTATCATCAAGGATTGTTCATGTGTAAATAAAGGGTGATTTGGTGGCAGGATACTGGCCTCAGCAGAGTTATTTCAAAATTCAAGGACAAAGCAGTAGATTGATTGGCACCCCGTCCACCCCCGTAAACATTCACTGCCTCAAACACTGGTTCACCGCATCTGTAGTACGTCCCATTTCCAGTTGCTCCAAAAGCAGCTTCTGAACTTGTGACCTCTACCATCTAGAAAGGCAACAGCAAACTCTTTTCCAAGTTACACATCACCCTGACTTGGAACTATACTAGGCGAAAGTGAGGACTGCAGACGCTGGGAATCAGAGTCAAGATTAGAGTGGTGCTGGAAAAGCACAGCAGGTCAGGCAACATCCAAGGAGCAGAAAATCAATGTTTCAATAGGAGCTCTTCATTGTCACAGGGCCACAATCCTGGAACGTCATCCCTCCATCCAATTGCAATGTGGTTGGACCTTCACTACTTGGGCTGCAGTGGCTCAAGAATGTGGGCTGTCACTTCTTTCTCATGGACAATCATAGATGGGCAATAAATGCTGGTCTTGTTAGTAGTGCCAACTAGCTATGAACAAACTAAAACAATTTTTTTCTTTTACCTCAGACTAAAGGACGAGGAAATCTTGACAGACACCACTAGCCCTAAATTGTTTGTCATACAGAAAATCATGCATCCATTTAAACTATCACAGAGCCATGAACAGAAAGTCCCATTAAACCATACTTAAGGCAGCAATTGAATATGAAAAGACAGCATGTGGCAATAAGTCCAAAGTCTTAGTATTGACACTTAAGTCCAATGCTTATTACAAGATCATATCAGATACATGGTGTTGTTTTGTAATGAAACTTGCCTGGTTAGAATGTCCCAATATCGTTTAAGAGATTGAGTTAACAAGCGTTATAGTAGATACTTCCTCATCTGCTATAGTCAGATTATTGAGCTGGAACCTTCCCACTGAGATAAGAGATCATTTCTTGGCTCACCAGATGGGAAACTGACTGTTTGTGTATTGATTGTTAAAGTGCTTAAGGCTGTTGCTGTGCTCCTGATGGAAGCCTGATTCTGGTATCTGTTTTGTGCAAGAACACAACCAACATACGTCACAAACTGTTTGGCAGCATTGAGCTTCAACAACAAAGCATTTAGTTCCTTGGCTTCTAACACTTTATCAGTGAGAGTCAACAGGCAAAGGTTACCTCGTAACACTGTGAACAATATAAAGATATCTACAGTCATACAGAATACAGAGCACAGGAATAAGTCATTTGCTAGAAGCTGCTGTTTATGGGCCATGAATCTGCTCTCACCCAACTTAATCTTGAACGTGACTCCATGTTACAGTTGCGTAGGACTTTGATTCGGCCACATTTGGAATACTGCGTACAGTTTTAGTTGCCGCATTACCAGGGGGATGTAGATGTTTTGAAGAGGGCGCAGAGAAAGTTCACCAGGATGTTGCCTGGTATGGAGGGCATGAGCTATGAAGAGAGGTTGAGTAGGTTAGGATTATTTTCATTAGAAAGATGGCGGTTGAGGAGGGACCTGATTGAGGTTTACAAAATCATGAGAAGTACAGACAGGGTGAATAACAAAAAGCACTTTCCCAGATTGGGAGACTCAATTACTGTGGGGCACGAGTTCAAAGTGAGAGGGGAAATGTTTAGGAGAGATATGTGTGGAAACTTCTTCACACAGAGGGCGGTGGGTGCCTGGCACGCATTGACAACAGAGGTGGTAGAGGCTCTAATAGCATCATTTAAGATGTATCTAGACAGATACATGAATGGGCAGGAAGCAAAGGGATACAGGTCTTTAGAAAATAAGCGACAAGTTTAGATAGAGGATCTGGATTGGCACAGACTTGGAGGGCTGAAGGGCCTATTCCTATGCTGTAAATTTCTGGGTTCCTTGACTGTATCTTTTCATGATGGAAGATGTGAATGTAGGTTTGCTCACTGAGTTGGAAGGTTCATTTTCAGATGTTTCATCACCATACTAGGTAACATCTTCAGTGAGCCTCTGGGTGGTTAGCCCATTTTCTATTTATGTGTTTGGGTTTCCTTGGGTTGATGATGGGATTTCCTGTGGTGATGACATTCCAAATGATGTCATTTCCTGTTCTTTTTCTCAGGGGGTGGTAAATAGGATCCAAGTCAATATGTTTGATGATAGAGTTTCAGTGGAATGCTATGCTTCTAGGGATTCTCATGCGGGTCTCTGTTTGACTTGTCCTAGGATGGATGTGGTGTCCTTCCTCATCCGTAGGTAAGTATACGAATGAGAGTGGATCATGGCTTTTTGTGGTAGTTGATGTTCATGTACCCTTGTGGCTAGTTTTCTGCCTGTTTGTCCAATGTAGTGTTTGTTACAGTTCTTGCAAGGTATTTTGTAAATGACATTGACACATTGAAAGCAGGCTATACCACCGGTGCTTCATTCGGAGGCTCACTGAAGATATTACCGAGTATGGTGATGAAACGTCTGAAAACCAACCTTCCAGCTCAGCGAGCAAACCTACATCCAGAATCTCAAACTGAGCTACAAATCTTCTCAAAACTCACTATTGATGGAAGATCTCAGACCTGTAAAAAACATTTCCCACAGAAGCTGCCATAACCTCCAGAGTAATTCGAACATTTTCTGTTTTTTTAATCACTTATGGAACGTGGGATGGTCAGTATTTATTTCCTACCCCTAGTTGTCCCGGAGAAGGTGGTGATGAGCTACCTTCTTGAACTGCTGCAGTCCCTGTGCTGTAGGTAGACCACAATGCAGCTAAGGAGGGAATTCCAGGATTTTGACCCAGCGACACTGAAGGAACACTGATATTTCCAATTCAGAATAGTGAGTGGCTTCGAGACAACTTGCAGGAGCTGGTGCTCCCATTTATCTGTTGCCCTTGTCCTTCTAGGTGGAGTGATCATGGATTTGGAAGGTGCTGCCTAAGGATCTTTGGTGAATTTCTGCAATGCATCTTATAGATAGTACACACTGCTGCAACTGAGTATCGGTGGTGGAGGGAATGGATATTTGTGGACATAGCGCCAATCAAGTGAGCTGCTTTGTCCTCGATGGTGCCAAGCTTCTTGAGTGTTGCTGGAGCTGCACTCATCCAGGCAAGTTGGGAGTATTCCATCACACTCCTGACTTGGGCCCTGTAGATGATGGACAAGCTCTGGGGAGTCAGGAGGTGAGTTACTCGCTGCAATATTCCTAAGCTCTGACCTGCTCTCGTCGCAACTGTATCTACATAGTGAGTCTCCCAAATGAGTTTCTGTTCAATGGTAAACCCCAGCCGCCCTCCAAGGATGTTATAGTGGGGGATTCAGTGATGGCAATGCCATTGAATGTCAAGGGGCAGTGGTTAGATTGTTTCCTTTTGTGTGACATACTGTTACCATCTTTAAGCCCAAGCCTGGGTATTGTTCTGGTCTTGTTGCATTTGAATATGTATCTGAGGAATTGCAAATGGTGCTGAACATTGGCAAACACCCCCACTTCTGACCTTATAAAGGTCATTGATAAAGCAACTGATGGTGGCTGGGCCTAGGATATTACTCTTAGAAACTTCTGCAGAGATGTCCTGGAGCTTCAACAACCAGAACCATGTTCCTAAGTGCCAGAGAGTTTGCCCCCTGATTCACATTGATTCCAATTTTGCTAGAGCTCCTGGATGTCACACATGGTCAAACACTGCCTTGATGTCAAGGGCTGTCACTCTCACCTCACCTCTGGAATTCAGCTCTTTTGTTCATATTTGAACCAAGGTTGTAATAAGGTCAGGAGTTGAGTGGCCCAGTTGGAACCTAACCTGGGTGTTTATGAGCAGGTTATTGATGAACCAGAGTTGCTTGGTAGCTCTGGCGATGACACCTTTTTTTTTATTCATGAGTAGACTGGTCATTGGCCAGGTTGGATTTGTCCTACATTTTGTGTACAGGACATATCTGGGTAGTTTTCCACATTGCCTGTGCTGTAGCTGTACTGGAAGTGCTTGGCGAGGGAAGCAGCACGTTCTGGAGCATATGTCCCCAGTGCTACAGCTGGAATGTTCACAGCACCCATCAGCTTTGCAGTATCCAGTGTTTCCAACCGTTTCTTGATATCCTGTGGAGTGAATCAAATTGGCTGAACACTGGTATCTGTAATATTGTTGACTACTGGAGGAGGCTGAGACAGACTGTCTTGAGACAAGATAGTTTTACACCATACTGATGACTTATTGTACACATTATACATAACCGAACCATTTGGCTTATTTCTAATAGTTTTAGTATGGAAGGGCTAAATGAGTCGGCGCAGGCTTGGAGGGCCGAAGGGCCTGTTCCTGTGCTGCATTGTTCTTTCTAGTACTTACTGGAGAAGGACCAGCGTTGGATAGCATTACATAAGTCCGTTAGTATGTGACAGGGTTAGCTGACATAAGATGAGCTCCACGATCAGGATATTGTGGACTGTTCCTGGGATGAACTAACCAATTAGGTTGTTGCTATAACACAAAATTAATGGAGCTAAGAGTAATGTGTACTTATGATTGGGTTGAGCCTGATATCATAAAGGAGACAAACACGGATCTCAGATGTAATGTAACTAGTTATTAAATACCGTGTAACATATCCTTACAGTTTATCAAGATTGTGCCTCTCTTCTGCTGAAGACTTCAGGTGAGTATCCTTCTTCACTTGGTAAGAGTAGCTAATACCAGTAAGAAGGTTTAGTGGCCATGAATCTGCCCAAGGCATCTTAGATGGTTCCAGACACACTGCCCCCTATTCCATTATTCCATGACGGCAGCACTGGCACCTGGAAATATACAAGGTAGAGCTGTGGAATAACTTCCCGCTTGGGTTCGGTTGGTGCCATATCAGTGTGCTTTATCTGAGCAGGCTTGAAAGGCCACATCTTATCACAAAAGGCAGCACCTCAAGGAGTACAGCACTCTCAGAATAGAAGCCTGAAATGTCAGCATAAATTGTTCACTCAAGCACTGAAGGAAAACTTGAACCCATGACCTTCAGAATGAGAGATGAAAGGACTGTTGACCAAGGAAGACTAACACTGATAGCTTGAGGTAGCATATAAGTTCAGCTATAACTAGAGGGGTTTATATTTTGATTGAATCTGTTATCACATATTATAATTTTCCCACTCACTAATTTTAATGTTGCCTTCTCTACTGAAGTAGAGCAAGTCCGTAAATTATCCTAGAAATCTTTTCACAAATTAGCGAACTAGATCCACTCTGTATAGTTTTATGATATTGTCTTTCTATGCAGTATTTGTAATTACTAGTAAAATGAATAAAACTCTTTATTGTATCAATTACAAAGCAAAACTTATTTCACTGTTGACTAAATTAGAAAGCTGTGCAAAAAACAAACTGTCCAAATATGAAACATAATGTTAATTACCAACAGGCAAAGCATGCAAACTATATAGAGTAGAAAATGTCAAATAAATACCCATAACAAATCAAACTGAAAGCAAATGTATTAACCAATAACTTTTGTTCCATTGAATTGCCTCACCAATCTTGTACTGCACTGAACTTTGGGATGAACTTTCAGTAAAACCCACACATCCCCAAGAACCTCATGATTTCTCATTCAGGTGCAGGAATGGGGAAGTGTGCTATTGCTTCTACCTTTACAGTCCTGGGCAGCATTCATTCTTGACCTACTACCTATCCTAAACAGGTCACTTGAGCCTTAGTGATCTTGCTCTGTGTGAGATTGATTACTACCTCAGCTGACTATTTTCTGGCAAAGGGCTTCTAGTTGCTCTAAGTGCATTTTCCAGATCACTACTGGGCACAGTGGCTCAGTGGTTAGCACCAGGGTCCCAGGTTCAATTCTAGCCTTGGACGACTGTCTGTATGGAGTTTGCACAGTTTCCCTGTGTCTGCGTGGGTTTCCTCCGGGTGCTCCAGTTTCCTCCCACAGTCCAAAGATGTGCATGCCAGGTGAATTGGCCATGCTAAATTGCCCACAATGGTAGGTGCACCATTCAAAAAAAAGGGAAATGGGTCTGGGTGGATCACTCTTCAGAGGGTCGGTTTGGACTGGTTGGGCCGAAGTGCCTGTTTCCACACTGTAGGGAATCTAATCTAATCTAAGCTACTGCAAGTAGAGAAGCCGATTACTATAACATGCCGACATGCCCAACCATCCGAACCTTGTGAGATAGCTGCAATATTGCCCTCGTGTTTCTCAGTGGCACCATTACCTGGAAAGTCACTGGCCATTCTTCGTTTGCTATTCTGGGATATGGCCTCCATTTCCTGATCAGAACCTCATTCTTAAATTTAGCAGGATCTAGAGATTGCTAATGCATCAACTAGAACCTCACCTGTACTGGATGTAGTTTTGCTCGCTGAGCTGGAAGGTTCATTTTCAGACGTTTCGTCACCATACTAGGTAATATCATCAGTGATCCTCCGAATGAAGCACTGATGCTACGGCCCGCTTTCCATTTGTGTGTTTGGGTCTCCTTGGGTTGGTGATGTCATTTTCTGTGGTGACATCATTTCCTGTGGTGATGTCATTTCCTGTTCCTTTTCTCAGAGGTGGTAAATGAGATCCAGGTCAATGTGTTTGTTGATAGAGTTCCGGCTAGAACAAACCCAAACTCAGCAACAAACTTAAACAAGTAAACAAAATACATCCAGGAACCCTAGCCACTCTCCCCTACATCAAAGACATCTTAGAAATCACCGTCAGACTACTCAGACCTCTCAGCGTCATGATAGCCCACAAACCACCAACACACTAAAACAGCGGCTAATGAACTTGAAAGACCCTATACAGACAACAAGCAAAACTAATGTTACAAAATAAATTGTAACAAACACTACATTGGACAAATAGGCAGAAAGCTAGCCACCAGATACATGAACATCAACTAGCCACAAAAAGAAATGACCCACTCTCACTAGTATCCTTACATATAGATGAGGAAGGACACCAGTTTGACTGGAACAACACATCCATCCTCGGACAAGCCAAACAGAGACACGCATGAGAATTCCTAGAAGCATGGCATTCCAACTGGAATTCTATCAGCAAGCACATTGACTTGGATCCCACCTACCACCCCTTGATAAAAAGAACAGGAAATGACATCACCAACCCAAGGAAACCCAAATGTATAAATAGAAAGCGGGCCATACCAACAGTGCTTGATCCGGAAGCTCACTGATGACGTTACCTAGTATGGTGATGAAACATCTGAAAACAAACTTTCCAGCTCAGTGAGCAAACCTACATCCAGAACCTCAACCTGAACTACAAATCTTCTCAAAACTCACCTCACCTGTACTCTCAAGAATTCATTTATAGGATTCTCAGGCAGAGTCAGAGCCATAGCCTGGATAGCAATGCTCATTGACTGACTCCCTTTCCCTGCTCAGGGAGTGTCATGCACTGAAAAATATGACTTTTTTTTTCTGTGATCCCAACCTCAGCAGCTAAGGTACACAGGTTTCTTGGTCTCTGTCATGTAGTGCCATCCTCTTTGGTCCTGAGCAAGGCTCCAAGTATTTCCCTGTATCTTAAAGGTGCTCAGTTCCTCCTCACTCTCCCCACCTCTCTCCAGTCCAGTTGGTTGAGTGAGCAGATTAAGTGAGTGTTTCTTCTGTAATAGGGATCAAATCACAATCACCAGTCAGTGTGACAGTCTGCCTGGTCCTGTTCATCCCTATTTCTCTTGGTGTGTTTTCTAATGGGAAGCTGGAGTTTTTAAAGTCCTTAAGGAGAATAATTTCATGGAGCTCCTTGTATGTAACTTCCATATAATGAGCTTGTTTCCACAATTTAAAAGTAAGCCTTTCAAATTCCAGATAGATCAGGACAGGCTGTTTTCTGCCAGTACGGAATTTTTGACAGTAAGCCTCTGACACTAACTTGTATTCACTTAAAGAACATGCTGCCTTGCGATCAGAAGCACTTACCTCAGACAAAAGGGAGTAAACATGGTGAGCTTTCCCAGAAAGCTTACTCATTGTTCAGTAAGGTAAAAAAAAGTTAGATTTGGGATTAAATAAAAAGGTCAGAAAGTTTAACATTCTTTAAGCTTCAAAAATAACAGACGTACGCAGCTTAAAAACAGCAGATAGAAAGTAAGCTTCTGAAAATGGATTTTCAGTTTAATGTAATAGTTCAAAACAATAAATGTTCCAGAGAGTTCTGTTGTTAAACACAAATACAGATTAGCTACTTGGAACAATCAGGTTTCTGTTCCAAACTGGAGAAGTAAACTAGCTGTGACAAAATAAGGCACTGCAAGAGGAAGCAGGGGAAAAGACCTGAAGGCAGTTGTGGGGGAAATCTTTTGATGGGGAGTGAAATTTAAACTCAGCCATTAAGACAGCAATCTGGAGATTGTTTTCTGTCAGTTCCTCCTATGACATTATGAATGAGCCTGTGGATTATGTGCAGAAATAAACCTTTTTGTGATGTGACAGTACGCTTCACATCCGTGGTTCTAGGCTATTTTAAAGCATTCATCTTAAAACAAGTTAGGAGAGGCATCTAAGGAATGCTGATAAAAGTTTAAGAGCTTTTATGATTCCCAATTGCTTCAGGAGAAAAAAAGATTTATTTTCTCTTTTTAAAGTAATGAATCCCCTTGAAAGTCTCAAATTTAGCATGGCAGTAAATCACTGTGACGTAGCTGGAGAGATCAGTAATTATATCAGCTTTGACACAAAATGGCTTTCATGCTGACTTGTCTAGTTAAAAACCAGCTGCAGAGAAATGATAAATTCAATGTCCTCTGCAGCAATTATTCTTGTTATATTTTCCTTGCCTTAACTCTTGTACAGACTTGAGCACAAATTGTTGACAACCTTTGGAACCCTGACCAATTTTTGGTATGAAGTAAAGAGTACGTCTCCACTGAAAAGGAACCCAGCTCGAAATTTTATAAAGATGAATAAAGGATCATTGATATGGTCCGGCATCGCTTTACAACAACTTTGGTCCCTGGAAATGTTAGGTCCAGGAGACACTAATAAAGCCCACCTCTTAGTTGTAGCAACATTTTGTTCACGCTATAATCCAAAGGGCTGTAGGTCACCATTAATTAGAACATGACGTTGATTGGGTTATAAAATAAGCAAATGATTTAATGATTCATCCACTTTGTCTTCTTGGTGAATGGTCCTCTACTTTGATTATGCAAACACAAGCCTAAATCTGAATTTCCTGCTGTCTAAGATATGAGACAGTGAGTCAACTGGGTGATCAAGATGGTGAACATGCCACCAAATGATAGCACCTAGGTGTCATCGTAGATCAAAGGCAGACAAATGTTGTTGAGATAAAGATCATCCTCAATCTGATTGAGTGATATAACAGGGACAAGGGGCTAAATGGTCCCCTGCTCTTCTTACTTCTTTCAGGATGGTGCCAGAGCAGGACTGCTCAGCCCAGGGCTTATCTGCTCCTGTCAGCTTTCCTTCTCTTGTTTTAACTTTGCTCTTTTTCTTTTTTTTTTGTTCTTTTTTCTTTGCTTTTCTTTTCTTTAAAGCCTGGAGAGTGGGTGAAGGAGGATGCCTCAGGCGGCAGTGGCAGCAACACTAGGACAGACTGGACACGGCGATTGAGGAATGGTTCCTGGATTGACTCCGCTGGCCTAAACTCGCAGGCTAGGTCGAGTGTCCATATCCGCAGCTAGGCCCCGGGCACCTGAAGGTGGACAAAGGCGGTCTCAGTCTGGCATGGTAGACCTGTGTGATGGCCTCGCAATGTGACGGTGTGGAGGGTCTTCACCGTCTAAGTATTCCAGTGGCCTGGCCGGTGGTCTTGGCCTGGCATGTCTGTGTTCGTTGGTGGAGGCTTCCAGCCTAGTATCCAGCAGCCCAGTGTGGCGGCCTTGAACCCAGCTGTGTTTTCCATTGTTCCTTAGTCGACCTTCCCCCGAGCCCAGGGGCCATGAACTGAACTGTGATGAACTTCATTTTAATCCTACTTCTTTTATTCTTATGTATGACCTCTGTCATTGATATAGGTGCCCTGGCGAGGCAACTTATAAAACTTTTCACTGTAAAAGTACACATGACAATAAATTTCTATTCTATTCTGTTCTAATCCTCTGTCTGCATAGAAAATTGAATGGCAGCTCCACACAGTTGTCTGGAAAATATATGTGCAACAATTGCCAGCAACGACCTTGTGTTTATGAATCTAAGATGTGAACTTTGATACCAAAAAAAATTAGGTTTAGGACTAGTAGAGACATTAAAATGATAAAAATCTGAAAGGCACCTCCAACCTGCCCACCATCAGGGTGGTTAGAGGTGCAACTCAAGGTGAGCAGTCATTCCACCCTCAGGCATGTTTCTGGTAATTTGATCATTTGAAAATTAGGCTAACAGCCTCTGATTGAACCAGTCCTGCAGATTTAACTATAGACAGTTGGATTTCTAGGTTCTGGATTAGTGGTGCTGGAAGAGCACAGCAGTTCAGGCAGCATCCAAGTAGCTTCGAAATCGACGTTTCGGGCAAAAGCCCTTCATCAGGATTTCTAGGCCTGAGAATGCAGAATAATGAGATTTATGTAAATCATGATGATGCAACTGATTGCATATTCTAAAATCAGTAAGATAGAAAATCCTTCTCTAGAATCAGCACGTTGTATGCATTACACAAGTGACCTGGATTTGATAATTGACAACGTACAGATGTAACTATAGGAGTGTTACAGTATAAGGATTTTACTTAGAGGCAAGTAGCAAGTGACCTTAGTGACAATGTATGAACAGAGTTTGAGAGACTCCACACTGGTTTAACAATAGGCAAGGATCAATATTGATAAGGTGCACAAGATAAAACAGCCAGCTTCACCCTTGCACTTGGAGACATCGTGTCCAAAACTCTGGTTCCCATCTAGGTAACCTGGCTTCGTTAATAGCCAAGCCTAAGTCATGATTTCCAACTGATTCCTGTAGGGCTCACACATCGGCCCACTTGTCATTTGGGTGTTCCTCTGAGTGATATTTATCAATATGTGTGAGCCAATACATCTTGTGTTGGAGCAGAGAGTTAGGTGTAGATTTAACAGAGCCTTTGAGACACTTTGATAGAGTAGATAGGAAGAAACTGCTTCAAGTGGCAGGACGGTTCAGTTACCAGTGGACAGACATTTAAGCTGAGAAAGAGTTATATTATGGAGCCAGACATTATAGTCTGGAATGCACTACCTGACTGGGACGAAGGAAGCAGATTCAAAAATAATTGTTTAAAGGGACTTGGATGAATATTTGAAGGGAGAAAATTTGTAGGTCCATTAGGAAAGGACAGGAATGACGTGAGACGAATTGGACTGCTCCTTCAAGGAGTCAATTGATCTTGTCTTGTGCTGTGATTCTTGTTATGCTATCGAGAGATATTGGACTCCATTTTCCAGCCCAGTGACAGCAGGCATAGAGGTGGGAAAATAGTGGGGAATGTCACTCTGCACAGGCAGCCAAGCAAGTCAGGTGGTAGCCAGAGCATTGACTGTATCAAGCTATACAAGACACTGGAAAGGCCACATTTCAGACTACTGCATACAGTTCTGGTAACATTTCTGTTATGAATCTGGAAAAGATGCAAAAAAGATTTACAAGGATGTTACTGAGCTTGGAGGGTTTGTGTTATAAGGAGAGGCTGAATAGGCTGGGACTTTCTCCCCTGGAGCGCAGTAAGCTGAGGGACCTTAGAGATGTTTATAAAATCATGAGGGGCATCGATCAGGTAAACAGCCAAGGTCTTTTTCCACTGGGTGGGAGAGTCAAAAACTAGAGGGCATAGGTTTAAGGTAAGAGGGGAAAGATATAAAAGGGGCCTGAGGTGCAATGTTTTCACACAGAGGCTGGTGCGCATATGGAATGTGCTGTCAGAGGAGGTGGGACAGGCGAGTACAATTACAGCATTTAAAAGGCACTTGAATAGATATACGGGCAAGAAAAGGTGAGAGGGATATGGGATAAATGGGATTAGTTCAGCCTTAGAATATCGCCACAGCAGTTTTGCAGGGCAATTTACCAGTCCAACTCTCTTCAGCTGCTTTTTCAATGACTTTCTGTCCATTTTAAGGTCAGAGATATGGATTCTCATAGATAATTCCATAGTTCAATCCCATTCATCATTTTCAGATACAGAAAAATTCTGCGCACGTGTACGACAAGAGCTGAATGGCATTAGGATGGGACTGATAATTAGCAAACAACACTTGCACCATGCGGATGACTACAATAAGAGAGAATCTAGCCATTTTCCCTTGACATTCCTTGATATTCAACATCAATACTATCACTGAATCCCTCACCACCAGCATCCTGGAAGATACCATTGATCTTGGACCAGCCATATAAATACCTTAGCTACAAAAGTAGATCAGGAACTAAGAATTCTAGGAACTCACCTCCTGATTCCCAAAGCCTGTCCATCATCTAAAAGGCATAAGTCAGACATATGATGGAATATGCCTGGTTAAGTTCAGCTCCAGCAATACTCATGAAACTTGACACCATCTAGGTTGAAGCAGGCCACTTGATCAGCACTCCATCTACCATTTTAAACATTCACTCCTCCACCACCAATGCACAGTGCAGCAATGTATATCATCTGTAAGACTCACTACAGCATATCATCAGGGGTCCTTTGAGTGCATCTCACAAACCTGTGGCCTCTACCACTAGAATGACAACAAACACATTGCAATACCACCATGTTTCTCTCCGAGTCCATTGGATTCAGCATGTGAGCTACAAGATTTGTGAATGAAATCAAAGCGGAGAGTGAAATGGGCTAATTTCCATTTTATTGGGGGAAATGAATGAACAAATGAATGAACACATGTGATCTTCAAGCATTACCTGGGCCAATGTGGCACCAATTGTTAAAGCTCACTTGAGAATGTAACTTTAAGGAAGTTCTGGGATTTGCATATGAAAGAACTGAAACCAACATGCCCATTCTAAAACATAGTTAAAAATCACACAACACCAGGTTATGGTCCAACAGGTTTAATTGGAAGCACACTAACTTTCGGAGCGATGCTCCTTATCAGGTGATTGTGGAGGGCTCGATCGTAACACAGAATTTATAGCAAAGATTTGCAGTGTGATGTAACTGAAATTACATCTCCTAATCATTCTAAAACATGAGAGACTTAACAAACAATCCAGGTCTTTTTCAATATATAATTTCAGTTACATCACACTGTAAACTTATGCTATAAATTCTGTGTTCTCCAATCTTATACTCTACAACCACCTGATGGAGGAACAGCACTCCGAAAGCTAGTGTGCTTCCAACTAAACCTGTTGGGCTATAACCTGGTGCTGTGTGATTTGTAACTTTGTACACTCCAGTCCAACACCGGCATCTCCAAATTATGACTACCTCTAAATCATAGAAATGGTTAGGGACCCATCAGCAAAGAGGAATGTATACAACATTGCACTGTGAGAAAGGTCAGCCTCCTACCAATCAAGATAATATTTTGCTGTTTGTATTTTATTGTAAGTCACTGAAGCATTAATGAGGAACCTATTTACTGTAACAACATGTTACTAACTGATCAGTTCACTGGGAAGTATTCTGTTTTCTATTAGTAAGATTAAAAAAGAGCAAAACTAAAATTAGTTCATTTCACATCTCATTGACCAATGAGAGAAGGATAGATATGAAAGAATGTAAGTTGCAACGCATTGGTGACAACTGCCAGGTCAAAATCAATAGTTAATAACAGGAGCACTTTATAAAGTCAGGGTCATTCATCAAAACTAAATGATACGAGAAAAGCTATTTACTTAGATATGGTTTTTATATGCAGTTGATGTTCTTCGTTGGTGGAAGAAATGTCAATCACTATTAAAGATATATCAAAGCTTCCTGTAAGCTGAACCAAAATTAAATATTAATGAAATAATATCCAAGATCGATGACTATTCGTTGACTTAACTTCTTTCACATTTTATAAATCTGCCACTGAAAGCAAATTGCTTCTTGTGATTTGAGTATAACTTGGTATTGTTAACAACTTAGTCAGCTAGAAGTATTTTTCTAATGTTTGGTTACATTTGTCTCACAAATTCAAGACTGGTTTATGTCTCGAATTTTATGGTAAGGTGGCTGTCTCCTATCTGTGTAATAAACTGAGTAGTCGGTAGAACCAAGTCTCCTTATATTTCTTTCTGTGCAGTTACTGTAAGTTATTGGTATTTTTAATTGTTCAGAGGTCATCGCATCTTTTACAATGAGTCAAATGATTCATCACCAAATTAACAGGATTTTGGATAATAAATTTGTACTCATAACAATAGAAGTCGCTAATGTTTCTCTTTTCAATGCATTGTTAAAACTGACACAATAGGGGCTTGACTTATTGGCTAGAGTTCTTGTCATGAGCTGAAGTATAAGGTCTAGTGCTCTCTGACATGTCAGAAAAATGCCCAATACAGTAGCTGAGGGAGTGCTGTGTTGTTAGAGATGTCCTTTCTCAGAAACCGAAACCCTGTCTATTCTTTCAGGTGGAGTGTGGAAGGAGAAAATTGCATGTGATCCCATGTATGTTAATAACACAAAAATAAACAAATTATTGTGTCCTTTATAACACTGTGTCTAATTGGAGCTTGCTGTGTGCATGTTGGCTGCTGTGTTTTCTCACCACTGCCCTTACCCCTACCCTTCCCCTCTCTTTCTCACAAATGTTTACAGTCATCTGGAATCCTCTCCTCGAAACATTGAGGTTACGTGCACCCTTGGATCTCTCAAACTGAGATCGATAGAAGGGTAAATATTAGTCAAGACACCAAGCATTACTCTTCAAAATTGTACAATGAAATTATTTACAGTAATTCAAGAGTTAATATTTCATCCTAAAGACAGCATCACAGACAATGCAGCACTCCCTCAGCCTCTGACATATGCAGAAGACCATAGACTAAGACATTAGAGCAGAATTAGGCCATTGAACCCAACAGGTCTGCTCCACCATTCGATCTTGCCAGATATATTTCTCAATCCCATTCTCCTGCTTTCTCCACTAACCTCCTTATTAATTAAGAATCTATCAATTTCTGGCTTAAATACACTCAATGACTTGCCCTCCATAACCCTCTGCAGTAATGAGTTCCACAGATTAACCACTGAAGAAATTCCTTCTCATCTCAGTTCGAAAGAATTGTGGATGTGGATGTGGCTTCAAGTTCTTGTCTCTCCTACTGGTGGAAACATCTTCTCCACTATCCAGACCTTTCAGTATTCTGTAAACTACAATCAAATGCCCCTTTTAGCCTGCTGAACCTCATCATGTATCGACCCAGAGGCCTGAACTGATTCTTGTATAAAACGCCCTTAATTTCCAGGATCATTCTTGTGAACTTCCTCTGGACCCTCTCCAAGACCAACACATCCTTTCTTTGGTATAGGACCCAAAACTGATCACAATATTCTTAATGCAATCTGCCCAGAGCCTTATACTGCCTTAGTACATCTCTGCTCTTGTATTCTAGTCCCCTTGAAATAAATGAGAACATTGCATTTATTTTCCTGACTGCCAACTGAACCTGCATGTTAATCTTAAGAGAATCCGGAACTAGAACGCCAAAGTCCCTTTGAGCTTCAGATTTCCAAAGCCTTTCCCCATTTAGGAAATTGTCTATGCCTCTACTGTTTCTACCAAACTGCACAACCCCACACTTTTCCACATTGTATTCCATCTGCCACATCGTGGTCCACTCTCCCGGCCTGTTCAAGTCCTTCTGCAGCCTTCCCCACTTCCTAAACACTACCTATCTTTGTGTCATCTGAAAACTTGGTGACAATGCCCTTGGTTCCTTTATCCAGATTGTTAATGTATAATGTGAATAATTGTGGGCCCAACACTAACCCCTGCAGAACTCTACAAGTCACTGGCTGCTATCCTGACAAAGACTCTTTTATCCCTACTGTCTGTCTTGTGCCAGTCAGCCAATCCTTTATCCATGCCAATAACCCGATTTACTTAGCAGCTTCCTGTGAGACACCTTGTCTAAAGTCTTCTGGAATTCCAAGTGGCTTACATCCACTGGTTCTCCTTTGTCTAACTCGCTCATTCCCTCCTCAAAGGATTTGAACAGATTAGTCAAGAATGACATCCCTTTGATAAATCTGTGCTGACTTGGCCCTATTTTGCCATGTACTTCCAAGTACTCACAATCTCATCCCTAATAATGGACTTTAAAATATTTCTACCCACTGAAATCAGGCTAACCAGCCTATAGTTTTCCTTCTTAAGCAGCGATGTTCAATTAGCAATTTTCCAGTCCTCAGGGATGACTCCAGTGATTTCTGAAAGATCATCATTTATGCCTCCACTATCTCCTCAGTTATTTCCTTCAAAGGTCTGAGGTGTAGTCCATCTGGTCTGGGCGATTTATCTACCTTCAGACCTTTCGGATTCTCTAGTACCTTCTCCACTACACTCACCTCTGCATCTTGACTCTCTTGAAGTTCCAGTATGTAACTGGTGTCTTCCACCAAGAAGATTGATGCAAAGTACCTATTCAGTTCCTCCACTATTTCTTTGTTCCCCATTACTACTTCTCCAGCCTTATCTTCCAGTGATCGAACTGGTCCTAACCTTTAACAATTTCTCCTTCGAATACTCTCACTTCCTCCAGACCAAAGGGGTAGCCATGGGCACACGTATGGGCCCCAGCTATGCCTGTCTCTTTGTTGGCTATGTAGAACAGTTGATCTTCCGTAATTACACCGGCACCACTCCCCACCTCTTCCTCCGCTACATTGATGACTGCATTGGCGCCACCTCGAGCTCCCGCGAGGAGGTTGAGCAATTCATCAACTTCACCAACACATTCCACCCTGACCTTAAATGTACCTGGACCATCTCTGACACCTCCCTCCCCTTCCTGGGCCTCTCCATCTCCATTAATGACGACCGACTTGACACCGACATTTTTTACAAACCCACCTTTCTCCCACAGCTACCTGGATTACACCTTTTCCCACCCTACCTCCTGCAAAAATGCCATCCCGTATTCCCAATTCCTCCGCCTCCGCCGTATCTGCTCCCAGGAGGACCAGTTCCACCATGGAACACACCAGATGGCCTCCTTCTTTAGAGACCGCAATTTCCCTTCCCACGTGGTTAAAGATGCCCTCCAATGCATCTCGTCCACATCCCGCACCTCCGCCCTCAGACCCCACCCCTCCAAACGTAACAAGGACAGAACGCCCCTGGTGTTCACCTTCCACCCTACCAACCTTCGCATAAACCAAATCATCTGCCGACATTTCCACCACCCCAAAAAGACCCCACCACCAGGGATATATTTCCCTCCCCACCCCTTTCCGCCTTCCGCAAAGACCCTCCCATCCTGGCACTTTCCCCTGCCACCGCAGGAATTGCAAAACCTGCACCCACACCTCCTCCCTCACCTCCATCCAAGGCCCCAAAGGAGCCTTCCACATCCATCAAAGTTTTACCTGCACATCCACCAATATCATTTATTGTATCTGTTGTTCCTAATGCAGTCTCCTCTACATTTGGGAGACTGGACGCCTCCTAGCAGAGCGCTTTAGGGAACATCTCTGGGACACCCGCACCAATCAACCACACTGCCCTGTGGCCCAACATTTCAACTCCCCCTCCCACTCTGCTGAGGACATGGAGGTCCTGGGCCTCCTTCACCGCTGCTCCCTCACCACCAGACGCCAGGAGGAAGAACGCCTCATCTTCCGCCTTGGAACACTTCAACCCCAGGGCATCAATGTGGACTTCAACAGTTTCCTCTGTTCCCCTTCTCCCACCTCACCCCAGTTCCAAGCTTCCAGCTCAGCACTGTCCCCATGACCTGTCCTACCTGCCTATCTTCTTTCCCACCTATCCACTCCACCATCTCCCCCCCACCGACCTGTCACCTTCATCCCCTCCCGCACTCACCTATTGTACTCTATGCTACTTTCTCCCCAACCCCACCCTCCTCTCACTTATCTCTCCACCCTTCAGGCTCTCTGCCTGTATTCCTGATGAAGGGCTTTTGCCCGAAACATCGATTTTACTGCTCCTCAGATGCTGCCTGAACTGCTGTGCTTTTCCAGCACCACTCTAATCTAGACTTCCAGTGATCTAATGTCCACTCTTGCCTCTCATTTACCTTTTAGATTTCTAAGAAAACTCTTGCAATCTTCTTTTATATTATTAGCTAATTTACCCTCACATTTCATCTTCCCCATTACTGTTTTTTTTTGTTGCCCTCTGATTGTTTGTAAAGGCTTCCCAATCCTCTGGCTTCCCACTAATCTCCACCACGTTACATGATTTTTCTTTTATGCTGCCCCTGACTTCCCTGGTCAGCCAAGGTTGCCTCGTCCTCCCATCAGGATCTTTCTTTTTCCTTGGGATGAATTTCTGCTGGACCACTTGAGTTACCCCCAGAAACCCCTGCCCTTGCCACTCCATTGATTTCCCTACGAGGGATCCCTTCCAATCAATTCTAGCCAGCTCCTCTCTCATGTCTTTTCTCAATTGTAATACCGTTACATCTGATTCGAACTTCTCCATCTCAAACTGTCGGGTGAATTCTATCTTATTATGGTCACTGGCCACCTCAGCTCAAGCTCCCTAATCAAATCTGCCTTATTACACATCACCAAATCCAGAACTGCCTGTTCCCTAGTGGGCTCTACCCAAGCTACTCCACACAAAAAAAAAACGACCTCGTAGATATTCCACAGATTGCTTTTCTTGGGATCTGCTATCAACCTAATTTTTCCAGTCAACCTACATATTGGAGGACCCCATGATTATTGTAATAGTCCCTTACTTACATACCTTTTCTCTCTCCTGATTTATTTTCTTCCCCACGTCCTGACTACTCTTAGGAGGCCTGTACATAATTCCCATTCTCTGCAGGTCCTCAACCCTACCCCTACAGGTTGTATGCCTTTTGACTATATCAGTCCTTGTTCTTGATTTAATTGCATTTCTTACCAGCAAGGCAACTCCGCCCCTTCTGTCCATCCTGTCGATAGAATGTGTATCTTTGGATACTTAGTTCCCAGCCTGATCCCCCTTGCAGTCACATCTCTGTGATACCTATAACATCGTATTTGCCAATTTCAATCTGTGCAACCAGCTCATTTATCTTGTTTCATTTACTGCACGCATTTAACTCTCAATCCTGCATCGATTGCCCCCTTCTCATAGTTGCCTAGTAATCTGCAATGCCTGAAGTTAGATTCCAGATCTTTCCATAGTCTTTGTCCTCTTACTTGTTCTTGAAACTTTAATAACCTCTCCCAAGTTTCAGGTGGTGTCTGGGAATGAAACTATGAACTTGCAATCGTCTGACACTGAGGCAGAGGTGCTCTCAACAGGTTATAAGGTAGGTCAGTATTTTCGTCATGTTATTTGTGCGTATGGTTAACATTGTGCTCATTAGGACATCAGCGATGTGGATTGGAACATGCTTTGTTTTTTAAAACCACTGTGAAGTCTGCAATGCAATTGTCTACAATACACGCAGTATCTCAGGAGATACTCTGTTTCCTCAGGGTCGATTTCCAGTTTACCAATTGCACAGTCATTAGGAAAAACTTTCAGACTGCTTAATCCATTTTATGTGGGCTCTTTATATCTGCTAAAATACAAATTTCATCTCAAGTTACAGTGGAGAAGGTTTCATATTTCAAAACATTGGCTTCACCACATCAAGACTAGATGGTGAAAAAATAAAAGGAAGAATTTTCATTTCTATAGCAACTATTACATTCGCATAACTAGTTAAATTCCCAATGTCAGGTGTAGCTTAGTCGGTGGGAATCTCACTTATGATCCAGACAGATAAACATCCACACCACAGTACTGAGGGAATGTTACACTGCTGGTGGTCATAATGTTCAGCTAAGACATTAAACTGGGCAACTGTTAGCTTCCTCTGCTGAAAGAAGAGCATTGGAGTTCCTTTCAGTGTTCTTGCAAGTATTTATCCCTCAACTAGCATCATAAAATCAGATTTTCTGTTCACTTTATACTCGCACCTTATGCTCTGCTTATAAATTAATTTCTTTGTTTCCTAAAGTGACTTCACTTCATTGGCTCTGATCAGATTGGAGTCATCGTGAAAGGAGGCATATAAATGCAATTGAGTGGAGTGAATTCACTATTGTACTGCGATGAACATGAATGAGTAGGAAGCTTAACATGTGCAATGCTTTACTACTAATGATGACTAATGTGTACTTCTTATTCCACCTCACTTTCCAATTGAGTCAAAGAGGTTGCTTGTCCATTTCTAGCTCCTCCCTCATGCCCTTCCTTCAAATGTAAGAAGTGGTGATGAAATTCTGTGAGCTTTTACACAACACTCTGTTCACCCTGATGCACAGGAAAACCAAACTAAAGCCCAGTCACAAACGTCGTATATCAAGTTGGCTCCATAGTTAATTCGGGATTAACAACTGCTTTGCTGCAACTTTGGTTGGCATTGGAGAAGGCTATAATGAAAATTCCTCCTTTTATCTTTCCAGCTTACCAGGCCCTTACCAGGTATGGAGGGATTGTTTTTTGAGGAGAAGTTTAGTAGATTCGATCTATACTCATTGCAATATAGAAGAAAGAGAGGCAACCTTATTGAATGGGATGGTAGGAATGAAGTATGAGAAGCGATTGAGTTGGTTCGGATTGTATTCATTAGAGTTTAAAAGAATGAAGGGGATCTCATAGAAATCGATAAGATTCTTCCAGGTCTAGACAGGGTAGATGCAGGAAAGATATCCTCGATGGTGGAGGAGTCTAGAACCAACAGATATAGCTTAAGGAAAAGGGGTAAACCTTTTAGCACTGAGTTCAGAAGAAATGTCTTCACCCAGAGAGTGGTGAGCCTATGGAATTCACTACACAGAAAGTAGCTGAGGCAAAACATTGTGACTTCATGAAGGAGGCAGATATAGCTCTTCTGGCTAAAGAGAGAAAGGGATATGGGGTAGAGCAAAATTAAGGTATTGAGCTCAATATTCAGCTATGATCATATTGAATAGTGATGCAGGCTCAATGGGTTGAATGGCCTACTCTTGCTCCTACGTCTTTTGACCTTTTGGTTGGGATTTCAAGCCACCTGCCACAAGAGGTCAGGATGGACCTCACCTCCACCAGCTCCAGAAGGTAAGATTCTCTATGGCTTGGGCAATCGGTGGCTTGAGGTCATGGCTGCCATTCTTCTGAGGCAGAACATTCCCACCTCCAAGAGCTGAGCCACTGGTAAAACAGAGGACTGGGAGCCCCACAGCTCCAACAGAACCACTGTGATGTGTGGTCACTGCTGGGACTGCAGTGGTCCCCACACCACCAGAGATCACTGTGGCCAATCAAACAGGTGCTGGGTTTATAATTGGCCACTTAAAGGTTTAAAATGAGCTATGGGTTGGCCATCACTGCCATACAAGGGGGAAGATAATTAGCACAGCACTTCCCATCATCCTACCTGACTGTATGTCACATTCCCTTTGCTTGCCAACCTGCTCCCATGGAAGGGACATGCAAAATTCTTGGTTTTGTTTTTGTTTTTGTTTATCCATATGTCAGTTCTTTTTATGGCAGTGTTAAGATTTTTCTTTCTGGTAGTATTGAGATTGATGGTTTCTGTATTCTGTTTATCAGGTCAGGAATCTAAATTTAAAAGCAAGTGGAAACCAGCTCTTTGTAATAACACAGCTGCCTGTGTAAATCACTCGAACATTTATAGAACTCTCGGATGTGCAGGGAGTCATTGTAAGCTGCTCAGGATATTAAAGGTGATATTTAAAATCACAAAAAAATTGGCACAGAACCAGGCCCCAAATATAAAATGGTCATATCCTGCACTGGTTCAAACATATTAGAAATAATTACAGTTCATAGTATTAAGAAGGTTTGATTCCTGGCAATACAGATGACAGAACTTAATGTTAAGGGATGCTTGATTTGTCAAAAAAAATCTTTTGCTGTGGCATTCACTTAACCATGGAAAAATAGCAGAGTAAAGTAAATAAAATCATGTGCTTTCCCCACCAAAATCCCTTGATGCTGCAGCCATCCACACACAATTCCGGAGTTCCGGAGTTACACTATTAGGTGCACACTGGCAAGAGAGCATGAGGGATGAAACTCTGGTCTCATTTTAAAATCAAGGAAAATCCAAAAGGTCTATCAGCATGTATCTAAACACAAATGTTTTAGGTTTATTTTTACGAAGAGTATGGAATGCTTCACTGATCTGCCTGCCACCCTTGCACGGGGGTCATGCCAACCTTCGCTGTATTGTTCCAATTTTCGGATATGTTCAGCTAAAGTGAACACAAAAAGAAGAACCTCAGCTACCAGAAGTGGGGCTCAAACTGACACAGCCAATCAATGGATCTTAAGTCCAACACCGTAACCACTCAGCCATCCTCATCAAGGACCTCTCGGAAATGATGAGACCTTCCGCAGTTTTATTCTGAACCATGTGACATTCAGTGTCTGCAAGATGGAGGCACCCCATCTTGTTTTTCAGTAATCATATCGTTAGTTAAGGTAATGGCTCTGAGGAAGTTAAATGTTGAAGTTGTGTTAGCTCCACCCTAGTTGTCTTTAGGCAAAGAAATAGTCTTGCATCAGCTCCCAATAGAGGCAACTGTGATGTACATGGTTTCTGATAGTTACAATAATGTCTAACTAGTTAATGATAATTGTATCTATTACTATCATGCTAATAATTATACCTCATTATGTAAGACAAGTTCCTCTTCATGTTAAGACTTTTTAATAGTCTAGCCTCTGCCATCACATAGTAGATAGGCCCCTCACAGCCCAATATGACAAGAAGAATGAACAAGACTGGGCCATTCAAACCCTCAACCTACTCAACCACATCATTGTTCATTTGGGTCTTCAGTCTATCTTCCTGCCTTAATTCTTCACCTGCGTCACTTATTAACTATTCTTTCCCTTGGCGTGAGCGATATCACTGACTAGTAACACACTAGTCAATCCTGTTCACTAAGGCAGTGACTTTCATCAGCTAAGTGAATATGGCGGAAGAGCAACATTATGGAATCGGTGCAGTCAGTTGTTCGTTGTAGAGGTGGGAGATTGAAGCCACCCAGAAAACATTTGTGATCAAGCAAGCAGTTTTGAATGATAAAATGGCAGAATATTTAAAAGCAGAGTAAAGTCAAAGTTTAAACCATATCTCAGAGATTCAGGTTATAGGACATGCAAGACTCCAATTACAAATTCAAGTTAATTTGTCATCTAGTTACTCCTATATAGATCAATTGATAGAACAAAGCTTTTAAAAAAGTTCATTGTTAGTATATAGACATCTCCAAAATGGTTGGCATTTAATATTCATCTATAGTTGAATTGGGCAAATGTTGCTAAGTAGCCTTTTAGTATTCCTTCAGCCCATGCAGTGAGGTAAATCCATAGTACTGTATTCTTCTACAGCTCTACACCATAGCTTCCTTTCCACACAGAAATGGATTAGAAAAGATGACATTGAAAGTCAGTATTTGCATCCTCACCACTAACCACTTTGTGTGTACAAAAGCACTTAGGAAGTTTGAACTGAGTAAAATATTTAACAGTAAAAATGAGAGTGAGTGTTTGCAGAACAAACCAGGAAACAATGGAAAGCCATCTAAAGTAAATTGATTGTGCTGTTGGAATTGTGCCCAGTACGTTGCATCTGCCTGGGTCCCTTCACAAGTAGCTCAAAATACCACAAGTTCAGATTGCACAATGACCTCGAGCTAGGAGTTTGAGGATTTCTGGTGGAATGGGACAAGTAAATGGAGAAGCAGCTTACTGGATACTGGATTGACTGGAAATAAAGAAGTAGCAACGCATTTGGATTTCAGGTTCCTGTGACCCTTTCACCTTCCCCACCATCACCATTAACCACACACACACAAACGCACACAGAAATACACGCACACACAAAAAACAGATGATACTTGTCCACACAGACACACGCACACAGAAAATAGACACACACATGTGCACACGTACACACTCCCAGACACACACAAATCACTTGCATACCATTCATCCCATAACTCACCACTTGCCTGACACTTGACCTTTAACAACCAAGCTACCAAAGATCGTTGTCAAGAAGAATTCAGAATAGGCCACATACCCACTTCATTCCTCCACTCCGAATTAAATTGTTCTAAAACATTGCAATCTTGAAAATTTCACAGATGTATTACAGTGTTTTCCAAATCTTAGCCGAGCGGTGTTTCCTTGAATCTCTTCATGTGAGTGTAAACATTGGCACAGAGCCTCAATATCCTATTCTGAATTGAAATTCTGAATTCTATGTCTCAAAAGTATGTGTGCCAGCAGCTACTGAATTGCTATTGTCATGACATTAAAACAGCTTCCCAGACAGATTTGACATTTGTAAACTTTGACCTCACAAATGCAGGTACATTCACTTGTCACTCAGACAGGACAGCAAGTACAGCAGGAGGAGGAGTCCAGCACTCAGACTGCAGACTGCTCATCTCCAGATCATTAGAGACTGGACACAGAACCCAAATATGGGTTTGTCCTGATGGGCAATTCACCTTCTTCTCAGGATCTTCCCTAAAGTTTCTAATGCTGAGATACAGTCAGCTGTTTTGGACAGTTTGGTCAGATTTATCTGAATAATTACCTGGGAAATGTTAGATAGGTTAAAACTTAGGTTAGATAGGTTAACTCTTGGATTACTAAAAACTGACCCTCCCAATTACTCCCTTCACTTCTTAACCCCTATAACTACTCCCATATATCTCCAGTCACCCTAGAGAGCCTCAACCCAATCCAGCACAATTCAATCCCCTGGCTACCTCCTGACTGACCCCTGTGCCCAACTACTTGCCTGCCACACTACCCACCTGCTACTATTCCCACCTGCCCATTCTACCCACCTGCACCTATCCACCCGTTAACTTACCCATCTGCCCACCTGTATCCACCTGCTACCATTCCCACCCACCTGCCAATTTACCAATCTACTATCTGACCTATGGGATGTGTTGCTACATCTTCACTGGTGATACAGAGACCCATCCTTCCAAAGAGTGTAACTGGAGTGGGGTCAGTAATAGCAATCCCCCTGCACCCGCACTACTGTCGGATAGATGGAGCAGAGCTTACAGGAAGGTCAAGCTCCATGTGAGGCCCTATATCAAATTGGAACAGGATTCCTTCATGCTCCTTGACGGTGCTCCTTGGCAATGGTTCCTTGACCAAATGCACCCAGTGCCTCCCAGCTGTCATCTCAATGAGAGGGATATGCGATCAATACTGACTGTTTAAATCATCTTTATTCTCTTCTCTATTTACACAAAGTGTTCCTTGATAGCCACAACAATGTCCATTTCTGGTCCTATGATATAAATTAACGTCAATTCTAGAAACATTCAACAGCGATTACTAGGACAGAGTTTGGAATTTCACACCTTCCATTGTGTATACATTGCAGTCAACTATCACAAAAGCACCGTTGACAGTATGTCTCCCTATTCTGGATTAGTGGTGCTGGAAGAGCACAGCATTCAGGCAGCATCCAAGTAGCTTCGAAATCGACGTTTCGGGCAAAAGCCCTTCATCAGGAATAAAGGCAGTGAGCCTGAAGCGTGGAGAGATAAGCTAGAGGAGGGTGGGGGTGGGGAGAAAGTAGCATAGAGTACAATGGGTGAGTGGGGGAGGGGATGAAGGTGATAGGTCAAGGAGGAGAGGGTGGAGTGGATAGGTGGAAAAGAAGATAGGCAGGTAGGACAAGTCCGGGCAAGTCATGGGGACAGTTACTGAGCTGGAAACTCATGACTTGTCCGGACTTGTCCGACCTGCCTATCTTCTTTTCCACCTATCCACTCCACCCTCCCCTCCCTGACCTATCACCTTCATTCCCTCCCCCACTCACCCATTGTACTCTATGCTACTTTCTCCCCACCCCCACCCTCCTCTAGCTTATCTCTCCACGCTTCATGCTCACTGCCTTTATTCCTGATGAAGGGTTTTTGCCCGAAACGTCGATTTCGAAGCTACTTGGATGCTGCCTGAACTGCTGTGCTCTTCCAGCACCACTAATCCAGAATCTGGTTTCCAGCATCTGCAGTCAATGTTTTTACCGAGTATGTCTCCCTAGTAGGGACTGGTAACAGATAGAGATTAATCAAATAGAAACAAAGAACTGCAGGTGCTGGAGATCTGAAGCACCAGTAGGAAATGTGAGTGAAACCGCGCAGGTGTGGCAGCTTCTTCAGAGAGAGAAATGGAGTCACACTTCCTTGTCATACTTGTGGAGGTGTTAATAGCCCCAGCTATCTCTGGAGGTGAATACTGGAGACTTGTGAAAAGTTATCTAGACCCAGAACGTTAGCCTGCTCTCTCTCCATGGATGCTGCCTGACCCGTTGTGATTTCCAGCAATTGGTTGCTTTCATACAGACTCCAGCATCTGCAATAATCTGCTCCTCAGTTGAAATTCACTATTCAATTGAAACTGGTTCCTTATGAGTCTGTCACATGATCCTCTGACCTTTGAAAAGTTATGATGGGGCATTTGTCCATATCTTAGATTTTTTTTTACATTGGGAGGGGGAAGAGCAAGCAGCACTCCAGGCTGGTAGCCAAATCGATTTTATGTGTAAGTCTCCTTGAAACTAGTGCCAGGTGGTCCTCAGGTGTGGACCGATCTCCTATATGTTGTGTGGTTGTTTGTTTGTGTGTCATTGTGAATACTATCCAGCTTTCAATATGTGAATAGACAATATTCCTTGTTTAAACTTGATGGGTTTGAGGTTTGGGGTTGAGAAATTTATCAGCCATGATTGAATGGCAGGGCAGACTCAATCGGCTGAATGGCCTCATTTCTGCTCCTGTGTCTTATGGTCTTATGATTTTTGTATACCACTTTTGGATTACCAAAAATGTTGGTTTGCAAATACACCACAGATTAGTTCATAGAAGCATAGCACTGAAGAGTGCATTCAACCCATCAAGTCTAAACTGACAGGAAATAAAACTATTCAAAGTTGAGGGTGTAGGTTTGCTCGCTGAGCTGTAGGTTTGATATCCAGACATTTCATTACCTGGCGTGGCAACCTCCAAGTGAAGCAAAGCTGTTGTCTCCTGCTTTCTATTTATATTTTTCTCCAGGATGGGGTTCCTGGGGTTTGTGGTGATGTCATTTCCTGTTCGTTTTCTGAGGGGTTGATAGATGGCATCTAGATCTATGTGTTTGTTTATGGCGTTGTGGTTGGAGTGCCAGGCCTCTAGGAATTCTCTGGCATGTCTTTGCTTAGCCTGTCCCAGGATAGATGTGTTGTCCCAGTCGAAATGGTGGTTTTTCTTCATCCGTGTGTAGGGCTATGAGGGGGAGGGGGTTGTGTCTTTTTGTGGCGAGCTGGTGTTCATGTATCCTGGTGGCTAACTTTCTTCCTGTTTGTCCTACGTAGTGTTTGTGGCAGTCCTTGCATGGAATTTTGTAGATGATGTTGGTTTTGCCCATGGGTTGTAGTGGGTCTTTTAAGTTTGTTAGTTTTTGTTTGAAAGTGTTGGTGGGTTTGTGTGCTACTAGGATTCCGAGGGGTCTTAGTAGTCTGGCACGAAACGACACGACCAGCTATCCTTAGTAGCCACACACTCAGATGACAAGCAACGTGAGTTCGACTGGGACAACACTACCATTATAGGACAAGCCAAACAGAGAACAGTCAGAGAATTCCTAGAGGTATGGCATTCAATCAACAAACACATCGATCTGGACCCAATATACCGGCCACTGTAGCGGACAGCTGGAACTGACAACTGGAAACGGCAGAGACAAATCACTATAAATGCCGGAGGAAACATCACAGAAGCGCTTCACAGGAGGCTCCCAAGCGCTGAGGATGTCACCTAGATAGGGGACGAAATGTCTGCAACACAAATTCCCAGCTTGGCGAACAGAACCACAACAAATGAATTGGCCATGCTAAATTGCCCATAGTGTTCAGGGATGTGTAGGTTAGGTGTATTAGTCTGGGGTAGATGCGTAAGTTAGGTGTATTAGTCTGGGGTGGATATGTAGGTTAAGTGTATTAGTCTGGGGTAGATGTAGCGGAATGAGTCTGGGTGGGCTACTCTGCGGAGGGTCGATGTGAACTTGTTCAGCCGAAGGACCTATTTCCATACTGTAGGGATTCTATACTCAGTGATTCATTGTAAGCTGATCAGAAGTCAGTTTGAGGTATATACAGAAGCAATAGCTGGTGTCAGAGCTGTGGACTATAAATGTCACAAGAACTGACGAGGCCTGTCCATAGCGCTGTGAGTATTGACGTCTCCTCTGTACTGGGAGGTGGGGGAGAGTCTATGGCTGGACCAGTGACAGCTCCTGGCTATATGAAAGCAGATCAGAAAGGGCAGTCGCTGTGGGGCAAGTGGGATGGCATGGCGGTGCCACTAGCAGTTTGCTCATTATGTCAGATTGCAGGAGAAGTGTGAGCTGGGAGTTCAAAAAGGGCATAAAATAGAAACACAAAATCATAATCCTCAGTGTGCTCAAGAAAGGTTGCCATGAAAGGTTGCTGACCTAACACACTAACTCTGTTTTTCGCTCCCTGCAGGTGCTGCCAGACCCATGAGAGTTTCTACTTTCCAGCATTATTTAAGATTTCCAGCATCTGCAGTATTTTGCCTTTCTGTTCTATCATTATGAGAGGGCAGCTACTTGATGAGGACTCATGAATAAAATCGTGATGCTCAGTAACAGTTAATTAGTCAGTTCTTAACCGTGAATCCCATAATTACTTACAACCCTTTGGCTAAACACTAGGCTGCCGTGTGAAGTATCAACGTGCTTTCCATTTAAACACAGCAGCTTAGATCTTAACTGTATTTGCGAGAGTAAAATGGTTGATAATGATTCGAAGCCCAAGTTACATCATTCTTGATTTTTAAAAAAAAATTCATTGACTTCAGCCTGTGCTATTTCCCCTGACGCTGCATCTGAGACAAGTTAATTCAGTACAACGAGAATCTCATCTCACATGGAACATTAAGTCCATGGAGAAGCCTCTAATATTCAGTCAGAGCACAAACTGTACAAAATGAGACCATTCAGCCCAACAGACCCATGGTAGTAAGTATGCTTATATAAACTTCCCATCCCGTTTCACAGTCTGCATGCTTTTTGCCTCAACCTTTCTTGTTTATTTATCTACGACTGCCTCACAAAGCAGTTTGATTCCACCCTCAGGCGACTCTGTGCGGAGTTTGCACATTCTCACCGTGTCTGTGTGGGTTTCCTCCGGGTGCTCCGGTTTCCTCCCACAGTCTAAAGATGTGCAGGTTAGCTGGATAGGCCACGCTAAATTACCCATAGTGTCCATGGATATGCAGGCTAGGTGTAATTAGCCATGGGAAATGCAGGGTTACAGGGATGGGGTGGATGGGGAGGGTGCTCTGGTTAGGATGCTCTTTGGAGGGTTGGTGCTGACTCAATGGGTCAAATGACCTGCTTCCCCGCTGTAGGACGTCTAAGATTTATTCATGGGATACTGGCATGACTAACCAGGAGGTGGACACTGTCCATCAGTGAAGTATCACGAGATTTATTCCTTGAATAAGAGTGATCGTCCAATGATGAACATCTGGAGAAGTGTAGAACAAGAGATGATTTCCTTTAAACATGGCGGTTTCTGAAGGGGCTTGCAAGGGTAAATGCTGAGAGATGTATTTCTCTGACTGGGGTACTTTAGAACTGGCATTTGGGAGGTGCACAGAACCAAGTTAATGGGACAATTGCTTCGGACTAAGATGAGGAGAAATATCTTCACTTAAACAGGTTGTGAACCTATGGAACCACAGACAAAGCCCTTCATGTCTGTGCTGGTTGAATAAACTAAGGCCTAATCTAGGAGCAATTGGGTACTGCAGATGAGAGTCAAGATTAGAGTGGTGCTGGAAAAGCACAGCAGGTCAGGCAGCATCCGAGGAGCAGGAAAATCGACGGTTCAGGCAAAAGCCCTCCTGATGAAGGGCTTTTGCCCGAAACATCAATTTTCCTGCTCCTCAGATGCTGCCTGTCCTGCTGTGCTTTTCCAGCACCACTCTAATAATGCCGATTCTAGCCCTTTCTACCTGCACCTCGCCTGGGATCTTGCAAGTTCCTCTGCCTCAGATGCGGATCCAGGTTTATAACAAATAGGAGCAGGAGTAGGCCATCTTGGCCCACTGAGCCTGTTCCACCATTCAGTAAGATCATGGCTGATCTTTTTATGAACACAACTCCACTTACCCACCTGCTGACCATAACTCTCAATTCCTTTACTGTTCAAAAATCCATCTTTGCCTTGAAAAGGTAGCCTCAACTGCTTCACTGAGCAGGGAATCCCACAGATTCACAACCCTTTGGGTTGAAGACAATCCTCCTCAGGTCAGTCCTAAGTCTATTCCCCCTTACTTTGAGGTTGCACCCCCCTGTTCTAGTTTCACCTGGCAGTGGAAACAACCTCCCTGCTATTCCCTTCGTAATTTTATATGTTTCTGTAAGAACACCCCTCATTCCTCAAATTTCCGACAGGTATATTCCCAGTCTGCTCAATTTCTCCTCATAAGCCAACTGTCTCAACTCCGAAACCAGGAGAAAACGAGGACTGCAGACGCTGGAGATCAGAGTCAAAAGGTGTGGTGCTGGAAAAGCACGGCTGTTCAGGCAGCATCAGTGAAGCATTCCTGATGAAGAGCTTACACTCAAAATGTCAACTCTTCTGCTCGGATGCTGCCTGTGCTTTTCCAACACCCCACTTTTCAACTCCAAACCAACCTAGTGAACTTCCTCTGCACCCCCTCCAGTGCCAGTTTATTCTTTCTCAAGTAAGGAGAACAAAACTGTACACACGACTCCAGGTGTGGCCTCACAGCATCCTGTACAGCTGCAGCATAATCTCCCTGCTTTTAAACTCCGAGCAATGAAGGACAATATTCCTTCATTGTTTTGTGATTCATGCACAAGGACACCCAGGTCCCTCTGCACAGCAGCATGCTGCAGTTCTTCACCATTTAAATGATAATCCATTTTGCTGTTATTCCTCCCAAAATGAATGGTTTCTTTTAAATGACTTGAGAGTTTACATCTCAACTGGCAAAGCAGGTAGCAAATTAGCGACACAGAAAGTTTATGAGAAGGACCGAGATGGCAAGAAAGAAAAACCAGTGGCAGAGAGCCCCTTCAACCTGTTTCAATCTGTGAGAGCTCAAGTGTAACATCACAAGAGAAACACACTAGTGACTGGTGAGTGTGATTAGCCATGTAGTTTAAATCAGGAGGCAGAATGGTTAAGAAATTCACCAAAATATTCAATATACAAACTTAATTTATTAATATATAGACTGTAGGGAAATAGATGGTGACATCTTGCAAAATGTCCAGATTACAGAGGAGGAAGTGCTGGATGTCTTGAAATGGTTAAAAGTGATCCCCAGGACCTGATCAGGTGTACCCGAGAACTCTGTGGGAAGCGAGAGAAGTGATTGCTGGGCCTCTTGCTGAGATATTTGTATCAACGATAGTCACAGGTGAGGTGCCGGAAGACTGGAGGTTGGCAGTTTAAGAAGGGCAGTAAAGACAAGCCAGGGAACTATAGACCGGTGAGCCTGACCTCGGAGGTGGGCAAGTTGTTGGAAGGAATCCTGAGGGACAGGATATACATGTATTTGGAAAGGTAAGGACTAATTCGGGATAGTCAACATGGCTTTGGGCGTGGGAAATCATGTCTCACAAACTTGATTGAGTTTTTTGAAGAAGTAACAAAGAAGACTGATGAGGGCAGAGCAGTAGATGTGATCTATATGGACTTCAGTAAGGCGTTCGACAAGATTCCCCATGGGAGACTGCTTAGCAAAGTTAGATCTCATGGAATACTGGGAGAACTAGCCATTTGGATACAGAACTGGCTCAAAGGTAGATAGGGTGCTGGTAGGTGGTGGTGGAGGGTTGTTTTTCAGACTGGAGGCCTGTGACCAGTGGAGTGCCACAAGGATCGGTGCTGGGTCCTCTACTTTTTGTCATTTACATAAATGATTTGGATGCGAGCATAAGAGGTACAGTTAGAAAGTTTGCAGATGACACCAAAATTGGAGGTGTAGTGGACAGCGAAGAGGTTACCTCAGATTACAACAGGATCTGGATCAGATGGGCCAATGGGCTGAGAAGTGGCAGATGGAGTTTAATTCAGATAAATGCGAGGTGCTGCATTTTGGGAAAGCAAATCTTAGCAGGACTTATACACTTAATGGTAAGGTCCTAGGGAGTGTTGCTGAACAAAGAGACCTTGGAGTGCAGGTTCATAGCTCCTTGAAAGTGGAGTCACAGGTAGATAGGATAGTGAAGAAGGCGTTTGGTATGCTTTCCTTTATTGGTCAGAGTATTGAGTACAGGAGTCGGGAGGTCATGTTGCGGCTGTACAGGACATTGGTTAGGCCACTGTTGGAATATTGTGTGCAATTCTGGTCTCCTTCCTATCGGAAAGATGTTGTGCAACTTGAAAGGGTTCAGAAAAGATTTACAAGGATATTGCCAGGGTTGGAGGATTTGAGCTACAGGAGAGGCTGAACAGGCTGGAGCTGTTTTCCCTGGAGCGTTGGAGGCTGAGGGGTGACATTATAGAGGTTTACAAAACTATGAGGGGCATGGATAGGACAAATAGACAAAGTTTTTCCCTGCGTCGGGAAGTCCAGAACTAGAGGGCATAGGTTTAGGGTGAGAGGGGAAAGATATAAAAGCGACCTAAGGGGCAACATTTTCATGCAGAGGGTGGTACGTGTATGGAATGAGCTGCCAGAGGATATGGTGGAGGCTGGTACAGTTGCAACATTTAAGAGGCATTTGGATGGGTATATGAATAGGAAGGGTTTGGAGGGATATGGGCCAGGTGCTGGCAGGTGGGATTAGATTGGGTTGGGATATCTGGTCGGCATGGACGGGTTGGACCGAAGGGTCTATTTCCATGCTGTACATCTCTATGACTCTATGACTCTAAATAGAACAGAGATGGTTGGGTAGATGATGTAGCTGTTGTATGGAAATTGGTGGATACTGGTTAATCCTGCTGTAACTACATCTCCTGCAAGTGTCGGCTACTTGACAGACTTCAGTTCAAAGTTGCTGAGCTGGAGTCTGAGCTGTGGACACTGCCAACATCAAGGAAGGGAAAGGTACCTGGTTGCTGGATTTCAGGATGAAGTCACACTGCTCAGATTGATTACATCAAATGTGGTCCATGGTTAGGAACAGGAGAGATTGTGACTGTGAATGAGGTATGTACAGGGATCCAGAATTTAGCTTCTGAGGAGACTCAGCCTTGTCCAATAGGTCTCAGTGTTGGTGAGGGAAGAGACTGTATGGAACTTTCAGCGGTCCAGAGTGTCATTCAAGTAAGGGAAGTAAAGAGAAATGTAGTGATAAAAGGGGTAATATAGTTAGGAACATTTTACCTTTAATCAGCCAGCTCAGCGATGCATTAAGACCCCTCTGGAGCAGGTGGGACTTTGAACCTGGGCCTCCTTGCTCAGAGGTAGCAACACTACCATATGCCAGAATAGATCTTATAAAATACTTTCCTCCAAAACAAAATAGAGCCCTAATGAATGTAATGGCAGCTGATGCCAAGATTCAAGCCATCTCATGGAGTCACAGTCTTATAGCACAGAACCACATCAAAATGTAACAGCCATGATCGAAAGGCAGAGCAGGGTTAAATGGCCTAAATCTGCTCCTATACCTATGGTCTTACTGTTTCAGGGGAGAGCAAGACTATTGATCTGTATGTGACTGCACTAATACATCTACCTGAATCCTGAGATTTTGCACAACCAAAAGATAATTTCATCAGACCTTAGATGTCTTCAGCACAAGAGATCCTGTAATGAAAGTACATCTGCTGAGAGAGAAGAAACCCACTCAGGAAAGATACTAATATATGCAGAAATGCTGAATGATCATCTAACATGTATTAATGGGAGATCAGATGAGACCTTGTATTAAGCTGACAGACCTTCCAGTCTGAATGAGAACAAAGGAATAAATATTTGAAGAACTGCCAGTAGAAAAGCCATGGCCAGAACACAGGATATTGCAGAGGATATCACACAAAGGGAAGGAAATCATGTTCAGCTTGAGGACAGCAAATCTCTAATTACAAGAAGCTGAACACTTTGCACGCAAGTGTATTTAGCTAAATAGAGATAAAAAGCAAACCTATAAAATTGACTGCTGGAGAGATGTCAGCTAATGATTCTGATGAATTACTTTATACCATAGAACAGGTTGGCATTGTCAGGTGTAAATGGTGATAGATGGGAATATGAAGTGTCAGTTAGACTGCAGCATTATGGGTTTTTCAAACCTATGCAAAGTGGTTGAAGATGGTGATGCAAAAATAAAGATCTCAAAGGTTAGGTTGAAGTTATGTGGCGGAACAATACTTGTTTCAACAGGACAAATGAAACACTGAGCTTCAGACACTGGAATTTAAGCAAAGACCACTCAACTCAATTGAAGCAAGTTTGGACTCGTAATTCTAAACCTTTTAGAAAAGATCTGAAGCATTCACAGCACATTGAGACATAGATGGAATAGAGGAGAAAGTGAGGACTGCAGATGCTGGAGATCAGAGCTGAAAAATGTGTTGCTGGAAAAGCGCAGGCAGCATCCAAGGAGCAGGTGAAACGACATTTCGGGCATAAGCCCTTCTTTCAGGAATGAGGAGGTGTGCCAAGCAGGCTAAGAAAAAAGGTAGGGAGGAGGGACTTGGGGGAGGGGCGTTGGGAACGTGGTAAGCGGAAGGAGGTTAAGGTGAGGGTAATAGGCCGGAGAGGGGGTGGGGGCAGAGAGGTCGGGAAGAAGATTGCAGGTCAAGAAGGCGGTGCTGAGTCCGAGGGTTGGGACTGAGAGAAGGTGGGGGGAGGGGAAATGAGGAAGCTGGAGAAATCTGCATTCATCCCGTGTGGTTGGAGGGTTCCTAGGTGGAAGATGAGGCGCCCTTCCTCCAGGCGTTGTGTTGCCATGGTCTGGCGATGGAGGAGGCCAAGGACCTGCATGACCTTGGTGGAGTGGGAGGGGGAGTTAAAGTGTTCAGCCACAGGGCAGTTGGGTTGGTTGGTGTGGGTGTCCCAGAGGTGTTCTCTGAAATGTTCCGCAAGGAACCGACCAGCCTCCCCAATGTAGAGGAGGCCACATCGGGTGCAGCGGATGCAGTAAATGATCTGTGTGGAGATGCAGGTGAATTTGTGGCGGATATGGAAGGATCCCTTGGGACCTTGGAGGGAAGTAAGGGGGGAGGTGTGGGCGCAAGTTTTGCATTTCTTGCGGTTGCAGGGGAAGGTGCCGGGAGTGGAGGTTGGGTTGGTAGGGGGTGTGGACCTGACGAGGGAGTCGCGGAGTGAGTGGTCTTTCCGGAACGCTGATAGGGGAGGGGAGGGAAATATAGATGGAACAGATCCTAAAAGATTGTAAATATGTTTTTACATGTCCTAGGTGCCTTTCTGTTGAATATCATTTTGAAGTAAATGTGAGTGAGAGACCAAATCAGCAATGTTCGAGGAGAAGTGCAAGGCCAGCATAAAAAAACAAGGCAGGAGAACTAAAGGACTGCAGTCATCACGAAAATTACGACTTTTGCAAACAACAAACAAAAACAGAAATTGCTGGAAAAACTCAGCAGGTCTGGTAGCATCTGTGGAGAGAAATCAGAGTTAATGTTTCAGGTTCCTTCTTCAGAAGTGAAGCTGAATGAGAACAGTTGTTTACTAACTACCTTCTGGATGCCTTTCAGGAGATATAGATGCTTGTAATACCATCAACACAGGTACACTAATAATCAGTGATTCTCCCAGAGTGAGTAAACTGTTCGTCTTTTGATGTGGAAACATGATGGAAGAAGCCATCTCAAACTGTGATCAGAATAATGACGACTGGAGAGAGCTTGGCAAATGAATCTAAAGTTGAACTAGAAACTGTTGTAATTAAAGATGACTGAATTCCAGTTTGTTAGTCACGTACCAAGAGTGAAAGGACTTCACCCAGATCATGATAAAGTGGGAGCCGTAATAGAGTTCCAACAACCAACAGATGTAAAAGCCATGACATGATTTATTGGATTTGTTAACTATTGCTGGGGATGTGTAGTGATATTGAGGCACAGAGACAAATGCAACTTTCACTAGAATCAAAATATTCATGAGAATGCAAGTGCTGAGATACAGCAAGGTCAATGATGAAGTCATTTTGCAGTATAATGTCAGTAAGTGAGGACATGGACCAACTTTATGCGTTAGACCACTTGTATTTGTAATCACGACATTAATGCAAACTGAGTGACTCCATGACCAGATAGAAAATGAGTGCCTCGTTATTTTCTTTGCTTGTGAGCATCTTGATTAATATGCATTTGGGAGAGACAAAGTGAGAGTAGAATCAGACCACAAGCTACTTCAAAGCATCTTCCTCAAGACACTTCTACCTATTTCAAAGTGTATGTGAGGAATGTTACTCTGAAGATTTATCATCTGAATATGAAGTACAAGCAAAGGATATAAATGTACAGTATATTGCTATCAAGAGTAGCAATTCCTATGAAGTCTGCTCTGGAAGTCATCACTCCAGCACAACCATTGAATGTGAAAGATAAACATCTTGTTGAAACTAAGCAAATAACTCCAGATATAACTCTCCAATTGCTGTACGGATGATCTGAAAGCATCAAGGAAGTATCTGTAGCTACAACAGAGTATGAGCATGTGGGATAAAATGACAAAGACCACAGCAGATCAGGCAGCATCCAAGGAGCAGGAAAATCGACGTTTCGGGCAAAGACCCTTCATCAGGAATAAGACTGGGAGCCTCGGGGGGTGGAGAGATAAATGGGAGGGAGGTAAGGCAAGGCTGGAGAGAAAGTAGCTGAGAGTGCATTAGGTTTCACCAGTTTCCTCATTTCCCCTCCCCCCACCTTACCCTAGTTCCAACCTTCCAGCTCAGCACCATCCTTATGGTCTGTTCTACCTGCCAATCTTCCTTCCCACCTATCTGCTCCACCCTCCTCTCCAACCTATCACCCTCATCCCCACCTCCATCCACCTAGTGCACTCTCAGCTACCTTCTCCCCAGCCCCACCCCCTCCCATTTATTCTCCACCCCTGAAGCTCCCAGTCTCATCCCTGATGAAGCGCTTTTGCCTGAAATGTCGATTTTCCTGCTCCTCGGATGCTGCCTGACCTGCTGTGCGTTTCCAGCACCACTCTAATCTCCAGCATCTGCAGTACCCAATCCTGCCAGAAACTGACAAAGCCTGACTGTCTCTTATACAAAGGAAATAGCGTAGTTATCCCTGAGGAAATGAGGAAAGAGGTGATGAAGTGCATCCAAGGAACTGAGTCAAGATTTAAGAAGACAGGAGAAATGCTCTCCTCACCAAATATGATCAATGACATTCAGTAGCAAATCAGCCAGTTAAGTTCTTGGAACAAATACCAAACTAAGCAAACTACAAAGTGTCTTAAAGAGCACAATATCCCAGAGAGACCATGGATGAAGCTTGGAACAGACCTTCTAATTGTAAAAGAAACTGATTACATTGTAATTGTCACCTACCATTCTGACTACTGGGAGTTAGAGCAACTCATAATAACTATTGCGATTCAGATTGTGGTATACATGAAAGAACACTTTGGTTATCATGTCTTCCAGATATTGTGATGAGTAGCAGTGGCCTTCAATTCATGAAAGAAGAATTCAGCTGCTACAAAGGATTAGGAAATTCAACACTATACGTAATTTTCACACTATCCCCAGGCAAATGGGAAAGTTGAAGCGGCAGTGAAAATCGCCGACTTCAACATGGCAATCTTGAGCAGAGAAATACATGGACTGTAGCATGGAAAGTAGTCAAGTCCAAAGAGTAATGTCAAGCCACATGCAAGTAGGCTCAGGGTAAGGGAGCAGTAAGAGAGCAATTGACCAGTGCTGAGATGCACCCTGTCCAACTGTCTGTAAAGTATCCCTGCAATGTTAGTTTCTGAAATGACCCGAAGGGAAGCTTTCAAGAGCAGGAGTCAATTGTAAGTGGATTGAAAAGATGCCATGAAAGTCTAAGAGGTTGGTGTTCAATGCCAGCGTCCATGGACGTGGAGTGTATACAGCTGGTGCCCTGAGATATTGATGCTGGATGTCAGTCTGGAGAAGCAAGCAGTGAGCTGGAGTCACCGGACTCTGACTTCCATGTCAGGAATTGTCAATCTCTAGTTTCCTCCTGCTAAGATAGGAAGCTGCAGATTGATAAAGCAAGATTTGCAGTTAATGTGGCCAACTTCCAGCAATAACTCCCGTAAATTAACCCTTGCTACCCAGTAAGAATCTTATCTTAACTCTCACAATACTCTTTGAAAATGCAATGAGTTGCTCCTGACATCAATAAAGGATAAAGTGGGGGTTGTGGGGGCAAGCAGGATGCTGTTTGGAGGGTCAGTGTGGGCTGAATGGCCTCCTTGCGCACTGTAGGGATTTCACGATTCTCCCAGACTTCTCACTGAAGCCCATGTCATTCAATTCCCAGTAAACCTCCACCCATTGTTTCTGTGAGCATGGCTATGTCAGGATGAAAAGAAACAAAGACTTGCATTTATATAATGTCTTTCATAACCACAAGACAACCCAGAAAGCCGTATAGCAACTGAAGTACTTCTGAAGTGTGGTCGCTGTTGTAACTTTAGAAAATTTCTGTGGCAGCCAATTTGTACAAAACAAAATACCAGAAACAGTAATGTGATAGTGATTGGATAATCCTTATTTGTGGTTTTGACTAAGGGACAATTGGCCAAGGCATCAGGAATGATTTCTCTGTTCTTCAGAACAGTGCCATAAGTTGTTTTTTTTACAGCCACTAGGGGGCAGACAAGGTCTCAATTCAATCTCTAATTGAAAATCCAGATCTTCGGATAGTGTAGCACCCTTTCAGTAGTGTCAGTTAAAGTATTAGCCTTGGTTTTAAGGCTAAATTTATGGAGTTAAAATTAAAACTAGCAACCTCAATGGTCAGAGGCGAGAGTTCTACTACTGATCCAAAAACTGCCCCTTGTCTATGCTTCTGGCAGTGAGTACCATATTCTAATCATTCTGTGGGTTAAAATAAATTAAATTAAATCCCTCCAAATTAGTTTTAATTTTATAGAACTGCTGGTTAGTGTCAAAGATCCTGGAGAAGTTGACTGAAAATAAACGTGATTATGATAGCAGTGTTAAGAGTTTTGCAATGTTAATGAGCAAGCATATAATTATCCCTTCATGAATGCTTGACAGGGAGTAAAATGTTCTGCCTGTGAGAACTGATAAACTGAAAGCCATTTAGTTTGAAATATATGAAGTGAACATAAAGCCACCTATCCTTATTCCTAATGACCCACTTCAGAGGCAAAGTTCACAAAAAACATTCCTCCATTTTATCTGTTGGGAGCTGGGAAATTGTGTTGCAGACGTTTCGTCCCCTGTCTAGGTGACATCCTCAGTGCTTGGGAGCCTCCTGTGAAGCGCTTCTGTGATCTTTCCTCCGGCATTTATAGTGGTTTGAATCTGCCGCTTCTGGTTATCAGTTCCAGCTGTCCGCTGCAGTGGCTGGTATATTGGGTCCAGGTCGATGTGTTTGTTGATATCAACAATTCCTAGAGGCATGGCACTCATCCACAGATTCTATAAGCAAACACATCGACCTGGACCCAATATACCGGCCACTACAGCGGACAGCTGGAACTGACAACCGGAAGCGGCAGAGACAGGCCACTATAAATGCCGGAGGAAACATCACAGAAGCGCTTCACAGGAGGCTCCCAAGCACTGAGGATGTCACCTAGACAGGGGACGAAACGTCTGCAACACAAATTCCCAGCTCGGTGAACAGAACCACAACAACGAGTACCCGAGCTACAAATCTTCTCACAAACTTTGAACTCCATTTTAACTGTAAATGATTGTTTTACTAAATTAGACTGATTAAGAAAACCAGTGCAATCAATGTCCTTTCCTTTAAATGTTGTAGCCACAGTACTTATGTTACTTGTCCAGTTGAGTTTCTGGTGAATGTTAATGCCAAGGATGGTGATCGTGGGGGATTCAGTGATAGTAATACCATTGAATGTCAAAGCTTGGTGGTCAGATTGTATCTTGTTGGTGATGGTTATTGCCTGACATTTCTGTGCTGTGAATATTACTTGCCACTTATTGTCCCAAACCTGGATATTGTCCAGGTCTTGCTGTATTTGAACATGGACTGCTTCAACATCTGAGGAGTCATGAATGGTGCTGAACATATGTTGTCATCATCGAACATCCTACTTCTGACCTTATGAGGGAGAGAAGCCTATGATGAAGTAGCTGGAGGTGGTTGGGCCTAGGACACAACCCTGATCAACTCCTGCAGAGATATCCTGGAGCTGAGATGACTGGCCTTCCACAACCAAGGCCATCTTCCTATGTGTCGGGTTTAATTCAAGCCAGCAGAAAGTTTTAATTCCAGTTTTGCGAGAGCTTCCGGATGCTACACTCAGTCAAATGTGGCCTTGATGTTAAGGATAGTCACTGTCACACACTTCTCGAATTATGCTCCTTTGTCAATGTTTGTAACAAGACTGTAATAAGGTCATGAATTGAGTCACCCTGACAGAACCCAAACCTGAGGGTCAGTGGGCAAGGTATTGCTAAGCTTTATAGCATTATAGATGACACCTTCTATCACTTTACTGATGATCAACCGTTGACTGGTTGGCAGTAATTGATCAGGTTGGATTTGTCCTGCTTTTTGTGTACAGGATATGTCTAGGCAATTTTCTACATTGTCGGGTAGAGGCTGGTGTTGCAACTGTAGTGGAACAACTTGGCTAGGGAAGCAGTAAATCCTAGAGTAAATGTCTTCAGTACTATTACTAGTATTTTGTCAGGACCCTGTAGCTTTTAGAGTACCCAATGCCTCCAACCATTTCTTGGTATCACATGGAGTGAATCAAATTGTTGAAGACTGGCCTCTGTGATGCTGGGGCCTGCTGGAAGAGATCTGTGCAGATGAACCCTGCTAGGTCTCTCTGTCCCTGTACATTCTTCAGAAGTGTATCATCAAGTCTACATTGCTTCTCTTCATCCATTCTGCCAAAATGGATCATAGTCATAGAAATATACAGCACCAAAACAGACCCTTCAGTCCAACGCGACCATGCCAAAAAGATAACCTAAATTAATCTAGTCCCATTTGCCAGCATTTGGCCCATGTCCCTCTAAACCCTTCCTATTCATATACTCATCCAGATGCCTTTCAAACATTGTAATTGTACCAGCCTCCACCACTTCCTCTAGCAAGCAGCACTTCATGCTTCATTGTATTAAACTCCCACTTGCTAAGTGAGTACTCATTCTGCTAGCCAGTGTCCTACTGCTGCTGAGTAGTATCATCTTCACTGTCCTTTCCATCTCCAAGTTTGCTAACTTGCGCTAACTTACTTATTATATTCTCATATCTAAGTCTATAATACGAACACTGGTCTTTCTACTGACCAACTTTTACCATCCACCAGTTCTGAAAAAAGATCAACCATTTACTGCAACAGTTTTTCTGTTTTTAAACCAATTGTTAATCCATGCTGACACTGAACCTCCATGAGCCTCAATTTAGTTTAGCAGCCTTTACAAAACAGTGCTTGAACCCACAACCTTCAGAAAACAAAAGTGCTCCTAACTGAGCCATGGCTGACACCTAGTGACCAAGCCATTGACAAAGGCAAGTCAGGATGAGTGTAGTCGAGGGTAACCATGTTGTAGGTTGAGGGAGGTTATTAATGGTATCAGACTGGGTGCAGTATCATGGTGAATGGACACAGTGCATCATTGGTGGTCTTACAAAGCATTGTATCAATACTCAAAACAGCAAAGATAAGTTGAATGAGTGGGCAAACACATGGCAGATACAGTACAACAAGGCGAAATGTGAAAACATACATTTCTTTGTGAGAAACATAAAGGAAGAGTGTTATTTAAATGGCACTGCATTGAGAAATGTGGATGTACAAAGGATGTCCTTGTACATCAGTCAACCCAAGTAGACAGGCAGGTGCAGCAAGCAATTAGGGAGGCAAATGGTATGGTGGTCTTCATTACAAGAGGGTTTGAACTCAGAAGTAAGGGTGCCTTACTGCATTTATATAAGGCCTTGGTTGCAACACAACTAGAGTATTGCATGCAATTTTGTTCTCCCTACTTAAGAAATGATAGATTTTCCATTGAGGGAGTACAGCAGAGATATGGTAGGTTGGTACTGGGAATGGCAAGACTGTTATAGATTCATGGAGTCATACAACATGGAAACAGACCCTTTAGTCCAACCAGTCCATAAGATTTAAGAAAGACATGAGGGACATTTTTTTTTACACAGAGCATGGTCCACATGTGGAATGAACCTCCTGAGGAAGTGGTGGATGTGGGTACAATTACAACATTCAAAAGGTATCCAAATAAGTACATGAATAGGAAAGGTTTGGAAGGATATGGGCCAGGAGTAGGCAGATGGGATTAGTTTACGTTTGGATGATGTTTGGCATGGACTGGTTGGACCAAAGGGTCTGTTTCTGCGCTGTATGCGCTATGTGCCAAAAGGGCTGGCACATGTTGGATTCCAATATCAGTGGATGTTGGTTGGTATGGCATGTGTGTGTGTGACTGGTACCACAGGACTGTGCTCGGAGATGCTGGCACCTGTTATCCAACATAAAGGCTATTCAGAACAAGTGACAAGACGAATCTGCCAAGCACTCACTCTGGCTTCCTTGCTGTGTTTTCCCAATGTGGAGCTTGTTTGTGGTAAGATGGCAGCCTGAACATTAATGAGGTGAGTTGTGCTGTTAACAAGCAAGATTCACAGTCACAAAAACAGAATTTGCTGGAAAAGCTCAGCAGGTCTGACTGCATCTGTGAAGAGAAATCAGAGTTAACGTTTCGGGTTCAGTCACCCTTCCTCAGAAGAATGATAGTCAATTGGCAAATCACCACTGCCCAAGGAGAATCTCTTGCCACACAGCTCGCGAAAAGCAGAAAAGCTGGCTGACATCAAGAGGGCCTTGGTGTACTTGTCACTTGGTTCTGCTACACATCTCGCCATAGCCAGGAAACTCAGCCAGCGATAAGATTCAACCCACTATAATAGCCCAATCGCTCAGGAAAGCAAGCGAACTGCCCTGTAAAGGTGTTGTAGATGGACCAACACCAACTCTACTGCCACCGGTTCAAGGAGGAAGCTCACCACCATCTCCTCAAGGACAATAAGTGGTTGGAAAATAACACTGATCCAGTTAGTGACCCCAAAGACTTATCTACAGAAACTTGTACAACTAATAAAGTGACCACGGATTGAGTAGGGAGTGAGAAAATGGAGTGAGGAGTTAACTGCTCATGGTGACCTATTAATGTTAAAAAAGTGTAGCATAAATGAACTTCAGGGAGAAGAAGAGTGAAGGGAACTCTGCCTTTACTCTGGGTAGAGTTACTGAGCACATACAAAGAGAGCAATGCCATAGTGATGACAAGTCAAATGAAACCGAAGCTTGGGTCTGTAGGGCTCCAGATAAGAAGTCTTCTCTTAGCAACCTCTGTAAATAGTTATGTTCATTAAAGCTTATTGCACCAGAGTGTAGGTTGCACACAATTACATAAATGCTATTTATTTTGCAAAGCCTGTTTCAAATGAATGTCTTGAATGCCAATTAAGCAGGCAATCAGATTCCTCACTCTTTAAGTACCCCATCAGGCAAAACGCTGAAGACCTCATACAGACTTTATGCCAGAAAACAAATGGCTGAGAGTTCTACCTTTCTGCCCATTCAATCTATAAAAAGAGAAATATATTTACCAACATCTCAAAAAACTTCATATTGTATTTATCGTCCCCACATTTAGTTTGAAGATAATTCTCTAGGATAAGCAACAAACTACATAAGTCAAATTCCATTCTTGGCACTCATCAAAATTTACCAATTCTTTGAATTCCAAAAACTTTGCTGATTTGCAATAACTTCAAATGACTAGCATTTTCACAAGTTCATTGAATCCCTAAAGTGTGGAAACAGGCCATTCAGCCTATCAAGTTCACACCGAAGACCATCCCACCCATATCCACCTCCACATCCACCTTATCACTGCATTCCCATGGCCAATGCACCGACCCTACATATCTTTGGACTATGGGTAGAAACCCACACAGAGGCAGGGATAATGTGCTAACTCCACCCTGACAGCCACCCAAGGTAGAATAAACTCCCAGACCCTGGCGCTGTGAGACAGCAGTGCTAAACACTGAGCCACTGTGCCACCAAGGTATATTGCACTCGAAACATTAACTCTGTTTCAGTCTCCACAGAGGCTGCCAGACCTGGTGAGTTTCTCCAGCACTTTCTTTTCTTTCAGATCTCCAACATATGCAGTATTTTGTTTTAGTTATAACATTTGGATGTATACCTTCCGTATAAATTTAGTTTTGAAGCTAAGAATTCCCAACAAAGTCAACCAATAATCTGCTGGGGTTGGAACAGTGTAGATTTGGATAGTATCATAAAAGAGGTGATGCTGAACTACCAACTAATTTCAAAACTTGCCTGACCCCTTCACCATTGACATGATGAGTTTGAGAGTTTGGGTTCTTCAAGTAAAAATATTAATGACAAAGATTATACTGCAATGTTATTGAGATAGAAGACAGTTGTTAAACATATTATTTTTATTAACTCTTTACTTCTCATTTTAAAACAGTGACTGATGAAAATATGGTAGCTAACAAATTTTTCAGCAAATATTTTTGACAATTCGAGGCAAGGCTAATACAATGCCACATGGTGGCCATCATATGGAATTGCAAGATGGCAAACGAAATCCGTTATAAATTTTATGATTAAGATTTAAACTATATTACTGTTGTTTAGGAACTCAGGTTTTAAATTAAAGGTAATTTTCTCTTTGGCTTTCAGTTCTGTAATGATGACTTCTTTAAAAAGGGGTTAAACGTTTTTTAGCAATAGGTTAAAACCATATTCGTAAGAAATACTGTGACTTAAACTAAATGACTACAAAAGCTACTTGGGCTACTGAAGTTTTTACTAAGTTGAGCATTTTAGGGTACATGGAAAAGAGGGCCAGAGGCCAGTTGCAGTTCAGAAGGAGAGATATTCCAGCAGAATGACAGTCTCCAGGCCATCAGAGCTGGAATGAAAGTGTAAACCTTGTTAACAGCCCTGAGGTTTTTATTTTACTGTCCGTAAGAGAAAAGTCAGTGAGTTAGCCTGTATCCCTATGTCTCAGTGACAGAAAGACAGTGAGAAAAACAGAGAGAATCACAACTGGGGAATATGCAGAAATTCACAAAAACGAAACTCCACTGACAAGATCACAAGCTTAAGGAATTTTGAAATTAAAATAGTGTTACTTCACTGTGGCTGAGTGTCTGAAAAGGATATTATTTGCAGAAAAGGGGTTGATTTCGTTTCTTTTTGTTGCTTGTGATTAGATTGCACAGAATCGTCATATACATAAATAGCCTTTTCCTTTCCTTTTGTTAATAAACTTCTGTTATTTTGTTAAAAGTACATTGGCAGTCTCTTGTATGTATGTTCAGTGACTTACCACTCCTCTAACCAAACTGCAAAAATAAACTTATGGTCAATGAAGCCACATTTCACTCTGTGTCCTGACTTATCCAGAATTACCTACAACTGGGATCCTAACAATGTGGAAATTGGAATGAGTCATGTAACATAGAAATATGGAAATAAAATGAACAGCAGGAAGAAAAGATTTCCAGATAAAAATTGTGTACAGATTATGGATTTTTAATAAGATATTTTATGTATATGTAAACATTTGTCTTGACAATTTCATGATAAATGCCATATCCACTTCCTGCCATACATTAGTTGGTCCTAGTGCCACAGCAGGTAGTATAATCTCCAACTGAGAAAGACCATGAGTCATTTGCTGATTCTTTAATATGTAACAATTGCATTTATTTAGCATCTTTTGAGGTTAAAAATTCCCAGTCAGGAGTGTTATTCAACAACATAAAGAAGTAATGGGCTGACAACAAAGGCTTGGTTGAAGAAGTATGTTTTGAAGTCAAGCCTAAAAGGAGAAAACAGAGGTAAAGATTTAAACAGGTTTTACGACAAAAGTCTATGGCCTTTGCGGCTGACACTTTGGCTACTAATGGTGAGTATTACTACACAGGGAAAACATGCTCAACCAAATCAATCTCACTGTCACTGGATTTGCAAGATTTAATGTCCTTCAACATTGTTCAATTGTTCCTGACCTAACTTTACAAATAACTGATCATGTTAAATAAAAATTAAGAATTTATTATTAGTAATGTAATTTTAGTGGAACAAATAAGGAGAAGGCAACCCAATTAATATTAGTAATGTAAACGCTAATCTCCTCCGATCATAAGCCTCCACTCACACTCAGACAGGCATATAGACACAGTTAAAGGATAAATTGAAAAGATAAAAGAATTGGAATTTGCTAGTTCAATAAATAAACAGATGGATGTCTAGCCTTCATGAAATCCTTGGACAACGGATTGTTTACATCCAAGTAGAATTGTAATCTGGCTTGAACTTGGAAGTCACCAGTTAATGTAAATAGTTTCAACAGACTTTCAGAAACATTTACATATTTCTTACAGGCTGTGGTTCTTTCCTCAGGATATTCAGTAATTCAATAACTGGAGAGAAACCAAAGAGAGCAATACAAAAGAAAGACAGTTTCTGGAAACTTCCAAAACCCCACTGTGTCCTGCCAAACCCAGTCAGACAACGTCTCTGTTTTTCTTTTCAATCAACAGTCATTGTCATTGGCTGATTAGCACCGGCCTTTCCCTTGATTGAAAAGTTCAACATCCAATCAGCTGCCAAGCCTGAGCAAAACTACTCGCTGCTGGTTCATTTACAGTGTCCTTAGATCGGTAATTAAGTTGCATTATCTTCCAATCCAATTCCCACTTTAAAAAAAAGTGTCTTTTGTTCTCCACTTTTTAAAACGTTGCTTTTTAAAGTTCAATTCTTAACTTCAACTTGCAGTTCCAAACCAAACAATGAGAAAAGTAAAAGAAAAGTAATAATGGAGTGGGGAGTAACTCCTCAAGCGCTTGTCTTGAACCAACCTTTTGGTCACCTGGACTAAGGACTCCTTATAGAGCTTGCTGCCAAGAAATGTTCCTGTCCAGTACATTGGAATGTTCTACTCCATCAAGATAATAGTTATATAATTGTAAACTTGTTCATTTTCTGCAAAGGGAGAGCTTAACCATAAGAAATTATTGTGTTATGTTTGTATTGAGTGAAAGGATCCCTATTCAGTCACCCTGAATGATTATTCTCCACTTCTATCGGGGAAGAAAGTAAGGACTACAGATCAGAGTTTAGAGTGTAGTTATTATCAATAACATCTCAGTCCCCCAATAGAAGCGTAGTGCTGGAAAAGCACAGCAGGTCAAGCAGCATCCAAGGAGCAGGAGAGTCAACGGTTTGGACATAAGCTCTTCATCAAGAATCTGATTCAGGATTCCTGATGAAGGGCTTATGCCCGAAACGTTGATTCTCCTGCTCCTTGGATGCTGCCTGACCTGCTGTGCTTTTCCAGCACTACGGTTCTATTGGGGGACTGAGATGCTATTGATAATAATGTCCTAGATGGTACATCTATGATTATTAACTAGTCAAAACAGCACAGACAACGAAGAACAAACCAGCAAGGAGACATGGACATTTTGAGAATACTAATAACTGGGGAAAGTTATTTGATTCTACCCACTGTTTTTCAGTTGCTAGGCTACAAATTTCTTTGAGGAATTGTAGGCGGCAGATTTCCATGGTGAGTAATGGCTTCTCTCAGGTCTACCCTACTAACATGGCATATTGATTTCTTTATGATCGATTGTTGTATATGTGTCTAAAACGATTAATCCAGAGGAGTACCAGAACCACCACCCATTACAGTGGCATCATATGGACTCGTAGGGTGAACAGTTTAGGATCTGTAACAATGTCCATCCTATCAATGTAACTAGTTGCAAAGATACAATAGCCTGTGTTAACAACAAGTGGTGTTGCTTGGAACTCCCGACTAATTGACCTTGTAATGTCTTACACGTGAAGAGAGTGTTGACAGTAATCTTCACCATGAACCATGATGTGGAGGTGTCAGTGTTGGACTGGGGGGGGACAAGGTCAGAAGTCACATGACACCAGGTTATAGTCCAACAGGTTTATTTGAAATCACAAGATTTCAGAGAGCTCTTCCTTTGTTAGGTGAAGTTGACTTTACCTGATGAAGGAGCAATGCTCCAAAAGCCAGGGATTTCAAATAAACCTGTTGGACTTTACCCCGGCGTCATGTGACTTCTGACTTCATCATGAGCAGTCCCACACAGGGCAGTGAGTTAGCATGGTCAAAGAACATTGTGAGCAGTGGGATGAGGTCATCAGACTCAAATCTCAGGTCTCCCTCTCAGACAGGGAAGAGCTGAAAGATTTAAGAACTCCACGGAGGACACCCTCGTGGCAATCCTCAACAAGGAAGCATTCTGCTGGGAGTTCAAAAAGCTTTTCAGATCTCAGTCAGAGATGCAACTCTCTGAAAAAAAAGAGTAACTCAAATGTGGAGGCAGGCTGCATTGTGAGGCAGTAATCTGCGTTAGAGTGAGCAAACTCAAAACCCCTGTACAATCAAGGATTAACCCAGTATAGGTTACTGTACCTTTGCAACTAGTTACAATTTACATTGATAGGATGGACATTGTTACAGATCCTAAACTGTTCATGAAATGACACAGTAATCCAGGCTGAAGATGTGAAAAATTTAAAAATTACTTATAGCTCAAATCAAGGATCATCACGGTAATGAGCCGGCACAAGAACACGTGCCGACAGAAACTGAAGTAAATGACCATGAGAGAAAAATGAATCGAAGGTGAAAGGGGATATTGCAAAGCCATTAATTAAAATGATAAGGTTAGGCAAGTCAAAAGCTTAAGCAGTCTTGCTCTGAGAGAGACAGAATGATTGGTAGACTTTATTTTGACCACAGAAAAGGCAGAAGACCGGTCGTAGGAGCTATTATAAAGGGAGGAAACTTTTCATTAAACTGTGAGGAATGAGAGTCAGTCAAAAAACTATGATGAAAGCTGAAATCATTCATTAAAGTCATGAACCGTGGAATTCATAGTGAAAGCATGGGTAAGTCCGTGATCTTCCATTTTACTACAAAACAAAGGGAAGCCCACCAGTACCGCAGCGAAGTGAAGAAGAACTGAACTGCAATTATTGTGAAATCAAAATCTTTTCAGTCAGCAGAGTGTATAATCACGCACTGATAATATGCCATCAGAAATGATCTTGCCGGGAAGACTTAATTCCAGAGATGGGCTAAGCAGAACACAAAATAGGACACGCATCTTGATCACATTCAGAAAATGTGCAGCTGTAGGACATGGTTTAAGGAAATAAATTGAAAAGCCGCAAAAGAGGTTGACAAGATGGAACAGTACACAACAGAAAAAAAGTAAGTGTTCAGTGGCAAAATAGAAGATTTAAATTTACATTTTAGCAAGCTGATATTTACGTCGATAGTCACCTCACCGGTTTGAAGTTAGACACCAGGGCAAGTGTCACCATATCGTTGTTTCCTTTTTTAACAGTGTGACTACATTGGCCAGGTGACACAGTATATAGGGGTGATGGGATATTACAGACAACACTCCAACATAAGGAATATTAAATAGTAAAAATCTACACATCTTCACAATCTCAAATTTTGACACTTGACAATAAAGGCATATTTTAACCTCAAACTTCCTCTCAATAGTAAAAGCTAAGGAGCTCCTTTTAATAGGAATACCCTCAATTATTGAAAGGGTTAGAGGAGCTGAATACTGAAAAGCAATAAAGAATGAAGTTAGACCCTTTTCCCCTGATACACCCAGGAAGAATTTGCATCCTTTGATGAACAAGATGAGCAGCAATTTGCAGAAATGATAAGAATGGAATTAATTTCCCTCGTCTCAAAACTACCTGAGGCATGGTTACTGTCCCCAGCCTTCACTGTACATTCACATTTGTATTGACCTTACACAGTTGAACAAGGCTGTGGTGAGAGAAGTCTACCATTACTCCAAAGTTGATGAGACTTTATTCTGAACTGCCCTAAAGTAGGTTTCCACAAATCTTGACGTAAATAGTGGAATCTGGCAGATGTCACTGGGCAAGCAATCAAGATTGTTTCGGAATTCCTAAATCCATTTGGGAGATTTTGTTTCAACAAGTTACCATTTGGAATTACCCTGACACCAAGGATTTTGAATGTTTGCACAGACTAATATTTTATAAGATCTCCATGGAGTCTATACCACACAGGTGATATATTAACATGGGGGAAATAGTCAAACCACCGTAATCAGGGAATGCATACAGTCTCAAAGTGCTAACAAGCAGAAAGGCTGCTCCTTAATAAACGTGATCACCCCAAGGAAACTATTCTGTTCTTGGGACATAGATTGTCAACAGCGAAGATAGAATGAAGCATTCTTGGACATCTAAAGCCTTTACTGAATTCCCCACTCTGAAATCAATCCAGGATGTCGAAACATTGATAGTGATGGTAATGTCTTAATGTCTTAGTGATGGCAAAAACAGTTGCTGGAGGTTTTCCTCACATGGCAACTCCAAGTAAAGTTCTCCTATAACTCTATACATGTGTTTCCATGCAATGCCGTGTTATAGAAAATCGTGCAATAGAAATAATGGGGCCTACGGGAGAAACACGGTAGGAGACAAACCACCAAAAGTATCAGTAAAAATCGAAACAAAAATAGTAATTAGCCTTACACAAATGATGGCACAGACTTATTGAATTTTGACCTGTTGTATGGCACTGCAATTCATCAGTCTTCAACTGATTACTCTCGATTGGCATCTATACCTGCTGGCTGCACCATGGTCTAGCCAGTCTTCTGATCCCATCCAGTGGTAACACTGCACAAGTTAGATCCCAGAATGAAACCTGTCTTGATAGGTCAAGGGCTGAATCTTAATTTCTTTTGCTAAGTGTCAGTTTTGTCAGAGGGCTGCTTGGGGACGTCTATCACTTTATATTACAAAACCTGCCTGATTTATTACCTCACTCACCCTTTGGTGCCCCCTCATACATTCCAGCACTATCTGACCATGTGATATTTCTAAAACAACTCACCGCATCCTGGATATCCCAGAATTGACCAACTCCCATGGTGTAGCACCATTATTGTGCACCCAGTCTGCTGCTGCCCTGCATGGTTCCTGACATTGGCCCTGAATGTGGCAATGGAAATCTGGTGCCTCTCTTTGTGGGCATGGACATGGAGATGCCGCTGATGGGGATGGAGTGACGCAGAAGCAGAAGCTGCATGTCCTTTTCTCCCAGGCCAGCAGAGGATGCTATTCTACTGGAACTGCGCCAACCTGGGACCAGGGTTACCATCCAGACCAATGCAGTCTCAACCCATCTAAAGGAATGCACCGAATGTAGGAAGAAGATCAATGACCTTCTTCACTCTGCCAGTTAAAGTGCCACCACCTTCTCGTTGATACCTCACACTTGCTCGGTCTCTGCTACTGTACCCACCATTTCCTGCAGCATTTCCCCCATTCACTCTCATCTTCACTAACATCTGACCCCTGATTAACTCTGAATTTCTTCTACACAGCCTACTCAGGACATCTCCACACATGCACCAAAAGTAACAGTGTGCCACCTACCTTTCTCTCCCTCACGTACTATGTGCAGTGTTTCCTAACTCTGACTCCCCCGAGTAACTGACTGACCATGTCCAAGCCCCTGTACTGGTATTTTTTTGTAGTTGGTTACCACAGTGATTAGTCACCAAAACAGATTCACATGTGTCTGCAGATATTCTTTAACATCTAAACATATGTTTTAAATGAAAAGAGAGGGAGAAAAATCTCTTAAATCAAACAACGAAGCCAAATTTCAAACTGCTCCCCAACACTGTCCTTTTATCATTTGTCAATTCCAGTGAAATTTCACATTATCCCAAATCTTTAAGTTTTTTTAAATTAACAGATTGCTCCCAGCTTTTTGTCCTCAGGTTGCACAGACATATTCATGATGCTTTACCATGTCCACAAGCATAAACATTTCACCATACCTTTCTAGAAGCTCTTCACAAGAAAGCGCACGAGGCAACTGATCTTATGATGCCAACGTGGAGTCCAGTCCTCCACAGATGGTGACACCTAGTACCTGGGATGAGAATCAAGTACAGGGAGTCCCCGGGTTATGAACGCCCAACTTATAAACGCCCAACTTATCAACGCCCATACTTACGAACCAACCTCCGTAAAGCCTATTACTGTTTTTTTTAAATTGAGTTACATACAATGGTTCGTACTAACAAATGGGTAGACTACTTTGCTTGACGCTCAAAATACTGTGTGTTTTCGGCAGCTCGTCGACCCAAGGGTGAACAACGCCACGCTGTCGTAATCATGGCTTCAAAAAGCATAAATTTGATGCACTTGTAGGCGATGCATCGAAGAAAAGGAAAACGATCATGATCGAAACCAAATTGGAAATAATAAAGTGATCAGAGAGAGGTGAAATGCCAACAAACATTGGAAAAAGCGTTAAGCTACAGTCGGTCAACGATTGGGACAATTATAAAAGGGCAAGTGGAGAGTAATGGAGCATGTAAAAGGCTCTGTCCCAATGCAAGTGACAATTATCACTAAGCAACGGTTTAATTATCGAAATAGAAAGGCTGTTGGTAATTTGGTTATAGGATTAAAATCATCGTAATATTAGACTTGGCTTAGTGCAAGAAAAGGCTCGAATCCTTTCCAGTGATTTAAAAGCTGCATGTACAGCAAGTGAAGGTGCTTGTGATCATGAATTTGTTGTGATTAGGAGTTGGTTCAGCTATTTCAAAAGGAGGGTAAATTTTCACAACATTAAAGTGCAAGGTGAAGCAGTAAGTGCCAACGTAAGTGCTGTGAGAGAGTTTCCTGAAATGTTCATAAAGATCATTGAGGAGGGAGGCTATGTCCCCAAGTAAATATTTAATGTAGACGAGACTGGCCTTTTTTGGAAGAAAATGCCTGAAAGGACATACATTTCAAAAGAGGAAAAAACTGCTCCAGGGCATAAGACATCCAAGGATAGGCGAATGCTATTGTTTGGTGGTGACGCATCCAGGCACTGCAAGCTTAAACCTATGCTTGTGTATCACTCAGTAAATCTGAGGGCATTTAGCTGAATCATCAAGGCATCTCTTCCCATGATTTGGAAGGCAAACACAAAGGCTTAGGTAACACAAGCTCTCTTCGAAGATTGGTTCCTGAACGTTTTTTGTTCCTGTTGCTGAATGCCATTGCTCGGCCAAGAAAATTCCTTTCAAAATTCTCCTTGTGCTTGACAAAGCAATTTAGATGGCATTCACCCCAATGTAAAGGTCATCATTTTGCCACCCAACACCACATCTCTACTTCAGCCAATGGATCAAGGAATCATAGCCTCCTTTAAGGCTAACTATTTATGCCGGATGTTCTCTAAAGCAGTCAGGGCTACCCAAGATAATGCAATGACCTTTAAGGAGTTTTGGAGGAATTACAACACCTACATCGGCATCAAAAACATTGCAGACTCTTGGGAGGAAGTGAAGAAAACCAACATGAAATGAGTCTGGAACAATTTGTGCCCCAATTCGCAGATGGTTTCAAGAGGTTACAGCTGAGGACATTGCTGAAGCCAGGCAAGTTGTAGTTGATATTGGTAATAATCAACTGCTGTTAGACATCAGTGAAGATGATGCCTTAGACTTGCTTGAATCCCATGCTGAAGAACTGACCAATGACCATAAGACCATAAGACATAGGAGTGGAAGTAAGGCCATTCGGCCCATCGAGTCCACTCCACCATTCAATCATGGCTGATGGGCATTTCAACTCCACTTACCCGCATTCTCCCCGTAGCCCTTAATTCCTCAATGGAGGACCTTATGAAGCTGGAGCAGCAGATGATAGCATTTGAGGAAGAAGGACGAGACCTAGAAACCCCAGAACACAAGAAGGTTTTGATGAAGGACTTAGCTGAAGTCTTTTGTCTCTTTGAAGCAGGGATGGCAAAGTTAGAGAAGCATGATCCTAATTCAGAGAGGTTCACCAAAGTTTACCGGATAGTTACCGACCGCCTCAGCTGCTACAAGACCATTTAGAATGAGAAAAAGAAAAGCTCTGTTCAAACTACCCTTGATGTTTACTTAAAGAAATTGACTTCAGAAGTAAACCCCCATACTCCAGTAGCAGACCCTGATTCTTCAGTAGCAGTATCTATCCCTGACTCCAGCACCGGGCCTCTCCAACACCGGGCCTATCCTCTCCAACACCGGGCCCATCCTCTCCAGCACCGGGCCCAGCCTCACCAGCACCGGGCCCAGCCTCACCAGCACCGGGCCCAGCCTCACCAGCACCGGGCCCAGCCTCACCAGCACCGGGCCCAGCCTCACCAGCACCGGGCCCAGCCTCTCCAACACCAGGCCCATCCTCACCAGCACCGGCCCCATCCTCACCAGCACCGGGCCCATCCTCTCCAACACCAGGCCCATCCTCACCAGTACCGGCCCCATCCTCACCAGCACCGGGCCCATCCTCACCAGTACCGGCCCCATCCTCACCAGCACCGGGCCCATCCTCTCCAACACCGGGCCTCATCCTCTCCAGCACCGGCCCCATCCTCACCAGCACCGGGCCCAGCCTCACCAGCACCGGGCCCATCCTCTCCAACACCGGGCCCATCCTCACCAGTACCGGCCCCATCCTCACCAGCACCGGGCCCATCCTCTCCAACACCGGGCCTATCCTCTCCAACACCGGGCCCAGCCTCACCAGCACCGGGCCCAGCCTCACCAGCACCGGGCCCAGCCTCACCAGCACCGGGCCCAGCCTCACCAGCACCGGGCCCATCCTCACCAGCACCGGGCCCATCCTCACCAGCACCGGGCCCATCCTCACCAGCACCGGGCCCATCCTCACCAGCACCGGGCCCAGCCTCACCAGCACCGGGCCCAGCCTCACCAGCACCGGGCCCAGCCTCACCAGCACCGGGCCCAGCCTCACCAGCACCGGGCCCATCCTCACCAGCACCGGGCCCATCCTCACCAGCACCGGGCCCAGCCTCACCAGCACCGGGCCCATCCTCACCAGCACCGGGCCCATCCTCACCAGCACCGGGCCCATCCTCACCAGCACCGGGCCCATCCTCACCAGCACCGGGCTCATCCTCACCAGCACCGGGCCCATCATCACCAGCACCGGGCCCATCCTCACCAGCACCGGGCCCATCCTCACCAGCACCGGGCCCATTCTCACCAGCACCGGGCCCATTCTCACCAGCACCGGGCCCATTCTCACCAGCACCGGGCCCATCCTCTCTAGCACCGGGCCCATTCTCACCAGCACTGAGCTCATCCTTTCCAGCAGCTGGTCCATCCTCTCCAGCACCGGGTCCATCCTCTCCAGCACCGGGCCCATCCTCTCCAGCACCGGGCCCATCCTTACCAGCACCGGGCCCATCCTCACCAGCACCGGGCCCATCCTCACCAGCACCGGGCCCATCCTCACCAGCACCGGGCCCATCCTCACCAGCACCGGGCCCATCCTCACCAGCACCGGGCCCATCCTCACCAGCACCGGGCCCATCCTCACCAGCACCGGGCCCATCCTCTCCAGCATTGGGCCCATCCGCTCCAAAAAGGGCCCATTCTCTCCAGCCTGGCCTATCCTCTGCAGGACCAGGCCTCTCATCCAATTAATAAAGTCATCGTAATTATTAATTCAGGACCCTTTCGGTATGCAAGACATCAATTGGAATGAGAGTAAGTGTTTACCTTGAATCGTTATCTTTTCTTTTCTATCTAAACAGTTTAAGAAATGTTTCTTCAGTGTTTTTATACCTATACTAAGACAAACATTTGACTAATTGATGCTCAATGTGAACTGTACATAACTGTTCCGACTTACATACAATTTTGACATACTGCAACAGACTTAAAAATGGAACTCATTCGTAACGCGGGGACTTCCTGCAACAGTGAATGAGAATTGGCTTTATAAAAAAAAGTCACCAATTCACAAATCGCATTGCCCACAAGTCACGTTCAATCAACAAGTGTTAAAAGAGAACTACCTGGACTGAAAAACCCTTGAGATAACTATATAAGAAGATGCAAAGATGGTACTGAAATCATCATCAGGTGAATACTTTTCAGAGGATCAAAGGACATGTCAACGTTTACTTCTGCAACCATCAGAGCAGCTAAGCCTCAACTGTGGGCTTAGGAGGGTCTTTTCCAAGAGCAACAAGATGGGTGTCTCAAACTGATCTACACATCGTTAGCAGTAGCAGATACAGAAACATCAAACGGTGTGATTCATAAAGTGGTTCTCTTGATTACATAGGGTTGTGAGATATTTTCCGCTGATGTTCATGGTCTGAGAGTAATGATAGAAACAGACCTTAGTTTCTCTACCAGATGAAAAAGAACTAGCAAAGAAGCCTCCAAGAAGATTTCAAGGTCATCTCGTGAGGTTTATCTATGAAACAGTATATATGCAGAGAAAAGTGCAGTTGACAGTAGATGCAATCTCCAGGGTAACAGGAGACAGCCTTACCAAGCATAATATTGAGTTCATTCACAAAATCAAATTATACGCTCAGTACACAGTGGCATAATAGCCAGGATAGGCGAGAAGCTGAAGACTTAGCACTTCATCCTGTCAAAAGAATTCACTGCATATTTATGCCGACAGGACAATCAAGATGTATATAATAAAGGAACAGTCCCACTGTGTGCAACAGGTTTCACATTGCAATGCAAAATGATGGCCACATTGAGGACAAGGATAACAAATTCTGGATCAGGAATCTGAGCAGAAACTATAGAGTTATCCAATGAGCTGCAGACAAGCCGAGATTGTATATTGTTCATAAAGAACTGCAAGGCCTTTAACCCATTATGAGTCAATTGTCCACCATTAATCAATGGGGATAAATCTATTGGGGTACTTGATCATGTTGGGGACCTACCCACCTCAGACAGTAAGGACGAGAATCAAAATCAATGGACTTCTGCTCAACAACTTTCTAAGTTCGAAATGAACATGTTCCAGGAGGATTGCAAAATCTCCAGATTATCCAAATTTGTAAAGTCTGTGAATTAGAGTAAGTTGGGGCTATGGCAAATGTAATTATGTACACAAACATTAATGAGAAGAGAGGTGTCGAGAGGACATGGATATGGATCTGAAGAGGTCAGAAAGGGCGACTGCTGAAGACTGCCATAAGCACCACCTACTGTGATGATGTTATGTGGACATAAGGGCAGAATGGCTTCAGATCTCAAAGGGGTGAAACCTTATATCAGGTCCTCCTCAAAGTCTCTATTATATCAATAGAATCTGAAATTAGTTCCTAACATGCAGTAAACTATATCTTGTTAGCTGCAAAAAGACTCTTCTAGTTAGACCAGGAAGTCGTTTTCCAGTACCATACTAGACAAAGCAGGTTCTGTAATTTCCTACTTTTAGAAAGGTTGGTGGCTGTTACCTTCATCGTGAAACACAGCTCTCACACTGCAGGAAGCCAGTACACCCATACAACTGATTTCACCAATTGCTACAAATGTCCTGCCTTACTTAGTTGGACAGTAGGTGCCAGTTAGGACTCATTGTCAGACCCGAGATCAGCTGTGACTTAATTGAATAATGGAACAGACTTGCTGGGTTGAATGGCCTGCATATATGTTCCTATAATTCTGTAAATGCCACTTTTATGTCAGAAGTGGGTTCAAACATCACTCTGCACAGTTTAATACAAAATCCAAACTGGTGCTTTCCATGTTGCCCTGTTAGAGATACATGCTATAGCAGGGGAGATCTCAGCCCTTGGTACGAGATCCCTCATGACAGTTTGTCTGCTCCAACTTGTTCTAACCATTTAACAGCCAGCACTGATCAAGCAGTGGGCCCTTTTCTGGATCAAGGGCCCCAAAGTCACACATTCTACCCACTGAGAGCTGCTAACTACAGACTTACTTGCCATGTACACTACCCCATGGTTAATACAAGAAGTATCAGCAAAAGGTCCAAAGTGGGCATAAGGCTATTAGTCAAGGTAGTGGCAGGATGCTCACCCTCTTTTTTGTTAAACCAATCATCTTAACTCAGTGTTCTCTGATTCTTGATACTTCTGTCCATGGGAACAGTTTCTCCCTAATTACTCTATCCAGATCCCTCATGATTTTGAGGTTAATTAATACTCCCTTCTCAAAGTTCTATTCATCATAATCCTTTCATGATTAGGACTCTAAGTGTTTGTAATGTTATACAAATAATCCATTTTGGGAGTCCTTGATGCTAAGCTATTTGTCATCTTCAGAGGTTAGCTCTATAAGTGCCAATGATGAAGCCTCTTTGTGTTTTGCTTAATTATAATGATGCCTACTTTTCTAATTTGTTTGCTTTCTGAGTTTTCCTAGAAAGTAACCATTTGGTCACGAATATCAGTGTTAATGGTTCCTTTACAAAGTTTCTGAATTTGTGTGAAATGACATAATGAATTCCTTAGCACTGTGTGGTAGAGGCTAAAAAGTAGTTTTAACCATGTGCACTTACTTTGAAAACACTTCCACAAGTTATAACAAGGAGATTGCTATTGGAACTCAATGAAGTTTCTGCCTCACTGAAAATTATTTACAGCAAAGGTCCTTAAGACCAGATGTTGACAGTGTTGAATAGATTCTCTGCCTTTGAGAATCTCACCCAAATTTCATTCCAGATTCCCGCACAACTGATGAGAGTGAAGATCTATCTAAATGTTGGATGAGGCCTTTCTCCTTTCTGACGACCATCTGAAAAGCAGTGCTCTTCAGGCATAACCATACTATGTGAATATTAAGGGAATGGATGGTCCAGATTTATTGAGTTTTCAAACACTCTGATCACCATCAAGTGACATCAGGCAGTGAGACATACAGAAGGCCCTCTACCTCCTCATCCACCTCATTATCCTTTGATGAATACAAGAAACAAAAGATGGCCCCATTCCTAACTGAAGGTGCGGTCAATAGATTGTTGACTGAATGCTAGAAAATGCTGGATTTTACTTGCATCGTATCTACAGTTCCTTTTATAAATAATACAGGAGTTTCAGAATCTAAAACTGGCAGTTCACACTGCAGAAGTCAATATCCCTGCATGTTTTGATCGATTTCAATTGAATTGCATCAAATTTAAAAGGGACCAGCTCATGAGGAACAGCAAGGCTCACTGGACCTAAATTTAACTTTAGATCATGGCAAACATTGGGATGAGGTGTGGGGAAGCTGTTGAATTCGCTGCCCGTTTACCCCTATCCAATTTTACTGCTCATTAAGTTCAATAGAGATGAATATTTGATATAGTGTTTGAAGAACAATTAATTTGATAATCGCCCAAGATTAAAATTAACCCCACCATTGCATATATATATATATATACATAGCAATAAAGGACCTTTGAGGTGTCATCACTGTAAAGAAATGCAGCAGACCAATTTTCACATAGCAAATTCCCACAACAGCATTGAGACAAATAACTGTGTAACAAGGTAGGAATTCTAATCTTAACCTACTCAATATGCGGGGGCACAGTATGTTTTTCTCCTGAGCAATAGCAAAGCTTAAAATGACCCGAGGGTTCATCTGAGTCAGCATTCTGAGAGATTCTGATCTGGTTTAACTGATCCATAACATGCTAAATCAAACTACAGGAATATTGTACAGTATTAGGTGGAGGCAGTAAGGACAGCAGCTGCTGGAAGCCAGAGTTAATAGGTGTGAAGCTGGAAATGCACAGCAGTTCAGACAGCATCTGAGGAGCTGGAAAGTCAACGTTTCGGGCCAAAACCCTTTGTCAGGACTGGACAGTAAAAGGTATCTATCGCACCCTGAAATTGACAAGCAAACAGCTCTCCCCTCCCCTTCACACCCCAAAGTTTGGAGGGACCAAGGACACTATATGATGAATTATGCATGGTGCATTTAATAACAATCTAGTTTTGAACAGGGTTAACATCCCTGTTACAATAATAAACAATGTGTATATACATAATATGTATATAAACATAATTTGTATACAGATGTATGCATAATATATGTGGATTTTTTAATGAATGTAAATAGTTTGAAGTACACTTAATAATTCAGCATTCCAAAATAGCTTCCAAATAAATATATTGTATAAACCATTGGTTACCTGATATTGTCCCTCAGAGCTGGAAACACAGATCTTGTACAAACTGGAAATGTTGCCAAGTGCAACATCTGCCTCTGCGTGTGTCAGTTTATGCCTTTTCTTGCATCAAGTACATGACGCATTGCATTTTAAAATAAATTTAAACCCATTTTTCTAATCAAACTGTTCAGAGATGTTATTACATATCTCTGGAACAGGTGGGAGTTGAACACAGGCCTCCTAGTGCAGAGGTAGGGGCACTATGTCTGTACTACAAGAGGACTTCTAAAATTGACACTGAATCCAAGGGGGTTTGAAGATGCAGCCACCTGATCTGGAATCAGGCTTACCACTACCATCCTCCAAGGGTCTGTTGATCTACGACATCTGCTATTACCCAGGTAGTCCCCCATCCAAGTACTAACCAGGCCTAAGTCGATTTAACTTCTGAGAGCAGATATTTTTCCAGACTCATATGGCCACAGGCACACACAGCATTTTTATGAATATTGAATTAATGTTTGCAGGTGGTCGCTGGAGTATTGTGAACTGAAACAGTTTGAAATTACATTCAGATCTCTGTATTCAGTGTAGTATTTCCACATGTTTTCAATTTAGCTTACTTAATGCTAAAATAAATTCAATTAGTACTTGCAGGCTTTCCCCTCCCCTACTTTACTCCCAACTCCGGATAAAATTAAGAGCAGAAATGTCAGCCTGTGGGTAACCTTTACTGTGATGGAAAATATGGGTCTAAACAAAAGATGATTCCCATGCAGTCCAATTTGTATGGTATTTTACCTCCATAGATCACGTACAATTATGATCAATTATAGGGTCTACCCACCTGCATTAATCTGGTTTAAATACCTATTGATTTGTTAAAGGTCATTGTTGTGCAGTGAAATTTTTAAAGTGCTGCTCTCTCAGAGTAGTAGAAGCAACATGTGAGAAAATGATGTCTTATTCCAGGACATAAGACACAGCACTTCTTCAGTTGGAAGAAATTGTACATTGTACATCTGATATTTCCCATTGCAATCACCTTGGATGCTTGGAGAGCAGAGTTAGAGCAGTTCTGTGTTCATCTCTTGCCTTAAAGACGCCCCCGCTGTAGATATTCTTGTACGTGTGAGGAGATGATTAATGAGACATGCAGTGAGGCTATCTGAGAGTCATTGGGAACCAAGCCCTGGTCTGCCTGTGACGGATTTAAACTCCCTCCAGCAGACTGAAATGGCTTTTTAAATAATTCACCCCAAATTTTAATATAATCTCATACCAACAATAAAACCAGCCAAAATAGCAGCAGGAGTAGTCCATTTGTCTCCTCGATTCTGCTTCACTATTCAATAAGATTACAATTAACCTGATTGCGGCTTTAATTCTATATTCCTGTCTGTATCCCACACAGCCGTGGAGTCCATTGCAAATCAAAAATCTGCTGAGTTCAACTTAAACATATTTAGTAGTGCAGGCTTCACTGCTCTCCGGGAGCGTGAATTCCAAATGTAATTCCCCTCTGAGGGAATGAATTTCCATTCAAATCCATTTTAAATGGAAGACCCCACACTTTCGATCTGTTATGAGGGTTCAGACTTGAATAGAATAATTAATGACGCTGCCACAAAGGTATAGATTATAAAATTCTTCAACTAATTTTATTCAACTATGTTTAAAAATTATGAGGCTATGCATAACACACTGATAACTGGTGAATAATGTCGTGCAGTACCCCTCAAATCAAAAGCAAAACTCTCAAACTGACTTCTTTCAATTCAGCTTTGTCCTCACTTTATAATCTCCATAGAAACTGAATCATATTTTATCTTTTGAATTACAGGACAAACATTTATTTCACTCAGCTCCCTGCCTTAGTTTTAACTATGAGATGACACATCTATTGGTCTGGACAACTGAATCGTTCACTGCCTCACCCCTCAACTCTTTGCTTTGACCCCTACAAAAACTAATGGTCTCTTTCACCTAGGCCTTTTGTCTTAACTAGCAGACTAAAGGGTTAAACGTTTTCTGAACATACTCACAATGCCCTTGTTCACACCTGGAGCACTGATCAGATGCCCAGGTAAAAAGATGTAATGCTTGGTGTGATAGCTGGTGCAGGATAAAGGAAACGCCAGGCTTTCTTATCTCCCAGTATTAATATGTTTAAAATCTGTGGCAATTAGAAATTAATGATCCCCTCTGTGGTCAGCTTCATCAGTCGTGAAGGTCCTCGTCACCCTGCATTGTTAGAGACCCTATGAACTCTTTCTCAAAATGCCCTTCTTAACTGTTACAAGATTCCCAAACATTCCAGCATCCTTGCACTGTTTCCAGGTGCCCTGCTCCATGACTGGAATGACAATGCCATGAAATCAGTAGAAGTTTCAAGATTTCCTTAGTGGGATTTAACCTGCTCATGGTTTGGTAATGCAAAGATTGGAATGCTTTTAACCCATTCAAATTTTGCTGCCAAAAACCTGCCTGTGGAAATGCATTTCTGTGCATGTGCTTGCTTACAGAGGCAAAATGGCCAGTACTAGTTTTCACTCACTTAAGCATTTTTGTTCCCATAAAGGTCGAGCAAGTAACAGTACCCAATGTGATTTAATCCCATGTGCTGTGTACATTCTCACAGCATGAGAGACGCAATTATAGTAAAGGATCAGTTACATCAAAATTTGAGCCTTTTCAGTTTACATTACACAGTGCCCCTTGTTGTAACTACGCACATGAGGGGCAACATCCTTTCAGCATCTACTCCGTGGACCCCATCCCCCCCCTCCCCCACCCCGCCTCATAATGTTGCATGCATCAATAAGTTTGCTGACTGACCTTGCCATTCTATCCTGTCCTTTGGGTCTACGCATGTAACCCATGATGAACAGAGCATGTTGTCTGTAACTGCCAGGATTTTGTCGTCTGTGCTCATGTTGTTCCTTGATCTTCTGTTCTGACAAAAGAACAATTGTGTGTACACACTAGAAGTAGTTTGATAAAGATACATCCAGCCATTCTGCTCAAAGCTCACTTACTTCACAAAGAATTCTAGCCAGCACTATCATTTAATGAAAAAGAAATCCATGACAATAAATTACAGTTACATTATTGTAGGCTGGGAAAGGTAGCAATGTAGCAGTTCAGCAGAGGTTGGCATCAATTCAATCACCCATGTAATTGAGTTTCCAAACTTAGCAGTAGTGTGACAGAGAGTTGTCAAACTGAATGTTCTTTCACATTTGGGACCATTCCTACATGTCTCTTACAGATTTGTTGAGGGGATAGATGTGGGAGTTGGATTTGGGAAGAGGGAGAAATGAGGTGTGGAACTTCTTGCCTATTACTCAGCTGTGACATATCCTTGAAATACCATAGGTCCTGAGGAAAAAAAATCAACTAAAACATCCGTTTACCCTCTGCCTTTTCCAACTGAGTAGTTTAAACATGCGCGTGCAGTGGAGAGATAGCAATTAATCTAAATAGTGACATGGGTAATACTGTACCATAGATTAATGAAACAGAGTCGATTGATGTCAATTCATCCCTTCACACTGAATGGTTTAGGTTACTCTGGCCTGGGGTGTTTGGGCCTCAACTTCACACTGCCATGTTCAAATTTCTCCCTCATACCGGTGTTAGGCCTCTCCCTCACACTGTCAGGTTTAGGCCTCTCCCTCACACTGTTGAGTTTAGGTTTCACCCTCAGACGGCCGGGTTTAGGCCTCTCCCTCACACTGTCAGGTTTAGGCCTCTCCCTCACACTGTTGAGTTTAGGTTTCACCCTCAGACGGCCGGGTTTAGGCCTCTCCCTCACACTGCCAGGTTTAGGCCTCTCCCTCACATTATTGGGTTTAGGTTTCACCCTCAAACTGCCAGGTTTAGACCTCTCCCTCACACCGCTGGGTTTAGGTTTCACCCTTACACTGCCGGGTTTAGACCTCTCCCTCACACTAGGCAAAAGTGAGGACTGCAGATGCTGGAAACCAGAGTTTAGATCAGAGTGGTGCTGGAAAAGAACAACATGTCAGGCAGCATCCGAGGAACAGGAAAATCGACCTGTCGGCAAAAGCCCTTCATCAGGAATATCCCTGATGAAGGGCTTTTGCCCGAAACGTCGATTTTCCTGCTCCTTGGATGCTGCTCTCCTTCAAACTGCCAAGTTTAGGCCTCTCACTCACTCTACTGGAATTAGGCCTCTCCCTCACACTTGCAGGTTTAGGTTTCTCCTTCAAACTGCCGAGTTTAGGTCGCTCCCTCACACTGGGAGAAATTTCATAATGAAGGGCTTATGCCCGAAACATCGACTCGCATACTCCTCGGTTGCAGCCTGACCTGCTGTGCTTTTCCAGCGCCACACATTTTGACGCTTTCCCATCACACTGCCGAGTTTCAGCCTCTCCCTCACACTGCCGAGTTTAGGCCTCACCCTCACACTGTCGGGTTTAGGCCTATTCCTCACACAGACAGGTTTAGAGCTCTCCCTCACAGAGCGGATTTAGGTTTCACCTTCACACTGTCGAGTTTCAGCTTCTCCCTCATACTGCTGAGTTTAGGCCTCTCCCTCATAGCCAGGGTTAGATCTCTCACTCACACTGTAGTGTTTAAGCCTCTCCTTCACATTGCTGGGTTTAGGCCTCTCCCTCACAATGCTGGGTTTAGGCCTCTCCTCACACTGCCGAGTTTCAGCCTCTCCCTCATACTGCGAGGTTTAGGCCTCTCCCTCACACTGTCGGGTTTAGGCCTCTTCCTCAAACAGACAGGTTTAGACTTCTCACTCATACAGCGGGTTTAGGTTTCACCCTTACACTGCTGACTTTAGGCCTCTGCCTCACACTGTCAGGTTTAGGCCTCTTCCTCACACAGACAGCTTTAGAGCTCTCCCTCACAGAGCGGGTTTAGGTTTCACCCTCACACTGTCGAGTTTTGGCTTCTCCCTCACACTGCTGAGTTTAGATTTCTCCCTCACACTGTCGTGTTTAGACCTCTCCTTCATATTGCTGGGTTTAGGCATCTCCCTCACACTGCTGGGTTTAGCCCTCTCCCTCACCCTGCCGGGTTTAGGTTTCACCCTCACCCTACCAAGTTTAGGCTTCTCCCTCACACTACCGGGTTTAGGCATCTCCCTCACAGTGCCACGTTTAGACCTCCCCATCACACTGCCAAGTTTAAGCTTCTCCCTCACATTGCCAAGTTTAGGCCTCTCCCGCACACTGCTGACTTTAGACCACTCCCTCTCACAGCCTGGTTTAGACCTCTCCCTCACGCAGCGAGGTTTAGGTTACACCCTCACACTGCCGAGTTTAGACCTCTCCCTCTCACAGCCAGGTTTAACTTCTCCCTCACGCAGCCAGGTTTAGGTTACACCCTTACACTGCCGGGTTTAGGCCTCTCCCTCACACCGCTGGGTTTAGACCTCTCCCTCACACTGTCGGGTGTAGGCCTCTCCCTCACACTGCCGGGTTTAGGTTTCATCCTCACACTGCTAGGTTGAGGCCTCTCCCTCACACTGCGATGTTTAGGCTTCTCACTCACACTGCCGGGCTTAGGCCTCTTCTCACACTGCCAGGTTTAGGCCTCTCCTTCACATTGCCGGGTTTAGACCTCTCCCTCAAACTGCCGGGTTTAGGCCTCTCCCTCACACTGTCGGGTTTAGACCTCTCCTTCATATTGCTGGGTTTAGGCATCTCCCTCACACTGCTGGGTTTAGCCCTCTCCCTCACCCTGCCGGGTTTAGGTTTCACCCTCACCCTACCAAGTTTAGGCTTCTCCCTCACACTACCGGGTTTAGGCATCTCCCTCACAGTGCCACGTTTAGACCTCCCCATCACACTGCCAAGTTTAAGCTTCTCCCTCACATTGCCAAGTTTAGGCCTCTCCCGCACACTGCTGACTTTAGACCTTTCCCTCTCACAGCCTGGTTTAGACCTCTCCCTCACGCAGCGAGGTTTAGGTTACACCCTCACACTGCCGAGTTTAGACCTCTCCCTCTCACAGCCAGGTTTAACTTCTCCCTCACGCAGCCAGGTTTAGGTTACACCCTTACACTGCCGGGTTTAGGCCTCTCCCTCACACCGCTGGGTTTAGACCTCTCCTTCACACTGTCGGGTGTAGGCCTCTCCCTCACACTGCCGGGTTTAGGTTTCATCCTCACACTGCTAGGTTGAGGCCTCTCCCTCACACTGCGATGTTTAGGCTTCTCACTCACACTGCCGGGCTTAGGCCTCTTCTCACACTGCCAGGTTTAGGCCTCTCCTTCACATTGCCGGGTTTAGACCTCTCCCTCAAACTGCCGGGTTTAGGCCTCTCCCTCACACTGTCGGGTTTAGACCTCTCCCTCAAACTGCCGGGTTTAGGTTTCACCCTCACACTGCCAGCTTTAGGCTTCTCACTCACACTGCCGGGTTTAGGTCTGTTCTCACACTGCCAGGTGTGGACCTCTCCCTCACACTGCCGGGTTTAGGCTTCTCACTCACACTGCCGGGTTTAGGTCTGTTCTCACACTGCCAGGTGTGGACCTCTCCCTCACACTGCCAGGTTTAGGCCTCTTGTCACACTGCCGGGTTTAGACCTTTCCCTCACACTGCTGGGTTTAGGCCTCTCCCTCACATTGCCGTGTTTAGACCTCCTCATCACACTGCCAAGTTTAGGCATCTCACTGACACTGCTGGGTTTAGCCCTCTCCCTCATACTATCGGGTTTAGGTTCCACCCTCACACTGCCAGGTTTAGGCCTCTCCCTCACATTGCCGGGTTTAGACCTCCCCCTCACACTGCCAGGTTTAGGCCTCTCCCTCACACTGCCAGGTTTAGGCCTCTCTCTAACATTGCCGGGTTTAGACCTCCTCATCACACTGCCAAGTTTAGGCATCTCACTGACACTGCTGGGTTTAGCCCTCTCCCTCATACTATCGGGTTTAGGTTCCACCCTCACACTGCCAGGTTTAGGCCTCTCACTCACACTGCCGGGTTTAGGTTTCACCCTCACACTGCCAGGTTTAGGCCTCTCCCTCACACTGCGAAGTTTAGGCTTCTCATTCACACTGCCGGGCTTAGGCCTCTTCTCACATTGACGGGTTTAGACCTCTCCCTCACACTGTCTGGTTTAGGCCTCTCCCTCACATTGCCGGGTTTATACCTCCCCATCACACTGCCAAGTTTAGGCTTCTCCCACACACTGTCGGGTTTAGGCCTCTCCCGCACACTGCTGACTTTAGACCTCTCCCTCTCACAGCCAGGTTTACACCTCTCCCTCACACCGCCGGGTTTAGACCTCTCCCTTACACTGCTGAGTTTATGCCTCTCCCTCACATTGCCGGGTTTAACCTCTCCCTCACATTGCCAGGTTTAGACCTCCCCATCACACTGCCAAGTTTAGGCCTCTCCCTCACATTACTGGGTTTAGGCCTCTCCCTCACACTGTTGGGTTTAGGCTTCACCCTCACAATGTTGGGTTTAGACCTCTCCCTCACACTGTCGAGTTTAGACCTTTCCCTCACGCAGCCTGGTATAGGCCTCTCCCTCACGCAGCCAGGTTTAGGTTTCACCCTCACACTGCCGGGTTTAGACCTCTCCCTCACATGGCCGTGTTTAGGCCTCTCCTTCACATGGCCGGGTTTAGACCTCTCCCTCACATGGCCGGATTTAGACCTTTCCTTCACATGGCCGCGTTTAGACCTCTCTCACACAGTCAAGAATGTGTATCAGCTCTTTCTAGATTGATTCAAACAGAGCTGAAGTTATGGCGACTTGATGTTGCCAGTTTACATCTACAGAGAACTGATCACATGATATTAAATTACTTATATGACATATGTATTAGCACAAACATATATTAAAAATGATTGTACTGAACACACTGACAAATATGAAGGTAATCAGTATCAGTAACAAAATGGTGCTGAGAAATTAATGGGGTTAGCGACTAACCAATCACCAGCACCTGATGATCTCCATGCCAGAGTCCTAAAGGAAGTAATTCTGGGATAGAGTGTTGGGATTGGGTGGTGGGGTTTTAAGAATAATGCACAGCCAGTTTCTCCAAGGGTCCATCAGAACTCAGCATTACATTCTGTTTTTCATCGAACTGAAACATAAAAGGATAGCAAAGACTGATTGAAGTCCTTTGTGGTTTTTTAAAAATAAGATGTACAAATGGCAATGATCACTCCAAAGGATTTTATAACTTACAAGTAAGAATCTATCCTCTACATAGCTTATAACATTACAGTCTGCAATTCAAAGTGCTGGAAATCCTCAGCATACCTGGCTTGAAAAAAGAACAGATCACCGTGGATGGGTGTATGAATAGGAAGGATTTAGGCCAAGTGCTGGAAAATGGCACCAGGTCAGATGCCGTCTGATCGGCATGGATAAATTGGACTGAAGGGCCTGTTTCCATGCTGTAAGATTCTATGACTCTAATTAAATAACTGGGCTGGAATTTCCATGCTTCCTGGAGACAGGGATGAAGGTAGAAGGGCTGGTGAAACAAAGAGGAGCCAGATCAGGACTGCACCTGAAACATTCCCAATCCCTTGGGAATTTCCCAGGCCAAATTACGGAACCAGAGCAGTTGCTCGCTGCTGAGACAGGCAGGCAGTTGTTCCACTGAAGTAAAACAAAGAACTACGAGAAAGTGAGCACTGCAGATGCTGGAGATCAGAGTTGAGAGTGTGATGCTGGAAAAGCACTGCGGGTCAGGCAGCATTCCGAGGAGCAGGAGATTCGAAGTTTCAGGCAAGAGTTCTTCAACTGGAATGAGGCCACACACTCGACACTAAAACGAAGAACTGCAGATGCTGGAGATCTGAACCCAAAACTGAAATTCCAGGAGATGCTCTGGAGTCTGTGGGAAGAAAGTATAGTTAACATTTCAAGTCTGGGACTCTTCATCATGACAAGCTCACTTAGGGACAATTTTGTTAAGGCGACCATATGTTCCCAATGTGAACCTGTTCTCCTCTTTGTGCAGAGGTCAGCATCACCTTCACATCAGTCTCATGGGAGCAGGCAGGGTGTCATCAGGACTGAATGCTCCACAACCCAACAACACAGCCACAGAGAGGAACGTCTGCAGGATGGTTCAGTTATCACATCTTTGCAGGTGGCTGAAGGCCCCTCAATGTTGAGGCATTCCAATATTGGCATGCCCAGTGATACTGTCAGGTGGACAGCTAGAATCACTACTGGCCCTTTGATTGGGGCTTCCGTTTTGACAGATCACCCAGCATCATTAATAGGATGGCAAGCACTGAAATAGTGGGTTAGGAGAGCACCTCCTGGAAGGATGTGCTGGTGAACATACTAAGGATATGGAAGGTTCAGGGTCTCTACATGTGCCTAATATTGGAATCCTCTTAACCATGGGAAAATCCTGCTATGGTGTTTCTGCAGAACTGTTTCGACAGAAATACCATGGACCTGAAATGTTAACATTTTCTCTCCATAACTGCTGCCTTAAATGCTGAGTATTTCCAGTATTTCCCTTCTGTTTTTATTTCAGATTTGCAGCATCCACATTATTTTGGTTTTGGATTACATTCTAAGAATCACTGCTTCATGCTGTGGTGATTAGGCCCGATGTGTTCCAGTGTGCATGATGAATTGTGAATTTTTTTTTCACTTGTTTAGTTCTTCGAGTACCCCATTTTAAAAACAATGACCAGCAGTAAAGTTTTTGTCTTAAACAAGATAAAAGTTAGTTTTTTACACAAATGCTGAATTTTATTAAGAAAATCATAAATAAATAATAAGCTAAAATATAGTAACAGAGATTAAAAGTGGGTTTAGATAAGTGATATTTTTAGAGATGAAAGTCGTCATTGCAGGCTATTTACTTGTTTGAAGGTTTCTTTTTCTGAAGTGAAGGAGTTAAAAACGTGAAGTTAGTATATCAAATTCTTAACATTCGCCTGTACCTGTGTTTTTGTTTTTGCCGCTGTTTACCTATTATTTACTTATCTGTGTTACTTAACTTTGTGATCTGCCTGTATTGCTCACAAGACAAAGCTTTTCACTGTGCCTCGGTACACGTGACAATAAATTCAATTTAATTCAATTCAATTAATTCAGTAATTGCGATAGCTTCGAGATTTCCCCCACAGTGGACTGAGCAGAATGTGCTGTGGAAGATAATGAAGGCTCCTTCATTTCCCTTTAAGTTGAGGCAGTCTGATTCAGTACAACAATTCTAAGTTAGTTTCCCCTATACTACCTCCCTGTTGAAAATTCTCTCTCTCTTTCGCTCTCTCTCTGTCTCTCATGGAGTCTCTCAGGTTTCTTGGCACAACCGATACAAAATGGTTACTGAATTAACGTTAATTATTGTGCCAGAGAGCAAAGTCAATTATGCTGGAATTTCCTGTGATGACCTTCCAGTCTCCTGTTTTCTCAGAGGCTTTGAATTCTAACAAGTCCACACTGACCCTCCGAAGAGTAACCCACCCAGACCCACTTCCCTCTAACTAATGCATCAAGCACAATGGGAAATTTAGCATGGCCAATTCACCTGGCCTCCACATTAGAAGGACCCACTGTGTTGTCCAAGAGTTAATCTAATTCTAAATGTTTCCTTTTGTGATTAGTGTTGAGATAACCCAACAGTCTGCCTGCTTTTTGGGCTGTTGTGAATCCACAAGAGCAGTCACGTGACTTTCAGGAGTCATCTTGTGTGATTCTCTCTCCATCTTTATAGACAGGTTAGCCTCCCTTACAGAATATGTAATAATGTAATAACTCAGTAATGACAATTTGAATACTACTGATATTGATGAAATGATACAGAAGTGGGGAATCTCTATGGACTACTCATCAGTAAAATTAAACTTTACAGCAATTGGATTTATTGCAAATGAGGGACATATAGTTTCATTGCAGCTTTTGTGGGCTCACCAATATAAACATTGTATTATGCAGCTTGTATTCCTGATGATTTATGGAGTTATTTTAACTGTCACCATATATCACATACAAAGGAAGGTTTTGACGCATTTTACAATGGTTTATGTGAAGGAATAAGTGGTTACCATCAAAGTATCTGCCTCTGCAATGCTGCCATTTATACAAGTACATCACTTAAATTGCTTTAGGTCCTTATCATTCCTGCATTAGCTGAGAGTTATTTCATATAAAACTCTTTGTAGCTGCTGTGGGAGCCAAATGTTTTGCATGTAGTTTACTGCTCAGTGTAACATTAATGTCTCAACATTAAAGTTAAAATGCAGCCTTTTAAAAAAATGTCAAACAGAGTGAAATGTTTCTTTGATGCTCATCCCTCAGCTTGAAAAACATTTGCACCATGAATTGCTGGAGGTGTGAGCTAGAGATGGGACAGTGAAGCTGTGGTGGGTGATAAGATTAACAGAATGTCTCTCTCATCTTCGAACTTTACCAATTGAGAAAGAAACAGAGGAACAGCAGAAAAGGAAATTGGGTGAATTTGAGTCAAATCTTGTCCAGAATAGGAAGGAAAGATTGGATGAAGGAAGTTAGTGTAGACATTAAGGACATGCACCAGACGTACACAGAACAGATATTGTGATATCAGTCACTGTGTGTCATTGACAGAGACATTTTAGACCTCATTGCTCCTGTTGCCATTCACTCAAGGGCTCTCACAGTGGAACAGAATTAGGTTCCCTACAGTGGGGAAACAGGCCCTTCGGCCCAACAAGTCCACACTGACCCTCTGAAGATTAACCCACCCAGACTCACTTCCCTCTAACACTATGGGCAATTTAGCATGACCAATTCACCTGGCCTGCACATCTTTGGACTGTGGAAGAAAACCAGAGCACCCAGAGGAAACCCACGCAGACACGGGGAGAATGTGCAAACTCCACACAGACAGTCGCCCAAGGCTGGAATCTCCCTGGTGCTATGAGGCAGCAGTGCTAACCACTGAGCCATTGGGCTGTCCGACCGAGAAGCACACTCCAATAGCACAATTTAAAAGAAACATCAATTCATTTCATGTTTATTTTGGTTCCGTTGGATCGGTTTGAGTTTCCCAAAAGTTGATGGAGTTGATAGGGAGGCATGCACTCATGGGGAAGACCTTAATTGAGAAGGATTCCGGGTGGTCCACCTGCTCCCCTTACATTTTAATGTCACTGGGGCTGTAACATGGGAGGGAGATATAGCAGAAGGTGAACAGAAGTTCACACTGAGTGGAGGAGGTAGAGAAGGACCAGGGTTACAGTATCATAGAATCCCTACAACGTGGAAGCTGGCCATTCAGCCCATTGAGTTCAGATCAATCCTCCAAACAGTGTCACACCCAGACCCACCCCATTCCCTGGAACCCTGCAGTTCCCATGGCTAATGCATCTAATCTGCTCAACTTTGGACTGTGGGAGAAAACTGGAGCAGCCAAAAGAAACCCATGCAGACATGGGGAGAATGTGCAAAAACCACACAGTCGCCTGAGGGTGGAATCAAACTCGGGTCCCTGGTGCTGTGAGGCAGCAGTGTTAACCACTGAGCCACCATGATGCCCACAAAACATCAATTCTTCGCACTCAATCTGAGCATGGAGCAGTTTTGCTATCATTGTCACTTAATAAAATAGGTGTGCACAGATCAAGTCACTATTGACAAATGAGGCCTGCAATCTCAGAGCTGCAGTAGGATGGCACTGCCAGGTGAATATGGTCCTAATCTTCTGACAATGGGAGGTTCCTAGGCAGGAGCATCATGTGTGTCATTGTTCATTGCTGCCCATGTGAAGATCCAACACTTATGGTCAGGAAAGGGGAACTCGTTGTGCTTTCACTGAAAAGGTAGTATCAGTCTGAGTGTACAAATGCCTTGGCCAGGATAGTGGGCTTCCCCATTTTGCAGTTTACCATTGAATGCACATTGGCGGTTTTATGAGTGTCTCATTTCAATGCCAAGGTATACAGAATTTGCAAAGGTTGCCACACACTAAATGAGTAGCAGGGTGGGTGTGACTATGCTCAGCACACCATGGTGGTGAATGCTCACTATCCTGGCAGCAGTTTGGATATTTTCATTCTGCTCAAATCCACTGTTCCTTGTCTTTCAGCCACTAAATCAATCCAAAGAGTTGGGCGTCAAGGGCGATTAGTTGAACACTAGTTCATGGCATGCAATGGATGGTCAGCATGCATATAATGAAAGTCATTCTGTTTCCTAAAACACCACTGTGAAGATGATTGGGAACAGCAGAAAGGGTTATATAGCCAATGATTATAGTGCTGGAGGATCTCTGCATTACTCACTGGAGTGGAAAAGAGGAGGAGGGAGGGTAGAGACAGCCAGTACATCAGTGATCCCTCATCTGAATGGAATCATAGAATCCCTGCAGGATGAAAAAGAGACCATTCAGCCCATCGAGTGTGTACCGATCCTCTGAACAGCATCCCACCCTGTCCCTATAATCCTGCATTTTCCATGGCCAATCCATCGAGACTGCACATCCTTGGACCATGGGAGGAAACTGGAGCACCCAGAGGAATCCCACACAGACACAGGGAGAATGTGCAAATTCCCCACAGACGATACGAATCCTGAGGACATAACCCCAAATTCACACTGTATAACCAGTCACATGCTTACCTTCCCTTAGTTACAGATAATCACAGCATCCTCTTGGCCACAATCTTGAAATACAAATCAATCCAAGACATCCAGTCCAAAAATAATTTTGTCCACAAACAATCTGCAATTCCATGTAAAAATCAACAATGCATTCCTGTACATTCTTTTAGCGCCTGTCTAGAATCTAGCGCCTGTCAGTGCGGCACAGTGGCACAGTGGTTAGCACTGCTGCCTCACAGCGCCAGAGACCCGGGTTCAATTCCCGCCTCAAGTGACTGACTGTGTGGAGTTTGTACGTTCTCCCTGTGTCTGCGTGGGTTTCCTTCGAGTGCTCCAGTTTCCTCCCACAGTCCAAAGATGTGCAGGTCAGGTAAATTGGCCATGCTAAATTGCCTGTAACCTTAGGTAAGGGGTAAATGTAGGGATATGTGTGGGTTGCGCTTTGGCGGGTCGGTGTAGACTTGTTGGGCCGAAGGGCCTGTTTCCACACTGTAATGTAATGTAATCTAATTTAATTGCCTTTGCCTGACACCATGTTACCTCATGGTTGTAGCATGGTTAGTGGAAGGTCATAGATTATCACTGGGAAGGACTATGTAAGTGATCTAGCAGAATGTCTTCGAGTAGTGTACAGCCCAGCTTCAGTCTGTAGCACCTTGGCAAGAGCAGCAGTGGTATGGATAGTGAGGGAGCACAAATGTTGCCATCCCAATGGGCACAGAAAGCCCCTTTGAGTACCCACAGCTGCAACTTGAGTGCACAAGGCGACAATCCACTTGTCAACTCACCAGGTACTAACCCAACCTCTGTGATTGGCATGACTCATTGGAAACCAAGCCCCCAGTGCCCTACTTCTGGAGTCATCACCAATCTGAAAGTGTCGTCAAACTGTCCAAAGTCCCCAGTTTACCTGACTGACAAACTCAGATTAAAGGTAAATGCTCACCAGCTTTTTCTACTTTACGAGAAAATAATATATCACCAACAAATGATCTTTTCACCAAGGAATTATGATTTGATAGCTTAAAACTCTCCAGGTAAAATTCTACCCCTTCTCAAATTCCTCCTTTACAATCTGACAGAAAAACAAAGATAGACAAGAAATGGATATAAAGGTTTGAAAAAAAGCAACAAAGCAAAAACCAAGGAAACAGTTCAATAGCACTGGTCTGGGCAATTGATTTCAATGTTGTCTTTCACTACTTTTCAATTCTTTGATATTGACGCAAGTTTTTTGCACATTTCAGTCTTTTGCTTATTAGTTGAGACTTACTTTTCCTTTCAAAGTCTCTGAAGGTGGTTTAATTCTCTTTCAAAAGGGGAAAAGCAGAGAGAGGTGAGTGGAAGACCACCCAGCTGTAACTGGAGACTTCCTGATATGTCCACACAGAGATTTGTGATGCTTTCTCTTGGCAAGCTAGATGTTTCTGCAGCACTGGCCTCACACATGCCATGGGCACCAGTTTAGGAGCTAATCCCCTACTGCAGACTTATTGCCTCAGCGCTGTCGGCTTTCAGTCTCACTGTTCCAGGAAAAGGCAACATTAAATACTACTCACAATGTCCTCCAGTAAACATGGCTTTTCTTACAAGCCACAGCTAGCTTGCTGCACAGTGTCCTTGGTTGAAAGGTGAATCTTCCATTTTTAGGCCACATTCCAGAAATGAAGGAAATAAAACGATGTGAGCTTCACAGTGACAGTATTTTCTCTTCCTGCCAAGTCGGTATCTGAGTTGGCAGCTATTAGTGTGAGAGCGAGTGATCGTGATTTATTTTCACCAGTCTCCTGTTCTTCTTGGATTTCAGACTTCTGCAGTTCTCATCCAAATGGTAATTCTTGTCTATCTGAAAGGATAAAATCACAATGGTGGGTTTGAAATTATGGAAGAAGAGAGGGAAAAGCAGGAGGGTGTATGCTCATATGGTACACCACATAGGATTGTTAGGTAATGGGAAGTGGGATTTTAGAAGGTGGATTGGGGAGGAATGCACCATCACTTACAACAATGTCAGCCCCACTAATAGCCACTACCTCAGTGCTTGTTCCAATGATGCAGGTACTGGCTCCGTGATACAGAACAGTTCCAGCTAAGTGCCACTACCTTCAGCTGTATCTAGCCTTGTCTTGCAAGAGAGAAGGGCACGTGACTATAGGTGTAGTGCAATGTCATTGGCGATGAGCCGGCCACAGTTGAAGAGCCGAAATCGTTTCAAAGTAGACAAATGCAGATGTGTAGCTTGCTGCGGTGCTAAGAGTGGAAGGATGGAGGATGGAAATGACTGCTGGGTATGGATCATGCTTGAGAGAAAATGGTGGTGGGTCAGTGAAAGGGGAAAGGTGAATGTGTGTCGAACTACAGTCAGACTATATAGTGGTTCCTTTGCAAGGATGTAAGATCCGAATATACATCCAGCAATATTAACCTGCTGTGTGAGGTTAGTGAACTTTTTGTAGCACTGCCTCTTGGGACTAGACTACTGGCCTTGACATTTAGGTCATCTCTTCTCATTGTCTGTTAGAAATGCCTTACAGCTCCCTGTGGCACTCGCCTCCTGTACTACTGCCTCCAGTGTGCAACAAGAGAACCTCAGGACACATTGTCTGACCCACTGCTCAATGTTTATTTCTCTGTCGAAAAATTGATTGCTATTTATTCCTGAAGAAGAGTTTATGCCTGAAACATCGATTCTCCTGTTCCTTGGATGCTGCCTGACCTGCTGCACTTTTCCAGCAACACATTTTTCAGCTCTGATCTCCAGCATCTGCAGTCCTCACCTTCTCCCTGCTATTTAACCAGTTCCAACTACTCAGCCACAAGGCTTTAAATAGTGTGGACTATATAGGAGTTTCTACCTTTGTTCAAACTTGGCTGTGCTTTTCAGGTCATTCAGCATCACTATTGTCCAAAGAAGCAAGCAGCATGAAATTTGCCAGCTACCTGCAGCGCTACGTCCAGGTGAGGGTTAACTGTGCATCAGTTGAGATTCTCCGGCTTCTAGCCCAAGTGTGGGGTTGACAGTGTTTCTCCCCCAGCAACGCAAAAGCTCATCCAATCAGCTGGCAAAGAGCTGAATTTCTCAGTGAATCGCAGGCCTCGACACTGAAGGGCTGCCTTGCCACACTCTGATGGCCACTTAAAGCCTGGCAATGTCTGGGTCCAAGAGCCAGTCACTGGATGCCCAGTCTTCAGAAGGTCACTCCTCATGGGTGAGAGGGTGGGAAGAGGTTGACTTTCAGTGGCCCTGATCCAGTCGGAGCACATGGAGGCCTCAACCACACCTCCCCTCCAATCTGCCAAGCCTGCCACCTAAAGTGGACATTTTTCTCACTTGTCAGGAGCACAGATATCTCAGCTGATGGGAGTTGAGGCCTTTAAGTGGAACTTGGCAATTCATTGCTGAGATATCAAGGTGGTGGTGGGTGTGGTGGGGGGTGATGGTTGGGGTGGGAGGCTGCGAGCATCCCTTCAGTGCCAACCAGCTCAATTATTTCCCATTCTCACTCCTTGCTGTCTTTAGGGAAGTGGGAAATTGCACTCCATATCAAAACTGATTCTTAGCCTAATTCAGTCTTTCCCCTTAGTGAGAAAATCATCACGTCTGGAGAATCTGAAGAAAAAGTTTAATTGGCAACTCTTAGAAATGATCAGTACACTTGGTCTTCCCAGATATTGCTTCTATCTTGTATACATTCCGCTATATTCATAATAAATTGCAAAGCCATATTTACAGCTTGGTTATGAATTTATTGCTTCAAAGCATGGCTTCTCATTCTTGCTGTTCAGGCCAGGTTCAAACAGCATCTTTGGACATTGTTTTGGAATTTTGTAGTTTGTTTCTTTGGCTAATTTAGCGACTGCTTTACACTACATCAAAATGTTCCTAAAATCCTGAGGGAGCCCTGCATCTTAGCTGGTCAAAGAATGTGGCAGAGATTCCATCAACTTGGCCATTTAGAAAACAGCCCTTGTATAACCAACATGGAAATCTCACTGCATCTAGTCTAGTTGGTGTGAAGTGAGTATCTGGGCAAATTACTCTTGCATAACTAGTTTGTTCATTGTGTTCAAATTTGGAAATATCATGCTGCATTAACTTTAATTTACAGAATGCAGCACTTCAGAATTAAAGCACTGCCTTGCTAGAGAATATCAACTCTCTTGTTTTATGATGTATCTGTGCAACAATCAATGTTTTGGACAGGTAGGACAATGGGCTACAATTTGCTCTAACAGGCGAAGTGCCATTACTTGAAGTTGCCTTATACACTGAGCTTTTGGAATGTTTTACACAGCAAGCTGTTGTAAATGTGAACTGATGAACCCACAGTGAAGGACGTAGTGTCTCTGGTGACCTGAGTGAACAAGGCAACCAATTGAATAGCTCCTTCACCAATCAGACTGGAGGACTATGAAGTTAACATTGCAAGGACTGAAAAGGAAGTTTACATTCTTGGGGTTGCTGGGGGGGGAGGGGAGGGTGGAGCAGCTTCAATTTCAATTCAATTAATTCAATTCCAAATCAGAGCTCCTTGGTCTCTCCAACTTCTCATTTATAGCCTCCACTTAGCAAGAGAAATATCCTACAATAAAATATTGTAAAGTCTTAAGCCATTGTTTTCTTTCTGGTCCTTCAACTCTTTCAGCTACATCTCTCTGCCCAGTAATTGTTGTAATTTAAACCAGACTGCTAACAACTTAGGTGTCACTCCAAACCCAAGGTGAACTTTCTACCACACACCTACTCCACCACTAAAGCCAACAACTTCCAACACTATAAAGTCTTCAGACTCTATCCCCATCTCAGTTTATCGGCTGTTCTCAGTCTCATTCATATCTTTCTTACCTGAAAGTCTACAAAGCATTCCTTGTCAGATGCCCATGTTTCAGATATTTTCGAATCAACCTGTTTACAGATGTCATTTCAGACTGCTGAAGCAGATGGGATTTGAACCCAGGTCTCCTGATTCAGAGGGAGAGACATTACCACTGGATCACAAGATCCTTACTGCCTATAGCTGATTCTCCTTAAACCTGAGGTCAATGACTATCCTAGTATTCAAGCCCAAACTCAAACAAAGTCCCTGTTTGAAGAGGACACCTTGCTCCAGCTCACCATGCTCTTAGATCTACCTGGTAGGTTTGCTGCCACTTTCTTTTTCTTTTCTGCTAGAAACTGAAAGGGCTCACTTGCTCTTGTGTGATCAAGGAAAGCCACTTGATAATCTCATGGGAAGAAGGGAGGGGATTACAGTGATGCTGGAAAAGCACAGCAGGTCAGGCAGCATCCAAGGAGCAGGAAAATCGACGTTTCGGGCAAAGCCCTTCGTCAGGAATAGAGGCAGGGTGCCTGCAGGGTGGAGAGATAAATGAGAGGGGGGGTGGGGTGGGGAGAAAGTAGCATAGAGTACAATAGGTGAACAGGGGAGGGGATGGAGGTGATAGGTCAGAGGGGAGAGTGGAGCGGATAGGTAGAAAGGAAGATTGACAGGTAGGACAGGTCATGGGGACATTGCTGAGCTAGAAAGTTGGAGCTGGGGTAAGGTGGGGGGAGGGGAAATGAGAAAACTGATGAAGTCCACATTGATGCCCTGGGGTTGAAGTGTTCCGAGGTGGAAGATGAAGCGTCTGGTGGTGAAGGAGCGCCGGTGAAGGAGGCCCAGGACCTGCATGTCCTCAGCAGAGTGGGAGGGGGAGTTGAAATGTTGGGCCGCAGGGCGGTGGGGTTGATTGGTGTGGGTGTCCCGGAGAAGTTCCCTAAAGCGCTCTGCGAGAAGGCACCCAGTATCCCCAATGTAGAGGAGACCGCATTGGGAGCAACAGATATAGTAAAAGATATTGGTGGACGCGCAGGTGAAACTTTGATGGATGTGGAGGGCTCCTTTGGGGCGTTAGATGGAGGTGAGGGAGGAGGTGTGAGGGCAGGTTTTGCAATTCCTGCGGTGGCAGGGGAAGGTGCCAGGACGGGAGGGTGGATTGTTAGGGGGGTGGACTTGACCAGGTGATCACGGAGGGAACAGTCCCAACTCCTATACTCAATTCATACTGATTGCCTTCTTCACTATCCTAACTACCTGTGGCTTTACCTTCAAGGAACTATGAACCTGCAGTCTCATGCCTCTTTGTTCAGCAACCCTCTCCAGGACCTTACCATTAAGTGTCCAAAACTCTAAATTAACTACCACCCGTCCAAGTCTCTGACCACCATTTCAGAAATTCAGGTGGTTTAGAGGAGGCTTTATTCTCCTAGAGTACGCTTTCTTTAGACTTTGAAGATTGATTGGCCCCTTGATTGAAGACTTAGATTCTAATATTGACAGTGTGAAATCTTTAAACTTCTGTTTCTCATTCCTTCATTGAAGACAACTTTCTTGTTGAGTCAATTTCCCCATTGTAATCCTTCCTGTTTTTTTTATGTCTGTATCCTAGATCTTGGAGCCTGGCAATCTCTTCATAACCACATCCTGAATCTTTGACATTGGTCACCCCATCTTAGTAGAGGCTTCAGTGGTGTTGGAAGACCATATATTGAAACCATAAGAGTCTTTTTTTTAATTCTTAATCTGCCAGAAAATCTATGTTGAAATGTGTAGATTCTTTACTTCAACTTGTTCATTCGGTTAGGAACTTCCACTAAGCCCACAGTGATTGCATTAGACCAACATGTTCATTTCTCCAGTAATACTAACTGAAGATTACTTCTTGCCAGGCATGTTCTCTATCAAAGGTACTGATAATTCTTCCTGAGAAGATATAGGAACAAAATGTTTTCTATGAATTTACCTTTTTGCACATCACGTTCCAGTCTATCATCACTGTCTCTTCCATCAAGCTGCATTGCAGTTTAAGAGAAATATGCTGCTTATTTGCTATCTCATGATATGCAATCTGACTTAGGAGTGGAAAACATTTCTGACAGTCGTAGGCTTCACAACAGGTTATGAGAGCTTCAATGCCCTTAGAAATCCCAACAGACACTCTGCTAACTGGTCTAACCCAGCAGTGTATTTTTTTTCCAGAACACCTTGCTGAAGTAAAATTGGAATAACCAGTCTTCCACTGTATACCCCCATGAGTCATCTCTGTGAGATTGTTGTTCTAAATATGTGTTCAGTACCAATGGACCTTTGGCCTGGTCATCTTTCCACACAATTGTGACTAATAGTGAACTTCTTGATCACTCACTGCTACTTTAATTTGTGGTATGCAGCACTTTAGCATTAAAGCATTGCCTTGCGAGAAAATTTCAAACCCTGCTCTCTTGTTTAGTGGCTCACTGGCCACTATCTCTTCATAACAGTATGGCTCAAATTTGTCAGGCTAACGTAACTAATCTCAATGGAATATTTTTCCTCTGTTCGGGTTCCACCTTGATTCTACAACACTCTATGAAATCTTTTCCTGGTTGACTTTTGACTTTCATGCAGGAAATAAAATGTCGTTGGTCCGTTGTTCTGTGGCTGGCTGTTCCTTAAGCAGTTGTTCCAGCACAGGCTGCTTCTTGGCTAAGGGTTTCTTGATTTTAACTATTTGATTCTGCTCCATTTGAAGTAGATTCTGGTCAAAAAACAAGAATGAAAATTCTTGATTCTGAAGTATACATGAATTTTGTATCGTCTGATACCCTGATGTTGCAGAATTACTGGTAGCATATCTTTAACCTCAAGTATTATAACTCCTGGGCTACTGCTATAAGTGTAAACACTGTTCTTCAATCATGCTACATAATCTGCCACTCACCCTTATCTCAAATTAATAAGATATTCATTGGTACAATTATTTTATTACAAAAAGAGAAGTCTGAGTTCTCTATTTCCATCGGATTAGCATTGGCTTTTTCTTCTATTAAAGGTTGTTCTAACATCTTCTTTGCAAGATAATTTATTTGATTTCTAATTGTTCTGTAGCACATCCTAATTCGGTACATTTTCTGAAAGTGGGCTACTGTTTTCCAAATAAAATATTCTCTTTTAATATCTGAGAATGAGGTTACGCCTTGAGGTTTCCTTGTTCCATGGTGCTGATGATAACTGACAGTATCTGTCCTCCCCTCCAAGCAGATTCTTGTTTACAGTTTTAGGGATTTTGTGCTTTAAGAGTTGAATGGATTCTTCTAATCTCCTGTGACATGGTAAATCCTTTCCTTCAATAATTGATTTATGTTGTTTTCGTACTCTACTTCATTCATTAACTAAATGGCTTTCTCTCGAATCAAATCTTTCTTGTGTTAGTAATAAATCTGACAAAGATTCTTCAGAAATTCCAATGACAATTCTCTCTTCTTTGAGTTCTGACTTTAATATTCTACTAATCTGTACATATCATTAATGAAATTAAAAATGGATTCCTGGGATGCTGAACTCTTTTATGGAATCTTACTCTTTCAAGAATTTTATTTGCTTCACAGTCAAAGTAATTGTCAGAAGTTTGCAGAATTTAAGCTAATGTATATATTTCCTGCTTTACCCCTTGGTAATCTACTTTGTAAATACAAAAGTGTATTTACTTGTTCAGCTTCTAATTTAGTACCCAGCTTGGAAGTAATTCTGTATCGTAAGAATTGTTTTCTCCTGCAACCACAAAATGTAAGTAGAAGGATGAGCCATTCTTTGTGATGTTCTAACCCTGTCTGAATGATAACTATCCTTCCCATATGAGCATGAAACCTGGTTATGTTTGAATGAATGTTTTGAAGACTTGTAACTTTTATTAAATAACAGCAAAAACTGAGCACAGGTTGAACTTAGTCGAAAGAGCAGCAGCAGACTGTCTGATATCGATTGCTAGAAATTTGGAGTGCAATGACAGATAGAATTTAATCCTGATGAGTGCAAAATATATTTTGGGAGATCTAATAAGGGAAGGATATATACATTGACTGATAGGTCCCTAGGGAGTACTGAGGAACAAGAGGACCTTAATGTATAAGTTCACAGATCCCTGAAGATTCAATGGAGATAGACAGAGTGGTGAAGAAGGCATGCCTTCATGAGCTGAGGCATAGAATATAGGGCTAAGGAAGTCTTGTTCCAACTTTACAAAATATTGGTTCGGTCACAGATGGAATACTGTGTGCACTTCTGGTATCCACACTGTTGGAAGGATGTGAAGAGAGTGTGGAGGACATTCACCAGGATGGGCCTGGGATGGAAAGTCTGAGCTATGAGATGAGAACAGATGAAGTTGAGTTTGTTTTCCTTGGAGCAGAGGAAATTGAGGGAGGATCAGGTTGAGGTATACGATATTATAAACAGCGTAGATCGTGAGAATCTTTTTGCCAAAGCAGATATGTCTGAAACCAAAGGGCGTACACTTAAGGTGAGGAGTAAATGGTTTAGAGGAGATGTGAGAAAAACCTTTTAACCCAGAGGTTGGTAGAAATATGGAACGTGCTATCTGACAGGATGGTGGAGGCAGGTATTCTCGTGAGTTTTAAGAAGAATTCTGGATAAGCATGTAAAATGCCAGGGCAAAGGAGGCTATGGACCACATGCAAGTAAAATGGGATTAATGGAGTTGGGTGGCTGTTGGTTAGCATAGACATGGTGGGCCAAAAGGCCTGTTTCTATGCTGTATGACTCTGTGACTCTATGAGAATGAGTGTTATACCTTGAGATTTACCCCACTCCAATCAATGAGATGGTTCCTTGTCTCTGAATGCAGGGTAGGCCTGGCCTTAATATTAAAATGCAAAGTGCCAACGTGTTCGAAGTGCACTGCTGAAGTGGAGAACTGTGTTCTGTTTCAGAGATGTGCCATAGTGATGTGGTGAAGCTGGTGCCAACCTCTGGGATGAAGGATGCAGGCAGTCACTGCCCATGGTGCATGCCCTGAGATGCTGGGAGGACTTTCCAAGATGGAAGCAGTGAACTTGAGCCACCAGGTACCACTCGGACTTTCATGTCAACAAAACATCGTCGTCATGTTGCTCTCCACTGTTTGGGAGAACGGCAAATGCATCAAGTGAGGCAAGAATACATTGTTATGAGCTGCACGCTACTCAATAATGACATTGGGTCACCACTAAAACCTTGTATGGAAATTCAAATTTGTTTTACTTACATCAATAATCGCATTTTTCAAGCTGCTATATTTCCCGAACCAGCTCGCCATTGTTGTTCAGAGGCTGGGAAAATTCAGTCCTTAGGCTGAATGCCTTAATGTTGTGACCAATCAGCAGCAGAGCAGGAAGCAAATCCTGCATTCCAAATCCCACTCCCTGGTGGGATGTCCTACTCCATGTTCCCAAAGATCTGCAGACTAATAATTGGCCTGTTCAATTAGAATGAAGGCCCGCAGCAGAAAATCACAACCTCGTGTAAATGACATCCTCAGATTGAGGGAACCTGTCACAGATATTTGTTGTTGAGTCATGGGCAATAGAACAACAATTCAAGGCATTATAATTAAAATGGTAAGTGTTGACAATCCTAATTCTCAATGACAGCAGACTCAGTCTACCTTATATAATATAAAAGCAGAAATTGTTGTAGAAACTCAGTAGGTCTGGCCGCATCTGTAGAGAGAAAAACAGAGTCTGGACAGCTTTAGTTCTGAATGAGTGTCATACTGAACTTCTAATGTTAACTCTAATTCTGTCTACACGGATGCTGCCAAACCTGCTGAGCTTCTCTATTGATTTTATTTCAGCACCCACAATATTTTGTTTTTATCTGTTTAGCAATATATGCTCTACAGAAAAAAATTGTCAAGACCATATGGTTGTTACGCAATTGAGGAATTCTAATGATAATCCAAACCAACAAGGTTTATGCTATCAGTGGTATCTGATTGTGTGCTGCATTCTAACACTTTCCGGGCTCCTGTATGTCTGTAATCATTCTACTGTCAATAAAGTGCTTTATAGCTTTCACTCTGTTTTATTTGAATTAACCCAACATTAGGCTCACGGTTGAAAAAGTCTCCTGTTTAAATAAAAATCTTACACTGCAATGTGCAGATGACAATCAATGCACTGACTTGTACAAGGTCATGGGACCCAAAACATTAACTCTGATTTCTCTTTACAGATGCTGCCAGACCTGCTGAGCTTTTCCAGCAATTTCTGGTTTTGTTTCCAATTTACAGCATCCTCAGTTCTTGTGAGATTTTTTAAACTTAGGAAAATGGAACCGCAGTCATTTTTTTCATTGAATGAAATGATCGTGATAGGTAGAGATGAGCTGCATTAAACCCTATAATTGGCAGCTACAAGGTGGACAAAGACAGTAAATTTCTTGCTTTCTGAAATGATGCCCCCATTGTTTAGAAAGACAGCTGAGCTGCTCTATTTTTTTGTCTATGCTGACACTAACAGCAAATTTAACCAGGTCTGAATCGTCAAACCATTGCATGTTACGTTACACCGTGATTAACAGAGCACTGGGAACAGTGACAAATAGTGACCATTTGAGAAATGGATTACTAGATGGTGTCACATGCTGTGCTGTATTGATGTGACTGCAATTATAATCAGAATTGACTGTGTTCAGCATGACAATGTACTGAGTTCAGCTACCTCCTGCTGAATCTCAGAGATTTTCAGATATAGTCTTCATCTGTCCATAATCAGCACAGTAACTTATTGTATCATTGGACTTGAATTTGTGATCAAGTGGTTCTTTTCTGGTGACTCAGTATTGGAAGAATGTGCCACAGTTCAAAGGAACAAAGCTTTTTATCAAAAGCTTTGCAGGTTTTGTTGCAAATACTGACAGACCCATTATATATTTCCTGTATTTCATTCTACAAGTTTTAGTTTAGTTCCACTTTGGCCTTTGCTTTTATCTTCAGAATTGTATGGTCAGCTTCAAAATACAATCAAAAACTAATGCATAATATCGGGTTTTCCACGTTTCAGGCTGGCTTGGAATCGCTGGGAATTCAAGAATCATCTCTAAGACTCTGTTATCTCCAAGAAAAAGATCAGAGATGTCTCAAAAATTTTTTTTTAATTCTTTGGAACCCTTTTACTTACTAGTCACCAGAGGACTGGAGATGGAGAGAAATGACTCCTTGAACTGTAGGTGAAAGGCCATATCACATGACCAAATAGCTAGTACACATGACCAGAGTTAGCAACCTGAAATAGGTACGGTGATAGAGAAGGATGTTGTTCTGCAGCTAGAGTTTCAGAAATAGGATCACTTTATTCAGAGTAATTTCTTTTTTGTTAAATTGTGGAATGTGCCCCTTTAAATGTAGACAATCCAGCATGAGTTGTTAAAATGTCTTGTAGATATTTATCAGTCCAACTGGCTTTATTTAAGAATAGTAAGAATTCCCATTTCAACTCTGAATCATTGCTGGCAGTGGTAACATTGTTGAAAATAAGCTATTAATCCTGTGGGTCTGAAAGGGGCTATTGGGGTCTCCAGTACAAGATGAGTTGCTGCATAGAAGCATTCCTAGATTACCACCTTCTGGTAGATTCTGTAAGCATTACCTATATTTTATCTACAATAGTATGAATAAAGCATTCTCATTCCGATATATAGCTATTGACACTTCTATAATGATGAAAGAATCGAGTGAATGACAAAACATCTGCCGTGTGTATAGCGGTTCACTAATATCACTTCAAATCAATGGCATTCCTTGCAAGGATTTTGCAAAGAAAAATTAAGTCATGCATTTATATAGCACCTTTCATGATCTCAGGATATCCCAAAGAGCTTTTAAGAATTTTTGAAGTGTCAATACTGTTGTCCAAGTCAGCAGACACTCGGCAAGCTTCCACAGGAATGTGATGATGACCAAGTAATCGACATTCTTTTACTGAAGGAACGGGAAGAACTCCCCAACTTATTTTACCAAATAATGATGTGGTTCAGTGTCTCACGTACTTCCAGCACTGCAACACACCTTCAATGTCACACTGGGAGTGCCAGGCTAGATTTTCTGCTCAAGTCTCGGAAGAATGACTTGAAATTCTTAACTTGTGACTGAAAAACGGTGCTATCCTCTGAGCCAAGGTTGACCCGAAATGACACAAAATTCAAAGCTTATATGATTCAAGTTGTATTGGAGTCTAATTCCTATTTTGAAATACTTCAAACCTGCAGATTAGAGTTTCTCTTACAAGGCAATATTTTTCTTAATCAGTATGTGCTGCTTGACATTTAAAACTGGACACTGGTTATTAATCAGGAATACAAAGTTACAACAAATCAATAGCGAAAAAAATGTGTTTCTTCAGTTTACTGCTGAATTACATGGAAGATGCATGACCAAAGCAGTTACTGAGGAGACAAGTAACCTCATGTTAGTATGAATGGCATTTAATTAGTAAACACTTACTGCATAGCCTCACCCTATAAAGAAATATCTCACCTTGTTAAATGTTACATGGATCTGTAAAGATTTTTCTGCCCTGGATTTTTGAAAACACTGAAATATGAGAAGAAATGTCAACCAAGTATGAGGGACAATATGGTGGGAGTTCAAAGGTTAAGCTCAAATGTCTTTCTGTCTAGCCATATCAAACATTGATAATAAAAAACGACTTTGATGTAAACATATCATAAGGAAATATGGTGAGCTGCAATTTATTTTAAGTGCATGGAAAATGGAAAGAGAATCTTAAACTATGCTGTTTATGGATATTGGCAGATTTCCATTATGCTGTAATTCAGTTTCATTCCACAGGATCTGTTGCCCCTATTTTTATATGCTTTCTATATTACCTCTCTATTGCAAATTTCTAAAATTGTTATTTCCAAATTTATTATCTAGGCAGAAATACACATTTAGTGATTTTTTTTTTGTCCTCCAGGATAGGACAGACGTAAAACTGAAATGCGCTTTGAATGAAGAATTGAATAAATAACATCTATCAGCAATGGAAAGACTATCGAAGCCTCTGATAATGTTATTGACATGGCTATCTAATGTCCACACACAGTAAGAAGCTATTCAATATCCAAAGATAGTAAAAAAAATCCTCACAGAGTTTGTATTAGATATTTCCACAAACAAGGGCTCAATTGTCTAGTCAATCTCTGCAGTGAAATAAAGCTCCTTTCTTAATGGCAAGAGACAGCTGTAACAATCCTTTTGTCCTTTCAATTTTCTAATGAGTTGATGGGGATTGATTTGGACATTTTGGTAAAAATAAGTACACCCATGTAATGACTGTAAAAAGATCAACCAGGTGGAACTCACCGAACATAAGTTCCCTGATTGGGGCTGTTAACCTGGTTCAATCAGGGAGCCCTGGCTGACAGATATAAACAGGAGTGTCAGAGGTTCTGTTCACTCTGAGAGCTGGCTCTGAGGAAGCGGGACCAGTGTCCAGTACTATGCACGTGTACAATAAGGAGTGATTCGGTGATGGGATACTGGCCTTTGTGGAATTATTTCAAACCAAAGAGTAAAAACTGAAATGAACAGTAAAGAGATTATTTGTGATAATTGAATTGTCCCTTCATTTAATTGAAGGCCTCAGCCTGAGCTAAGAGTAGGTTTTTTATTAGCCAGGGCTGGGTCAGTATGAGCTGATTTCAGATTGTGCATTCTGAATGTATGCAAGGTACAACACCGAGATTCCTAAGAAGCATCAATGAATTTCAGGAGAAAAGTAGATCATGGCCATTTTGAGCACCTGTGCTGAAGTAGAACTATAGGTTTCAGATTGGCACTGCAGTTTAGATCAGATTGAGGGCCACCCAGTTTGTAATAAGGTGGGGTCAAATGACCACCACTGCTCCTCATGGGACAAACAAGAAATCGAACACTTCTTTTTCGGGCCCCTTTGGTGATGCAGCAAGTAAAAATGGTCAGGGGGAATGCAGTGGTTACAGTCCAATCAGTTCTCTTAAAGGAGGTCAGCATTCCCTGATTTGTTTCCCAAAAAGGGACCCAGTTATCATGTAAAATAGCTTTGGACAACCTTTTAAATAAGCTTCTATAAAAATGACAGTAACTCGAACGTTGGTGATAATGTATTGTTAAAATCTACTAATATCATTTAGAAGAAACAATATCTTCGTATGCTTGCTACAATGGCATAAAGGAAGCTTTTTGAATATTCAGAATTGAAAGCCCATTGTTGTTAACTGCTAACTTGAAGAAGAAGGAAGTTGTGGAGTGAATGCATTTTCTTTGAAGTATTCATCCAGAAGTACTCATAGAGTTATAGATCTTACAGAAGGAGGCCATTCCACATATCATTATGATGCTGGCTCTTTGGAAGAGCTGTTGTGCTTAAAGCTACATTCCCACATTCCAGGGTGGATCTTCCTGTCCTGAAAAGTAGCAGTCAGAGAGAGTAAAGATAATCAGGTGGGTTGGCATCAGGAAGAACCCACCATTTTTTTTTGCCACCACAGTAACTAAATACTGAGTGGGAATTCCCGAGCTTGAACGTTCCATCTCTATCCAGTTGGGGCCTTTAAATGGTCAATTAATGATACCTCACTGGTCTTTGTCTGTAATTATTTTCCCCTCCTGGTGAGACGAAGAAGAGTCTGCCTCTCCCATTGGTAAGCTGGAGCAGACAGATTGGAGGTTTGTGCGGAATGAATCCCCCTCTAACTTGTGCAAGACTAAGGGGTTAGACCTAGGGCAGGAGGACAGCTGTTGAACGCACACCCTTTGCCTCATCTCCATCTACCTTGCTCCCTTTCATTGTGACCTTCAACTCCAGAAACACTTCTCTCCCTTTCCCTGTGGTGCTCCTCCATTCTGGGCATCCAGAGGCTGGTATTCCAGCGAGCGGTTGAAGAATCTTCCAATTGACTGGTAGCTCCAGACAGCTGGGACTTCCTGCTTTGGGCTCCTAATCCTGGTAGATAGCCTACCAGCAGACTGATTGCTGGATGATCTGGTTAGCTCTCTCCCCTTATGAGGCTATGAATTTTGCTTCTGCAATTCTTTCATCCAAAAAGAAAAAGTATTGTCCTTAGGCCTCTACCCTGTAAATTCCACCTCCATCCTCAGGGATCACCTTGTTAAAAAAAAATTGTAGAATCAGCCTTCATCACCTTTTCATTTGGAATGTTTCAGATCTGACAACTGTCTGAATGAAAATCCTTCCTCTCATCACTGCGACAGAAACTTTTCCAATGATTTTGAATCTAAGATCCATGGTCTCTGGTTACTGATCCATGTGCTCGAAGAAATAATTTTTCACTAACTGTTTGATCAGAACTGCCCATCTTGAAAGCTTCTATTACCTCACCTCTTATGTTCTCTTTGGAAGAAATTAAGTGAAGAACCTTGGAAATACAAGCAGGAATAGTTATTGGGCCCATCGAGCCTGGTCTGCTGTGAGTTCATGGCTGATTTTCTACTTTGATGCCATTTTCCCATACTACCCCCATAGACACTGATATCTTTAACATCTACGAAATTCTGAATTGAATATACGAAATGTCTGAGCTTGTACAGGGCTGGTTAAAATATTTCAAAGCCTAACCACCCTCTTAGTATTGAACTTCTTCCTCATCTCAGTGCTGGGTCACCTAACTCTTATTCTGAATTGATCCCAGGATCCTTGGTCCTAGACATCACTCTGTCCTCCCCAAAACAAACCTTCTACATCTACTCGGGTCGAGCCCCATTAACAATTGTGTGCCCTTTGGTGAGTCCATCTCTCATTCTATGGATGTCATCTCCACAACCTCTGCTGCAAGACAATGCTGCCATTATGCATCAGACTGGATCAGAACATTCATTGCACTCTCTCCATGGAATTTATATTTTTCCTCAGCTAAGGCTAGAGTTGTAACTTTCCTAGTTTTTGCAATGTCTCATTACAATTGGAGACCCTTGCCCTTGATAATACCATAGAAATTTTCCCTATATTCTTTCCAATGCCTTTATATCTTTTTTTTTGAATTGTGGTGCACAAGAAGCTCAAAATACACCAATTTAATACCTAAGCAAAGATTTAGTGAGCTCTAACATCTTTCTGCTTCTTCTATTCCTCGATTTATAAACTCTAGTCTCTCATATGCATTTATATCCACCTTATCAAACTGCCCTGCCACCTTGATGGATTAATTTACAATCAAATGTTTTCCCCTCATGAGATCTGCCAACTCCAATCACCTTGCTGCCAGATCAAGACAGGACAGAGCTCTGCATCTCCTGCTTTAGTCTTTCTGGCTCATTAGCTTTTTACCCTTTAAACCATTCTATGTAATTGTTATCATTGAGCTGTCTATCTTGGTCAGACATCCTGGCGTGAGAACTGGCACTCGATTTTGTACTAAGTTTGATGTGTGTATTCACCTCAAGTTTGATCTCTACTTTGATTAAAATAAATGCTGTAATCATATTGTAAAATTTAAAATCTCAACAGAGCAGAACCCAGTGTTATTAAGTTATCAAATCTCATTATTGTAGTCTTTTCTGTGTGTGTGTGCATCAATGAGTCATTCATTAAGATTAAAATCAGGAGCAACAAATGGACCACCAGCACGAAACTCAACAAAGTGTAGATGAATTTTACAGAAAATGGACATATTTAATTATATCTCATTTCATCTGTGGAAAAATGGATTGAGAAGGACTGATTGTGTGACTACAGTATTATGATGTATTCCCATGATGTAATATAAAGTGGGGACTGTCTGCATATACAGAGAATGCAGAGTCCGTGAAGCATTGCTTGTAGTGTTCTCCACTAACTCCTGGTTAATGGTCTCATACAATTTACACTTAATCTCCTAAAACAGCAAATGAGCTGTGCGCAAATTAAGACTTTCACCTAAAAGCAATTTTATTAGGAACAGATGGGATTGTAAAGATCACATCAATGAAATATCCTATTGCTACCTGTGAATAAACATCTCTAAATCCATGCCAGGCACGCTCAAGGCAATGGTACACAATAAGGGTGATGTCATTTATTTCAAAAGCTTTTTTCTCTAGAAAGGAATAGGCAGAGACGCAGTCTGAGAAAGGATAGTGAAGGGCTTTGATGGTTTAGGCTTTAAGGAGGTGTTTCTACTTTTGGATTAACATGAACAAGGAACCTTGAATAAGATTATCACTGTTATATCCGTTAAGGAATTCAGGAGAAACTTTGTTCAGGGAGTGGTGAAAACATGAAACTTGCAACCTCATGGAGGTGAATAATATAGGTGCATTTAAACAGAAGGATAAGTATCATGAAGAGAAAGATGTATTGTGATAGGATTAGAGAAAGTAAGGTGACAGAAGGCTCACATGGGATAGAAAGGTTGGCATGAGTCATTACACCAAATGGTTTGTTTTGTGTTGACAAAGGACATTTTGTCAATGCTTTTGGTTTACACTCATCAGGACAATTCACAAGAAATACTAGAGCAAAAGCAAAACAATAGAGGAGAGGTTAGTGCTCAACATTGCCATGAAGAATGCACCAGTTAATGACAACTATTAACTGCCAAACTTTGTTTAAATTGTAAAACAGGCAGATTGACTCTGATTGATTAAGGAATCCCCCTAAGAAATGGGCTATAGAATGGCTGAAACCTGTTTTGTTCAGTTGGAACAGGAGCAGTGTATACCTGTGTTCTTCTGAAAAGAACAGGGTCTTGTTTATTGACATATGAAGCTTCTAGTATAGAGAGCCACATTAACAATCCTAACAATTAGTTGTCAATACTTTTCTTTGCATACTTGGGATTATCTAACAAATGTTGTCCCTCAGTGGAATCACACGTAATGTGAGAAGATCCTGCCAACAAGCTAAAAGATTCAACCTTCCACAGTCTCTGGATAATCAGGATATTGAGATTTTCGCAGGCTTTTTCATATTCCACTTCCTGGTTTTGTGAGATTTATCAAATGGCACGAATTTGTAATAGTCTAAAATTAGGTTGTGTTAACAATATTCTAAATGTGAGCATATTTTAATGGATGCTGTTAAATTCTTATTATTTACATGGTATTGTTGACACATCAATGTTTCACCCATTAAAGATATTGCCTTCTATTAATTAAATTTTAATATATAGTAACTTGAAATTCATCTTTATGCTTCACTCACATTGCACTGCAAGTGGCGATTTCAGTCTTTCCCATGCACCCATGCATAATGAATATGTGAGTGGAATAAAGTGAGGAAAATGGATACACTTCAAACTTTAGGCTTCCAAATGCATTGATATTTATGGTGACATCAAGTGATGAAATGTACCAAGCAGGAATCGATGTAATAGGAACAGGAGTAGACCATTCATGCCTCTGAGCTTGTTCAAACCCTCTACTGGAACATGGTTGATCTGTGACGTAGCTCCTCTTTCTTGCTTTGGTTCAGATATCCTAAGGCCCTTACACTTGTAGTAATCCTCAAATACTGCAAACAACCTGGTCAATCCCATCTTTTTATATTTAAGGTACCATTTGGAAAACTAAACTTACTATAGAGCTTACTATCGGAGCTGGTGGCACTGAATTATACCGTCTGCTCGCGCATTCTGTACTTAGATAAAATGACACCTCCTGAAATAGTACCATCAGAATTCTGGCCATCAGTTTTAATGTCAGCAAAGAACTGACTGTCTTGTTGCTGCATCCAGTTTCAATTTATCCAGAAGGCCATTGCACATTCTAATTCCCAAGCTCTCCACATTCCTGTCTTCTGGAAGCTTTCCATTAGCTCCATGTCTCTCAGCATATAAATTCAAAATATCTTTCCCTTGTTTTCAGTTCTCTTGTTGAATGTTACCTTCAGATGCTGTCCATTCCTGCATGGACCTTCACACCATACACTTCTCTTCACCCATCATACTCTCCACTCGAACACAAGCTCATCAGCTTTGCAGCTGTTTTCAAGGAGGTTCCTCAACCTCAAAATCTCCATCTTGTTTCCAGAAGTGTCTGCAAACCCCTTCCTTTGACCTTTGTCATATGAGCCTCTCTACTGAATTTCCCGTTAGCAGCATCTCCAATTGTTCTTGTTGTTGTAACCATTCTATTCCATTTCCCTGCGAACATGTCTTCACTTCCTGTGGATGTTTGCTGACGATTGTGCAACATTTACCACCATTCATGACTCTTCACAAACTGAAGCAGACCATATACAAATGCGGCAAGACCAGGAAAATATTCAGGTTTGGGTTGGCATGTGGCACATAACATTTATACTACAGAAGTACCAGGTAATGATAATCTCCAACAAGAGAGAATCTAATCACTGACCATTAATGATCAATGGCACTAACATCATCGAATCCCCCACTATCAACATCCTGGGGGTTACAATTAACCAGAAACAGAATTGGACTTGCTATATAAATACAATGGCTGCAAGAGCAGATCAGAGGCTAGGAATCCCAGAGCAAGTAACTCACCAGCAAACTCCACAGAGTCTGCATAAATCAAGAGTATAATGAAATATTCGCTACTTGCTTGGATATATCCAACAGCATTCAAGAAGTTTAATACCATCCATGACAAAGCAGCCCATTTAGTTGGCACCATATCTGCAAGCATCAATCTCTCCATAAGCAATACTCAGTAGCAGCAGTGTGTAGCGTCTACAAGATGCATCTTCCAAACCTCCAACTATTATCATCTAAACAGACAAGGGTAGCAGATACATAGAAACACTGCCAACTATATTTCCACTGCAAGCTATTCATGATCATAGATTGGAAATATATCAGCATTTAATCTGTGCTGCTGGGTCAAAATCCTAGAACTCCTGCTGTAACAGTATTGTGGGTGTTCCTACACCAAATAGATTGCAGCTCACCAACACCTAATTAAAAGTGGAATGCCACATCCTGTGAGTGAATAAAAATAAAATTTCTCCTCATCTTGGTCCTCAACAGCATCCCCCTTATTTTTAAATTGTATTCCCTGGTTCTAGACTCCCTGCCTGGGGAAACATCTTACCTCCATCTAACCTGCCTATTCCTTCAAGTAGACTGGAGGTTTCCATGAGATCACTTCTCATTTTTCAAAATGCAAGAGAATGCTATGAATCTCTGTTCATAGGACAGCCCCACTACAGTCGGGACAAGTCTGGTGAACCTTCATTGCACCCCCTCGATAGCAATATTATTGCTCATGAGATAAGTGTCGTACTCTAGATTCAGTCTATTCAAGCTTCTATACGATTGAAGGAAGATTTCACTACTCCTGTATTCAAATCCTCTTGCAATAAAGGCGAACATTCCATTAGCCTGGCTAATAGCTTGCTGCACCTGCATGTTAGCCTTCAGTGACTTATTGACAAGGACACCTGGTCCCTTTTGCTCACCTACACTTTCTACACTCATACTATTTAAAAAATATTCTGTTCCTCCTATCAAAGTGGATAGCCTCCTTTTTTCCATATCATATTCATATGCTGTTTTCTTGCCCATTCATTAAGTCTGTCCAAATTCACCTGAAATTGCTTTTCATTTTCCACACTGCACATACTCCCACTTTGTTTTGTATCATCCATGAATCTGGGAGTATTATACTAAGGTCGCCACCTCCGAATATACATTGGGAATGGCTGGGGCCTGTGTACTGAACCTTGCAGTTCCTGCCTAGTCAGAGCCTGCCATTGCCGGAACAACCCACTTATGTCTACTCTGTCCGATTTCTGGCTGTTAGCCAATCATCAACCCATTGCCAGCACATTGCTTCTTATGCCTCATGCTTTAATTTTGCTAACCAAGCTTCTGTGGAGGACCTTATCAAAAGCCTCCTGAAATTCTGATTATACTTTTTCCATCAAACCCCTTTATCAATTTTGTTAGTTACATCCTCAAAAAGCTCCAAACATAGTTTCCCATTCACAAAGTCCTGCTGATCATACCCAATTCGATCATTATTCCCCAAATCTGTGTCTCATCTTTCATACTAGTTTCTTACATTTTCTCCATTGCGAGTGAAGGGCAAACTGGTCTGCAGTTCACTGTATTTTCTCCCCCTCCCCTTGTAAATAGCAGGCTGATTCTTGCTGTACTCTGATCTTCCTCCCATCCTAGACCCCGCTAAACCATTCCACTTTCGACTGTATTCATTACAAGATTTATGATGCAGCAATATTCCACTCTCCCAGCTGCAATCGGCCTTTCACCAACCTGTGATGTGTCATCATGTTTACTCTGCATGCATTGCACACGTGCAAAGAAATTGATATTACTGAAACATAGCTGGAGTCGCACGCACATGCTTCATGCATTTGTCCCTTCAATGTCCTAACACCCAGCAGATGTGGACCATGCACTTTCACCAGTCACACTGAGTCCACCTACCCTGGCCATTGTCCCGTCTAATTTTTAGTTGCACTTCACATTTAAAGAATGGATAGTGATGGCAGAGACACAGCTCACCATCAGCACCGGGCTCTGTCACTCGACCTGAAACATTAACTTCTTTTTTCTCTCCACAGATGCTGCCACAACTGCTGAGTTTCTCCAGCAATTTCTTTTTTTTTTGGATTTTCCGCCCTCCACAGTTCTTTCTTTTATTTTAGTGCATCTGTGGAAATGTTCACCACGGAGGGCTGTCAAAGTTGAGTCGTTAAGGATATTCAAGGCTGAGAGAGACAGATTCTTAATCAGTACAAGAATCAAGGGTGACAGGGATAAGCCAGGAAAGTAGACTTGAGGGTTATTAGATCAGCCATGATGCCATTGAATGGAGGAGCAGGCTTGATGGCCTTCTTCTGCTCCTATGGTGTTATAGCTGGCTAGTCTATTTACTGTTAGCACCTGTCCTTGCCCTTTATTGCCAGACTTGAGACCTTCACACTTTGTTGAGCCAGTCCCTTGACTGAGCATGGCTTTGTGTTCTGTACAATTTAGAGTAGTTACATGATCCCTTTATTCTAACCCACATCGATTCAACAACACAGTCCAAGACACATTAATATAATAAACCTAATAACTGTAACAATGAACAATTATTCTCAACACCTTTTATTCTCCAATGCTGTTTGTCCTGCAAGATTGTGATCCAAAGTTGACGTTCAAGTGGAGAAATATGCAATCCCATAAGTACCGCAGTGCTATCCTGACTTGGATATTGTAGACATCATTTTCGCAAGATTTGTGAAGATTTGTAGCTCAGATTGAGGTTTAGGGTGTAGGTTTGCTCGCTGAGCTGTAGGTTTGATATCCAGACGTTTCATTACCTGGCTAGGTAACATCATCAGTGGCGATCTCCAAGTGAAGCGAAGCTGTTGTCTCCTGCTTTTTATTTATATGTTTGTCCAGGATGGGGTTCCTGGGGTTTGTGGTGATGTCATTTCCTGTTCATTTTCTGAGGGGTTGATAGATGGCATCTAGATCTATGTGTTTGTTTATGGCGTTGTGGTTGGAGTGCAAGGCCTCTGGGAATTCTCTGGCATGTCTTTGCTTAGCCTGTCCCAGGATAGATGTGTTGTCCCGGTCGAAATGATGGTTTTTTTCATCCGTGTGTAGGCCTATGAGGGAGAGGGGGTCGTGTCTTTTTGTGGCCAGCTGGTGTTCGTGTATCCTGGTGGCTAACTTTCTTCCTGTTTGTCCTATGTAGTGTTTGTGGCAGTCCTTGCATGGAATTTTGTAGATGATATTGGTTTTGTCCATGGGTTGTACTGGGTCTTTTAAGTTTGTTAGTTTTTTTTAGTTTTGTTTTAGTTTCTTTTTGTTAGTTTTTTTCCCTAGAGAATTCCTAGAGGCCTGGCACTCCAACCACAACGCCATAAACAAACACATAGATCTAGATGCCATCTATCAACCCCTCAGAAAACGAACAGGAAATCACCACAAACATCACCACAAACCCCAGGAACCCCATCCAGGAGAAAGATATAAATAGAAAGCAGGAGACAACAGCTTCGCTTCACTTGGAGGTCGCCACTGATGATGTTACCTAGCCAGGTAATGAAACGTCTGGATATCAAACCTATAGCTCAGCGAGCAAACCTACACCCTAAACATCATTTGTCAGGCACTATGGAATTTTACATAAAACTGAACTGTTGCAGCAAATCAAATGAGAATATCATGTTATGGTCAGGTTGGAGATTTGGTTATTTATAAAGATGCATTTATAAAGTATTCCCAGTGACAGAGATAGACAGATAAGACAGACAGACAGATAGATAGATAGATACATAGATCGATAGATAGACAGACAGACAGACAGACGGACAGACACAGATAGGTAGACAGACAGACAGACAAAACAGTAGGATAGCTAGTTAGATAAATTACCCTTGCTGAGAGCTAGAACACTGTCAATGGGTTAAATACCCGTCCTCATGCTGTAACTGTCTATTATTTGATTATTCTGACATTACAAGGACAGCCCGCTCCATGTTAGTAATCAAACAGAACAGAGTGCAATGATGCAGAGAGCTTGACCAGATAATCGAAAGAAATATAAATATAAACACTTTTACAGATTGTCCACTTTTTTCTTTCCTTCTTATTGTAAATAAATCTGAGATATCTTCCTGCACATAGCAAACAATGTAAACATCTGAGCTGGTGTTGTCTATTTATTTGAAGTGTTCAAGTGAAAAGAAATTGCTACCTTTCAGATATGAAACAACAGTTTAAAGGTGGCTTTGCAGTTAGGTCTCTGGTGGTGTTCATCCTAAGCATGATGAGTTGACCCTGTTACTCACATTCTTTGGTGATCTTTGAGCTACAACTAAAGCACCAGTGGGAGGTGAAAGCTTCCAAAACACTGACTCAGAGAATGCATATTAGAGTAATTACTTCCTCACAAAGATTTGTTTAGTAAAGCCGTTCGATTGTGATGCAATTGTGGAGTTTGAATCTTCTGAGGGAATCAAATCAATCAACAAATCCCACCAGAGACCCTTGGGACAAACAGATTTCAAAGGTCAAACCATCACACCACAAATGTCAAAAGAAGAGGAATGAATTGATTCCATCATTACTTTTGAAATGTCAGCAAGCCACATCGAGAATGTCAACTGGGAAGAAGCAAATCAGGAACCAGCTCTCTTTTTAATTGTTTAAATGCCAAAATGTGATTGATTAATTAGCATTTCCAAATATTGAAACAGTCTAATGAATAAATAAACACATTCAGTCTCAGCCAATTTGGGTTTTGAGCCTGGGTTGGTCAGAATTAGACTCAACTCAACCAGGTCACATCTCTTCCTGCTAATTAGAGTCATAGAGACATACAGCACGGAAACAGACCCTTTGTCTATGCCGACCAGCTATCCTAACCTAATCTTGTCCAGTTTGCCAGTACTTGGCCCATATTGCTTTAAACCCTTCATATTCATATACCCATCCAGATACTTTATAACGCTATATTTGTACCAGCCTCCTTCCTGATGCTTCCAACAAATCCATTTAAGATAATTATACACTATTAGAAAAAGCAGTGCTATTGTCAGCATAAAACACTATGTTCCCAAAATGCCAATTTGTCATAAAATTGAACTTGAAATTGAAATTCTGGGGAATTATGGGTATGTACCTGAATAATGAGGGATATTAAAACATTCAATATCATCCATTTCTAAATTCTTTGTATTCAGGAATGTTAAATACAATTCAGCTGATTTACTTTAAAAGTTGATACTGAGTTTTTCTGTTGTTTAAATTAGAGTGGACTCTTAACACATCTTCCTATTTTACCTTAATCCTCCAAAACCATTTCACTCACTTCGAATGATTCAATGGATTCTGCATTTCGTTGGTGGTTGTTAGTCTACATGTTCACAAGTAAAATGAAATTTGCTTTATTATTGTGAATGGCTTGCTGTGCCATGTGTGTTCATGCTTTAGGAATTCAGCCCAAGCCAAAAGCTATCAACAGATATTGGCCAAAGGTGACCCTTGACTTCCAAGGCTACTATGGTAGGTGAAGATCACTGCTTCATCATCTGTCTTGAAGGTGCACTGATGGTCTGTACTGAGTGTAATAGAAAGTGAAATGACGGATGTGGGTCTGGGATAAGAAGGGGGTCAAAGTACAGCAGACACTCTTTTTAATGTAGCGTGTTGCTCACTGAGCGGCCGCATCACCTTCACCAAGTTGCTGCACACGCTGAGGCTGAAGCTGCAAGAATGATGGCCCTTGTGTTCAGGGCACAGCGTGTCAGTGTTTGGAGAAGTTTGCTCAGGCCTCACCTGAACGACATGCCATCACTGACTCTTCAGAGACCTAAGAACCTCTTTCTGTTCCTTACGTTCCCAATGTAAGTCATTTCCACTGAGCTTCCTGGTGGGATGTTGGTCACAATGGCTGCCGACCTGAAGCTGCAGCAACCGACCCCAATGGAAAGCCAATCTTGGGGTGCTCTCCAGTATAGTCCAGACAGAGAGTGCTGCAACATCCTGGCATGCTGGGCTGTGTACAATTGGAATAGACAATAAGGGGATGGCTTGGTTTGCATCATGGGGCAATCTGCAGCCTCTGTTCTTCTTGATTGTGTTTGCTTTTGGTGGCTCCAAATGGAGGCTCAGCTTGGCCTTGTTTGATGGCTTGCCTATATGTCATGTTCCCCTACAGAGCAGCTGAGTCTATAGTAGGAAGTGGGGTCGGAGTAACAATGATTTAGACAGGGTGCTTCGATGGGATATAGCTAAGGTCAGGTTAACTGAGTCGACTGGGTGGTTAAACAGAGAATAGGTTGAGAGAATGGGGCTATATGTGTGAGGGGATGTTGGCCAGGTACTGAGCAGCATGACTTTGTGGCTGCTGTGCCAGCTCAGTGCCGGCAAGTGGCAACGCTGGATTGCCAATGCTTGTCTAGGGGCACAGCCAACTTTCAAAGATGAAAAGGCACAAGGGCTGATGGTTGTTTGGCAGACAGCCACTGAATAGTGAGTTGATCCAAGAACAGCATTGGTAAGAGGCAAACAAAATTGGACGTGAGGGATGTCATAGGGGCGGACTGTGTTTGGTAAGATGCAGTGAGATACCTCGCAAGGCTTTGTGGTGAAAAACCTTCCAAAAACTCTACACAACTGGCACTTAGCCAAAAAATGTACGCTTCATCACATCATTTTTTACACTGATTGGAGTACTGTTACTTTATCAGTAATGCAGATCGTACCTCTTTATATCATTCAATGCATTTCCCTAATAATTGGCATTTAAAGTTCAGCTATGTAAAACATAAGACTGTCATTACTCATCCTAAACTCTACATAGATGCTGTTTAACTGTTTTGCAAAAATTGTCTTATTTTTAACCGGGTCCCTGATGGCTTGCTGTTGAAAATTTAGAATCAGAGCCTTTATTTGAGGAAGCGCAACCTACATCAAAATTCATACTGGATAGCTGCCACGTAAAACCACTGGGACCACACAAGAGCTTCTCACTATCACTCTAAATATAGAACAGCTCTAGGTACGTCAATGCTAAATACTGAACAGCCTTAGTGGGGAATCACCTTCGCTCCAATCTCTGTACAGATTCTGCTTGATGCCTCATGAATTAAATACGCACTGAACAACCTTTCAACACATTTCTTTTTGTAGTTATTTTTAGCTTTCTATTCAAGTCACTGCGGCCAGGGATCGATGATGAATTACTATGTCTTTCACTGCTCCTTCACTTCAATGTATTTTGTGAATGAATTCTTCCAGGTTTTAAAGCACAGTGAAATATTTTCTATTTTGATACGCTCATCTGTCCTTGACAGAATTCTCACTAGCAGCAAATTTTTCCTCACCTCTAGGTTGCAGAACAGGTAGGTTCTGTGCCAATCAACAGGGGAAGGTGGCAGGGGAGGTTTGTTGGGTGGTGGCTAGACCTTCCTTTACCCATTTCTTGTGTCAGGAATGGAAGACATTAAGCCCAGTTCCATGGGACTACGTTCTATATTCTTAGTTCTATACCTAGAAAACATTGAACATTATCATCACTCGGGTAATAGTCAGTCATCCCTACTGAACTCCGAAAGCAGGCACTAGACCGATTGGCATGGGGAGAAGCTTTTATTTGATTACTCTTACCTGAAAATGTGATAGACCGTGCTATGGCCCACGCCTTGCATTATACCAGCCTTCCAGTGGCCTACGTCAAGAGTGTGGTGCTGGAAAAGCACAGCAGGTCAGGCAGCATCCGAGGAGCAGGAGAATCGATGTTTTTGCTGCCTGACCTGCTGTGCTTTTCCAGCACCACACTCTCAACTCTGATCTCCAGCACCTGCATTCCTCACTTTCTTCCAGTAGCCTAAGTATTGACCGTTAACGGGGCTATTGGAAACTGCCAGCAGCAAAGGCTTTTTAAATATGGTCCTCATGGCACCAAAGCATTACTGCAGGCCACAGTGAGAAATGTAGAAAATAGGAGCAAGAATAGACCATTTGGCCCTTCAATCTGATTACCCTATTTAACATGATCATGGCTGATCATCCTACTCAGTGCCCTGTTCATAATTCCTCCCCATATCCTTTGATCCTTTTAGCCCTAAGAACTACACCTGTCTCTTTCTTGAAAGTATTTAATGTTTTGGCCTTATCTTTCTGTGGCAAAAAGTTCCAAAGGCTGACCACACTCTGCGTGAAGAAATTTTCCTTTGTCTCAGCTCTAACTGGCCTATTCCATCTCCGAACATGTGACACGCGCAATAGACCTCCCATTGTGGGACCACACACCACCCCTGATTTAACGGAATAGCCTGTACCTATTGCCATTAATTGGCGTAAGACCTGAAAAATACACAGAGTTTGAATGTGTGTGTGTTTGTGTGAGGGTGTGTGTATGTGGGTGAGTGTGAGTGTGTGCGTGTGCGAGAGAGTTTGTGTGTATGTGAGTTTATGTGAATGTGTGTGAGTGTGTGTGTGTGTGAGAGAGTGTGCGTGTGCGAGAGAGTTTGTGTGTATGTGAGTTTATGTGAGTGTGTGTGAGTGTGAGTGTGTGTGTGTGAGAGTGTGTGTGTGAGTATATGTGTGTCTGTGTGAGTGTGAGTGTGTGTGTGTGAGAGAGTGTGTGAGTGTGAGTGTGTGTGTGAGAGTGTGCATGTGTGTGTGTGTCACAGAATCAGGGCCAGAACTAGCCCTGGCATCTGTCTCATGACTAACAATCCTTCTCCTTCCTTGACCACTCCATCTCCATCAACGACGACCTACCTCGATACTGTCCTATCCTCCCTTGTCCAGGAACTCCCCACATATGTTCGGGACACTACCCACCCGTTCCACCTCCTCCAAGTCTTCCATTTCCCCAGCACCCAATGCCTCGTCTTCACCATGGACATCCAGTCCCTCTATACCTCCATCCTCCATGACCAGGGCCTCTAAGCCTTCTGTTTCTTCCTCTCCCAAAGGCCCCACCGGTATACTTTCACCGACACTCTCACTCGATTGGCTGAACTGGTCCTCACCCTCAATAATTTCTCTTTTGAATCCTCCCACTTCCTCCAGACGAAAGGGGTAGCCATGGACACCCGCATGAACCCCAGCTATGCCTGTCTCTTTGGCAGCTACGTAGAACAGTCCACCTTCCGGAGTTACACTGACACCACTCCCCACCTTTTCCTCCATTACATTGATGACTGCATCGGTGCCACCTCGTGCTCCCACGGGGAGGGTGAGCAGTTCATCAATTTCACCAACACATTCCACCCCGACCTTAAATTCACCTGGACCATCTCTGACACCTCCCTCCCCTTCCTGGACCTCTCCATCTCCATCAACGACGACCAACTCAACACCAACATTTTTTTCAAACACACTGACTACCACAGTTACCTGGATTATACCTCTTCCCACCCTACCTCTTGCAAAAATGCTATCCCGTATTCCCAATTCCTCCACCTCCACCATATCTGCTCCCAGGAAGACCAGCTCCACCACAGAACACACCAGATGACCTCCTTCTTTAAAGACCGTAAATGCCCTCCACCTCATCTCATCCACATCCCGCACCTCCACCCTCAAACCCCACCCTTCCAACTGCAACAAGGACAGAACCCCACTGATCCTCACCTTCCACCCCACCAACCTCCACATAAATCGCATCATCCGCCGATATTTCTGCCTCCTCCAAATGGACCTCACCACCAGGGATATATTTCCCTCCCCATCTCTACCCGCTTTCCACAAAGACCATTCCCTCCGTGACTACCTGTTCAGGTCCATGTCCACCTTCCCTCCTGACACCTTCCCCTGCCACCACAGGAAGTGCAAAACCTGCGCCCATACCTCCTCCCTCACCTGCATCCAAGGCCCCAAAGGAGCCTTCCACATCCATCAAAGTTTCACCTGCGCTTCCACATATGTCATTTATTGCATCTGTTTCTCCCGATGCGATCTCCCTTACATTGGGGAGACTGGATGCCTTCTCGCAGAGCGCTGTAGGAAACATCTCCGTGACACCCACACCAATCAACCGCACTGCCCATGGTACATTTCAATTCCCCCTCCCACTCTGCCGAAGACATGCAGGTCCTGGGCCTCCTCCATCGCCGCTCCCTCACCACCCCAAGCCTGGAGGAAGAACGCCTCACCTTCCGCCTCGGAACCCTTTAACCCCAGAGAATGAATGTGGGCTTCACCAGTTTCTTCATTCCCCCTCCCACCACCTTACCCCAGTTCCAAACTTCCAGCTCAGCACCGTCCTCATGACCTGTCCCATCTGTCAATCTTCCTTCCCACCTATCCGGTCCACCCCCCCCTCTCCGACCTATCACCTTTACCCCTTCCTCCATCTACCTCTTGTACTCCCAGCTACCTTCTCCCCAGCCCCAGCACCTCCCACTTATCTCTCCACCCCCGAGGCTTCCAGCCTCATTCCCGATGAAGAGCTCCTGCCCGAAATGTCGATTTTCCTGCTCCTCAGATGCTGCCTGACCTGCTGTGCATTTCCAGCCCCACTCTAATCTTAACTATTCAGCCTCAGCCTCCTCATAACTCGTTATCATTTTTAAGTTAAAAATCGCACAACACCAGGTTATAGTCCAACAGGTTTATTTGGAGGCACTAGCTTTAAGAGCACTGCTTCTTCATCAGGTGGTTGTATGAAGGAGCAGCGCTCCGAAAGCTGGTGCTTCCAAATAAACCTGTTGGACTATAACCTGATGTTGTGTGGTTTTTAACTTTGCACACCCCCAGTTCAACACCAGCACTTCCAAATCATATTTCTAAGGGCCTTCTTCAAATACAACCAATAACAGAGAGAGATTCACCCTATGCTGCATCCAGTCGGGCTGTATTGGCAATTACAATCCCACCACAACCAAAGTCACCGTGGGAGAACCAAAAACAAACAGCGCTTTTAAAGACAAAAGGTCTGGGAAATTTGCATCTGAATCTACAATCCTGACTTGACACCTCTTCCCCTTGGAAAAGGAACCTACTGCAGGAGATCACTGATCAGACTATGCAATGCCTTTCTTATGTGCAAGATGATCTTCTCACCAGCCAGAAACAGGTACAATCCTTGCTTGAACAAATAACTGGTGGAAAAATCAAAGTTGTAGCCCTTATAGATAAGAAACCACATGAGGGGCTTTACTTCTGAATAACTATCTCTCCACAATATTGCTGTACAACCATTACAAGTAAATCTGCAGTTCATTTATGAGATCTTTCACAACGTCGTAAATTACTGGGCAGCCAATCTAATAAACAAGCTGCATGAAATTCATCACGCACACAACTGAAACACATAGGATATACCCACCAGAAGGCTACAGGTTATAAATCTCATTTCATTGTACTGAAACATTGCTTTCAGTTCTAGACAGTAGCATCACTGGCTGTGTGATTTGAAAAGGTATAAATCAAAATGATCTACAGGGTGACAGGAAACAATTCTATGTACAAAGTCTGTGGAATAAAGGACACAAAGAAATCAGAGAATTTAAGCTTTGAGATTAAAAAAATAATCCGATAAGGATTTGATATAGTCCTTTAGACTACTGTCTTAATTCTAAACAAATTAGCACGATCAACCAATTAAAACAATATCATCAACAAACTAGAAATGATTAATTCTAATTCCCATCATCTGTTTTTTAACCTGTCACTAAGATACAAATGAGACTGTTCGTGCGCAGAACAGGATGTCACCATTTATCAGATAACAATTTGTAATTCCTTTAACTTTTGAGCAGTTGAAATACAAAATGCTGAGGGAAGGGTTTAGAAGGTGTCATGATACTCGTGTGAATTTCCCTTCCAACAACTTTCATTAATCAAATACGAGGTAGAATTTAAATTATTGCAAATTTTCTATGCACATTTGGGTCTTAGTGTTTGTACACTTTCTTCCAGTTGAATATTGTTAAAATGGAGTTTGATGATTTACCCAGCTGAAAACTATCTACAAGTTACAAAGACACCAGCTAACCCTTTGTTTTTTGCCTCAAAGTTAATTTCAATCCAATGTTGCATTTTCTCATAGTCTCCATAATCTTTGGTTGCAACAATCTTTTTTATTTCTGACCATCTGTGATGTGAAACCATGTCAAAAGCCTTGCTGAAATTTCCCAAGTTCGCATCAAATGCATGACCTTCATTGGTTAATGAAAAATGATAAAGAACTGCAGATGCTGTAAATCAGAAACAAAAACATATGTTGCTGGAAAAGCTCAGCTGATCTGGCAGCATCTGTGAAGAGAAATCCAAGTTAACATTTCAGGTCCGGTGACCCTTTCTCAGAACACACTTGGTTACTAACTTCATTAAAATCAGAATGTGTAGGTGTCAGTGTTGGACTGGGGTGGATAAGGTCAGAAGTCACATAATACCAGGTTATATTCCAACAGGTTTATTTGAAATCACAAGCTTTTGGAGCACTGCCCTTTCGTAAGGTGACCTGACGAAGGAGCAGCACTCTGAAAGCTTGTGATTTCAAGTAAACCTGTCAGACTATAATCTGGTGTCGTGTGACTTCTGACCTTGACTACCAATCAGGTTAGCCAAGTAAAGCCTTCCCATAACATATCTTTGAGGAGAAAGTGAGGACTGCAGATGCTGGAGATCAGAGCTGAAAATGTGTTGCTAGAAAAGCGCAGCAGGTCAGGCAGCATCCGAGGAACAGGAGAATCGACGTTTCGGGCATTGGATTGATTCCTGAAGAAGGGATGATGCCCAAAACGTCGATTCTCCTGTTCCTTGGATGCTGCCTGACCTGCTGTGCTTTTCCAGCAACACATTTTCAGCATAACAAATCTATACTGACTGTCTTTGATTAGTCTAAGTTTTCCTAAAACATGATTAATACTTTCCCTCAGAAATTTTGGAACACATTTTCCACCACAAATGTGATACTGACTGGCCTGTAATTACCAAATCTTCTTCCCTTTAAACAATACTTTGCTATTTCTCCAACTCTTAAGAGCATAGGACAGGAATAGGCCATTCAAACAAGCAAGCCTGTTCCACTAATCAATATGCTTATGTCTAATTAAACCACTTCAATGTTTTTTATTTCCCCACCCCCATAGCCTGTACACCACTGGCAATCAGAAATCTGTTAATATCTACATCAAACATAGTCAAAGACTGAGCTTTCACAAACAAAATTCCAAAAGTTCATAACCCGCTGTGCAAAATAAATTCTCCTCATCTGTCGTAAATGGACTTTATTTTTTCAATTGTGCCCCCTAGATCTAGACTCTCAAACAAGGGAAATATCTTACTTGTGTCTACTCTGTCTGTCCCTTTTAAATCGTTTATAAATTTCAATGAGATCACCTCTCATCTTCAGAGCTCGAGAGAATACAGACCCAGTTTGCCTTATCTCTCTTCTTAGGACAGTCCCATCATCAGAGGAACAAGTCTGGTGAACCTTTGCTGCACTCCCTCAATAGCAATAATATCTTTCCTGTGAGTAAGGAGACCCAAATTGTACACATTACTCCAGCTTTCCTGTGTGATTTAGAGGAAGTCAGTTTGCTTTGACTGAGAAAGATAACAATTAGAACGATTAGACAGAGGGAGTCAGCTAGCACTTCAGGTGTTCCAAGCCAGGTGTCCCAAGTTGTCAGTGTGCAGTGACTGCGATAAGCTCATAGTTATGAATCAGTTGGTGTTCTGGAATTGTTTTCAAAACCCTCCAGGGCCTCACCTTTTCTCATTTCTGCCACCATTTCCAACATTAAAACTCTCTTAGAGAGATCTGCTTTCCTGCAATTTTGACGACTCACACATCCCCATTTTAACTGCTCAATGTTTGGAGCTATACTCCCAGCAGTCTGTGCCTGAAATTCGGGATTAGCCCCCTGAAAATGCACCGATTCTTTACTCCACCCTCACTACCTAATAGTTCCTTAAACCTAACTCTTTGACCAGGCATATGGTCATCTATCTAATGGGTTAAACCACACCTAATTAATAAATGTTGTAACCCTGCCATTTTAATTCACAAAATCATCAAAAAATACGTTGAACGCTTGCATGGCATCATCACTCAGACCTACAGGCAAGAAGCTGCTATTACAAGCCTGCTATTCTTAAATGAACAACAGCATTCAATTATTTTTTAAAAAGCAAAGAATTCAATTAAAACACAATAAACACCGTTCAGTTTATTACACTTGCATTTTAAAGAGCTTGAGCACACAAAAGAAATTTGGAAAGCAAATATCCAGCCATGGATTGTCATACCTTTGCTATTCTGTCAGAGCTTCAGAAACAATCTTTATTTCCTGCTTCAGAAAATCACATACAAAGAATGAAAGGCAGTGAAAGCTCTTGCTTCAGAGACTGAAGGGTTAACAAGAATAAAATCCTTCAGTATGTCTGACAATTATCATCGTGTTTGTGAAAGTAAATCTCAAGTCTTAGAGGATTAACATAAAGTTTAGATCAATTTCAGGATACACAGACTTGAGTTCATGTCATACTGCCAACACACAGGTGAAGCAATGCACAAATTCACAGGCAGGTGTTAATACAAAGGGATGGAATGCAATTTCACTGAAGCTCACTTAGCTGAATGGTTTATGGAACTTGTCACAGCCTCTGAATCCAATAAAAATTTGGAAAAGTATTTCTCGTCAAACCTAAGGCATGTACAATTGACTCTGCTGTATGCAAGTGCAAAGCAACTGGAGAAGGACAGCAGCTTTTGCGAGACCTTAGGAGTGTAGGAGCATCAGAACAAGAGTGATATCATGGAAGGGGAGGGGTAGAGGTTGAAAGGTCAATACAGACAGAGACAGTAGCACAAAGGGAACATGAAGGCTGGAGGGGGGCATCATTATTAGTCTTAGGTGGAGCCTGCAGCTCCCTCATGAGGACACAAAGCTGAAATGTTGTCATCTTTTCACTGTTACAGGAAGGTAGTCACACCTAAGTTACTGTACAAAGATAGCTAGGTGACTGTCAGGAGAAGGAAAGGGAATAGGCAGACAGTTCAGGGATCTTCTGTGGCCGTTCCCCTCAATAACAAGAATACCATTTTGGATAATGTTGGGAGTGGGAGACCTACCAGGGGAAAGCCATAGCAGCCAGGTTTCTGGTACTGAGCCTGGCTCTGTGGTTCAGAAGGGAAGGGGTAAGAATAGGGGAATGATAGTGATAGGAGATTCTGTGGTTGTGAGTGAGACTCCCTGATGGTACGTTACCATCCAGGTGCCAGGGTCAGAGATGTCTCAGACCAAGTCTACAGAATTCTTAAGGGGGAAGGGGATCAGCCTGAAGTTATTGTACACATCAGTACCAATCTCATAGGTAGGGAAAGATAAGAGGACCTGAAAAGTGAATATAGGGAGTTAAGTTGGAAGCTAGAAGACAGGACGAGCAGAGCAGTAATCTCAAAGTTGCTACTGCTGACACATGCTAGTGAGACTAGGAATAGAGAACGAGTGCAGATGAACAAGAGCCGGTGTAGGAGGGAGGGCTTCAGATATGTGGACCATTGGGATACTTTCTGGGGATGGTGGGACCTGTAGAAGAAGGACAGATTGCACCTGAACTGGAGGAACACCAATCTCTAGGGCAGGAGGTTTGCTAGAGCTCTTCAGGAGGGTTAAAACTAGATTGGCAGGGGGATGGGAACCTGAGCTACAGATCAGATGATGGAGTAGGTAGTGAACAGCCAATACAGCATGCAGTGAGTCTGTGAGGAGGGATAAGCACCTGATGGGGCAAAGGTGCAGTCAGTGTGATGGGTTGAAGTGTGTCTATTTTAATACAAGAAGTATCAGGAATAAGGGTAACAAACTCAGAGCCTGGACTTGGGACTGTGGCTATTATGGAGACTTGGATATCACAGGGGCAAGAATAGTTGTTGATTCCAGGGTTTAGTTGTTTCAAAAGGAATAGAGGGGAAGGTAAAAGAGATTGGGGAGTGGCATTGCTAATCAGGGATAGTATCACAGCTGCAGAAAGGGAGATGGTTAAGGAAGGTTTGTCTACAGAGTCAGTATGGGTGGACGTCAGAAACAGGAAAGGAGCAGTCACGTTTTTAGGAGTTCTCTACAGGCCCCACCAATAGCAACAAAGAGACAGAGGAGCAGATTGGGAGGCAGATTTTGGAAATGTGCAGAAGTAACAGGGTTGTTGCCATGGGTGACTTTAACTTCCCTAATAATGATTGGAATCTACTTAGTTCAAATAGTTTGGATGGAGCAGTTTTTGCCAAGTGTGTCCAGGAAGGGTTCCTGATGCAATCTATCGATAGGCCTTTTCAAGGGGAAGTCATAGTGGATTTGGTGCTTGGCAATGAACCAGGCCAGGTGTCAGATCTCTCAATGGGAGAGCATGTCAATGACAGTGATCACAACTCCATGACCTTTACTATACTCATGGAGAGAGCTAGGAGTAGACGGTATGGGAAAGTATTTAATTGGGGGAGGGGGAAATTACAATGCTATTCGGCAGAAACTGGGGCGACTAAATTCGGAACAGATGTTCTCAGGAAAATGCACAGCAGAAATGTGGAGGTTGTTTGGAGAGAACTTGCTGATAGTGCTGCACTGGTTTGTCCCACTGAGGCAAGGAAGGTAGGTTGAAAGAACCTTGGGTGACTAGGGATGTGGAACATCTAGTTAAGAGGAAGAAGGAAGCTTACTTATGGTTGAGGAGGCAAGGATCAGACAGGGCTCTAGAGGGTTACAGGTAGCCAGGAAGGAAATGAAGAATGGACTTAGGAAAGCTAGAAGGCAGCATGAGAAAGCTTTAGTGGGTAGAATTAAGGAAAACTAAGGCATTCTATACTTAAGTGAGGAACAAAAGGATGGCCAGAGTGAGGGTAGAACTGATCAGGGATAGTGGAGGGAACTTGAGCCTGGAGTCGGAGGAGGTGGGGATGACCTTAATGAATACTTTGCTTCAGTATTCACTACTGAGAGGGACCTTGTCATTTCTGAGGACAGCATGAAACAGACTGATATGCTAGAACAGGTTGATGTTAGGAAGGGGAATTTGCTGAAAATTTTGAAAAACATCCGGATAGATAAATCCCTGGGCCAGACGGGATATACCCAAGGTTACTACAGGAAGTGAGGGAAGAGATTGCTGTGCCTTTGACGATGATCCTTGCATCCTCACTGTCCACTTGAGTAATGCTAGATGAGGGTGGCCGATGTTATTCCCTTCTTCAAGAAAGGGAATTGGGATAATCCTGGGATTTACAGGGTTGGTAAGTTTGCCGATGACATGAAGGTTGATGGATTTGTGGATAGCGTGGAAGGCTGTTGTAGGTTGCAAAAAGACATTGACAGGATGCTCCTAGCTGGGCTGATGAGTGGCAGATGGAGTTCAACCTGGAAAAGTGTGAAGTCATTCACTTTGGAAGGTCAAATTTGAATGCAGATTACAGGGTTAAAGGCAGGATTCTTGGCAGTATGGAGGAATAGAGGGATCTTGGGGTCTATGTCCATAGATCCCTCAAAGTTGTCAGCCAAGTTGATAGGGTTTTCAAGGAGGTGTGTGTTGGCTTTCATTAGCAGGGGGATTGAGTCTAAAAACTGCCAGGTTATACTGCAGCTCTATAGAGTCCTGGTTAGACCACATTTGGATTATTGTGTTCAGTTCTGGTCACCTCATTATAGGAAGGATGTGGAAGCTTTATAGAGGGTGCCGAAGAGATTTACCAGGATGCTGCCTGGGCTGGAGGGCATGTCATATGAAGAAAGGTTGAAGAAGCTAGGGCTTTTCTCATTGGAGTGAAGAAGGATGAGAGGTGACTTGATATAGGTGTACAAGATGATGAGAGGTATAGATAGAGTGAATAGCCAAAGACTTTTTTCCCAGTGCAGAAATATCTATCACAAGGGGTATAATTATCAGGTAACTAGAGGAAGATTTAGGGGAGATGTCAGAGGTAGGTTCTTTACACAGAGAGTGGTGGGTGCGTGGAATGCACTGCCAGCAGTGGTAGTAGAGTCAGATACATTAGGGGTGTTTAAGTGACCCTCGGATAGGAACATGGAAAATAGTACAAGGAAGGGTATGTAGGTTAGTCTGAACTTAGAGTAGGATAAAAGGCCGGCACAACATTGAGAGCCAAAGGGCCTGTACTATGTTTATGTCTTTGCACCAACCGTTTCTGCACAATAAAGAGGTAAAATAATTACCACCGCATGTGGCATGGGCCGAGTAAGCGATTACCTTTCTCTTCAGGGGTGGTGTATGATGATTTCAGTGTATGGCTCTGCTTGGAGCAATTGCATTAATCAGGGCACTTATCTGCCATCAAATTGAAATCCATTGAAAGATCACTTTTGGCAATCATGATCTTTGCAAAACACAGCCTGAAGCAATTACAACTGTTATTTATGCTGTATCAATATGTCCTCTGTAATGTCAGTTTTGCAAAACTATGCAGACCCATGTTTAAAAGTCTCTCCTGGCTTGACCATCTCTGCATCACTTTTCATACCTGACATTGGAAGAAAATGCTTCAGAGCTGCTGCATTCCACAGCTATCTGTAACTATGTGATGCCAAGTTCTATGATGTTGAAGGATGACATTTATTTTTGGAAGGAGGCTATGACTGTGGATAAGTGACTGCATTTAATTCACCCAATATAGCCCTTGCACTTGGTTGTATAGCATATATCTGCATAAGATTATAGAGTTCAGAGCTCTTTATCTGGATGTGAGATTGGACCCATTGTGAAGGCAAAGTCTACATGAATGATGTGTGAGGCCATAAAATGTTGTTTCATTGTGATTGATGTAGGTAGTCTGGAGTAGTCTGGACCATTACTGTTCAATTTCCTACATACCCTCTAGCTTCTCAGATCAATCATCTGGAATAAAATTGGTGCTTGGAGGATTCTTTGGAGAAATGCTGAACTTTGACATCAGTGTCAAAGAAGACAGCAGTTGGACCATTTTTGGCATGCTCAGCAGCAAAAGGAACCTCCAGCAGCTTCCAGAGGTAAAACCAGGAGCTGAATATCCCACAAGGAGGTGGAGGAGGATGACCAGATCCTGAACCTGCTGGCTTCACTGTCATTATCTACAGCTGTCAGAAACACGATGGAGGAAGGATGCCCTGGACCATCACCACCAATCTTCTTGTGCAGGACATACATTTGGAACAAATAGGTGCCCATCCCATCCTGGTGCCCATTCATGTCACAGCTATCCTAAAGGCTTATGCCAGTGGATCAAACAAGCAGCAGCAGTGGACTCTGTGTCATCACCCAATCCTTAGGCCATCAATGTATCCAGGTATCTTCTCCAGTTTGTAACCTTCCCTAGTGACAAGGAGAGTCAAATAACATGGAGAGTGAGACTTTCTACCATCACTGGCTTTGCAAGAGCATCTATAGTTCTCTGAGAGCACCCTACTACTAATTTGCAGAGTTTATCAACAGTAACAGCTTCCACTCCAACAATGTCCAGCTTATCTGTCACCATTGCTGCCAGATTTTGTAGGGGCATACACTTTCTTACACTCTCAACCCCCAACCCAGACAGACAGACACACAGACAGACAAAGACCCACATGCACATATATATTTTGTGGGGTGAATTTGTACTTTCAGGGTTACATTGTACTTTGCTCAAAAACTGCAGGCATTCATGTAAAACTCTGAGCTCAAAAACTGTATGAATTCATGTAAAACTCCGCTATCTCACTTTTTAGATTAGAATCAATCTAAACATCAGGTCATAAACAGAGAACACAGGGGGCTAACACCTTCAACATATTGTCCAGCTATCACCATTGTTAATAGCTAACCCGAGAATGCAACTTTTAAAAAACGGTTTTGTGATTTACACATGAAAGAAGTGAAACTATCATGGTATTCAAACAGATGAAAGACTTAACAATCAATTTTTCAATGTATAATTTCAGTTACATCACACTGTAAATTTTTGCTATAAATTCTGTGTGTTAGGATTGAGCCCTCTACTATCACCTGATGAAGGAGTGACGCTCCGAAAGTTAGTGTGCTTCCAATTAAACCTGTTGGACTATAACCTGGTGTTGTGTGATTTTTAGCTTTGATGGTAAGCAGCCTCTGGGTCAATGCAGTGGACCTGTTTATTTCTGCACTCGTTGAAATTTCCTATTGATGAACAAACATGTTGCTATCAATGTGGTTGTATGTGTGGTTTCTTCAGCTGATCCCACAAGGGGTGCGATCCAAAGCCTTTCAAAATTCAGTCGATCAATTTCTGTCTCAAACCTGCTCGATGATTGAGCTTCCACAACCCTCTTGAGTAGAGAGTTTGAAAGATTCACCAACCTCTAAGTGAAGAAATTCATCCTTATCTCAATGCTAAATGTCTTGGCCCTTATCCAGAAATAATGTCCCCTGGTTCTAGTGTGACCAGCAAGGGGAAACCTCAGATGTACATTCACCCTTTCATAGCTGTAAGTTTCAAAGAGATCACCCCTCATTCTTCAAAACCGTAGGAGATATAGATACTGTCTCCTCAATTTCTCCTCACAATCCTGCTATCGCACAGGTTGATGTGGTGAACATCTACTGGTCTACCTCTCTGGCGAATATATCCTTCCTCACACATGGAGTCTAAAAATGTACCATATTCCAGGAGAGGTCTCATCAAGGCTCTATAAAACTGCAGTAAGACATCTTAACTTTGGTCCTCAGATCCTTTTGAAATGAATGCTAACATATTAATTATTTTCCTGATTGCTTGCTTCATCTGAATGCAAGATGTTGTGACTCATGAGCAGGAACAGTTAGATCTCTTTGGACCCCAAAACTTCCCAATCTCTCGCCAATTAAAAATATTCTGTCTTTCTGCTTTTTCTATACTTGCTCCCATTATATTCCAAATGCCTTATTCTAGCATGTTCACTTTAAATGTTCAAGATCTCTTGATGCCTCCTTGCATTCTCTATGCAACTTATATTTGTAATTAGTTTGGTGTAATCTGTGAATTTGGAAGTATTACAATTGATCCCCAAATCCAAATCATTTATATAAATTGTGAGCAGCTATGGACTGAGCATTGACCTTTGTGGGATCTGGCTAGTAACAGGTGGTTATAAAGTCATGGAGTCAAAGAGACATACAGTATGGAAACAGACCTTTTGGTCCAACCAGCCCATGCTGAATATAATCCCATATCGAACTAGTCCCACCTGTCCAATCTTGGCTCATGTCCCACGATTCATGTACTTCTGAAAATGTCTTTTAAACATTGTAACTGTGCCCACATCCACCACTTCCTCTGGAAGTTCATTCCATGCACTGTCATCCTGTGAATGATCCATTTGTTCCTATTCTCTGCTTTCTGTCTGTTAACCAATGCATAAACCACACTCGTATAAATCCACCAGACTCATATGATCTAATTCTACTTACTAACCTCCTGTGTGAGACTTTATCAAAATCTTCAGAAAATCCAAATGCCAAACACTTATGCCCTTTTGTCAATGCTACAAATACTATCTTCATAAAACTCTAACACCTTTGTCAAATATGAATTCCCTTTCATAAATCCATGTTGATTCTTCCTAATATTCCCATTCTTTTCTAAATGTTCACTTTACACATCCTCTATAATAGATTTGAACTTTGTTTTACCACTGGCATCATTCCAACAGGTCTTTAATTCACTTCTCTCTCCCCCTCTCTCTGCCTCCCTTCTTAAATTGTGGAGTTGTGTGTGCCACTTTCTAGTCACCTGGAATCCTTTTAGAATTTATAGAATTACACAAGATAACCACTATCACTCTTGAATAATCTGGGTTGAAATTTGCCTGGTCCTGAAGATTTATCAAGCCTTAATCCGGTTACTTTTTCCTCTTTGCTGCTATTAATTTATCTTAGCTCTTCGATTGGACAAGTCCCTTGGTTGTCTAGAATTTCAGAAGATTTTCTGCACCTTCTTCTATGAGGACAGACACCAAGTGCCTGTTCAGCTTCACCTCCATTTCCCTGTTCTCCATGATAAGTTCTCCCTTCCCAACCTACTGGCCCATATTGGTCCTTGCTAATCTTTCTCCTTTTACATCTTGATAGCAACCTTTACAGTCCATCTTTATATTCCTCACTAGCTTGCATTCACAATCTCTTTTTCCATTCCTTATCAGTTTCTTGATTGTCCTTTGTTGGATCATAAATTCCTCCCAGTCTCCAGACTTACCATGACTCTGAATCTACTCTGGGACAATGATTGCACTAGATTGATATTTTAAAAATTCTCCTCATTACTTTTAAATCCCTTGATTTCCTCCCTGCTGCCAACCTCTGTAATCTCATTCAGCCTTATAGTTCTCCAAGATATCCACATTCTGCCATGTCCTTCCTCACAGAACCTCAATTTTCACTGTCTTATGGATGAAACCTAAATCCTTACCAATGTTTGTCTTTCAATCAATATCATTAAAATATATAATCCATCCATTATCCCATTAATTGTTACATGTGGAAGCCTCTGAATATTTCACTTGACTGCTGTATTTCCATCAATGCTACAGAGATGATACAGTACTTCAAAATTAGTCCATTGGCTGTAAAATAATTTCAAACATCCTGACAAGGTGAAAGCCACTGCCATAAGTCTTTCTGTCTGGCCTAAACACTTCACTAATTTACTCCAGTTTACATTACACTGTGAGGCCACAACATACTCCCTCAGAAGTGACAGCATTGCCACCAAACCAATTTGTCGAGTTGAAATGGATAATTTACACTAGAAAGGGCTTGGAAACAGTGAGGAAACTCTTATCGGTTAACAGCTCAGCCATAGAGTTTTGCATGTACGGAATTTGGGTGCAAAGTTCAGGTTAGATACACAACCCACTCATTTTTCCATTCATAAAGGAGTTTATTCTTGCAGGGACCTTTGTTCTGCAGCAGAATGTAATCATAATATTTAAACAGTAATTTAAATGAAAGAAGAAAGAAGCATAGAGGGTGGAGGCCATTCAGCCCTTGAGTCTGTACCAGCATTCAACTAAGTTATGTGTTTCGTAGCTCCATCGATCTGCTTTGGTTGCGTTTCATTTACAGTGTTAGCTAGCAACAAATGATCAACCCTAGATTTAAAATTTTAATTACATTAGAAGCAATAATGTTTTCTGGAAGAGAATATCACACTTTGACCACATTTTTGTGAGAAGTTTTTTCCATTTGTCTCCTGATTGGCCCGGTTCTGAATTTGAGTTTAAGTCTCCTTATCCCTGATCCTACCACTAGTGATTTAAAATCCTCTCTATCACACTTAGGAATTCCTCTCCAGTCCTAAAAAGTGACCCTCCATTTTGTTTTGCATTCCAGGCGACACAAACCTAGATTTTCCAGCTCTGACTTTAATAGCGACAAAGACCTTACTCCATGTATTTGTATCCAATTACAAGCCAACCCTGTCTTATTTCTACATGTTCCCTGATACTCCCAGGTAAAAAAACTAGGTGGCACCAATTCTTGACATTGAACTCTGGGCATTTATCTGGTGGATGACCCTCACCAGTTGCTTGCCCAGTCCTTCCTGTTCACCTTCATTCACCAACATCACCGGGCACACTTTATCGGCAGTCACCTCTCCTCCCTTCCTCTATACAAATTGGAATTGTCCAGACACCGGCTAAATGTGCCTTAGTGGTCCATGCACGGCAACAAGTTCTGGAACTGGTGTTCAATGCCATGACTGGCATGCTGATACTGATTGCTATTTGGAGAATCTTGAAGGAGATTCACATGTACACAGCTTCGAGAGTGCAATGCCCTCATCATGGGCAATCCCAGACAAATTCAGAAGACACTGCAGCCCTTAACGACTGCACTTGAAAGCTCACCAACACCTTACATTGCAAAGCTCCTCCCAGGTCACTCCCTGTGCACACCCGTCCCCTGCATCTGAACAGGATGCCTCTCAGCTTGCTTTGTCAGTGCTCCCTTGATGGTCTGCAGGAAAGCAGATGGCCCTTCTTTCCACAGCCCTGCCCACCAAGACCTCCAGCTGCCTTTGTTCAAAGTGGAACACCAGCTTCCTTTCCACAGACACCTCCTCCACAAAAATGGTCAAGCCGCAGACTTTGAATCTCGACAACATAAAAATCGAAAGCACCGTGGAAGCTGTAAATCCGAAACAAGATCAGAAATTGCTAGAAAAGCTCAGCAGGTCTGGTAGCATCTGGGGAGAGAAATCAGAGTTCACGATTCCGGGGAACTGGGGAAGGGACCACAAGACCTGTCATGTCAACTCTGATTTCTCTCCACAATGCTTCCAGATCTGCTGAGCTTTTCAAGCAATTTCTGTTTGATTTTGAATCTCAACTCTTTGCTTGCAGCATTTGGACTAGTGTACAGCCTGAATGTAAATACAGCACCCATGCGGCATGGTGGTTCAGTGGCTCAGTGGTAAGCATTGCTGCCTCAGAGCACCAAGGGCTCAGGTTCAATCCCAGCCTTGGCAGACTGTCTGTGTGGAGTTTGCACATTCTCCCTGCATCTGCGTGGGCTTCCTCTAGGTGCTCCGGTTTCCTCCCACAATCGAAGGATGTGCAGGTCTGGTGGATTGGCCATGCTAAATTGCCCGTAGCATTCAGGGATGTATAGGTTAGATGCATCATTTAGAGGAAATGTAGATTAAAGGGTAGGAGAATGGGTTTGGGTGGAATACTCTTCAGAGGGTCAATGTTGGCTTGTTAGGCCAAATGGCCTGTATTCACACTGTAGGGATGCTACGATTCCATGGAAACTGGACTTCCCAGAGTGGCAAGTAATTTTGTCAATGTCACCACATAATTCAGCAAGAAGGGCACCATGGGGCCCAGATGCACAAATAACAAGGTGAGTCGGAGAAGATTAAATGTTGTCTTGGCCTATTAGGAGTAACCCTTCATGGAATTCACCAAAAATGACACTTAGCCAAAATATGAGAAGATTCAGTCCTGTGTATCTGTGTATCCAATGTCTGTGTGCAACAGGGAGTTCTGATAAATATCCTGTTGGACCTTTCAACACCACATTACTCAAGTCTAATTCTTATATTATGGGTGATAACATAAGCATTAGGGTCAAACACACTGCTGGAGGCAGAAGAGGCATCATGGCATGTAACAGTGTTCATTTATAAAGAAGACTTCAATGTCTTGACAGCAGATATTTTGAAAACCTAATTGAAGGGACAATAGCCCTGGCCATCAACAAATTCAAACATTCAGCATTATCAGATTTTTTTAATTACAGAAGACAGCTAATTTCTTTCCCATTAAAGTCAAACTGATTTCAAACAATAAGAAATTTTTAATGAACGAGTTGCAAATACAAGCAACTCTGAAAATTATAGACTTGTTTTGAGGCAGTAAACACAAAATTTTGCTATCACTCTCTTGAAAAAAACAAATTGACAGCTTTTTGACCTGATTCCTTATTTTTTTCAGAAATGACACTTTAATAATTCACACAGCACAGCTACAAAGCCTTCCAGGAAGGAAGACAACAAAAAATATAGAGAAGAACAGGCTTCTGCACTGAAAAAGGCTTACCTCTGTCTAAAGGTCGGTTGGTTTCACCAACATTCCTCCAAATTGGCACAAAAATAGTGAGGTCATCATTCCTTATTTGACATGAGCACCATCTAGTGTCTGAAACTTGCAACTACACAGATGCAATTGTAAACCTACAAGAGTCAGCCCAGTGGTTTTAAAAGGATAAAGGATCTGGAAGAACAAGCAATAGGCCAAGCCATACAGCAGACCAAAACGCAGATGACCAACAAGATAGCACAACACTAAAAAACTGGCAGTAAACAAAGCCTTATGAAGGTGTACAAATGCCAATACATCAATGAAATACAGAATCAGCTGAGCAAAAAATAAATTTCAGAATATGAGCAAGCTTTCTCTATTGTTAACATCACATACCATGTCAATGTAAGATAGTTGGAAGCTTGAATGCACATTAACATCATACATACTGAAAAGACTGGTCGAGACACCTTAAAAGCTAAAATCAACAGAGGAGCTGGTGCCAACATTGCCATTGTACATCCTGAAAGATTTGTACATCAGCAAATGACACTCCATGGAACAATCTAAGAGAACCCTTCCAACAATGGACAACATATCACCACTTCTATGCATTGTCACAATCACACTGTAATGCCAATACAGAGGCTCATTTTCACTTCCCGAAATCTACTATCCGGTAGATGGACCAACAGTGCCAGAACTACCCAATATGCATAGATCTCAGTGTAGGCACTATTCATACAATTCAAACCAGACTCACTGTGGGGGGACAGACCATTCATAACACATTCAGATCAGTTGAAGTTGAAGATCTCCATAGTGCTGATCTGTACACTTTGGCCAGAGCCAGTATGAACAGTTACAATCAGGAACTGCCAAAGAGGAGCAATTGTAAGAGTTCCAAAAATCCAGGGAAAGCATATCAATACTAATGAAGTGCCTGCGAACATTGGTTCATTTTGGACATATATGCATAAACTAAGAAAATGATGACAAGTCATTTCAAGAGCAAATTAATCTTAATACTGAAAGTACTATGCCCAAATGATTTGTCAAAGTTAACCAGAGATAGGTGGATGCACAAAATGGCTAGCACCAGATTATATGTACTGGCCAGAGATTAATCAGGATATTCAACAACTCATGAATTCATACGAGTCCTGCCAAATGTATCAAGCACAACAGTCTCCAGCACAACACAAGTTGCACCAATCTCTGAATAGAGGTGACAGAGACCTAGTCACAGTGCACAGGGATGATTCCACCCCTGTTACAGATTATCCCTCCAAATTTTTCAGTGCTTGACAGTTGACAACTGAGTAATATAACAAGCACAAAGTTATTTTCCATCTTGGTGCTGCATTGTAAAGAAACAAGAACTAGCTTAGACCAATGTATGACTGACCAGCCTTGAACCAAGACAGTGAGGAGAAAATCGCTGACAATGATGACTCTGTAATGATATTGAGTGATGGAAAACAGCAGCGAAACAAGCAAGTTATCAGGCAAGAGCAACATAGAATAACCGTAACTCTCCACACAGGTATATAATCACCAGATCATGGTGGGTTGTCAAATCTCCGAAACATCACATTAAAGTTTGAAATGTTAGTTTTGTACACTTTGTTTTTACCTATTTATCTAAAAGAGTCATAGAGTCATAGAGATGTACAGCATGGAAAGACCCTTCGGTCCAACCTGTCCATGCCAACCAGATATCCCAACCCAATCTAATCCCACCTGCCAGCACCCGGCCCATTTCCCTCCAAACCCTTCCTATTCATATACCCATCCAAATGCCTCTTAAATGTTGCAATTGTACCAGCCTCCTCCACATCCTCTGGCAGCTCATTCCATACACGTACCACCCTCTGTGTGAAAAAGTTGCCCCTTAGGTCTCTTTTATATCTTTCCCCTCTCACCCTAAACCTATGCCCTCTAGATCCCAGGGAAAAGACTTTGTCTATTTATCCTATCCATGCCCCTCATAATTTTGTAAACCTCTATAAGGTCACCCCTCAGCCTCCAACGCTCCAGGGAAAACAGCCCCAGCCTGTTCAGCCTCTCCTTGTAGCTCAAATCCTCCAACCCTGGCAACATCCTTGTAAATCTTTTCTGTACCCTTTCAAGTTTCACAATATCTTTCCGATAGGAAGAAGACCAGAATTGCATGCAATATTCCAACAGTGGCCTAACCAATGTCCTGTACAGCCGCAACATAACCTCCCAACTCTTGTACTCAATACTCTGACCAAACACCTTCTTCACTATCCTATCTACCTACGACTCCACTTTCAAGGAGCTATGAACCTACACTCCAAGGTCTCTTTGTTCAGCAACACTCATTAGGACCTTACCATTAAGTGTATAAGTCCTGCTAAAATTTGCTTTCCCAAAATGCAGCACCTTGCATTTATTTCAATTAAACCCCATTTGATCTGATCCAGATCCTGTTGTAATCTGAGGTAACCTTCTTCGCTGTACACAACACCTCCAATTTTGGTGTCATCTGCAAACTTACTAACTGTACCTCTTATGCTCGCATCCAAATCATTTATGTAAATGACAAGAAGTAGAGGACTCAGCACTAATTTTTGTGGCACTCCACTGGTCACAGGCCTCCAGTCTGAAAACCAACCCTCCACCACTACCCTCTATCTTCTACCTTTAAGCCAGTTCTGTAGCCGAATGGCTAGTTCTCCCTGTATTCCATGAGATCTAACTTTGCTAATCAGTCTCCCATGGGGAACCTTGTCAAACGCCTTACTGAAGTCAATATAGATCACATCTACTGCTCTGCCCCCGTCAATCTTCTTTGTTACTTCTTCAAAAAACTCAATCAAGTTTGTGAGACATGATTTCCCACACACAAAGCCATGTTGACTATCCTGAATCAGTCCTTGCCTTTCCAAATACATGTACATCCTGTCCCTCAGGATTCCCTCCAACAATTTGTCCACCAGGGAGGTCAGGCTCACCAGTCTATAGTTCCCTGGTTTGTCTTTACCGCCCTTCTTAAACAGTGGAACTATGTTTGCCAACCTTCAGTCTTCCAGCAACTCACCTGTGACTATTGATGATACAAATATCTCAGCAAAAGGCCCAGCAATCACTTCTCTAGCTTCCCACAGAGTTCTCGGGTACACCTGATCAGGTTCTGGGGATTTATCCACCTTTAACCATTTCAAGACATCCAACACTTCCTCCTCTGTATTCTGGACATTTTACAAGATGTCACCATCTATTTCCTTATATTCTATACCTTCCATATCCTTTTCCACAGTAAAAACTGATGCAAAATATTCATTTAGTGTCTCCCCCATTTTCTGTAGCTCCACACAAAGGCTGCCTTGCTGATCTTTGAGGGGCCCTATTCTCTCCCTAGTTACCCTTTTGTCTTTAATGGATTTGCAAAAACCCTTTGGATTCTCCTTAATTCTATTTGCCAAAGCTATCTCATGTCCCTGTTTTGCCCTCCTGATTTCCCTCTTAAGTATACTCCTACTTCATTTATACTCTTCTAAGGATTCACTCGATCTATCCTGTCTATACCTGACATATGCTTCCTTCTTTTTCTTAACCAAACCCTCAATTTCTTTCATCATCCAGCATTCCCTATACCTACCAGCCTTCTCTTTCACCCTAACAGGAATATGCTTTCTCTGGATTCTTGTTATTTCATTTCTGAAGGCTTCCCATTTTTCAGCCATCCCTTTACCTGCGAACATCTGCCTCCAATCAGCTTTCGAAAGCTCTTGCCTAATACCGTCAAAATTGGCCTTTCTCCAATTTAGAACCTCAACTTTTAGATCTGGTCTATCCTTTTCCATCACTATTTAAAAACAAATAGAATTATGGTTGCTGGCCCCAAAGTGCTCACCCACTGACACCTCAGTCACCTGCCCTGCCTTATTTCCCAAGAGTAGGTCAAGTTTTGCACTTTCTCTAGTAGGTACATCCACATACCAAATCAGAAAATTGCCTTGTATGCACTTAAAAAATTCCTCTCCATCTAAACCTTTAATACTATGGCAGTCCCAGTCGATGTTTGGAAAGTTAAAATCCCCTACCATAACTACCCTATTATTCTTACAGATAGCTGAGATCTCCTTACAAATTTGTTTCTCACTTTCCCTCTAACTATTAGGGTGTCTATAATACAATCCCAATAAGGTGATCATCCCTATCTTATTTCTCAGTTTCACCCAAATAACTTCCCTGGGTGTATTTCCGGGAATATCCTCCCTCAGCACAGCTGTAATGCTATCCCTTATCAAAAATGCCACACCCCCTCCTCTCTTGCCTCCCTTTCTATCCTTCCTGTAGCATTTGTATCCTGGAACATTAAGCTGCCAGTCCTCCCCATCCCTGAGCCATCTTTCTGTAATTGCTATGATATCCCAGTCCCATGTTCCTAACCATGCCCTGAGTTCATCTGCCTTCCCTGTTAGACTCCTTGCATTGAAATAACTGCAGTTTAATTTATTAGTCCTACTTTGTCCCTGCCTGCCCTGACTGTTTGACTCACTTCTGTTCTCAACTGTACCAGTCTCAGATTGATCTCTTTCCTCACTATCTCCTTGAGATCCCACCCCCCCCAGCCTCGCCCCCCCACCCAACCCCCGCTCCCCCCCCCCCCCCCCCCCCCACCTTACTAGTTTAAATCCTCCCAAGCAGTTCGAGCAAATTTCCCTGTCATTATATTAGTCCCCTTCCAATTTAGGTGCAATCCATCCTTCTCATACAGGTCACTTCTACCCCAAAAGAGATTCTAATGATCCAAAAATGTGAATGCTTCTCCCATACACCAGCTCCTCAGCCATGCATTCATCTGCTCTATCCTCCTATTCCTGCCCTCACTAGCTCACAGCACTGGGGGTAATCTAGATATTAATACCCTTGAGGACCTCCTTTTTAAATTTCTGTCTAACTCTCTGTAATTTCCCTTCAGAGTCTCAACCTTTTCCCTTCAAATGTTGTTGGTTCCAATGTGGACAATGACCTCCTGCTGGCCCCTCTCCCCTGTGAGAACATTCTGCACCCTCTCTGAGACATCCTTGATCCTGGCACCAGGGAAACAAAACACCATTCTGCTTTTTCTCTGCTGGCCACAGAAACGTCTGTCTGTACCTCGGACTACAGAATCCCCTAACACAATTGATCTCTTGGAAGCCGACATACCCCTCATTGCATTAGAGCCAGTCTCAATACCTGAAACTTGGCTGTTTGTGCTAATTTGCCCTGAGAATCCATCACCCCCTACATTTTCCAAAACAGCATACCCGTTTGAAATGGGTATATCCATAAAAGACTCCTGCACTCGGTGCCTACCTCTCTTACCCTTCCTGGAGTAAACCCATCTATGTGACTGTATCTGAGACTTTCCCCCCTTCCTATAACTGCTATCCATCACATACTGTTGCTGTTGCAAATTCCTCATCGCTTCGATCTGTCTCTCCAACCGATCCATTCGATCTGATAAGATTCGCATCTAACAGCATTAATGGCAGATATAATCCGCAGTAACCCTTAAACTCTCTTTAAACTCCCACATCTGACAAGAAGTACATATCACTGCAAAGGCCATTTTTGCTCCTTCACAATCTACAGACCCAGAAAATAACACCGTCTTATTCCTCTACAAACACTGCCCCAGGTTAAATTAAAGTTATGGCTTATATTTTAAGTTTAATCAAGAGACTTACCTCCAAAAACATAATCAAGAAAGAACCCACTGTACTCACTAATACAGCCTTTCTCTTGGACAGACTTAAAACAACAATTAACTTATCTGATGCTGTGTTGTGAACTTCGCCCAAACCGGTTCCTCCAAGATTAGTTGTGAAATTCACTGTTTGTTAATTTTCCCAGATGCACTCCGATGTCCAGCGACACATGAATTCAAAAATGATTAAATTAATGACACATACTTATCTACACTCATGTATATTTATTTAGAATAATTTTTAATTGTTGTAAAAAGGGGAATAGTTTATTATGTTTATAGTCAGTATGTAAGGATATCTTTAAGAGACACGCTCATGGCATTGACACTGCACCTTCGCATGTAACCAGAGGTTATAAAGGTCTCAGACTCCATGTCAACTTGGGCCACTTGAAGCATGGAATGTTGATGGACCCATTATTCTCTTTGAAGACAAACAACTACTTACTTGCCCAGACATTAAAATGCCTGTGAATGTAATATTTGTACGCATTAGTGAGCTGCTCTATTCCTGCTTTTGCCCAAAGTGTCGATTTTCCTGCTCCTCAGATGCTGCCTGCCCTGCTGTGCTTTTCCAGCACCACTCTGATCTAAAAGCTGCAATAAATGTCTGTTGGATCTTTCAATATCATGTTACCGAATCTGTTTTTTATATTACAATAGCTAACTTAACCGTAACCCCATCAGGCAAAGCTACCCACTGGAGGAAAAATGCCCATCAGAGGTGTTTATTGTCAGAAATCATGGACATTGCATTCTGTAGTGAACATATTATGGTTAAAGCAGAGAAGGCAGCTTTGGAATAAAGTGAAAATAGAAGGTAACATGAAACAGAGACTGCACAGCAGTGAGCATATTACAATTAAGTCGACCGTCTGAGCGTGCTGATACTTAGACAAGAGCTTCAGATAACTTCCTGTATTATAAAGACACGTAGGTATTGTTAAACATATGGAGTGCAGCATGGAATTTGTACACCACTGATAGTTTAATTTCAGTAGTTACATCCTTGCTAACATTTTTCTGCAGTTTTATTCTTTTTACTTTTGACAGCATCAAAGGGCCCCAATTAACCAGCACCTTAAGAATCACATTCCAGTTTATAATCCACATTAAGATACTTGCACATCCAATGTTTTTCAAACCAAATCCTAACAACAGCTGCTGTCACTATCATGCCATTCTGAGAACAACAATTAACGCCAGTTTTAATTAACACTTGATGGTCCCTAATTGCTTTCCAACTTACAAATTGTTTCATTCCATGAAAAGCATATTTGCTTTAAATCGAATTGATATTTTAAAGCGGCAGCCAAATGGGATGAAGTAAAGATATCATCTGTTCAGAGTAACATCCTCATGTAGATAAACAAAAAAGACTCACATTTATACTGCATCTATCACAACCTCAAGAAACCCCATTCTTCTGTCTGTTAAAGAGCAGATTCTATTCATAAAATTCTTCAATCTGCACAAAACAATTCAAACTTGACAGAACATAAGGTTCAATGAGATTTCTTTCTAGATTTCACATGGAGTTCTGAAGTGTTTCACCACACTTCCAGGTTACAGTTACAATTCACATGTACATTTCATATCAACCCCCTCAAATGCATACAGCCAAATGGTTTACACTGGGACAGTGAAGTATGGAGAGAGGACCCATAATGTTTCCCACAGAGTCTCTGTAGCAGCTGCTCCAAGTTTCAGTATATAAAATTCTGGTCCTGGAATTTTAGATTGTGTCACACTCATGTCCCATTATGCTCTGAAAGACCAACCGCTTTCTGACAGACCAAACAGGGTCTCTCCCCAAATTGATGAGAAGCAGTGGCTGAAGTTTGTCTCAGGATGGAAAAGTCCAGAGATCACAGCCCAGACTTACATTTCCCAAAAATATACTTTCATCATAATTGTCTGCAAAATATATTTCATAGTGGTTCAAATTTGACATTTCTTGAAATAGAAGACAGTTCAATTTCAGGCATTACAATACTTTATGTTCAAGTAATTATATTCTTCAGTAAAGTGACTGTTGCAATTTATTAAACAAGGCAGTCTCTCACACTACAGTGACCACGGCCAAGTTTCGTTGATGATGGCTAAGGGATAATTATTGCTCAAGGCACTTTCCACTTCATCTTTGAAATAGTTTTTTGGAAACTTTTCTAGTTTAATACTTCATCTGGAAGATGACACCTGTTGAACAGTGCAGCACTCCTACAGTGCTACAATGTTGTGAGATGAAAGAGATAGCCACTGAGTGATGGCTGACTAACGTATACTAAATGCTGGGACATGAAGGGCAGTTGTTCATGGGATGCTTGGTTACCCAGTGAATGTGCAGCAAGCCGCAAATTCGAGGGATTGCTCAATTCGTTAAGAAGGCAATTGGGTAGAGGAGAATGGACAACTGCAAATCTAGGAAGGATTCCTGACTCAATATGCAGATAAGCCAACCAGAGGGGTGGCCATATTGGATTTGATGCTTGGAAACGAAGCAGGTCAGGTGTCAGATCTCTCACTGGGAGAGCATTTCGTTGATAGTGATCACAACTCCCTGATCTTTACTATAGTCATGGAGAGGAATAAGAGCAGACGGTATGGGGAGGTATTTAATAGGGGGAGGAGGAACTGTGGAGTATAAATTGAGAATAGATATTCTCAGGGAAATGCACGACAGAAATGTGGAGATTGTTTATGGAGCACTTGCCGCGAGTGCTGGGTAGGTTTGTCTTACTGAGGCTAGGAAGGGATGGTAGGGTGAAGGAACCTTGGTTAACAAAGGATGTAGAACATCTAGTCAAGAGAAAGAAGGGAGCTTACTTAAGGTTGAGGAGACAAGAATCAGACAAGGCTCCATTGGGTTACAAGGTAGCCAGGAAGGAACTGAACAATGGACTTAGGAGAGCGAGAAGAAGGCATGAAAAAAGCCTTGATAGATAGAATTAAGGAAAACCCCACCATTTGACATTTACACGAGGAACAAGAGAATGGCCAGAGTGAGGGTAGGGCCGATCAGGGATAATAGAGGAAACTTGCGCCTGGAGTCAGAGAAGGTAGGGGAGGCCTCTAATGAATACTTTGCTTCAGTATTCACTAGTAAGAGGGAGGCATGATGTTTGTGAGGACAACGTGAAATAGGCTGATATGCTCAAACACATTGATGTCATAGACTCATAGAGATGTACAGCATGGAAACAGACCCTTCGGTCCAACCCGTCCATGCTGACCAGATATCCCAATCCAATCTAGTCCCACCTGCCAGCACCCGGCCCATATCCCTCCAAACCCTTCCTATTCATATAACCATCCAGGTGCCTCTTAAATGTTGCAATTGTACCAGCCTTCACCACATCCTCTGGCAGCTCATTCCATACACGTACCACCCTCTGTGTGAAAATGTTGCCCCTTAGGTCTCTTTTATATCTTTCCCCTCTCACCCTAAACCTATGCCCTCTTGTTCTGGACTCCCCGACCCCAGGGAAAAGACTTTGTCTATTTATCCTATCCATGCCCCTCATAATTTTGTAAACCTCTATAAGGTCACCCCTCAGCCTCCAACGCTCCAGGGAAAACAGCCCTAGCCTGTTCAGCCTCTCCCTGTAGCTCAGGTCTTCCAACCCTGGCAACATCCTTGTAAATCTTTTCTGAACCCTTTCAAGTTTCACAACATCTTTCCGATAGGAAGGAGACCAGAATTGCATGCAATATTCCAACAGTGGCCTAACCAATGTCCTGTACAGCCGCAACATGACCTCCCAACTCCTGTACTCAATACTCTGATCAATAAAGGAAAGCATACCAAACGGCTTCTTCATTATCCCATCTACCTGCGACTCCACTTTCAAGGAGCTATGAACCTGCACTCCAAGGTCTCTTTGTTCAGCAACACTCCCTAGGACCTTACCATTAAGTGTATAAGTCCTGCTAAGATTTGCTTTCCCAAAATGCAGCACCTCGCATTTATCTGAACTAAACTCCAACTGCCACATCTCAGCCCATTGGCCCATCTGGTCCAGATCCTGTTGTAATCTGAGGTAACCCTCTTCGCTGTCCACTACACCTCCAATTTTGGTGTCATCTGCAAACTTATTAACTGTACCTCTTATGCTCGCATCCAAATCATTTATGTAAATGAAAAAAGTAGAGGACCCAGTACCGATCCTTGTGGCACTCCACTGGTCACAGGCCTCCAGTCTGAAAAGCAACCCTCCACCACCACCCTCTGTCTTCTACATTTGAGCCAGTTCTGTATCCAAATGGCTAGTTCTCCCAGTATTCCATGAGATCTAGCCTTGCTAATCAGTCTCCCATCGGGAACCTTGTCGAATGCCTTACTGAAGTCCATATAAATCACATCTACTGCTCTGCCCTCATCAATCTTCTTTGTTACTTCTTCAAAAAACTCAATCAAGTTTGTGAGACACGATTTTCCATGCACAAAGCCATGTTGGCTATCCCTAATCAGTCCTTGCCTTTCCAAATACATGCACATCCTGTCCCTCAGGATCCCCTCCAACAAAGGATGTGCTGGAAATTTTGAAAAACAGAAGTATAGATAAACATTCTGGGTCAGATGGAATATACCCAAAGTTAATACAGGAAGCAAGGGAAGAGATTGCTGTACCTTTGGCAATGATCTTTGCTTCCTCACTATCCACTGGCATAGTGCCAGATGATTGAAGGGTGGCAAATGTTATTCCATTGTTCAAGAAAGGGCCTAAGGATAACCCTGGGAATTACAGACCAGTCAGACTTACATTGGTGGTGGGCAAATCATTGGACAGGATGTCTGAGAGCCAGGATTTATGATTATTTCAAAAAGCATAGTTTGATTAGAGATAGTCAGCATGGTTTTGTGAGGGGCAGTTCATGCCTCACAATCCTTATGGAATTCTTTGAGGATAATACAAAACACATTGATGAAGGTAGAGCAGTGGATGTGGTGTATATGGATTTTACAAGGTGTTTGATAAGGTTCTCCATGGTAGGCTCATTCAGAAAGTAAGGAGGTATTGGATATCGGGAAATCTGACAGTTTGGCTGACCTACAAACTTGGCTGACCTATAGAAGACAGGATGGTAGTCAATGGAAAGTGTTCAGCCTGGAGCTCGGTGACCAGAAGTGTTCCACCGGGATCTGTTCTGGGATTTCTGATCGTTATGATTTTTATTAATGACTTGGATGAGGAAGTGGAAGGGTGGGTTAGTATGTTTGCTGATGACATGAAGGTTGGCAGAGTGGTGGAATAATGTGAAGGGCTGTTGTAAGTTGCAACGGGACATTGACAGGATGTGAGCTGGGGTGAGAAGTGGCAGATGCGGTTCATCCTGGAAAAGTGTGAAGCGATTGATTTTGGAAGGTCAAATTTAAATGCAGAATACAGAGTTAAAGACAGAATTCTTGGCAGTGTGAAGGAACAGAGGATCTTGGGGTCCACATCCAAAGATCCCTCAAAGTTGTCATCCAAGTTGATAGATTTGTTCAGAAGTCATGTGGTGTGTTGGCTTTCATTAGCAGGGGGGTTGAGTTTAAGAGCCACGGGGTTAGGTTGCACCTCTATAGATCCCTGGTTAGTTCACACTTGGAATATTGTGTCCGTTCTGGTCGCCTCATTATAGAAAGAATGTGGAAGCTTTAGAGAGGGTGCAGAGGAGATTTCCCAGGATGCTGCCTGGACTGGAGGGCATGTCTTATGAAGAAAGGTTGAGGGAGCTAAGGCTTTTCTCATTGGAGAGAAGAAGGATGAAAGATGACTTGATAGAGGTGTACAAGATGATGACAAACATAGACAAAGTTGATCGCCAAGACATCTTCCCATGGCAGAAATGGCTAGCACAAAGGGACGTAAGTTTAAGGTGATTGGAGAAAGGTTTAGGGGAGATGTCAGAGGTCGGTTCTTTACATAGAGAGTGGTGGGTGTGTGGAATGCACTGCCAGCAGTGTAGTAGAGTCAGATACATTAGGGACATTTAAGCAAGTTAGTTTGATCTGAGATAGGATAGAAGTTAGCACAATATCAAGGGCTGAGGGGGCTGTGCTGTTCTGTTCTATGTTCTAAAATGAAGGGAGTAGTCCTGGACCTGGGAATATAATGGTAGCAGATTGGCTATCCACTAAACCCAGCTGCTGATATTTCGTTCCTTACTGTAATTATCCATCAGGCATTATCAGGCCCAGTGACCAACCCCAGCCTAAGACAAATCCCAATCTCGGAACTCGCTGACAGAAATATTTCACTTGCTTGGTTACTGTTGAGAATGTTAAACCTATCGGAATGCTGAGATTTCCATGGAATGCCACACCTTATGAGCTGGAGTACATGACTTTGCAGTCATTGCGCTGCAAACAATTTAGCTGATCATCCTGAAGTTGCTTGCACAGTTTCAGCCAGATTTCAGCACAGTGATGAACAAGACCTGAGAAGTGCAACCTTTGCGACCTATTCGGAAAATGGACTGAACAGTTGTTTCTCTCATCAAAAGTTCTCTCAAAAAGCTGCCAAAGAAGTCAAATTATTCGGATGTATTTCATATGTCTGCTACTAGTGCCTGTAGTTGGAGGTCTCTCCACATGTTCTCCATGAGAACTGCTGGAATTGCACTTTTTATAATTTAGCTACTGCAGGAACTTCAAGGAACATTAGCCTTAGATTTTGCAGAGGGCAGGAAATAATGTTGAACTTTCCTTAAATAACATCAGCACCCTAACTCCCAACTGTGTGACATTCTGTGAACTGTATTATTTTGTTGGCAAATGATACTCTTCAGTCTTACTCAATATCAAATATAAAGAGAATGTGATCTAGCTTTGATTTTTCTATAACTGCAGTTGCTCTGTTAAGCATTAGAACATCTAAACATTCCCAAAGGACTCAGGGGATCCGGGCACATTAATTGGGGGCACCTGCTGACACCAGGGACTTGAACAGGTCAGTTAGCCATTCATAACGGTGGGGGTCCAGATCCTCCCCAGATAATGAACAAGGAACCAAACACACCAGCCATCTTGACACTTTCTGCCATATTATGGCCTGTTTTCCAATTGGAATGGGAGCGAGAGTTGGATATTACAGGAGATGAAAGTGTTACTTCTGTTACTGTTGGTGTAGTTGGGGAAGTGTCCCGAACGAGTGAGTGGGCAGCTCAGAGGGCATGCAGGGTTAGTGGTGTCATGGGTGACAGTGAGTCGGAAGGTGGCAGATGCAAGGTAAGAAGGGGAGGTGAGAGGGGGAGAGCGTGAGACTTGGTAGGAGACGGGTACAGTGGCAGAGATAGAGTAAGTCTGAGGTATTGGAGAGAAGGTAATGCCACTTACACTGACAGAGTGGAGAAGGATAGACCTATGCATTCCTCAATGCGGGTGAGACTGCACTGATCCAGATGGTAATCTCGGACCAGGCTGGCATGGTCTGGAACTGTGACCTCCACTGCTAGTCCCAGGAGAAGAGGAAATCCCATGTTTGCACCACTTGGTCTTGCAAGGACACCCAGGAATCTGTTGTAAAGCAGTCTACCAGCTTCCCTCCATCTGCCACGTCTGGGGTAAAATGTTTGGAGCCATGCATGCCACCTCCTGACTGACTAGGCTTCTCTGGGTACACAACAAGCTTTTGAAGATGGCATGGGCACAAGGCATGCTGGTCTTTCAATGGACATCTTGCGATTGGTGAGTCATTTCAGGGACAGCGCTGGGCTGTAATCAGGCATGAGGGATACCAGAGGAGTGGAGTAGGGGCAGCTAATGAGGCACGCTTGGTAAGATAAGGCAAGAAATCTCACTTAGCCAAAAAACCCATAAGGTTCAGCCCATTACATTTTGCTGAAGGAAAACAAAAATTCAAATTTGACCTCAGAAAGGTCACAGGAAATGAGGAAGATGTTGTAAGTCTGACATTCTGGGCTGTAAATTCTTGTAAGTCAAAATATTTATTTTTGCAATTTACCTCCCACTAATAAAAGGTGCATTGTTAAATTGAGCTGCTTCTGAGTGTCTGACTTGATGGGCAATTGTAACCTCAAAGAAAAGACTTCCTCCTCATTTTCTTATTGGAAAGGACTTTTAGCTCGAATTGAGCTAAGGCACAATACAGCTGCCAGGACATTGCATGACTTATTCCTGTAGTTACACTGATGCTGAACAGCAGTTTCACAATCACTGAAGCTTTGTTATCGCACTTTCCTTCAGAAATGCTCAATTGAATTCTACATTCTGTTTCCTTAGATAAATACAAAATAAAACCCACCTTGTTATGTCATATACAATACATAAATGAACCATAACACAGACTGAGCTGGATATAGGACATAAACCTGCTGGAAATTGCACAAAGTTGAATAGCATTTAGTTCCCAATTGCCTTGACTGTTATGTTTTGCATTGTGTTGTATATAGGTTAAATAAGTGCTCGGTATAAACGTATAATTGAACTATACATAATAAATAGAAATAACTGGAAATTACAAAGCAGAAATAGATTATTTAATCCATTAAGCCCACGTTGGTGCTTATCCACCACAAAAGTAATAATTCTAATCCCATGTGCATCTTATGTGTCTTTATATTATATTTCAATGACTAATAAAGCCTATTCTTAATTGTTGGATGGTTTCTGTTTCAATTCCTGACAGTCAATTCTGTATAAATATATTGTACAATGGGCTGGAAGGTACAATATGGACAAAGCAACAAAACTTTCTGCTGACTTGGAACAATGCTAGAATCGGTCTTTGTAGCATAAACATCCCTGTCACAACATCAGTTTGAATCGAAATCCAAGTCAGGAGATCCAGGAGATAAGCAGTCACATTGAAGTATTCTCACAGACAGGTAAGCAAAAAGTTAAAACCAATGAGTGTCTTTGCCATTATTTCTAAATTTTGAAGGGAATGAAATAAAGAATTAGAACTTTCAGGTGGAGGCTTAACTATCAGAAACAAAGTTTGAAAAGAAATTCTCGGTAGGATCCTATGGGGCCCTGTGTAACATAGGCTGAGAAATATGGTAGAATCACAGGAGAAGTCCAGTGAGGTCCATCTCAATGTCAGGGGGATCTCACTGCACTTATAAACAGGTTCCAAGCATCCAGGCAAAGATTCTCATCAGGGAGCAGGAGATTAAGGGGTATTATAAATGTTAATGACTTTATTAACTGCACATCTCGCCTCTTTCATATGTAGCTTCTTATTCTACTACCTACTGGGAGCAAACTAGACAGTGAGAATTCTCACCAAGGAAGTCCGAGCAGCTACCCAGCAAAGAGTCTTCATGTTGCTGCGTGCCAAACAGCATCTCAGCTGGTGGTGATGGGCACCAGCTGCTTGTATCCCTCATCATGGAAATATACCGCCGTTCCTTCACAGTTGTTGGGTCAAAGTCCTGGCACAGTGGCTCAGTGGTTAGCACTGCTATCTTGCAAAGCCAGGGACCCAGGTTCAATTCCAGCCTCAGGCAACTGTCTGTGTGGAGTTTGCACATTCTCCCTGTGACTGTGTGGGTTTCCTCCGGGTGCTCCGGTTTCCTCCCACAGTCCAAAGATGTGCAGGCCAGGTGGTTTGGCCATGCTAAATTGTCCATATTGTTAGGTGCATTAGTAGGGAGTTGGTGAATGGGTCTGGGTGGGTTACTCTTCGGAGGGTCAGTGTGGACTTGTTGGGCTGAAGGGCCTGTTTCCACACTGTAGGTAATCTAATCTAATCTGCAAACTGTTCAGGAACCTCATGGCACTCTCTAATCCACTGGTTAGACACTTAGGAAGCACAGAGCTACATGGCTGGGTACACTGGCAGCTAGCATTGAAAGGCTGCTGTAAGGACACTTTGTGGCAGGGCAGGAACACAGCTCATGGAGTGAACTGAGCTATATTTCAGGTTGGCTCACTTGCCCTGGAGTTGTACTCCCTGCTATCACTTAGCCTTCTCTAAACTGGACAGCAACTGAAAAATGGCTAGGACAATACTCTGGGTGTGAGGAGTCAGTTATTTGATGGACAAAAGCATGGGATCCACGTCTGCGGGACAGGAGGATTTTCTTTAATTCATTTGTGGGACTTGGGTGTTGCTGGCTGGCCAGCATGGATAGCCCATCCCTATTTGCCCTTGAGAAGGTGGTGGTGAGCTACCTTCTTGAATCGCTGTAGGCCACTAACTGTGGGTTGACCCACAATGCTGGTAGAGAGGGAATTCCAGGTTTTTGACCCAACAACTGTGAAGGAACGGCAGTATGTTTCCAAGTCAGGGTGGTGAGAGGCTTGGAGGGGAACATGCAGGTGGTGGTGTCCCCAAGTACCTGCTGCCCTTGTCCTTCTGGATGAAAGCAGTCATGGGCTTGGAAGGTGCTGTCTAAAGATCTTCAGTGAATATCTGCAGTGCGTCTTGTAAATAGTACACACTGCAGCTACTGAACACTAGTGGTGGAGGGATTGAATGCTAGATGTGGTGCCAATCAAGCTTCTTGAGTGTTGTTGGAGCTGCAACCATCCAGGCAATTGGGGAGCATTCCATCACCCTCCTGACTTGTGCCTTGTAGATGGTGTATAGACTTTGGAGTGTCGGGAGGTGCGTTACTCACCGCAGTATCCCTAGTCTCTGACCTGCTCCTGTAGCCACTGTGTTTATGTGGTGAAACCAATTGAGTTTCTGGTCAATGGTAACCCCAAAGTTGTTAACAGTGGGGGCGGAGGGGGGGCTTCAGTGATGGTAATATCGTTGAATGTCAAGGGGCAGTGGTTAGAGTGTTTCTTATTGGAGATGGTCATTGTATTGGCAGCTGTGTGGCGCGAATGTTACTTGCCACTTGTTGGCCCAAACCTGGATATGGATATGGTCCAGATCTTTGAACATGGATTGCTTCAGTCTCTGAAGAGTCGTGAATAGTCCTGAACACAGTGCAATCATCAGCGAACATCCCCACTTCTGACCTTATGACAGCGGGAAGGCCATTGATGAAGCAGCTGAAGATTGCTGGGCCTAGGACACTGACCTAGGGGATTCCTGCAGAGATGTCCTGGAGCTGGGACGACCGACTCTCCACAACCACAGCCAACTTCCTTTGTGCTAGGTATGACTCGAACCAGTGGAGTGTTTGCCCCCTCGTACCCATTGATTCCAGTTTTGCCAGGGCTCCTTGATACTATACTGAGTCAAATTCAGCCTTGAAGTCAAGGGGTGTCACTCCCACCTCACCTCTGGAATTCAGCTCTTTTGTCCATGTTTGAACCAAGTCTATAATGAGATCAGGAGCTGAGTGATCCAGACAAAACCCAAACTGGGTGTCACTGAGCAGGTTGTTGCTGAGCAGGTGCTGCTTGATAGCATTGTTGATGACCCCTTCTATCACTTTACTGATGATAGAGAGTAAAAACAATGACTGCAGATGCTGGAAACCAGATTCTGGATTAGTGGTGCTGGAAGAACACAGCAGTTCAGGCAGCATCCAAGTAGCTTCGAAATCGACATTTCGAGCAAAAGCTCTTCATCAGGAATAAAGGCAGTGAGCCTGAAGCATGGAGAGATAAGCTAGAGGAGGGTGGGGGTGGGGGTGGGGAGAAAGTAGCATAGAGTACAATGGGTGAGTGGGGGAGGGGATGAAGGTGATAGGTCAAGGAGGAGAGGGTGGAGTGGATAGGTGGAAAAGAAGATAGGCAGGTAGGACAAGTCCGGACAAGTCATGGGGACAGTTACTGAGCTGGAAGTTTAGAACTAGGGTGATGTGGGGGAAGGGGAAATGAGGAAACTGTTGAAGTCGATATTGATGCTCTGGGGTTGAAGTGTTCCGAGGCGGAAGATGAGGCATTCTTCCTCCAGGCGTCTGGTGGTGAGGGAGCGGCGGTGAAGGAGGTCCAGGACCTCCATGTCCTCGGCAGAGTGGGAGGGGGAGTTGAAACGTTGGGCCACGGGGCGGTGCGGTTGATTGGTGCGGGTGTCCCGGAGATGTTCCCTAAAGCTCTCTGCTAGGAGATGCCCAGCCTCCCCAATGTAGAGGAGACCACATCGGGAGCAACGGATACAATAAATGATATTAGTGGATGTGCAAGTAAAACTTTGATGGATGTGGAAGGCTCCTTTAGGGCCTTGGATAGAGGTGAGGGAGGAGGTGTGGGCGCAGGTTTTACAGTTCCTGCGGTGGCAGAGGAAAGTGCCAGGATTGGATGGTGGGTTGTTTGGGGGGGTGGACCTGACCAGGTAGTCACGGAGGGAACGGTCTTTGCGGAAGGCAGAAAGGGGTGGAGAGGGAAATATATCCCTGGTGGTGGGGTCTGTTTGGAGGTGGCGGAAATGTCGGCGGATGATTTGGTTTATGCGAAGGTTGGTAGGGTGGAAGCTGAGCACCAGGGGCCTTCTGTCCTTGTTACGGTTGGAGGGGTGGGGTCTGAGGGCAGAGGTGCGGGATGTGGACGAGATGCATTGGAGGGCATCTTTAACCACCTGGGAAGGGAAATTGCGGTCTCTAAAGAAGGAGGCCATCTGGTGTGTTCCATGGTGGAACTGGTCCTCCTGGGAGCAGATCTGGCGGAGGCGGAGGAATTGGGAATACGGGATGGCATTTTTGCAAGAGGTAGGGTGGGAAGAGGTGTAATCCAGGTAGCTGTGGGAGTCGGTGGGTTTGTAAAAAATGTCAGTGTCAAGTCGGTCGTCATTAATGGAGATGGAGAGGTCCAGGAAGGGGAGGGAGGTGTCAGAGATGATTCAGGTAAATTTAAAGTCAGGGTGGATGTGTTGGTGAAGTTGATGAATTGCTCAACCACCTCGCGGGAGCATGAGGTGGCGCCAATGCAGCCATCAATGTAGCGGAGGAAGAGGTGGGGAGTGGTGCCGATGTAATTATGGAAGATCAACTGTTCTACGTAGCCAACAAAGAGACAGGCATAGCTGGGGCCCATACGTGTGCCCATGGCTACGCCTTTGGTCTGGAGGAAGTGGGAGGATTCAAAGGAGAAATTGTTAAGGGTGAGGACCAGTTCAGCCAAACGAATGAGAGTGTCAGTGGAAGGGTACTGTTGGGGATGTCGGGAGTGGAAAAAACGGAGGGCTTGGAGGCCCTGGTCATGGCGGATGGAGGTGTAGAGGGATTGGATATCCATGGTGAAGATGAGGCATTGGGGGCCAGGGAATCGGAAGTCTTGGAGGAGGTGGAGGGCGTGGGTGGTGTCTCGAACGTATGTGGGGAGTTCCTGGACTAGGGGGGATAGGACAGTGTCGAGGTAGGTAGAGATGAGTTCAGCGGGGCAGGAGCATGCTGAGATAATGGGTCGGCCAGGGTGGTCAGGCTTGTGGATCTTGGGAAGGAGGTAGAACCGGGCAGTGCGGGGTTCCCGGACTATGAGGTTGGAAGCTGTGGGTGGGAGATCTCCTGAGGTGATGAGGTTCTGTATGGTCTGGGAGATGATGGTTTGGTGATGGGGGGTGGGGTCATGGTCGAGGGAGCAGTAGGAAGAGGTGTCCTCGAGTTGACGTTTGGCTTCAGCGGTGTAGAGGTCAGTGCGCCAGACTACCACTGCGCCCCCTTTATCCTCTGGCTTAATGGTGAGGTTGGGATTGGAGCAGAGGGATTGGAGGGCTGCACATTGTGAGGGTGAGAGGTTGGAGTGGGGGAGGGGGGACGACAGGTTGAGGCGGTTAATGTCCCGGCGGCAGTTGGAAATGAAAAGGTCGAGGGCAGGTAATAGGCCAGCGCGGGGTGTCCAGGTGGATGCAGTGTGTTGGAGGTTGGCGAAGGGGTCCTCGGAAGGTGGGCGGGAGTCCTGATTGTGAAAGTAAGCTCGGAGGCGGAGGCGACGGAAGAATTGTTCGACACCACGGCGTGTATTAAATTCATTGATGCGTGGACGGAGGGGGATAAAGGTGAGTCCTTTGCTGAGGACTGATCGTTCGTCCTCAGTGAGGGTGAGGTCTGGGGGGATGGTGAAAACTCGGCAGGGCCGGGAGCTGGGATCTGGTGTGGGTGTAGAGCTGGGAGTGGGGGCGGAACCTGTAACTGGAGTGGGTGTGATGGTGGGGGGAATGGGGTTGGAGTCATGAGCAGGGATAGTGTCCCCCTTGGGGTTCTGGGGGGTGGGGATAGTGACAGTGGGGTCTGTGGGGGGCATGTCAGCAGAATGCAGGTGAGTGGCGCTGGTGGGGCCGGAAGTGGTGGTGACCATGGCAGTAGGGGTGGGGGAAGTCACTGAGCATGTGGCATCAGCGTTGATGTGAAGGGCAGAAGTGATGTCAGGTGTGATGCATGAGGAATTGTGAGGGTTGGAATTGGTTATGGGAGTGGCCATGATGGGGGCGGAAGTGACATCATCAATCAGCGTGGGGGTGGTAGCTGCATCAGCCGCATGGCTAATGGTGGAATAGGTTCCGAGACCAGGGGAATCTTCTGGAATGTTTGAGGAGCGCTGGTTATGGAGGTGGGTGGATAAAAGTTTGTTGTACTTACAGTTTTTGATGTTTGAGATGGAATTGAAATACTGTTTGTTGAGAGTATGATCTCTCCTGAGGATGTAGTACAGAGTGGGTCCTTTGCAATTCTGAGAGAGTGTGGCCCTCAGGTGAGGCAGGGCTGACTGTAGAGAGGTTAGGTGCCGGCGCATTGCTGCAAGCGTGGAGCAGAGGATCTTTAAGGAGAACTGTTGCTGGTGTTTTTGAATCTGTAGTCTGTACTGTTTGTCCTGTTCAGGTCCGAACTCTGCTGGTTTAAAGGTGGTCCGGAGTCCGTGTGGGATGAGTTGGTTACGGAGGCAGGCACTGAGGAAGCGGATGATGGAGAGTAGGCTAATTGGATTTGTTGGATTTGTCCTGCTTTTTGTGGACAGGACATACCTGGGCAATTTTTCGCATTGTGGTGTAGATGCCAGTGTAGTAATCATACTGGAAGAGCTTGGCTAGGGGAGCAGCAAATTCTGGAGCACGCATCTTCAGTACTATTGCCGGAATGTTATCAGGGTCCATTGCCTGTGCAGTATCCAGTCCTCCAGCCGTTTCTTGATATCATGTGGAGTGAATCAAATTGGCTGGAGACCGATATCTGTGATGTTGGGGACCACTGCAGGAGCCAGAGATGGATCATCCACTTGGCACTGCTGACTGAAGATTGTTGTGAATGCATCAGCCTTATCTTTTGCACTGATGTGCTGGGCTCCTCCATCATTGAGGATGGGGACACTTGTGGAGTTTCCTCCTTCAGTGAATTGTTTAATTGTCCACCACCATTCACGACAGGATGTGGAAGGACTGCAGATCTTGTGGGATTCCTTAGCACTGTCTGTTACTTGCTAGCACTTCTTATTGAAGGGGCAAATTAACGCATTTACAAACTGCAGCAGCTAAATTTGATTGTCTATTTGCAACGCATGCAGTGTGAACATGTATTTAGAATTCAGACACTGGTCAAAAGTGATTCGCACATGCCATCGGTGCTTGCAAAATGAACATTGGAATCTCAGTGATGGGGAATGTTGGCCAAAAGTGATCCATAATGTGTGGAACTTGCAAGGATGCTGTGGGCGGAGAAGATGATTGCTTTATCATCTGCCCTGTGAGTATTACGATAGACTCTAGTGAATGCAGTGCTATGTTCCATGGTCATTGTCAGTCTGGGATGGGAAAGGAGTCCGAGCTCAGTAGGCATTCTCTTCTGAATGTAACGTATTAGCCAATTGGCCACTGTGGCCCCTTTACCCATACAGTGCACACACTGAGGCTGAATGAATGAAGGACACGAGTTATTAGGGTGCTGTATATCTCACATTGTGGAGGAGTGTGTACAGCCCTCATCTGCACGACATGCCACCACTGACTGTTCTCTGAGTTCAGGACCCCTTCTGATGAAGAGTCTTTGGACTCAAAACATTAATTTTGCTTCCTTCCCACAGATGCTGCCAGTGCTGCTGAGTTTCTCCAGTAATTCCTGTTCTTGTTCAGGACCTGTTTTGATCTTTATGTTCCCACCGTAGGTCATTTCCATCAAGAGTGATCGACCCACCTGCTGGTGGGATGAGAGTAAGGCCAGGAGGTAGCAGAGGCTGAGAAACATCCAGCCCAGGGAGTCTGACCCAGCATGCGTGGCCTCTGTAAGGGGACTGCCTCTATTCCCTGGGTATGAGCGAGGCACAGTGCCAATTCCAAATGCCCAAGGATATTGTAATAAATCTGTGCCAGCTGTTTGATGAGGGGCTGAGGATTGGCAGGGAGGGCAGGGGGGTGGTGTCCTTTACTGGTGACTTTGAAGGTGACAGACATTTTGAACTTCAAAGTGACTGGTTCTATGCAGGCAGAGATGGCCGATGTGTGTGGGATCTCTCTGTTGTGCGCCCACTGATGAGTGAGGACAGCGACTGATGCCACGTTTACAGGGTCACACTGGAGCATTTAGTTTCCTGATCTGAGGTCGGTGCTGCAGCCTGGGGGGTAAGATTTAGAAACAAAGCTGGCTTGCTCCCACCCCACCCCAAGGATGCCATTGATGTACATGGGGCACTTTGGGGCTGCAGATTCCATCAACAGGAAGTGGGCATTAATATTCAGGTGATCTGTGATCACTGTTATCACTTTCTGGGGATGTGTGCCCCCTACCCTGGCAGCCGCCACCACTTCTGCATCCTACAGCTCTCTTGAGTACCTGTGTGCTTGATGGTCCAGAAACCTTACTAGGGACTGGTCCCTGGGGGACAAGGACTACCCACTGTGGCCACAACTCATGACACCGTTTTCAACCTCCCTGACTGATGCAGAACACAGAGACAATACTGCCCATGGTCTGACTAGGGCTGTGATGGAACAGGGTACAGGGTGGCTGCTGCTTGGACTGGGGTGGGGGCGGGGCACCAGTTGTTTGAACAGAGTGAGCCACGTCATCCCAGCATGCTGTGCTCCACGCCACCTGACCAGGCAACAAGACAATAAGACAGATTCTGAGGAATTGGGAGAGGTGGGAAATGGGAGCAGAGGAGGGCGAAGACACTGTGCGTTACAGAGTTCACTCTCAGCAGGCAATACCAAGCAGCTCACTCCTATATTGCAATTGCCTGTAGGTGATGTTCCCTTCCACCTCCCCCCCCCCCCCCCCCCCCCTCCACCCCCCCAACTCCTAGAGGGAAATGATAGGATGTGGGTCTACAGTGGCTTGGGGACAGAGTGGTGATGACTCAGAGCAGGTGCTTAGACAGGATGTAGCCAAGGACTGTGAGGTTTGGTATGGTGTTTCACTGGGCTGAGAAAATGGGTTTGTACGTGTAAAGGAGTGCTCGCCATGCTGACTAGGTGCCATAAGCAGCATGACTTTGTGCCATTACATTACCAATGAGGGGCAACATTGGACTGTCAACACTTGTCTGGATGTACAGCAAACTTTTAAAGATGATGTGGGTCCCAGGGATGCTGGCCGTTTGGAGGACATCCAGTGAGTGCTGAGTTCTTTGGGAAATGAGGAGTATCAGACATTCGGACATTCAGAGAGCTAGATCAGTGTCAAGGACTTTCCACGTGTAAATAAAGGGTGACTTGGAAATGGGATATTGGCCTCTGTGGAATTATTTCAGGTGCAATATAAGATGGAGCTAGAATCGTTTGAGAAGGGTGACATTGGAGCAGAGTAATGAGTTAATGAGGGAAGTTTGGAAGGGCTCAGCTAGAGATTTCACTCGGCCTCATGGCAAGAAACCATCCAAATATTTGATGAAACTGACACTAAGCCAAAAAAGATAAGAATCAGCCCTGTTCATTTTAAACTCCCAACATGTGGAAGTTCTCTCTGTGTGGCCTGTGCAATTGTTTAGCACTAAAATTATGATTTCAGTATGGCATTAACATTCAATATATTTCATTCAACAAAGCATAACTTTTCTTATCTTAAGATTACAAGTTTCCAGCTGTTCAATGATTTCCAATTAATTGAAGCCTGGGGAATTTCAACAGCAGAGAATTGTGGAATCATTGCCAGGAACCCTTGGGTTTCGACGTTTAACTGCAGAAGTGTGGACTATAGATATTCTGGGTCAGTATCAGAGGAGTAAATACAGCAAATACCATCAATCCTTCCACAAAGTCCAGATCTTATCAAATATTGTATATTATGCACTTAAAAAATGTTTTAAGTCAGTGACGCACATCACCTGATTTTTCTATCAAGTATGCTTTCTTTGCCAAAAGCCCAAGAATAGTCTTTTTGACAGAAATTTCCAGGACTGGATTTAGCGGTCATAGTGCATAAATTCAGAGCAATGATATCCAGGACTAGCTTTGACATAACACCGATCTCCCAAAGCTGGTTTACACTTGAGAGAGAAAAAAAACAAGAAGAACAAACATTACATAGAACTGTCAGCAATATCTTTCTCTGTAGTAATTATAACAATGAGTTTATGAATTCACTAAAACTGGAGGCAAATTCCAAAGTCTACCTCCCAAGGTGAGAAACTGGAGGGATTTTGTGGTAAATCGCAGGCTGTGCTTCATCGCCTCCTACTGGCTGACTCCTTGCAAAAAGCAGGCAGCAAGTGCACCTCCTGGTAGTGTGTTGAAACTGTTGAAAATTGGCTTCAGGCCATGATTTTATCTACAACGGCATACTGGAATTATATCATATTTATTTGTACTATCAGACATTGTGCAGGCAAAACAGTTGAATAATAAAACAGCAACAATAATTATGACAATGCTTTTTCAAAATTCCATTTACTTAAAACCCAAAATCAAAACAAATTTTACAGGAACCACAAAACTGGGAGTTCAGTATCTGATAGGACACAATGCAGTTTAATATTCCAAATATGGGGCCTCTGACAGATTAATTTCTCTTTGCAGATGCTAAATGATCTGGTCTGTAAATTTGTTCTTTCTGCTTCTAGTTTATATTATTATAGCTGTACTTCAGTACAGATGAACTACGAGTTAGAAGGTGCTGATAAAGTGCTGCACTGCTCTCAAGAACATTGCAGTCCAGGCGAGGATTACTCTCAATGTGGATAGTAATTTAAAAAAAAACCTTTAATTTACAAACTCATGGTACCTCGAAGTGCTTCAGAGGAAATGAAATATTTTTAAGGTATGTTCGCTATTGTAACGTTGGAAATGCAATAGGCAATTTGCAAGTTCCCACAAACAGCAGTGAGGTGTGATGCCGAGGGAATTTGTTATAGTGAGTTGGTTAACCTTCAGTCAAGGACACTGGGGAGAATGTCCCTGTTCTTCCTACAAATCATGTTATGTGTACTTCCACGTCAGGCACACGGGAGGACAGTGTAAAGTCTCATCCCATGGACCGCACCTACAATTTTGCAACCCTCACTCATCGAAGCATGGGGGTGTTAATCTGGATTATGTACTTAAAAAGACAAGTTTTTATTTAGATTTTAATTTTCTAAAATAGTGCTTGCAGATGACAATCTGAAAATTGATTATCGGCTTGCTCACAAGATGCGTCATAAAGCATCCAAAGTAGACATGCAGGAGGCTGGAAGAACACAGCAAGGCAAGCAGCAGCAGCAAGTGGAGAAGTCAAATTTTCACATGTTACACCTGAAACATCGACCTCTCCACCTCTTGATGCTGCCTGGTTTGCTGTGTTCTTCCAGCCTCCTGCCTGTCTATTTTGGATTCCAGCATCTGCAGGTTTTTTTTGGTCAATTATAAAGCCTGCATGCAGAGTTTCGCTTACTCTTTACATCATCACTTGGCAACATTCTCACGGCGGGACCCTGTTGAAGCTTCCTGGGGCCAGTGACCCTGCATTGTCAGTGCCAGTAAGGAATATATCACCAACCTGGCCGCTTGCACCATCACCAATCTTAGTCCCTGCCTCTCCCTAGCCTTTGTGCTCCCTTTACCCTGCAAGGAGAGAAGCAGAAGGTATGAATGTGAAGAGGCAGCAGGGGAGAACATTAGTAGGAGTGGTGAGTGCCATCCCCGGGTGTGAGAGGGCGGCAGGTTAGGGGTGAGTGCAAGGGTTGGTTGTTACAATGGGGATATGAGGGGACCTGTAGATGAAGGAAGTGATTGAATGGCACGGCAATGCTATCCCAAGGAGTTCTGTTCAGGAGCCTGATGGAAAAGTCAGAGTATGGGCCTTGGCACCTGTAAGGGTAGTGTCATTCCCCTAACATTCCAGAGGATGATCTTTGGCAGCTATCTCCAGGTGGGGTACCACATGCCAACTGCTACTGATTTTCTCAATCACTTCCGTCTCCACCTGCTTGGTTGGAGAGGTTGTCCTTTTCCTTTTGGTCTTGGGGAGCTCACCTCATTACAGCCCCTCAGATTCCATAGCAGAAGCTCCAGGCAGACAGTGAGAAATCTGGGCAGATGTACCAAGTCTCCTTGATAGTCCAGTAGTGGTAGGAGCCTCAGAAATCTCAGTGCTTGCTACTATTCTATCCTAAGTTGTAGTCCCTTAATTAGAAATCTTTCCTTCAGGTAATGGATACAGCACCATACCTGCCCTCACTAACTATTCAGGAAATCTAGAAGCAAGGAGCCAGGTTTCCCAGCCTAACTCTTCTTCATATCAGACTCAAACTGTTAATTCTGTTTCTCTCTCCACAGGTGCTGCCAGACCTGCAGAGTTTCTCCAGCAATTTCTGTGTTTATTTCAGATTTCCAGCATTTTGCTTTTATAGAAATGACAATGTCTGGCACAGGTCCACATTCAACTTACTCAGCTAACTACCTTCTTGGTAAAAACAAGGAGTGCAGATGCTGGAAACCAGAGTCTAGATTAGAGTGGTGCTGGAAAAGCACAGCAGGTCAGGCAGCATCCGAGGAGCAGGAAAATCGATGTTTCGGGCAAAAGCCCTTCATTAGGAATAGAGGCAGAGAGCCTGAAGGGTGGAGAGATAAGTGAGAGGGGGGGTGGGGGTGGGGAGAAAGTAGCATAGAATACAATAGGTGAATGGGGGTGGGGATGGAGGTGATAGGTCAGAGAGGAGGGGGCGAGTGGATAGGTGGGAAGGAAGATAGGCAGGTAGGACAGGTGATGGGGGCGGTGCTGAGCTGGAAGGTTGGAGCTGGGTTGAGGTGGGGGAAGGGGAAATGAGGAAACTGAAGTCCACATTGATGCCTGGGTTGAAGTGTTCCGAGGCGGAAGATGAGGCGTTCTTCCTCCAGGCATCGGGTGGTGAGGGAGCGGCAGTGAAGGAGGCCCAGGACTTGCATGTCCTTGGCAGAGTGGGAGGGGGAGTTGAAATGTTGGGCCACGGGGCGGTGTGGTTGATTGGTGCGGGTGTCCCGGAGATGTTCCCTAAAGCGCTCTGCTAGGAGGCGTCCAGTCTCCCCAATGTAGAGGAGACCACATCAGGAGCAACGGATACAATAAACGATATTGGTGGATGTGCAGATAAACCTTTGATGAATGTGGAAGGCTCATTTGGGGCCTTGGATGGAGGTGAGGGAGGAGGTGTGGGCGCAGGTTTTACAGTTCCTGCGGTGGCAGGGGAGGGTGCCAGGAAGGGAGGGTGGTTTTTCTAACTACCTTCTTGCCCAGGAGGACATTACATGTGAAGTTATGTGGGATCAAATGGGAATATTCATACAGCCAATTAGAACAGTGACAAACAGTGAGTAAGCTTAGGCAATCCAAGGATAAACTGGAGAACTCTGGAATATCAGAGGCTGAGGGAATGACCTTATAGAGGTTTATAAAATCATGAGGGGCAGAGATAGGGTGAATACTCACGATCTTTTCCCCAGAGTGGGGGAGCCCAAAACTAAAGGTTTAAAGTGAGGGGAAAGACTTAGAAAGACTGTAAGGGGCGACTTTTTCACTCAGAGAGAAGATTGTGAATGGAATGAACTGTCAGGTGGTTGGTGGAGGAAATGCAAGTCTGCACAATTGAAGACAGATCTTGTAGCTCCATTATTAGGGCAGCTTGATAACCAGTAATGCAAACCCAACAGCTATTGACTGTGCATATACCTAAGGAAATAACCATTTCTTTTTCTTGGCACAAGCTGTCATACCTTTTGTGCAGAGATCAAAAGTTCATAGGTTTGTTTAACTCTCACCGTGATGTCATGGGCAGAATTAATAGATCATGTTGTGAATGAGGTCAGAATAATGTGCTGTCTCTCTCTAGCTCCTGTGCTCCACTGGTCACAACAGAAGTAATTGCTTTCCCAGTTACCAATTTGGCCAATTACATGTATTAGATTAGAATGAACGATTCATCCAAGTCTCTTTAATAAACTACAAAATTATTAATTCATTGCAAAACAAGGTTGACTCGGCCATGATTATACACAGTTGGCAACATGAAAATATAATGATTTATCTTCACAACTGAACCTCACACGCATGTCCACACATTCCAATTCAAGAAAAAAATCTTTCTCTGCAGGGATTAATCTTGAAAAAATTAAGCACTGATCAATAATTGTTCATTCTTGAAGGAAAAGTGGAAAAGATATGAAGAGTTCAAGATGGTTTTCAGTCAGCATCCTGGCACGTGCAGGTAGCTGGGTGCCACTACGCACATGTAGGTAGCTGGGTGTCACTACGCACACGTAGGTAGCTGGGTGCCACTACACACAGGCAGTTCTCACTGGACCCTGTGCTGTTATTGTTTGCACAGGAATTGGCGAGGGTTCACATGCTTTTCAGAACAACAGCTGGATCAGAGTTTGAGTTATCACTGTGGACCCTGCAAACAGGCAGAGGATGAGCTGTGTAGCTTCTCTCTCTCAGAATCAGTTACACCTGACTGAACTCCAAACATGATCTAAACTAAAGCCATAAAAAGAATTACGTGATTTCCAATAAATATGTTCAAGTAATGAGCTTGTCATGTGACATCCTAGAAGTGTCTTTAGAAAGATTCCAATTTCCTTCTAGTGCCGTTGAAAAAGATAGTTCAGGTGTTGTTAAACTTGGGGGCATGTGCAGAAAAGATTTAGAAGGATTTTGCAAAGGTTAGAGAGTTTGTGCTATAGGGAGAGGCTGAATAGACTGGACTGTTTTCCATGGACCATTGGAGGCTGAGAGGTGACCTTATGGAGGTTTTAAAAATCACGAGGGGCATGGATGGAATAAATAGACAAGGTCTTTTTCTTCGGGTGGGAGTTTCCAGAACTAGAGGGCACAGGTTTGAGTTGAGAGGAGAAAGATTTAAAAATGACCTGAGGGGCAAGCTTTTCACACAGCAGATCGTGAAGGCTGGTACAATTTCAACATTTTAAAAGGCACTTGGATGGGTACATGAATAGGAAGGGTTGCAAGGGATATGGGCCAAACGCTGACAAATGGGTATAGGTCAGATTGGGATGTCTGGTCGGCATGGATGAGTTGGACTGAAGAGTCTGTTTCTGTGCTGTATGACTCTATGACTCTGTCTCAGCATTTTCAACCCACTGTCCACAATCCTTTGAAGATAAATCCTCAAAAAAATAACTATTAGTGAAGCGTCTTCATAACAATAAGCAGATAAACTATTTCTTCTTGAAGCAAAAACCAGTGCAATTCAATGTCCTGAATGAAATTCAATCAATCTTTTCTCAACCTTCTCAAAACTCACAACCGACAACATAAGCAGACAAATTTGTTTGTTTTCGACTGAATGGACTTGATAACAAATTCATTTTGCTCCCACAACAACAGCGATGGCCATCTGAGCAACATAGGCTTAACATATTTAACACTGATATGAATGCTCTTCATAACTTCTCTGATGGTGGAATGCAACCAGGCCAACTAAAATGTTGCCAAGATGCCATTCTGAAGTGCCACGATTGGAAAAACCGGCCATCTGTGGCTCTGTTCGTATTCTTGACATTGAATCAGAAGACAGTGGGCTCCTACTTCAGTAACTTAAACATTGAAGTGATGATACTGCAGCAGTGCAGTACTGAGGGCTGCTGCACTGCTGGAAGAGTTGCCTTTGGATGAGATATTACACACAGGCTGTGTCTGTTCTTTTAGATGGACATTAAAAAAAAGTCTTGTGGTACTATGTCAGTGGAAAACAAAGAAGATATCCAGAAATCTTTGCAAATATCTATCTCTTACACAACTCATAGAGTCATAGAGATGTACAGCATGGAAACAGACCCTTCAGTCCAATTCATCCATGCTGACCAGATATCCCAACCCAGTCTAGTCCCGCCTGCTAGCACCCGGCCCATATCCCTCCAAACCCTTCCTATTCATATACCCATTCAGATGCCTTTTATATATTGCAACTGTCCTAGCGTCCACACTTCCTCTGGCAGCCCATTCCACATATGCACCACCCTCTGCATGAAAATGTTGCCCCTTAGGTCTCTTTGATATCTTGCCCCTCTCACCCAAAACCTATGCCCTCTAATTCTGCACTCCCCCACCCCTATTCATGCCCCTCATGATTTTATAAACCTCTATAAGGTCACCCCTCAGCCTCCAACGATCCGGGGAAGACAGCCCCAGCCTATTCAACCTCTCCCTATAGTTCAAATCCTCCAACCCTGGCAACATTCTTGAAAATACTTTCTGAACACTTTCAAGTTTCACAACATCTTTCCGATACGAAGGAGATCAGAATTGCATGCAATATTCCAACAGTGGCCTAACCAATGTCCTGTACAGCTGCAACATGACTTCTTAACTCCTGTACTCAATACTCTGACCAATAAAGGAAAGCATACCAAATGCCTTCTTCACTATCCTATCTACCTGCAACTCCACTTTCAAAGAGCTATGAACCTGCACTCCAAGGTCTCATTGTTCAGCAACACTCCCTAAGACCTTACCGTTAAGTGTATAAACCCTGCTAAGATTTGCTTTCCCAAAATGCAGCACCTCGCATTTATCTAAATTAAACTCCATCGGCCACGTCTCAGCCCTTTGGCCCATCTGATCAAGATCCCATTGTAATCTGAGGTAACCTTCTTCGCTTTTGGTGTCATCTGCAAACTTACTAACTATACCTCTTATGCTCACATCCAAATAATTTATATCAATGATGAAAAGTAGTGGACCTAGCACCGATCCTTGTGGCACTCCACTTGTCACAGGCCTCCAGTCTGAAAAACAACCCTCAAAGATTTGGTCTTTTTTTTCACTAATATATGTGGGAGCTTGCTTTTGCATCATGCTAACGTAATATTGGAATATTGTCAAGGCTGCAAAGTTATTTCATTGATATCAAACACTGTAGAATGGCCTAAGTTTGTGAAAGGTGTAGTAAAAGTATGAGTCTGTCTTTCTTGGTCAGGAGAAGCTTCAATATTACACAGTTTTGTGTGACTGTGCAGCAACAACAGAAGGACAAAGTTAGATGTCAGCACTGACTTTCCTTGTGGAAGTGATCTGTTAAATACATGTAATCTGATGGGCACAATTTTAAAATGAATTCATTTTTCATAATTAGAAATAGTTTCCTTTCATGAATGTGTCAGTGATCATGAATATTCAATGGCTGAATCATTAATCTATTTGGAAAATGTTCAAGGTCACAATGGTATACATTTTAAATAACCCAGTTAAGGCAGACAAATTTCTGAAGAATATTGTTGTGTTTTGCATTTTGGAGATCCCATCATGCAATCAGAAATTTTATTACATTTCTTTTCAAATTTCTGCTTCTGGCTGATTGTTGATTTCAGTTTCTGTATAACCACACCATCAGGCCTAACCCACAGCCCATGGCACAGTGAGCAGTCAAGGGACACACAGTTAAGCAACTGAACCAAACAGATATCATTAAGATCTGAATAATGAGTAATTAGGGTTTCCTTGACTCACTAATAAGACTTCTGTTTGGGTCAATGATAAGAGTATTACTTCGGTCAGATGATCCCACCTTCAAGACCTACTCCACAATGTGAGCACGTAATCTCTCCTGAAACCCCCAGTGTTGTACTGGGAGAGTATTTTGCTAAGAAAGGGCTATCCTTAGGCAGAGATTATCATACTAAAGTCTTGTTTGCCCTCTCAGTTGGGCATAAAAGATCTCATGACACAGTTTGAAGGAGTTAAAAATAACACAACACCAGGTTATACTCCAACAGGTTTGTTTGGAAGTACAAGCTTTTGGAGCGCTGCTCTTTCGTCAGGTAGCTAATGGAGTAGGATCATAGGACACAGCATTTATAGCAAAAGATCATCGTGTCATACACTGATACAAAAAAATTGAACAAAACTAGATTGCTGTTAAGTCTTTCAGCTTTTAGAATGGGATTGCAGGTTTCAATTCATTAATATGTAAATCCCAGAACTTCTTTCAAGTCACATTCCCAAGATAACTTAAGGTTTTAAAAAAAAGTGACATCTCAGGTCAGACAATGTACTAAAGGTGTAAGATTAGAGTCTGCATGTATTCCAATCTTGAGGCAGACTGGTTCTATTTCCCAAGTGGGAATTCATCAAATGTCGTATGGATTATAAAAAATATTGACTGCTGACAGATTGTGTGCTTTTTGAACAAAATACAATTCTGCAAATGCTGTTGTTCAAAAAGCACACAATCTATGGGCCAGCCAATTCTGTCTCCCTAATGAGCCTACCATGGGGAACCTTATCAAACGCCTTGTCAAAATCCATATACACCATGGCCACTGCTCTACCTTCATCAACATATTTTGTCACATCCTCAAAGAATTCAATAAAGTTTGTGAGGCTTGAACTGCCCTTCACTAAACCATGCTGACTATCTCTAATCAAACTATGATTTTCCAAGTACCTTACAACCCTCCAGTAGCCTATCTGATCCATGCCTCCTCAACCTTAAGTAAGCTTCCTTCTTCCTCTTAACTAGATGTTCCACATCTCTAGTCACCCAAAGCTCTTCCAACCTGTTAACCCTTCCTTGCCTAAGTGGGACAAACCTGTGCAGCACAATCAGAAAGTGCTTCCTAAACAACATCCACATTTCTGTTGTGCAGTTCTCTGAGAATATCTGTTCCCAATTTAGGCGCTCCAGTTCCTGCCTAATATCATTGTAATTCCCCCTCTTCCAATTAAATACTTTCCCATATAGTCTGGTCCTAGCACTCTCCGTGAGTATAGTAAAAGTCATGGAGTTGTGATCACTAGCAATTTAATGCTCTTCCACAGAGAGATCGGACACCTGGCCTGGTTCATTGCCAAGCATCAAACTCAATATGGCCTCCCCTCTCATTGGCCTGTCTACATATTGCATCAGGAACCCTTCCTAGACACACCTGACAAAAACTGCTCCATCAAAACTATTTGAACTAAGTAGGTTCCAATCAATATTAGGGAAGTTAAAGTTACCCATGACAACAACCTGTTACTTCTGCACCTTTCTAAAATCTTCCTCCCAATCTGCTCCTTTGTGTCTCTGTTGCTATTGTGGGGCCTGTAGAAAACTCTCAATAAAGTGACTGCTCCTTTCCTATTTCTGACGTCCACCCATACTGACTCTGTAGACAAACCTTCCTTAATGATCCCCCTTTCTGCAGCTGTGATACTATCCCTGATTAGCAATGCCACTCCTCCATCTCTTTTACATTCCCCTCTATTCCTTTTGAAACAACTAAACCCTGGAACATCCAACAACCATTCCTGCCCCTGTGAAATCTAATGGCCACAACCTCATAGTGCCATGTACTGATCCAGGCTCTGAGTTTGTTACCCTTATTCCTGATAACTCTTGTATTAAAATAGACACACTTCAACCCATCACACTGACTGCACCTTTGCCCTATCAAGTGCCTATCACTCCTCACAGACTCTCTGCATGCTGTATCTGGCTGTTCACTCCCTACACCATCATCTGATCTGAAGCTCAGGTTCCCATCCCCCTGCCAATCTAGTTTAAACTCTCCCAAAGAGTTCTACCAAACCTCCCACCCAGGATATGGGTACCCCTCCAGTTCAGGTGCAACCCATCCTTCTTGTACAGGTCCCACCTTCCCCAGAAGGTAACCCAATGATCCACACATCTGAAGCCCTCCTTCTTACACCAGCTCTGCAGCCACATGTTCATCTGCTGTCGCTCTCTATTCCTAGCCTCACTAGCACATGGCACCGGTAGCAATCCTGAGATTACTACTCTGCTTGTCCTGCCTTCTAGCTTCCAACCTAACTCCCTATATTCACCTTTCAGGTCCTCCCACCTTTCCCTACCTATGTGATTGGTACCAATGTGTACTATGACTTCTGGCTGCTCCCCTTCCCCCTTAAGAATCTTGTAGACTCAATCCAAGACATCCTTGACCGTGGCACTCAGGAGGTAATGCACCATCCAGCAGTCTCACTCATGACCAAAGAATCTCCTGTCTAATCCTCTCACTATTGAATCTCCTATCACTATCACTCTCCTGTTCTCCCCCACCCTCCTTTCTGAGTCACAGAGCCAGGCTCAGTGCCAGAAACCTGGCCGTTATGGCTGTCCTCTGATAGGTTGTTCCCCCCTGACAGTATCCAAAATGGTATACTTATTATTGAAGTACAGAAGCATCCTTTAAGTGGATCGGAGGTGAGTGGCGAGGACTCATAGAGGCTGGCACATTACTGATGCCAATGTTCATGGATGTGGGATGCATGTGCCCAGTGCCAATGGACTGTGCCATGAAATGTTCATGGCTGCTGTCCAACACAGAGCTAGCGGCTAGCCGAATTTGCCAAGTACTCGTTCTAATTTTCATGCTATGAATTCTTCACGTCTAGCCTATTTGACACCTTTGCTAAGGTAGGAAACTGAATATGAATGAGGCACGATGTGGTGTTAATAATGTGTGACAATTAATTGACTGGCTAGCGAGCCCCAGTAATGCATAAAAACACAAGTGCAGTCTGACATTGAGACTGACTTTGCTGGACATCTCAATGATTCTGTCACAAATCTTGTCGTAGCACCAGACACTCAGGGCCCTATAAAATTCATCTTCCATTTTATCTTGGTAACTTATATGCACTTTGAGACATTTTGCCAACTAAAACTTGTTTTTTTCATCAGTGAGCACAGGCTTCCTGAGTTATGAAGCTAAATCTCCATTAATGTGCACTCAAAGCTGTTTTGATGACACCATAAACTAGCGAGAGAAAGAGCATGAATTTGCAAAATGCCTTTCACAACATCACTATCCAACTTGATAGTCAATTGAATACTTTTGAAGTGTAGACTCTCTGCTATGGAACAGCACATGGTAAGGTCCCACAATTTGCAATCTGTGACATTGGTTGAGAAATAAATATTGGATAAGATGCTGGGCAAAAATTCACTTTTTCTTCATCAAAATAATGTTGTGAGCTATTTTAGCTCACTTTTGATATTCTTCATAAGATCATAAGAACTAGGAGCAGGAGTAGACCTTCTGGCCCTTCGAGCCTGTTCCACCATGCAATATGATCATGGCTGATCTTTTCATAGACTCAGCTCCACTTACCCACCCTCTCACCTTAATTCCTTTATTGTTAAAAAAAAATCTACCTTAGCTTTAAAGACGTAACATGAACTACTTCCCTGGGCAAGGAATTCCATAGCTTTACAACCCTCTGGGTGAAGAGGTTCCTTCGCAATTCAGTCCTAAATCTGCTCCCTCTAACCTTGAGGCCATGCCCTCTTATCCTAGTTTCACTTGCCAGTGGAAACATCCTCTCTACTTCTATCTCATCTACTTCCCTTCATAATTTTATATATTTCTGTAAGATGCCCCCTCACTCTTCTGAATTCCAATGAATATAATCCCAATCTATTCAGTCTCTCCTCATAAACCAAACCCTCTCAACTCCGGAATCAACCGAGTGAACCTCCTCTGCACCCCCTCCAGTGCCAGTACATCCTTTCTCAAGTCAGGAGACCAGACTGCACGTAGTACACCAGGTGTGGCCTCACCAACACCCTGCGGAGCTGCAACATAACCTCCTACTTTCAAGCTCAAGCCCTTTAGCAATGAAAGACAAAATTCCATTTGCCTTCCTAATTACTTGTACCTGCAGATCAACCTTCTGTGATTCATGCACAAGGACACCCAGGTCCCTCTGCATAGCAGGATGCTGCAACTTTTTAACCATTCAAGTCATAATCCTTTTTACTGTTACTTGTGCCAAAATGTATGATTTCACATCATTAATTCTTCGAGGAGGTGACCAAGCATGTGGATGAGGGTAGAGCAGTGGATGTAGTGTACATGGATTTTAGTAAGGCATTTGATAAGGTTCCCCATGGTAGGCTTATGCGGAAAGTCAGGAGGCATGGGATAGAGGGAAATTTGGCCAATTGGATAGAAAACTGGCTAACCGGTCGAAGTCAGAGAGTGGTGGTAGATGGTAAATATTCAGCATGGAGTCCAGTTACAAGTGGAGTTCCGCAGGGATCAGTTCTGGGTCCTCTGCTGTTTGTAATTTTTATTAATGACTTAGATGAGGGAGTCGAAGGGTGGGTCAGTAAATTTGCAGATGATACAAAGATAGGTGGAGTTGTGGACAGTGAGGAGGGCTGTTGTCGGCTGCAGAGGGACTTAGATATGATGCAGAGCTGGGCTGAGGAGTGGCAGATGGAGTTCAACCCTGCCAAGTGTGAGGTTGTCCATTTTGGAAGAACAAATAAGAATGCGGAATACAGGGTTAATGGTAGGGTTCTTGGTCAGGTGGAGGAACAGAGGGATCTTGGGGTCTATGTACATAGATCTTTGAAGGTTGCCACTCAGGTGGATAGAGTTTGTAAGAAGGCCTATGGAGTATTATCATTCATTAGCAGAGGGATTGAATTCAAGAGTCGTGAGGTGATGTTGCAGCTGTACAGGACTTTGGTTAGGCCACATTTGGAGTACTGTGTGCAGTTCTGGTCGCCTCACTTTAGGAAAGATGTGGAAGCTTTGGAGAGGGTGCAGAGAAGATTTACCAGGATGTTGCCTGGAATGGAGAGTAGGTCGTACGAGGATAGGTTGAGAGTTCTCGGCCTTTTCTCGTTGGAACGGCGAAGAATGAGGGGTGACTTGATAGAGGTTTATAAGATGATCAGAGGAATAGATAGAGTAGACAGTCAGAAACTTTTTCCCCGGGTACAACAGAGTGTTACAAGGGGACATAAATTTAAGGTGAAGGGTGGAAGGTATAGGGGAGATGTCAGGGGTGGGTTCTTTACCCAGAGAGTGGTGGGGGCATGGAATGCGCTGCCCGTGGGAGTGGTAGAGTCAGATTCATTGGCGACCTTTAAGCGGCATTTGGATAGGTACATGGATGGGTGCTTAATCTAGGATAGAAGTTCGGCACAACATCGTGGGCCGAAGGGCCTGTTCTGTGCTGTATTGTTCTATGTTCTATGTTCTATGTTAATGTTGTACTCCATTTGCCAGACCTTTGCCCACTCAGTCAAAGTATTTATGTTCCTCTGCAATATTTCACAGTCCTCTGCACACTTTGCTCGGCCACTCATCTTAGTGTCATCTGCAAACTTTGACACACTACACATTGTCCCCAACTCCAAATCATCTATATAAATTGTAAATAAATTATAAATCTGTGCTGAATGGAAACCTATCGTATTATCCCTTCTCTCTTAATAATGCTCCTCAGGCTAACTGCAATCTGTCATAATTATCTCCAAATATTTATTCCATCGATGTGAAGTAGACAATTTGATGTATGCTTTTATTACAATAAGAGTGGAGCTGTATTACCTTGATTAATATTCCAAAGGAGGTGTCATAAGTCTCAGTGTAACAACAATATCTTGCAGCTAAATAGCACATTTATCAAAGAAAAACTTCAGCAGAGTGATGATCCAACATCACTTTAAGTTCAAACCTGTAAACAGATATTCACATAAGTAATCAAAAGTTAAGACAGAGGTAGGTTTTAAGGAGGAGCAAAAGAGGCAGTGGAATGTAGGAAGGGATTTTGAGTGTTTGGTGCCTGGGCAGTTTAAAACAAGAACAAATAACAAAACATGGAGATGTGTGAGATCACAGCTTTGGGAGAATGCAAGATTCTGGGAGGAAAGTAGGTCTGGTGGCGCTTATAGAGATAGGGAAGGGTGAAGCCATAAAGGGGTTTAACGATGATCATTTTAAAACTAAAATGCTACCAGACAAGGAGTCAGTGCAAGAGTAATCAGATATGGTATGCTGCCACAACATGCCAGCATTAGAGCTGATCTCTCCATTTGACACATCTCTTTTAACCAGTGTTGTAATTAGCCTGTTACACATTAACAACTAATGCTTCTGTACGTCGATGTTGAGGTAAATCTAACCACTGCTAGTTTAAATCTGTTCACCTATCTGAATCTGAGCTGTCATTCACATTTTCACAGTGTTTGTTACAACTGTTCATCATTCTGTTCTATAAGATCCACTTGAGATTTTATTTTATGGTAATACCAAGAGTGTATTACATTGTTAGAGGGACTGTCTTTCAGATCACGTATTAACCTTGCCCATTTATCTCAAAGAAGAATACAGATCTCCCAGTGAGGGACCCTAGCCAACATTATTTCCTCAACCATCGCCAATCTACCTACTCAAGCTTCTCATTGCTAACCAGACATGATGGCTCATACAAGGTTATTACAAGAGGCACGATTTCACCATTAAACTGAGTCTCTACAATGGGGTTTGGTTTCTTTTCAGACCATGGCTCTTCAAGGCACCATTACTACCAATCATTTTGGTTTCTTTCGGGAATAAGGAGAAATGAAGTAGCAAAGCTTCCTTTATTTGTTCAAACAAATGCAGAAAGAGAATTTCACTGAAAATGTAATGCACCGTTCCTTGAGGGCAGTATCAGACCTGGCTGGACAGAGGCTGCAGTGGCTGAGATCAGAAGAATTTCCAAGTGTGGGAACAGATCATACAGCAAGATCAGAAGTAAGGGCGTTGTTGAATGTGTGTCATATCAATTGCTTGTATCATTAATCGCAACGCTGAATAAAGGAAACGGTGTCTTTCAGTATGTCACTTCAGGAGTGCTACTTGTTCATGATGTTCTGCTAAGTTAACTATCAACCAGGCTCCCTGACCAATTAGCGATGGGGTAATTTAAGTTGCAGTAGTCTCAGGAGAGAGAAGATCTGAGAAGACTGTTTCTGGTCTACCCACTCTTACCTAGATGTCCAGCAGAGGTAGTTGCTCTGTCCCAAAAACAGGAGGTAAATGATTTTCTCTCGAAATGAGCAGGCTGGTTGTAAGGGCTGATGAACTGAGTAACAGCAGTGCACACCCCACCCTTCAACTGAGAGACTGGAAGATCAGTGACCTTCAGGAGCTGACTATGAGATGTGAAGGCATTATACTGTTAGATGCCAAGTCCTACATGCTGACATGCCTACCACACTCATACAAAGCAAATTATATGCACACTTTCCCCTCCCTGCCAGCGCCTCATAACTCTACCTGAGCAGCTAACACTTATCCTCAGAGGCACCCTCCATAAATGGCTACCTGCTCTCCATACATGCCACTGCGAATGTACATACTTTGCTGCTTTAGCTCTTTGCAGAACAAGATAGCAAATAATTTGGGGACGGGGCAGAGATGTACGTTGAGGGGGCCAGGGCATGTTGAACCTCTAACAACAGGCACCTTCTCAGCCTTTGGTACTCTGTGCCCATCCGTTCTGATGGGGATGTGCTCTAAAACCATGAGGGTATTGGGACCATCAATGACTGTCTGAGCCTCATGAGGCACCTTTACCCAACTATGTTGGCACAGCTCTACACCCTCTACTGGGCTTTTGCCTCCTTCCACATTTCGGTGACCAACCCTTCTGTCCTGTGTTGGGGGGGGGGGGTTCATGTGTCTGTGGAGGAAGTGGTCAGTGTTGTTGCTGGTAGGTACATGCTGGTGAGGCACAGATTGCTTCCTTGATCTCCAAAGCATTGGTTCAGGGACTGAAGGGGAGTGAGGTGCTGGTCAGGTGAAGCTGCTGGAACATTACTGGCACCCAGTGATAGCACTCTCTTTGAACGTTTTGCAAAGCAACTGTGTGACCAGCTATGTCTGCAGCACTCCACTATAAATTATCAAAATGTTCGTAACCTGTCAGTCACACTGAGGAAAGCCCTCTTGCTGTGTCTTTACATCCAATAACTTACAAGTTTGCTATTGAAATGTGAACTTCTTTGTTGCTGGCAAACAGCAAGTCAATGTATAAAATCCTTCTTAGTTGACTTTTCAGTTACTTGAATAATTTTCATGCCTTAGATGTGGGAATTCCTGACTTCAATCCCTACTATTCCCAGGAAAGAGCAACCAAAATCAGACAATTCCAGGATACTGGCTTGACACCAATTTCTGTAATTCTCCTGGTCTTCTGACATCCTTCCAGGCTGAGGAGAATCCATCCAGTTTGATCCTGGGATATTGCACCCTGTTATTTTAGATGCAACTTTAGAGACAAAATCTGCTCATCCCACCAGCGATTCAGGAATAAAAGAGGTGGAGAGCTGGTTTGTGCAATGAGCTAGATTTTCAGAACCTGGGTTTTCAATGAGTTGACATACACTGGCTTTGAGGCAACAGGAGACTCAGTTGCACCTGAGGCTGGACTCGCATCACAAAGATGGCATTTACTGGAAGGTTAATTTCATTGATCAATGTGAGAGAAAAGACAAAGAACATGAGTAGGGTTAACTGGCAAGATTTGTAAGGTTTTCTTTCAGATGCAGAAATGTGGTATTTAATGCTGAATGAATTCATTGACAGGATGTGGGTATGGCTTGCATTGATCAACCAACCCTAACTGCCCTTGAGTAGTGATCTGACTTCTTGAATCATACTATTCCTACAGTGCAGAAAGAAGCCATTCAGCCTATCGACCTTCTGAAAGGCATCCCACCCAGACCCAGATCTAGCCCTCACCCTATTCCCACATCCCCACATTTACCACAGCTAACCCACCTAAGCCTGTACATTCTAGGCACTACAGACGATTTAGCACCTAACTCACACATCTTTGGACAGTGGGAAGAAACCGGAACACCCAGAGAAATCCATGCATACACAAGGAGAATACACAAATTCCACAGAGACAGTCGCTCAAGGCTGGGATCGAACCCAGGTTCTAGGCATTCTGAGGCAGCAGTGTTAACCATTGAGCCACCATACCTTCCGAAATGGTGTAAGGACTCACAGAGTTGCTCTTAGAAAGCAGTTTCAAGTATTTTGACCCAGCAATAATGAAGTAAGGGCAATTTAATTCCAAGTCAGGATTGCATATTGCTGGGAGGGGCACCTGCAGTTTAAGATGCCCTCCAACCTGCACCTTGCCTCCCTATTATACCACACTCCTTCACCCCTTCTTCCCCACACCCACCTACCCCACCCAAATCCGAGCCTCTCAGCCCATCTCTGGGGGAGCATTAGATTCCACTGGCACTTTTTGTAATGGGTTCTGACGTCTTACAGATGATATAGAATCCTCAGAAACAGAAGCAGATTATTTGGCTGAACTAGTCATGCCAGTAACTAAATAAAGCACTAATAGATGAGTGGTAATCAATATTGGTTCGGTTTGGAATAATCACAACACCCAATGTTTACAACAAATCTCTTGATTTTTTTGAGATTGCCATTTAATTTATCAATCTGCCAGAAAGATTTCCCAACCTGGCTAAAGCTAATCTTAAATATAAATCTTGTGTCTGCACACTTCCAAGATGATTAACATTGCAGAGTGATTTCTTTCTACAACATTTCATTTTAACTACAGCATTCACATATTACCTCTGAAAAATGACACGACCAATAAAGCACTCTCTTCAGATCTGTGCGATTTCTTCAAGATGTCTGAGATTTGATCCACAGCCATGGCCAGAATTTTTTATGGTTACACATGAGCTATACTGAGTCTTTGGGTTGACAGATATTCAGTTTTCATTAAAGAATCATGATTATTTTTAACTCTTTATGACCCTCCTGCAAACCCATCGAGAGGAAGGTAGAACTCCAGAAGACTTCATGCAATCTTATTGTACTACTCCCATACCCCATCTACTTGTCATAATATCCCTCAGCTGATGTCTAAGGCTCAAGTCAGCCTGTAGCATGTTAATTGGATTGCTCTGAAATATTATTTTAAAGTAGCAATCAGGAAAGTGCACACAACACAAGCTCCAGACATAAGCATCAGTTATTGAATATCAGCTGCAGCTCCATGATTAACAGGCTGCCGTCTGAGTAAGACAGTTTCAAGCTACACGACAAAGATACAAAATCCATCTTCACTTCAGTGCAGCACTGAGGGAGTGTCACACTGTCCAAGCTGTTGCCTTTTCCATATAATATTATGTCAGGGTCAGAGTCATAGAATCTCCACAGTGTGGAAACAGGCCCTTTAGCCCAACAAGACCACACCAACCCTCCAAGAGTAACCCAACCAGACCCATTCCCCTACCCTAGTACTCTACATTTACCCTTAACTAATGTCCCTAAACTACACATCCCTGAACACTATGGGCAATTTAGTGTGGCCAATTCACCTAACCTGCACATCTTTTGACTGTGGGAGGAAACCAGGGCAACCAGAGGAAACCCACGCAGACACAGGGAGAATGTGCAAACTCCACACAGGCAGTCGCCTGAGGCTGGAATTGAACCCGGGCCCCTGGCACTGTGAGGCAGCAGTGCTAGCCACTGAGCCACCCTGCCATGCATTATGTCAGCAGCCAACAGCCCTCTTGGTGGTGGGCTGTTCCAGTGCACTCAGGAGGTCTGACGTGCTGCGGCAGCATGCATTGTGCAATCTGGTGCCAAGGATAGTGGTGGTAGAGGCTCCATTTTTCCTTCCACCACACAGTTGACAAGGAATCTACTGCCATTACTGCATGGCGTTAGCCTGTGTTGGTAAGGTTTGTAGTGTGATACTTTACCTGCTTGAGCATATTATGACCACACCTTCCTTGGCCAACAGTGAGATAGGCCTTGAAGCTGGTGCTACCCACTGCACTTCAACTTCACCCCCTTCTGCCCACTTGGATGGCATGTGAGATTACATGGCGCAGTTTAAAGAAAAATACAAGTACCTGAGACAATATTTAAAAACTAATTTCATTAAACCAGGTTACCTCGTCAAAACAAACTAAAGAACTGCAGATGCTGGACATCTGAAACAAAAGCAGAAATCGCTAGAGAAATCCAGTAGGTCTGGCAGCATCTACATAGAACATAGAAAAGTACAGCACAGAACAGGCCCTTTGGCCCACAATGTTGTGCCGAGGATTAATCCTAATGTAAAATTAAATAACTTAATCTACACACCCCTCAACTCACTGCTATACGTGTGCATGTCCAACAGTCACTTAAATGTCCCTAAGGACTCTGCTTCCACCACCACCACTGGCAACGCATTCCATGCATTCACAACTCTCTGTGTAAAGAACCATCCTCTGACATCCCCCTATACCTTTCTCCTAATATCTTGAAACTATGACCCCTCGTACCAGTCAATCCTGCCCTGGGGAAAAGTATCTGGCTATTGACTCTATCCATTTCTCTCATTACCTTGTATACCTCGATTAGGTCACCTCTCTTCCTCCTTTTCTCCAGAGAGAAAAGTCCGAGCTTATTCAACCTCTCTTCATAAGGCAAGCGCTCCAGTCCAGGCAACATCCTGGTAAACCTTCTTTGCACTCTCTCCAAAGTCTCTGTATCTTTCCTAGAGCAACCAGAACTGGACACAATATTCCAAGTGTAGTCTCACCAGGGACTTGTAGAGCTGTAGCAAAACCTCACGGCTCTTAAACTCGATCCCCCTGTTAATGAAAGCCAAAACACCATATGCTTTATTAACAATCATTATCCACTTGGGTGGCAACTTTGAGGGATCTATGCACTTGAACACCAAGATCCCTCTGTTCCTCCACACTGCCAAGAATCCTGTCTTTAATCCTGTATTCAGCATTCAAGTTCGACCTTCCAAAATGCATCACTTCACACTTATCCAGGTTGAACTCCATCTGCCATTTCTCAGCCCAGCTCTGCATCCTGTCTGTGTCGCACTGCAGCCTGCAATAGCCCTCAATACTACCAACGGTAGCTCCAATCTTTGTGTCATCGGCAAATTTACTAACCCACCCCTCAATGTCCTCATCCAAGTCATTTGTAAAAACTACAAAGAGCAGAGGTCCAAGAACAGAGCCCTATGGGACACCACTCAACACTGACCTCCAGGCAGAATACTTTCCATCTACCACCACTCTTCCTTCTGTCAGCCAATCAATTCCGAATCCAGATAGCCAAATCTCCCCGTATCCCATACTTCCTAACTTTATGAATGAGCCTACCATGGGGAACCCTGTCAAATGCCTTGCTGAAGTCCACATACACCGCATCCACTGCTCGACCTTCATTGACCTGTCTTGTCATGTCCTCAAAGCACACAATAAGATTTGTGAGGTATGACCTGCCCCTCACAAAGCCATGCTGACTGCCATTAATCACGCTATACTTTGCCAAATAGTCATAAATCCTACCCCACAGAATTCTTTCCAAAACTTTGCTGACCACAGACGTAAGACTGACTGGTCTGTAATTGCCAGGGATTTCCCTATTACCCTTCTTGAAAAGAGAAACAACATTCGCCTCCTTCCAATCTTCCCGTACGACTCCAGTAGAGGGTGAGGATCCAAATATCCTCGCCAGCGGCTTAGCAACCTCCTTTCTCACTTCCTGAAGCAGCCTAGGATAAATCTGGAATGGCCCTGGGGACTTATCAATCTTAACGTTTTCCAAAATTGCCAGCACAACAACTTCATCAATCTTGATCTGGTCAAGCCTGCATCCCAGCTCCTCAAAGTTCTCATTCACAACAAGTTCCCTTTCCTTGGTGAAAACCGAAGCAAAAAACTCATTCAGGGCTTCCCCTATCTGCTCAGACTCTATGCATAAGTTCCCTACGCTATCCCTGATCAGCCCTATCTACTCCCTGATCATTCTTTTATTCCTCACGTATGAGTAAAATGCCTTTGGGTTCTCCCTAATCCTCTTGCCAAGCCTTTGACATGCCCCCTCTTGGTTCTCCTCAGTCCATTTCTGAGCTCTGTTCTAGCAACCCTATAATCCTCTAAAGCTGTGCCAGATCATTGCTTCCTCTACCTTATGTAAGCTGCTTTTTTTTTTGCCGAGAAGTTCCTCTGTTCTCATCATCCAAGGCTCCTTAATCTTACCCCTTCTTACCTGTCTCAGAGGAACAACTTCATGCATCACTCATAACAACTGCTCCTTAAACAGTCTCCACATGTCTGCTGTGCCCTTTCTGTGGAACAATTGCTCCCAATCTGTACTTCCCAACTCCTGTCTAATAGCACCATAATTTCCTTTTCCCCAATTAAATATCTTCCCTTGGTGACTGCTCCTTTCCCTCTCCAAGGCTGTGGTAAATGTGAGGCGGTTGTGGTCACTGTCACCAAAGTGTTCTCCCACCACGAGATCTGACACCTGTCCTGGCTCATTGCCAAGCACCAAATCCAAAATGGCCTGTCTATATACTGAGGAAGGAAACCCTTCTGAACACACCTGACAAAAACGGCTCCATCCAAACCACCTGCACTAAGGAGGTTCCAGTCGATATTGGGAAAGTTGAAGCCGCCCATAACAACAAACCAGCTACATCTGCATTTTTCCAGAATCTGCCCGCCTATGAGTTCTTCAATTTCTCGACTGCTATTAGGAGGTGTTTAGAAAACCCCCAATGAGGTGGCTGCTCCCAACCTGTTCCTAACTTCCACCCATACTGACTCAGTAGACAAACCTTCCTCAACAACCTTCATTTCTGTAGCTGTGATGCACTCTCTGATTAGCAATGCTACACCACCACCCCCCCCCCCCCCCAACCTTCTTTCCCCACCCTCCCTGTTCTTTTTAAACGTTCTAAACCCTGGAACATCAAGCAACCATTCCTGCCCCTGTGAAACCCACGTCCCCTTTATGGCCACAACATCATAGTCCCAAGTACTGATCCATGCTCTAAGTTCGTCACTCTTATTTCTATCACTCCTTGTGTGAAAGCAGGCACACCTTAACTGATCCCTTTGTTTCATCACGTGAGAAACCTTCCCAATAGATTTACTACATCCTGTCACTGCCCCTACACAGATATGTGGCTCTGATTCCCATCCCCATGCCAAACTAGTTTAAACCCTCCCGAATCACATGAGCAAATCTCCCACCCAGGACATTTGTACCCCTCCAGTTCAAATGCAACCCGTCCTTCATGTACAAGTCCCACCTTCCCCAGAAGGCATCCTAATGGTTTCGTTATCTGAAGCCCTCCTTCCTGCACCAGTGTCACAGACTCGAGTTAAGCTACATTCACTGACTGTTCCTCACCTCACTATCTCGTGGCACTGGTAGCAAACCTGAGATCACTACTCTATTCATCCTGCCCTCCAGCTTCCAAACTTACTCTCTGTAGTCACTTTTCAGATCCTCAATCCCTTTCCTGGCTATATCATTGGTGCCAATATGTACCGGTATTTCTGGCTACTCACCCTCCCCCTTCAGAATCCTGTAAACCTGACATCCCGGACCCTGGCACCGGGGAGGCAACATACCTTCCGGGAGTCCCATTCCTGAACACAAAATCTCCTGTCAATCTGTCTAACTATTGAGTCCCCTACCACTAGCGCTTTTCTATTCTCCCCCCTTCCCTTCTGAGCCACAGTGCCAGGCTCAGTGCTTTCTCTCTGTGGAGAGAAAACTGAATTGACCTTTTAGGTTCAGTGACCCTTCTTCAGAACTGATTCTAGCTAGGTAAAGGAAATGGCTGGTATTCATGCTGAAAATGGGGTGAGGAACGGGGGAAGGAATAAACAACAGGTGGAAATGGAATCCAGAAAGAGAGAGAGAGAACAATGGTCGGGAAGACAAAGGCTTGGGATAATGATCAGCCTGGGAGAATCAAGAGCAGTTAATGGGGACTCAGAGTGGCTGACAATGGGTTGGTTGTGGTTGTGGTTGCAGCACATGTGATGACAAGGTCTGACGATGGAGTTAGGGTAAGGACATGGGCGAAGATGCTCAGACCCTAAAATTATTGAACTCAATATTGAGTCCTGAAGGCTGCTGGGTGCCAAGCGGAAAATGAGATGCTAAGGGGTTGGATCTCAGTACAGGTAGATAAGTAACTCATCTGCAGTTAGGAAAACCTGGTGTGATCATTAGTTAGCATGTTTCCCACACTACAGCAGTGACTACACATCAAAAGCACTTGATAGGTTGTGAAGCACTTTAAATGCTATATAAACACAATGTTTACTTTTTTTAATTGAAGGATTGCTTTTGGTCAGTCATGAATGTTCATCTGTACTCAAGCTGATCTTGCCACCAGCCTGCCTTGTGCCTCCACCATCCCCCCACCCCCCCCCCCACCCCCCCCCCCACACACACACACATTCTTGTAACTAATCGATCAAATAAAAAGCATCCTATGTGTTCATGGGGTTCAGTTTGCACAATATGCCTGATAATATAACAGGCTTCATGTCAACTGTTCCACATTCATCAAGTATCAGTGTTGACACGGAAAGTCCACAGAGTTCGTAACTGAATATTTGATGTGAACAGTTGTGGAGGTGTACTGAGATGTCTTCATTGATTCAAGGCCTCCTCATGACTATTTATAAACAGCTTAAACACTTATGTACATCTCGTGATTGCAATGTCCTGGATCTATCCCAGATTGATAGCTTTTTTTGCTCTCTCTTCATGTTTATGAATGCCTGGGTTTGAGAAGGCAGCATTTAGTATTCATGGACACAGTGTGGTCCATAATCTGTTTTTGTGTGGGCTTGCAGATGTTTATTGTTCATGCGGGGGGTCAGGAGGTTATGGTGTTGCTGAACATTCATTGTCCATGAAGTGCTCCTGCTGTGCTCATCACAATTGAAACAAAACTGCAAGAAGCTGACGGTGTGATTTAACTGCCAACAACAATCTCTCACCTTCTGATCAACTAACACACAGTAAGTCCTACACTATTTCAGAGATTACATATTTGGTTGACAGTGACAGTAAAGGTAATTTGCCTTGACATTGTGCCTACTTCATGACAAAATTATGCCCTTGGTCATGTTGCAAAATTTGCAAACAGGGGACATCTTTTGGTGATCAAGCATTTGGGCAGTAGGATTTGCTCCACAGAGCAAAGAGATTTAAAGTGGGAATTCCAGAGTTTATCAATTCTCAGGTTGTGCGTTTGCTCACTGAACTGGTGGGTTTGTTTTTAGATGTTTTGTCACCATACTAGGTAACGTTATCAGTGAGCTTCTGATGAAGCGCTGGTGTTATTTCCCACTTGCTATTTATGTGTCTTGGTCTGCTGTGGTGGGTGATATCATTTCCTGTTCTGTTTCTGAGAGATTGGTAAATGGGATCCAAATCGATGCATTTGTTAATGAAGTTCTCGTTTGAATGCCAGGCCTCGAGGAATTCCCGTGCATGTCTTTGTTTGGCCTGTCCCAGGATGGATGCATTGTCCCATCTTGGTGTCCCTCTCTGTCAGTGTGTATTGATATGGTAGAACAAAAAGCCAATGGAGAACGACAGACCCAGCATTTATAGGAAGACACAGACGCCGACCAGAAATTCAACTCCAGGAGCAATCATCCCAACACCCACAAACGGAGCTGCATCAGAACATTATCTAAGTGAGCCACAACACACTGTAGCACCCGAGAACTATGAAAAGCCATGGAGAACCACCTATCCAACATATTAAGGAACAATGGTTACCCAATGAGTGCAATCCTAGTGAATCTTCTCTGGGACTGCCTCTGAGGCCAGTATACCTGGGGTCAATTAGTCGGGTTAGCTGGGCAGCTGATTTATGATTCCTGATGAAAGGCTTCTGCCTGAAACGTCGATTTCCCTGCTCCTTGGATGCTGCCTGACCTGCTGTGCTTTTCCAGCACCACTCTGATCTTAAACTCTGGTTTCCAGCATCTGCAGTCCTCTCACTTTTGCCTAGCTGATTTGTGATGCCTACAGCACCCATTCAATTCCCCGGACAAGCTGACATTACTGTGAATGTCCTGCTTTCTCAACCTTGTCCTTTGCGTGAGGTGTGGCAGACCTCCAGGATAAACCACCATCAGTTGTCTCTTTCTATTGAGAGATTGGAGCGATGGTGACTTTATTGATTTTTCTTTAGATATGCAGACCAATGCCGTTCATAGTATTCTAGCTGAGATCAAAACAATGCCTTGCAGTAGTCTTAGTGAGACCTCCTGATTTTTATGCTCCATTCTCTTTGAAATAAAAGCCATCACTTCATTTGTCTTCCCCATTACCTGCAGAACTTGGATGCTTTACTCTCTCCTTCCTGTCTCCTTCCACTTCTTGATATTATTTACAAGGGAAGTTTCATTAGCTTAATGCATTTGCCTCTACCGACTGCAGGTTCGCAGCCCTCTAGATAATTATCTCACCCTTTAAAACCACATCAGATCAGATTGTTGCTGTCTTCCCTGAGAAATGTATTCTTTTCCAAGCTTATTTTAAAGGTGACTTTGAGCAGTTTCATTTATCTTAGTGCAAGTCAGACAAAAGCCTCTCCTAGCTGCTCCACTGTCAGCCACTGACACCCATCAAATTATGAAAGGGATAACATAGGGGTTTGGAGAAAATTCGCGGACATCATTGAAAGAAATCAAAATAGTGTTTCCAATCATAAAAACAAGACAGAAACACAAAGCAACTAGCCAACAAGCCAGCTGAGAGTTTTTTTTTATTTCTTTGGCATATGCCAAATAAAATGCACATTAAGCTGAGGGACATTTTAATCCACAATGATGGGGATTTTAAAAACATTGCATTTTTTGAGCTTGAATGTAAGCCAGCATCAATAGTCCAACTATCGACTTAATGGGGATGCATTGTATGTCAGCAAAAATGTACTTACTGAAGTTGGGAATCTTATAATTGGAGATGGGAGGGTATGTAGTAACACAATTAACACCTTTCAATGAACCTAGTGAAACGTTTTTAAGTTGTTTTAAACCAGCTTTGAAATGTGACTTGTGAGATGGATTTATCAGGAAACACACAAAGGTGAATGAGAGTAGAGGTTTAAGTGGGTATTTAAACTTGAGATTCTGAATAAAAGCTCACTGATTGCAACAAACTGAATTTGACTAGTCCCTGAGTGAGAGGAATGGAGACAAGTTGACCAACAACAAAAAAAAAGCGCAGGGCATTGGGACAATTCAGTCCAGCCCCCATTCTCCAAGTAGATAGTTAATTCACACATTAAGGCCCTATTGTTGACATTTTTCTGATGGCAATAGCGTCAGTCATAGGGGTCTTTGGAACCTAGCATTCTGAAATTCTGTGAGGATACCATGAGCACAAACAGTAGCTCCTGAGTTCTCAACAACATGTTTGATGGTTTCTCCTCCATCCCATGGGATCCACTGTCTTTGGCCGTCCTGAATTCTAATTTGTACTTAGCATGCCTCCAGCATGACGTCACCAACCTGCCTCAGCAATGGCCACCTCCCCAGGTGGTGTAGCTAAGACTTAGAAATACAGAAATAGGAGCAGGAGTAGGCCACTTAGCTATTTGAGTCTGCTGTGTCATTCAAAATGATCATGGCTGAACATTCAACTCAATGGCCTGTTACTGCTTTTCCCCCATACTCTATGATCCTTTAGCCCAAGTGCTCTATCAGACTCCTTCCTGGGATCATACAATGCTTTGGCCTCAACTACTTTCTGTGGTGGCGAATTCCCCAAACTCACCACTGAAGGTCTGTCTCTTCATCTCAGTCCTCAATGATTTATCCTGGAACACTGAACCTAGACTGGTTCTGGATTCTTCCTGCATCTACTCTCTGTAATCTGTTCGAATTTTATAGGCTCCAATGACAGCCTTCTGAACTCGAGCAAATGCAATCCTAACTGATTCAACCTCTCCTCATACATTGGCCCTACCAACCCAGAAATCAGACTTGTAAACTTTCACTGTACTCCCTCTAGAACAAGAACATTCTTCTTCAGATAAGGAGACCAAAACTGCACACAATACTCCAGGTGTGGTCTCACCGGGGCCCTATATAATTTCAGCAAGACATCCTTGCTTCTGTACTCAAATCCTCTCACCATGAAGGCAATGCCATCTTCAGAGATGCCAGCCTTGAGATCGAGCCAGCACCCACATTCCTTCTTTAACTGGGTAGTGCAAAGGGTAAAGGATTAACACTCATAAATGTAAATGGTCAGTCTACTTCAATAACAATATAAGCAACAACATGACAATATTCTCTAGGGAGAGACAATCCTATGCACAGCTTGTGTTAAGTTTTAGAGTATAAATATCTAGCAGTAGTTGCATAGAAATATAATCTTACCATCAGCCTGGACTCAGCAGTCTCTCTTCAGTTCCCTACCCAAGGCAATTACTTCCATCAAGACCCACCACCATGATAACAGAGGCAGCAATTATAGAGGCCGCTAAGATGAAGGCTGCCTGCAGTAAAATTAAATCCAAGAGTATAGGCTTGGAGCCCTTATTTGACCCAGATCTTAGGGTCCCAAAACTTATGATAAAATTGTGCCTAGTAGCTTTGTTTATCATTCATACTCAAGTGAGTTTTCTAACCACGAGCTTTATTAGATTTACTAATAAGAGTATTAGATTTTATGTAACTGTTCACCTTGCTGGATTCAATTACAGGATGACTTGCAAATAACACAACCTAGTTTCCAGAGCTCAAGCGGACCCCTTTGGCTCTCTTGGCTGTTTGTAATGGCATGGGAGGCTTTTCACTAACAGAAGAAATCATAGAATCACATACTGAATGCAAAACAAAATGCTTCCTCAGTATGTCTCTTTTTCAGCGATGCTCAAGTTCTCCATAGAGTGACCAAGTTTGCTCCTAACAGCAGAAGAGGACATTCAGCCTGTCGTGATTGTGCTAGTTCTCTTTAAGAGCAACTCTCCTAGTTCCACTCCCCCAGTTTTTTCCTGTAATGCTGGAAATGTTTTCTCTTCTGCTAATGAGCAAAACCCTTTCAAAAATCATGATCAAAATTGCCTCCACCAGATTTCCTTTCAAGTACATTTCAGCACCTAGCCACTCACTGTTTTAAAAAAAAAGCTTTCTCTTTATGTTGCCTTTGATTCTCTCTTAAATAAAATCATAGAATTTCACAATACACAAAGGGGCCATTTGGTCCATCTTGTCCATACTGACATCTGAAATAGCTACCCAGTTGTCCTATTCTCCAGCCTTATCTCCTCAGCTTATCTATCATTTTCAAATATATCTCCAGCTCACCTTTCAAACCTCCTATAGAATCCACCTCCACCCTGTCCCAGACTGCACACTCCAAATCCTAACAACTTTCTGAGTAAAGAGGTTTCTCCTCATCATAGTCCTAGCTCTCTTGCTGACAATCTTGAAGTTGTGAGCCCTAGTTACTGATGTACAACTAGCAGAAGCAGACTCTCCTCCTTCACTCTATCAAAATGGTTCAAAATTTTGAATACCTCAATGAGGTCGCCTCTTAATTTTCTCTGACTTTCTTTGAATTATTCTTCAGTGTTGAATTGTACAAAAAGGGTTTCTTCTCTCGGAGTCATCAGATCTCTACCAATGATCTGCACAGTGTTCCTTACTATATTGTAGAGTGGGCAGATCAGTCATCAGATCCCATTGCTGATCACTGTGCTGTATAGTGAAGTGAAGCGAGTCTTTAGATTGCCTCTGCCGTTCACCATGATGTATATTCTTCCATCGATACCTTCAAGGTATGTGTTTCTCCAGGACCTGTGTGGTCTAGTGAGAATGTGGAGTCTCCTATAGTAAACTAAACATTATTTGTTGCATCTCTGCACCTTATACACCTTAGAAGTATATGGTATGCACAATTACAGAAACTGTTAAGAGGATCTAATCTTACATCTAACTGGTTTAACATCCTTTGTTTTACTCTCTTCACAGTCCTCACAACAACATCCCAGTGGGTACTACTCATGGCACTCGATTAGTATTAACCCTTTCAGACCTATCACTAACAATCAACCCTTGGTTTTTGCGTTCAAGTGTCCAGAGTGGGATTTGACTCCCCAACCCTTTGACCCAAGGGTGAGAATACTACCAAATGATTGAGCCACAGCTGTCACATTGATGGAATTTTACTCACTTTGAAAGTTTTCTGCTACTGGGGCTAACAGAGGGCTGCAAAACCAAGTTGGCTGTATGTCTCAGACTCATACAGGGGACAAGAAATGAAGTTAAAATTCAGCCTTCCTGTTTGTTGCCGAGTTAAAGATGGCGAATGAGTTTTCAAGGCTAGGAGTCATCATCGAGAATTCAAGACTATGGATGAACAATTAGACCAATTCCTGAAGTGGCCCAACTGGGTCCAGCCAGGACTATTTTGACCTTGGCTCCAGCATGAGTGTTTAGATGTAGAAATGTATTAGGGGAACTGACCGAGTGTGCTACCTTCAAGGCTGAATTTTTCAGAAGGTGGGTCTTCCCACCTTCACTTTACACTGGGTGCCCTCTAACCATTCAACATTCAGCGATAATTGGCTAAGGGTGAGATGTCGCCCTGTCTCTTGCCAACCCTGATTCACTGGCAGGTCAGTAATCCCAGAAGCAGAAGCAAGGACCAGGACCAGGACTACAAGCAATCTCTAGATCCCAACTCTCAGAATCCAGAGTCAGTTAACTTCAGGGGGCTGTAACAGCAGTGTTGATTATGTGGAAGGGTTAGCCCAAGAGGCATACTGGAGGAAGGGGGGAGCAGCGTATGTCTTGAGGGGGGTGGGAGGAGGCAGTGTCCATGGCGGAGATGGTCTTGTAGATGTAGAGTACCTGATACAAAGAGGTTATTGATGGTGGCATCACTCTCCTGTACTTGCCACCTGAAGCCCACAAAACAGCACTTTCCAAACTTCCTCCCTGCTCCTGGGCTCTTTCTAGCAGGTTCAAACTTCAGGCTGGGCATGAGCCAACCTTAACATGGCCATTCATTGCAACTATGGGTCCTCAATTAGGCAAGTGTGGGTGAGTGGTCTAAGGTCTTGACTGTCCCACTGTAAAGTCATGGACAATTCAAGGCTGCGCGGGGGTTCCTGGACATATTACTGCCCTCACCATGTCATCACCTGCAAACCCACAGCGTGGGTACTTAATATTCAGTCCCACAAGTTATTCCTACCCCACCTCTAACATGCCTCCTTGGGTTGAGGCAGATTCAGTCCACTAAGTCTATGAATACGAGAGTTTCTTAGTTGTGATGATGGTATTTAAATGAACGCTTTCTGGGGCTGGAATCAACATTGAATAATCAGCGGCAAATCAACCACAAGTAAGTTTAGGTTCTCAGGCTGTCAGATCAGAAAGGAATCAGTGATACCAGAAACCTGAAGTATCCACTGAGGGAACAGTCAAAGTTATTTATTGCTGTTGTCACTCTGCAGATATCTTGATATATTAAAGCATTTTGAGCACTGTAAGATTTGTGTGCTAAATGAACTGCTATTAATTCAAGTGTTCTTGTGAGCTGGCACGAGGCTGACTTAATAGGACTTGCACAATGAAGCAACTTACTTGAGTGAACATTGTAGCAGTCTTTTTCGTCATGAAATCTACTGTAATGAACTGATAAGAATTGGTAAAGGAAATTGACGGCGAAATGAAAGATTGCCAATGAATCAGCAAAATCCAGGAGCCAACTCTATTGCCCTTCAATTCAGAGACCTTCAGATGGGGGATATTGACCTGAGAACCTTTCGCTGACATTGTCATGCTTTCCTCACAGAGCCTGGATTATTTTTACACGTATTGCAAACCACTTAGCTTGAAACGTGATCACTACAAACATCGGTCGGAAAATATATCCCAGAAAAGAAACAAGCACTGGGTTTTAGAGATTATAAATAGAAAATCCAGATATAAAAAGAAAGACCATCTGGCTTTGTATGAAGAAAAGGCGCATCAAAGAATTGATCTGCACTTGAATAATTAACTCCATGTTCTCTTTGCTGATGAGCTACTGTGTATTTCCTAACTTTTTTATGGTTTTCAATAATCATTTGTATTTCTATAGCATCTTTAAAGGAATGGGATGGCCCAAGGTGCTTCACAGGAGTAGTGTAAATTAAATGGCACTGAGCTGCATAAATAGACATCAGTTCAGGTGACGAAAAGCTTGGTGAAAGAGGTCTGCTTAAAGAAGTGATTGGTGGAATGTAGGCTACAGAGGTAGGGAGGTGCAGGGAGGGAATTCAAGACCTTAGATTCAACAACCAAAGTCACAGTGGAGTGATTAAACTAAAAAGCGAATTTTATCATCAAGAATTTATGAGATCGCGAGCCAGTGTTGGTCAGCGAGTTGAGGGACGATGGAGCAACAGGGCCCATTGTGAGTTAAGAATTATGGATGACATCCTCTCCACTTGCCTTGGTGGATGCAGCCCCAACAACACTCAAGAAGCTTGACATCATCCAGGACAACGCAATCCCACATTGATTGGCACCACATCCAAAAACATTCACTCCCTCCATCACTGACACTCAGGAACAGCAGTCATAGAGTCATAGGATCATAGGGATGTACAGCACAGATACAGACCCTTTGGTCCAACTCGTCCATGCTGACCAGATACCCCAACCTAATCTAGTCCCATTTGCCATCACTTGGCCCATATCCCTCTAAACCCTTCCTATTCATATACCCAGTTTGTACCATCTACAAGATGCTCCACAGAAATTCACTGAGGCTCCTTAGGCAGCACTTCCTGAAACCCCAAACACTGGCATCTGTAATCTTACTTGGATCCTTTCAGAGCTTTTATTTTGGTATTTTGCTTTTATTATAATCTACCGAATCCTGATTGAAATGCTGCACAGAGAGTGTCGGTGTATAAGGTAAGTGGGTGGAGAGAGTAGAATGACAGGTATGTGGGTGACAGGATAGGGTGGGTCAAGGCAGCTGGATAAGGGGAGAGTCAGATAGTGAAGTCAGGTGGGTATTGTATGGTTTAGGAGTTCCTGGAGGGCAGTGAGATAGTAAGGTCTCCTCAGTTTAAGGGTAGGGTGTTTTGGGTTGGGTTTGACAATGAACATGGCAGAGGTTGGGTGGAAGATGTGTCAAAGTGTGGAGAGTAGTGTTTGTTCAATGACGTTGGAATTGGTTAGAGATTTTGGGATGGCTGGAGCATTGTCGGAGGAGCTGGATTGATCTGGTCAGGACTACTGGGTAAGGTTGGATCATGGGGGGAGGTGGCATGACTGTAAGGGCAGGAGATGTTCAGGGATCTATGAGGAGTCAGAGGGACAGATTAATAGTTACCCAAGAGTTAGAGCATCCTTTAACCCCATTTACAGTCCCTGGATAACTATGGAGGTACCTGAGCTGGAATTCTTGGTAGTATCTGATTCTAAATCTGAGTTGAAGAGTTTTTAGGAGGGTTCCAGATGCTCCATAATTGCTCATCAAATTGCTAGGATCTTCCTTAATGGTCAGCGAATCAATGCACATTTGCCCAAGTTACTATGAATTTTGTTCTGAATTACTATTTCTAGAAACTTCCCTGAGATTTAGTTGTCTAACTTGTGGTATGCTTCTTTGATTTGACAATGCACATCAGTTAATGATAATGTGTTACAATGTAAAATTGCAGAAAGAAAATGATGTTTATAGTTTAAGCAGAATTAATATTGAAAATAAAGAAATATGTTCATTTCTAATGATGATAAGTGTGATTTGTTTGCTTTATTATCATGCATGTTGTACATTATGGATGAGATAGAACATAGAACATAGAACATTACAGCGCAGTACAGGCCCTTCCACCCTCGATGTTGCACTGGCCTGTCATACCAATCTGAAGCCCGTCTAATCTACACTATTCCATGTATGTCCATATGCTTGTCCAATGACGACTTAAATGTACTTAAAGTTGCAGTCAAAGCATTCCATACCCTTACTACTCTCTGGTGCAAGGTGCTAAAATAATATAATTCCAACTTTTCTATTTGGGATCAAGCTGTCTATAGTATCAACGAGGATGAAGCTGAAGTTTACGCTTTATTTCTTGATGGGACAACACAACAACCAACAATTTGCAATTTGTAAAGATTCATTCTTAGAACATTGGGCATTGTTGGACATTCATTGTCCATCCCTGGAACCCAGGCCATTTCAGAGCACAGTCCATCAGACTTGATATATTTTCCACAGAGAGACTGCAGTCAAGGTTCACCAGACTATTCCTGAGATGACAGAACTGTCTGTAAGAAGAGTTTGAGGAGACTGGGCCAGATTTACCTAGAGTTTAGGAGGATGAGATACAATATCAAATTCTTGCAGGGCTAGATTGGGTGGAGGCAGAAAGGATTTCTCCCCTAGCTGGTCAGCCTAGAACTAGAGGAATATAGTCTCAGAATAAGGGCAAGCCATTTAGAGTGGGATGAGGGAGAAGTTCTTCAATCAGTGTAGTGTTAATCTTTAGAATTCTCTTGCCCAGCAGGCTGCAGAATCTCATTCATTGAGCATTTTCAAGACAGAGATCAATAGATATCCTGATACTAATCAAATCATGGGAGATGGAGATTGCATGGGGAAATGACACTGAGGTAGATGATCAGCACTGATCTGGAATAGCAGAGCAGGCTTGAGGGGCTGAATGGTCTACTCCTACTTCTATTCTTCCATGTCTTCTTCCTTAAAGGACATTTGTGAAGCATTTAGATCCTTAATGACAGTCTGGCACTTTTACTGATACACTTTATTGACCAGATTTTGTTTAGTAAATTGAATTTAAGTTGTTAGCTCTTGGATTTGAACCGAATGTTGACTGATTTATGAATCCAGACCTCTGCTTTATTGGTTCAATCCAAGAGAGTCTCTATCCTATCAATGAGCAAGGTGTGTCTGCTGCAAGGCAGTTGATTGTAAAGGCTGATGGACTGTAGACCAACAATGGAATTGTCAATGTTGAGATGGTGGGACTTTGCTCAGGAAGATCAGAATGGAAGGATGAGAATTAGCAGGAGCGAGTGGACAGCCTAATGAATATAATATAACATATGTTACCTGAAGTCAATCAAGGTCTGATTAATAACCTTTGAATAGTAATTATTTCAATAGTGGTATAAATATCAATTTTAAAAGAAAAATTAAGCAAAGTATCAATGAATTTAAAAGACTTGAGCAAAGCAGAAATGGCAACTAAAGTGAACCTGGACAGGCAGTAGGCAGAAACCAGTCGAGTGGCCATTCTGCCCAGAAAGGAAAACTAGCTACTAGTCTCTGGGGTCCACTGCTGCTAGCCTGGGGGTCAACCAATTTGCTGCATGGATCAGCTACATAAAAATCTGACCCAGCAATCCTGGCACATTCTCTCCCCTCTCCCTCACCCAACCTCACGCGATCAATCAAAATGGCCGTTCACCCATTGAAAAGACATTTTCTGACTTATCCAAGCCACCAGTGCTATGCTTAATGTAACAACATTTTTAAAGTGCATGTAAGTTAGTACTTGCATATTGTTAACTGAATACTAGCCTAGGCTGAGGAGTGCTGGGCCAAAGTTTCTGATCTTATGGAGAATGTCACTCTGCTCTGTTTAAACAAAGAAAGAATTCCACGTTTCTGACTGGAGATTCTGATCAGAGCTATATCAGAAATTCAACTGCTGTCCTTCCATTCCGACAGGTCCTTCGTAGCAATCAACAGTTGGAGGAAGTCAAAACACAGCCACATTTTCACAGCAGTCAGTTGGTGCATTCTGAAACATAAATGTCCGGCGTCACAGACAGCCAACTTAACAGCACCTGTGAAATGGTGACCATGATGTGGAGGTTCCAGTGTTGGACTGTGGTGGACAAGGTCAAAAGTCACACGACACCAGGTTATAGTCCAACAGCGTTCATTTGAAATCACAAGGGTTTGGAGCGCTGCTCCTTCATCAGGTGATGTTCAGAAGGTCAGAAGTCACACGACACCAAGTTATAGTCCATCAGCTTTATTTAGAATGCTATCCCTTCAGCAGGTGAAGTTTATCCTGACGAAGGGGTAGCATTCTGAATAAAGCTGATCGGACTGCAATTTGGGGTCGTGTGACTTCTGACCTTGTGAAAAGGGCAAATGTGAGGTTATGAGGTTATGATGCCACAAAGGTACATTAGGAAGTAGGACTGAGAGAGCTCAATTCCACTTCAGTCAGTTGTTAAGTGAGTGGGGGGGGGGGAGGAGCGTGTGAGGGCAGGGTGCGAAGTAGGTAATAGATAGGGTGCCAGTTAATTAAGGTGCCAATTGGATGAGGTGTCAAGTGCCAGAGGTAAGGTGCCAGGTAGATAGAGTGCCAGAGCATGAGTTAGAAAAGGGTTTTGGTACATTCTGAAGAGTTTATGTAGGTCAGATATTAAGTCCAACGGGGGCAAGAGGAGGAGTAGTATTGAATCCTGGGGACCTGTTAGATGAATAGTTGGGCAGGAGGGGTTCTGGTCCAATGAACAGAAGGGATGTTGAGTCCAGAGAAGTGAAATGGAAATGTGTCAAGTCCAGAGGAAAGGAAAGGGGGCAGTTGGGTTCAGCAGTAGGAATAAGGCCCTGGAGAAACAGGGAATGACCAATCCACTGACAGACATGTGTTAGATCCAGTGACAGGGATGTCTGGGACCCAGGGGCATCGGGGCCCAGGGAGAGGTGTGGTGTTGGATCAGGAGGCAGAGGTTCGTTTGGTCCTGGGGGAAGACATAAGCATCAGCTCAATGTCTAGGGACTGTAAGGGGTTTGAGGATGTAAATGAGTGTGTGTGTGTGTGGTGTGTTAGAGAATCAAGTAGCCAGTTACATGCAAGTTGTCATAAGTTTTTAAGAACTTTTCTAACTTTTCCTAAGTAACTATCTACTTATTTCTAGCAGAACATCTAAATTCTTTGATTTAAATTGATACTTTCAGAGGCTCCCAGGCATAGGGGCATTGTCCAGTCGAAACTTTAAGATCCCAGCAATTCCCTTGGAATCTGTTGCAAAGGATATTTTGCAGGGTGCCCATGACAACTTCCATCTATGTTTCAGAAATGACTATCTGGATGTCAAAAAGCCCTGCCCAATATCTCCTGTGTATGACTTCTGTTATTCTTTGAGGCCTGATTGAAGAAGGTCAGACACTATAAAAGGTTACTCATTATTAACCATGCTAATACCTGTTTGTATGGGCTCATATCAGAAAGTTTCGGAACAATAGTTAGATACATCAGAAAAACAAGCAGCAAACCATCAAGACAGTTCCAGAAAATCAACAAAGAAAGCTGATCTGCATTTCCAATTAGTTCCACATAATCAATCTTAAGCACTTTACCGACTGAAGCAGATTTAATTAATTTATTTGTTAATTAGAATGACTTATTCTTGTTTATGAGTTTGAAGTAGCAGTGTTTGGAGACCTTTGTCTGCACTGGTAACAGTAGTAAGATTTACTGCCTTGACATAAGCTGTTTATAATCATGCGACATCTTTTCTGACCTTTAACCTTTCATGTTACCTGTTGCTTCAGTGCAGTTAACTGGCGCTGGTAACTTGGCCACACCTTACCCAAACAGCTTTTCTCCAATGGACCAGCCTAGGCCTAATTGAAGGGGTGATTTTGAACATAATTTTAAACGCTTGCGATATTAAACCTATGTCTCTACAGGAATGAGATATTTTGTGCCATTGAATTAAATTATGGCTGGTTTGTATCTGAACTTCATTCATAATTTGCTTCCATGAACAGTTCATGACCCTGCTGGACTCCACGTATGTTTGGAACTCTCAGACTAATCCACACAAAATTTGTGGAACACAAAAACAAAGTTTGGAATCATTTTGTCTTGATATTTTTGACAGTTACTTCTGTTAGTTCCAATGAGTTTTATAGGTAATGAGTTCATGTACATTTTGCACACGTTCATGTTTACTTTTAACACTCCTAAAGGGCACCTTAGCTTCCCCCAAAGATATCCTGGGATGATATCTAAAAGGCTACCACACCTCTTCGAAAGTGGAGCCTACACAAAGGGATCCTGTTCCTACAGGGTCTAATTTGTTTCACAGTACCCCATCCACAAAATCTGACTTGACTGGAGGAAGTTGTTGATTTAGTTGGGAAGCTGCCTCTGCACAGCACTCATGGGTCAAACACACTTCATCCCCATTCTCGAGCCAAACCCACTTTTAAAAAAGTGAGGTATTGTATTGAGAAAGCAGGACATGTGTATTTTGGTCTCCTCCACTATTTTCACAATGAGAGAGCTCACTATCAGTGTGGAAATGCAGACCCAACTCTTAGTCCAATATCACCACGCATTTTCCTTCCTCACTTCGATGTGAATGTAACACCAGTTGCCTTTCCTTCTTTCACTTATGCAGCTCAACAAAACTCACCCAATGTCACTTGGATTGTTTCAAGTGTTCGTTGAGCCATCTGTTTACTATTGTCCAGGTCTGGAAAATGATCGATATGCCCACTATCATCAACCAAAAAACAATTGATGCGCTTTAAAATTTTCCTATCAAGAACTTGGCAGGTAACAATGTCACTATCCATTCTGGCTATTGTATTTTCTCAAGCCCTCTGCAGTGCCCACTGGTCACAGAAAAGATTAAGAATAGGAGTGGATACTCCAAGTTCCTCCTGCAGAGCCATTCAGGTCAAGAAAATGGATGAAAGACACAAACAGCCCTTCTCCTTATTTAAGGAGAGATATGGGTGACTTGAAAGTAGTTTAGAGAAGGTTTTCCACACTAATACTTGGAATGATTGGGCTGTCTTATGAGGAAGGGTTGGACAATCTACGCTTGTATCTCCTGGGGTTTGGAAGACCAAGTGGTGTCGTAGATTGAAACATAAGATTTTGAGGGGTCTTTACAGGGGGGATGAGAGTGAATCTGGAACTAGAGATGTCACTAATTTAAGACAGCAGAGGAGAGAATTGTTTTCTTCACAGAGTCACATAGGCCTGTGGAAATCCGTTCCTTGAAAGGAGGTGGAAGCAGTCTTGGAATGTTTTTAAGGCAGAAGCAAATAGTGTCTTGTTGGGTGACTTTATGCCCATATCCAGGATTTTGTTTTCAAGGCATACTGGTCAATGTGAAGGCAAGATCAAGAACTGTCTTCAGGCTTGGCTTCTTTATATTAGGGTTTATTGCACATTAAAATTAAATAATACAATACATGATATTCAAAGATACCAGGCTCTCAACCTAATGTTACATTATTGAAAGACTATTCCACAAACCCTTATGTCTGATCCTCTTCAGTCTATTCCACATGTTTCTCTGCACGTTTCTAACATTTGCATGGTGAAACCTCAAGGTTCTGATTAGCTCTCTTCCTTCCTTAATTCCGCCCACACTGTGCTACTTATGCCCAGTGAGGATGCGTTCTGTGACATCATCACAAGGTTGCTTCAGTGTCCCAAAGCCCTGTCAGATAGATTCTTAAGAAGCAAGTGAGTGAAAGGTCATTGGGAGTTGGTGAGAATGAGGAGCAATCAGATTAGCCATGGTCTTACTGAATGGCAGAGCAAGCTCAAATGGCCAAATAACCTCCTTCTGCTCCTTCTCCCGATACTTATACAATCACCCTCTGCCTAGTACAACGTGAACCTGTCAATTGTCTAGTATCAGAACCTGATGCCTGTCATATCATTAAACAGAACAACATTTTGAAATTCAATGTGAAAGGCAGCATTTGATTAAAAATTACATGACTGCAATCAGAGCTGAATTATTTCACATTGCCAGAGATTAATTGGAACTGAGAACTGGATTCACTTCAAGTGTCTGCTGACTGTATGTAACCACATGAAACCATAATTCATGTTTTAAAGTTAACAGACTGCTTATCTAAAGACACTGAACAGCACAGGTTTGATTAGAAACCAAAAGAACTGCGGCTGCTGTAAATCAGAAACAGAAACAGATGTTGCTGGAGAAGCTCAGCAGATCTGGCAACATCTATGAAGAGAAATCAGAGTTAATGTTTCGGATCCAGTGACCCTTCCTCTGAACTGAGGAACTTCAGAGGAAGGGTCACCGGACCTGAAACGTTAATAGAGATTTGATTTATCTATTTGGAGAGTTCTTGAAACAACAAGTAACATAAAAGTGGATAAATCCCCAGGAGCTGATCAGGTATAACCCTAGAACTCTGTGGGAAGTGAGGGATGTGATTGCTGGGCTCCTCCTGAGATATTTGTATCATCGATAGTCACAGGTGAGGTGCCGGAAGTCTGGAGGTTGGCTAATGTGGTGCCAGTGTTTAAGAAAGGTGGTAAGGACAAGACAGAGAACTATAGACTGTTGAGCCTGACATCGATGGTGGGCAAGTTGATGGAGGGATCCCTGAGGGACAGGATATACATGTATTTGGAAATGCAGGATGGATTAGGGATAGTCAACATGGCTTTGTGTGTGTGAAATTATGTCTTACAAACTTGATTGAGTCTTTTGAAGAATTAACAAAGAGGATTGACGAAGGCAGAGCAGTAGCCGTGATCTATATGGACTTCAGTAAAGCGTTCGACTGGTTAGCAAAGTTAGATCTTATGGAATACAGGGAGAATTAGCCATTTGGATACAGAACTGGCTCAAAGGTAGATACAGAGGGTAATGGTGGAGGGTTGTTCTTCAGACTGGAGGTGTGCCACAAGGATCAGTGCTGGGTCCATTACTTTTTGTCATGTATATAAATGATTTGGATGTGAACATAGGTGGTATAGTTAATAAGTTTGCAGGTGACACCAAAATTGGAGGTGTCATGGACAGCGAAGAAGGTTACCTCAGAGTACAACAGGAGCTTGATCAGATAGGCTGAGGAGTGGCAGATGGAGTTTAATTTAGATAAATGCGAAGTGCTGCATTTTGGAAAAACAAACCAGAGCAGGACTTTTACACTTAATGGTAAGGTCCTGAGGAGTGTTGCTGGACAAAGAGATCTTGGAGTGCAGGTTCATTGTTTCTTGAAAGTGGAGTTGCAGGTAGATAGGATAATGAAGAAGGTATTTAGTATGCTTTCCTTTATTGGTCAGAGCATTTAGTACAGGAGTTGGGAGATCATGTTGCAGCTGTACAGGACATTGGTTAGGCCACTTCTGGAATATTGCGGGCAATACTGGAAGAATGTTGTAAAACTTGAAAGGATTCAGAAAAGATTTACAAGAATATTGCCAGAGTTGGAGGATTTGAGGTATAGGGAGATGCTGAATAGGCTAGGGTTGTTTTCCCTGGAGCATTGGAAGCTGAGGGGTGACTTTATAGAGGTTTATAAAATCATGAGGGGCATGGATAAGGTAAATAGACAAGGTCTTCTCCCTGGGGTGGGGGAGCCCAGAACTAGAGGGCATAGGTTTAGGGTGAGAGGGGACAGAAACAAAAGGGACCTTAGGGGCAACCTTTTCACATGGAGGTTGGTACGACTATGGAATGAGCTGCCAGAGGAAGTGGTGGAGGCTAGTACATTCACATAATTGAAAGGCATCTGGATGAATATATGAATAGGAAGAATTTAGAGGGATACAGGCCAAGTGCTGGCCAATGGGACTTGATTAGGTTAGGATATCTGGTCAGCATGGACAAGTTGTACCGAAGGATCTGTTTCCTTGCTGTACATCTCTATGACTCTAACAAGTAGGATGTGTGTGTATAGATTTGGTCTCCTTACTTAATTTGTCACAGGAATCTTGGCGAGTTGCTGCAATGCATCATGTAAATGGTACACACTGCTCCGAATGTGTGTCGGTGGTGAAGGTAGTCAATAGGGTGTTTATCAGTTGGCTGCTTTGTATCAAGCTTCTTGGTGTTGTTGGAGCTACACTCATCCAGGCAACTGAGGAATATTCCATTGCACCTCTGACATGCCTTTTAGACAGGCTTTGAAGAGTCAGAAGGTGAGTTACTCACTGCAGAATTCCTTGCCTCTAACCTGCTCTTACAAACAAAGTGTTTATACGACTAGTCTAGTTTGGATTCTGGTTAATTATGTTGATAGAGAAGTATTTAGTGATGGTAATGTTATTGAATATCAAAAGGTGATGGTCAGATTCTCTTTGTTGAAGATGGTCTTTGCTCGGACTTGTGTGACATAGATGTTACTTGATATTGTCCAAGTCTCGCTGCGTATGACTATGGATTGCTTCATTGTCTGAGGAGTCGCATATGATGCAGAACATTGTGCAATCATCAACGTAAAGGTGGCTAGGTCTAAGACAGTACCCTGCAAAAACCCCAGTAGTGATGTCCCAGGACTAAGAAAATGTGGGCGGCACAGTGGCACAGTGGTTAGCACTGTTGCCTCACAGCACCAGAGACCCGAGTTCAATTCCCGCCTCAGGCAACTGACTGTGTGGAGTTTGCACATTCTCCCCGTGCCTGTGTGGGTTTCCTCCGGGTGCTCCGGTTTCCTCTCACAGTCCAAAGATGTGCAGGTTAGGTGAATTGGCTATGCTAAATTGCCCACAGTGTTAGGTGAAGGGGTAAAATGTATGGGTCTGGGTGGGTTGCGCTTTGGCGGGTCAGTGTGGACTTGTTGGGCCGAAGGGCCTGCTTCCACACTGTAAGTAATCTAATCAATTGACCTCCAATAACCACAACCATCTTCCTTTGTGCTGGTTATAATTCCAACCAGTGGACAGTTTTCACAGTGGCTCCAGTTTTGCTCAGATTCCTTAATCATAGAATCATAGAAATCCTACAGAGTGGAAAGAGGCCCTTCATGGCTGCAACAGCCCTCTGAAAAGCATCCCACCCAGATCCAGCCTCCAACTTTATCCCCATAACCTGGCAGTTACCATGGATGCTTCATATCTTTTGACTGTAGGAGGTAACAGGATCCCACACAGATACAGGAAGAATATGCAAACTCTACATAGACAGTCATCCAAGGCCAGATTCGAATCTGGGCCCCTGCATCAGCGCTAATCACTGAGCCATCATGCCACCCCAGTGGCACGTACCACAGTTAGTCAAATGTTGTCAGGGGTAGTCACTCTCATCTCATCTCTCATCATATGTTTCATTCATGTTTGGGCTTCAGACCAATCTCAACAAGAGGGATGTGGCAGTCTCTCAGAAAGGTGGTCTCAGGCAGCAGCAACAATGTGGCAAGAAGCAAGTCATGGCTGAAGGAGATGACCTGCTGGATCCTGATGTGCCCTGTAAAGTCTTCTTGGTGCAAACCTTGGCCTCTACTCATGGAGTCATGCATGGACAGAGGTGGAGGTGGGAAAGTCAAGCCATGAGAAGCTGCAGAGCAGAGAGCAGAAGTGGTCTTACAGATGAAGGGCTTTTGCCCGAAACGTCGGTTTTCCTGCTCCTCGGATGCTGCCTGACCTGCTGTGCTTTTCCAGCACCACTCTAATCTTGACTCTAATCTCCAGCATCTGCAGTCCTCACTTTTGCCTAGGGGTCTTACCGAAGGTCAGGGAAATAATCTTAAAATGAACTCTGCGACGCTCAATGAGATTATAGGCCCCAATAACCACAGACATTAAAACAAATTTAAAAATTAAATCAGGAAACAGTAGATGTGACATTAAATGTGACTTACTGTGGCCGGACTGGAACGGCTTCCTTTTTCTGTGGCTACTTCTGGGGCACAGGTCTTCAGTAAAATTGCCGGACTATCTTTGCAGATCTGATATATTGAGTCATCTTGTTATAATGTAGAATGGATCAAATTGGTTTAAGACTGGCATCTGTGATGTTGGCGACCTCTGGAGGAGACTGAGATGGATCATGCACTTGGCACAGCTGACTGAAGAGGACTTCAACTTTGTCTTTTGCGTTGAGGGGCTGGGCTCCCCCCCATAAAGCAAGAGGATATTTGTGGAGTCTCCTGCTCCAATTAATTGTTTAATTGTCCACAATCATTCAAAGAATGAAATAATAAATAATAATAAACAAGTTAGTGAGAATGAAAGCTAAAAGGTAAACACCCCATTTTCCCCCTCAAGATTCCTAAAGTAATCCTCAAGGAGATCTTAAGAAGAATCCTCAAAATAAAAATATTTTGACTGAGATATTGTACGATAGGTTTCTTTACTAACCCATTCACAAGTGTTTTACATTTACTCATTCATAACTCCTTACTAACCCATTCACAAGCCCCTATATTTAATAACACCACATTCCCATTTCATTCATTCATAGCTCCTTACTATAATAATTACATTCATTCATTCAGAAAACTGTGGTTCTGTAGTATATTTTACTGTTATAATATAAACTAAAAGTAAAACATCCCCTTCAACCCATTCATCAGGCATATTTCTACATCAAAAATGACCTCTGAATAGATGTCAATATCATTAGCAATACTTAATCCACCAAGTCTCCACGAAACGTTATAATATCAATCAGCACTTACCAACAGTGTCTCGGACCTGAATAGATTATAGAACACCAGTTTCCCCAATTAGTAAGTACTCGGTTAATACTTTTTAACTGGGCCATTATCCCCTTAACTGAAAAAAACAGTGCTTCCATGAAACTGTATGAATGAATGAAACTCATACTTGCAAATAGTGAACAAATCTCACAACCCAGCTGTGGTATTCAGTTTAATATCCTTTATTTTTCTATTAAGTCCAGGCTCTAACTTATTTTGAGCAGAGAGGCCTAGTATTTTTTCTCACATTTACTAACTTAAAAGACAAAGGTACTAACACCTATTAATTATGTAAGCAAACTGGACAGACACTCTTAATCCTATCAGGAGTGCAACCAGTACTTAGCAAATGTTTGGGCCATCTCTCCTGTTTCCTCAAACCGTTTTGTACTACAGTTAAAACAACGTAACACCATTGTGACGGAATTTTAATAAACGTAAGAATTGTGTATAAAGAGGCTACTCCAGGAACTGTATTTCAGCATTCTATTGCCACCTCGAACCTGTGCTCCTGCAGTTGCTGAATGAAGAGGCTATTTTCGCCAACCCGCTGATTTCGGTAATTATTTGAACATGATCCCACATGACGCAGCACCAAGCTCAAAGAAGTGGAGCTTGGTTGCATAACGTGAATAACCAAGTGGTGTGCAATTGTCTGATAATTTTACTTGTAAAGTGCACTATAAACCCAGACAGATATGCACAGGTTGAACGAGCAGAGTGGTTTTCCTATATAAAACAGTTTAACCTTACGTGAATATAGATTCAAATCCCAGAAGCCACTTATTGGAATTGCTCCACAGATGAGGAACTACAGAGAAAATGAGGATTTTCTCCTTAGAGCCAAGAGGTCAAAGGATATTTGAAGGAGGTGCACAGAATTATGAAGGGTTTACACAGAATAAATGACAACTGATTCCAATATCTGAAGGTTTGCTGATCTGACAACATAGAATTAACTTTGTGTAAGTTGTATGGGAAATAAAGAGTCAAAAAATGTGGCGCTGAAAAAGCACAGCAGGTCAGGCAGCATTCGAGGAACAGGAGAGTTGACGTTTCGGGCATAAGCCCTTCATCAGGAATAATCCAGAGGCAACACAAGATAAAGCTTTAAGAAATAAAGAGAGGTTAGGATCTGGAATGCATTCTCTCCCTAATATTGTTGTGTTAGGTGCAGATTTAAAGTGGTGTTCAAAAGGAAATTGGATAAATGCCTGGAGAATTAAAAGGAAAGCTGGTTGGAGGGTTGTTATTGGTGCTCAAACTTTCAGGATTTCACTTAAACTAACTGGTACAGATCCAATAGACTACTTTTCATCATTTATATAAATGATTTGGATGTGAACATAGCAGGTTCAGTTAGCAAGTTTGCAGATGACACCAAAATTTGAGGTGTAGTGGACAGCGAAGAAGGTTACCTCAGAGTACAATGGGATCTTGATCAGATGGGCCAATGGGCCGAGAAGTGGCAGATGGTGTTTAATTTAGATAAATGTGAGATGCTGCATTTTGGAAAGGCAAACAAAGGCAAGACTTAGGCACCGGATGGTATGGTCCTGAACAAAGAGACCTTGGAGCACAGGTTCATAGTTCCTTGAAAGTAGAGGTGCAGATAGATAGGACAGTGAAGAAGGCTTTTGGTATGCTTACCTGTATTGGTCAGTGCACTGTGTATAGAATTGGGAGGTCATGTTGCGTCTGTACAGGACATTGGTTAGGCCACTTTTGGAATACTGTGTGCAATTCTGGTCACCCCGCTATCAGAATGATGTTGTGAAACTTGAAAGGGTTCAAAGAGATTTATAAGGATGTTGCCAGGGTTGGAGGCTTTGAGTTACAGGGAGAGGCTGAATAGGTTGGGGCTATTTTCCCTGGAGTGTCAGAGGCTGAGGGGTGACCTTATAGAGGTTTATAAAATCATGAAGGCATGGATAGAGTAAACAAATGAGTCTTTTCCCTGGTCTGGGAGAGTCCAGAAGTAGAGGCCATAGAATTAAGGTGAGAGAAAAAGATATAAAAGGGACCTAAGGGGCAACCTTTTCTCACAGAGGGTGGTGTATGTATGGAATGAACATAAGAAGTGGAGGAGGCTGGTACAATTACAATATTTAAAAGGCATCCAAGTGGGTAAATGAATAGGGAAAGGTTTAGAGGAATATGGGCCAAATACTGTACTAAACGTATTTAGGATATCTGGCCAGCGTGCACGAGTTGGACCGAAGGGTCTGTTTCTGTGCTGTATATCTCTATGACTCTACGACAGAATGCCTTCCTTCAGTGTTGCACCATTCTATCAAACCACATCACAAAGGCACTCAACAAGAGCTGCTGAAGGTTAAAAGGGTTGGCAGTGCTAAGGGGTCCCAGAATAAGAGGTGTATCATAACCCATGATTTCTCTCATGAGGAGCAGTGACCTTATTGAAACATGTATAACCTTGAGAGGATGTGACGGGATGAAGGCTGAAACAATGCTTCTCTTGATGGTTTAAAAATAAAGGGTCTCCCATTTAAAATTAGATGAGGGGATAGCATTTCTTTCTGTCAGAGGGACATGAGTTCTTGAACCCTCGCTCCCAGAGAGTGGTGGAGGCAGAGTCGTCAAAAACATTCAATAAAACAATACCATGATATTATTAAATGGAGGAACAAGTTCATGCGTCAAATGATTGACTGCTTCTCCAAACTTGTATCCTTGTATTTCTGATCAGCATTGATGATCAGGATTCTGGGAATATTCTTTGGGGTATATTGGTCCCATGTTGTAGGGAATGGAGGAGGAAAATACCATCCGAACGTATTGACAGAGGTGTGGATGTGTGGAGGTAGATGAGCATTGCCTGATTACATTTGTGAATTGGCTAAGCTACTCAAACATACTCTCAGAAAATTAGACAGGAAAGAGGCCCTGGTATACACAAATGTATAATGGATTTGATAGACCACTGGCCATTTCATGATCCTTGCTGCCTTGTATCTGTTTCTAAACCAGGAAAAGAATTTCCTACAGGAAGCACAATGAATTAATGAGGTGAAATTTGAAGAGGTTCCCTACTTCCTTACTAGTCCATAATAATTATCTCCTACGGCCACTTAACTGAATATCCTACTCATATTCTGAGTTAGTAGTTTCAAACTCCATTTTAGGAATTGAGTGTACAATTAATACTAATACTTCAGCACAGTACTGAGAAAGTGCTGCATTCCTGCACTTTTCATAATGTTGGTCCTTTCATTTTCATGATCAATTGACTGTAAAAAGTTTACTTCTGCAAAATTACAAGATGTGATCTGTCAAGACAAGAGTGAAATGCTGGTGGCAATGTTTTTATCTGTAACCTCTGAATGAACTGTGCAGAGCAGCAATATATCCAAAAGCATGAATAGAGATAAGAAAACACTTAGTTGTTTTCTCAGGTGTCAACTATTGTAAGTTATTTTGCATATAAGAAATAGCAGTTATGATGTGTTCATGATGATATAATCTAAATAATAAGAACTGTATTTTCTATAAATAACTCTTGTATGAAAGTGCATATTCCCTTCCTTAATTTGAATTGAGCTTAAATAAACTGCTGTCAACTCATGTGTTTTTCTTCAAATTATTTTAAGTGCTACAGGCAAATTATGGTGCTGTCAGTTTGTTGAACACTTATTTACAGTTTTGGTGATTTCTACTGCTGAATTTCTGACCTTCATCTGTTTTAGTGGCGAGCTAGTTAAGAAGTATTAAAGATCATAATTTCGGATAATCCATGCTTGACCAATTCAGGTTTCGCGACAGTTAACTAATTTGTAATCGTTAATCAAGACTGCATTACAACAATGATTACATTTCAGAATAACCACATGAATCCATGTAAGATTCTGTAAGTCCCACTTTAGAAATAGAACTAGTCTAACTCAATATTGGGTCACAGGCAGACTGGAACCTCCCGATTTTAATGCATTGTCTGAAATGGCACCTATTGTTAGAAAAGCTGAAGCTATCTTGAGAATGTAACTTAAAAGTGTTCTGGGATTTACATATTAAAGACCAGAAACTTGCATAGCCCTTCTAAAAGATGAAAGACTTAATCTAAATTTGTTTAATATATCATTACAGCTCCATGACACTGAAACCCTTTTGCTATAAATTCTGTGTCTTATGGTCTTGTTCCACAACCACCTGATGAAGATCAAGCGCCTCGAAAGCTAGTGCTTTCAAATAAACCGGTTGGACTGTAACCTGGTGTCGCGTGATTTTAAACTACATTTCAGAAGTTCATCATTACCTATAAAGTGCTTTGAGAGACTCTGAAATTGTGAAAGACACAACAGAAGTGCAAGACTTTTTTTTGAATGAAGACTGTGCACATATCCCATCGTTCCTGTACCTCAGAAAAGGGGAAGAGAAAAATGAAAAATAGTAGCTTTATATAGTGTCTTTTGCATTTTCCAAGTGTCCAGAAGCTCGATAGAACTAATTAAATATATTTTGTCTTGTAACTTAGGCAAACAGGACAGCAAATTGCCCAAATTCACAAACAGCAATGAGATGAATAACCAGAAAATAAGCTTTAATGATATTAGTGGATGGATATTATTTGCGAGGGTCCCATGGAGACTTCTCTTGTTTTGCTTCAATAAGAAAAATATATCTCTAGATTCTCAATTACATATTGAGGGATGGAAAGGCTGAGTAATTCCATCACTTTAAAAGGTTTCCAGGATTGGACACAGCAAGATAACTACTGACTGAATTTAATCGGCTTTGTTCTCACTGACTCATCATCTACCATTTGAATAGTTGTAACAACATTGGTATCAATCCTGAGCATTGGGATTCTCAACATTTAGGGACCTAAGTCCTTTTGAAATATTTATGTGGGCTTTACATTTACATCAATACAAATGGCAAACACAGTGTCCCTGTAAATTCCAGTCCAGACAGGAGCAAGAAATCTCAGCTCCCAGGGATTGTCAGAATTTATGAGTAACCATCATCCACTTTCACTGAATGGTTTCACAATTCATGAGGAAATGGCAAGTGATTTAACAAGTAGCCTGCGTTCCCCACCCTTCCACCATCATTTACCTAAGTGTGACTTTCACTAATGGTTATTGAAAGCAGCCTGTTTGTTAAGTTTAAAGGAGGCCTTCAGGACCACATATTAAACTTCACTTTCCCAGAGATTGCAATGCCGACTCTATGACTCTATAAGCCTAGTTGCTGCAAATTTGTTTCCCTCAAATCTGAGCAGTAGTTATCACAGGACTCTTTATTCCTTTACTAAATTGATTTATGTCATCAGGATCTTCTGTTCAATGAGTGATTTTGCTTGAGTTGTTCCAGTTCCAATATTAGCGTGATCTGTATGAAGGAGTTGGGAATTGTGTAATTCTTAAAGGGCCGACAGTGTCTGTTGATCAAAGGACCAATGAGGTCTTGCTGATTGATTGGAAACTTGTTAATGGTGTTTGGCTCTCTGAAGACAAGCCGTGCAATCTGTAAATTCCATTTCATAAATTATTCCTGAACTGCACATTTCCAGGAACTGGCTATTCATATTTCCAGATGTGCTATTCTCAGCACACTGCTGACTCTTCTTTAAACATTCGACTTATCTGAAAAACTTGACTGCAGAAGGATCGACAGTTTCAAAGCTGAAAATCTGTGAAGTACTCAGATTCATTTCTCTGCTCCATTTTGTTACAACATAAAATGATTTCCAGCTACTGAGTAGATTTAAAATGACAATAGCAAGCTGAATTCATAACTCTTTAGGTATTCTGTCAGATAAGCTCTTCTGAATGACAAAGACCTCACTGCATGCCTTCTGCTTTTAACATTGCCTGAGATTTACAGCTCTATTTGATTTTCAGTAATGCATGATACATCTTGCCTTTCAAAATATCTGGTTATTTCAAACTGCTTTAGCGTCATTAAATGTGATCGCTAATATAGACCGGTCAGACTGTGCATTGAAAGCTCACACAATCATTAATATGATAAAATATCTTTTTTTTAAGTTTTGCGCTTGAAGGATTAGTATTGGCTAGGATAACTAGTTGAACAAAAGAGATCTGAAATATAATAAAAACAGAACTTACTGGTGAAATTTTGCAGCTCTGGCAGTGAATCTTCTTCAACGCTTTACTGTTTTACATGATGTGCATTTAGAAGAAGGGAAATGACAATCAGAGGGAAATGACGGGGAAGAAATACTTGGAGGAGCGTTGGTATCATGAGTTGTTGGAGATTGCACTCCTTAACATCTGAAAGGAAAAGAATTTTTTTTTGTGAAAGAATTGAATCAGGCAAAGGGTGAGATGACATTGTGGGGCTAGCTTTGTGACATGGTGTGCCAGTACTGCTGGAGAGAGTAGGTGAGTGCCTACATATGACAACATATGATATCAAATAGGGATCTCAGGATGTGGCCAGAACTACAGCCCAGGGAACATTGTGCATCTCAGAGAGACCTGCAATTCTGGGTGGAATCAAAACCTTTCCTTTGACAGCCCCTTCAACCACTAATCACCACCGTGCAGAAGGCACCAGCAATCGCAAGTTCCTCTTCAAGCCATACAACCATTTCGACTTGGAAGTATATCACTGCTCCTTTAGTGTCAACAGATAAAGTCACAGAGACATAGAGGTGTACAACATGGAAACAGACACTTCGGTCCAATTCAACCATGCTGACCAGATATCCTAACCTAATCCAGTCCCACTTGCCAGCACCTGGCTCATATCCCTCTAAACCCCTCCTATTCAAAGCCAGCTAGATGCCTTTTAACTATTGTAATTCTACCAGCCTCCACTACTTCCTCTGGCAGCTCATTCCACACATCCACCACCCTCTGCATGAAAACGTTGCCCCTTAGGCCTCCTTTAAATCTATCCTCTCTCACCTGAAACCTATGCCCTCTAGTTCTGGACTCCTCAAGAAGATTGATTGGAAACTTATTAATGGTGTTTGACTATCTGAAGAGAAGCTGTGCAATCTGTAAATTCCATTTCATAAATTATTTTCGAACTGCACATTTCCAGGAACTAGCCATTCATATTTCCATTGTGTTGCTGGAAAAGCACAGCAGGTCAGGCAGCATCCAAGGAGCAGGAAAATTGACATTTTGCACCTGATGAAGGGCTTCAGCCCGAAACGTCGATTTTCCTGCTCCTCAGATGCTGCCTGGCCTGCTCTGCTTGTCCAACAACACACTCTCAACTCTCATCTCCAGCATCTGCAGTCCTCACTCTTTTCTATAAATAGACCTTGTCTATTTACCCTATCCATGACCCTCATGATTTTATAAACCTCTATAACGTCATCCCTCAGCCTCCAACACTCCAGGGAAAACAGCCCCAGCCTATTCAGCATCTCCATTTAGCTCAAACCCTCAAACCCTGGCGAAACCCTTGTAAATCTTTTCTGAAACCTTTCAAGTTTCACAACATCCTTCCTGTAGTGGGGAGACCAGAATTAGATTCGATTACTTACAATGTGGAAACAGGCCCTTCGGCCCAGCAAGTCCACACCGACTCACCGAAGCACAACCCACCCACACTACAGGCAATTTAGCATGGCCAATTCACCTAACCTACATATTTTTGGACTGTGGACAGAAACCGGAGCACTTGGAGGAAAGCCACGTGCACACAGTATTCCAAAAGTGGCCTAACCAATGTCCTGTACAGCTGCAACATGACCTCCCAACTTCTGTTCTCAATACTCTGACCAATAAAGGCAAGCATACTAAACACCCTCTTCACTACCCTATCTACCTGTGACTCCACTTTCAAGGAGCTATGAACCTGCACTCCAAGGTCTCTTTGTTCAGCAACATTCCCCAGGACCTTACCATTTTAACTGTCCCGATTTGCCTTACTAAAGTGCAGCACTTAACATTTATCTAAATTAAACTCCATTTGCCATTCCTTGGCCCATCTGCTCAAGATCCTGTTGTACTCTGAGGTAAACTTCTTTACTGTCCACGACACTTCCAATGTTGGTGTCATCTGCAAACTTTCTAACTATGCCTCCTATGTTCACATGCAAACCATTTGTATAAATGATCAAAAGCAGTGGACCCAGCACCGATCCTTGTGGTACACCACTGGTCACAGGCCTCCAGTCTGGAAAGCAACCCTCCACCACCACCCTCTGTCTTCTTCTGAAACTTCCTCCCTAAAAGCATTGTCAGTTTATTCTCAGCAAATTCACAATAGCAGTTCAACAAGGCAGCTACCCACCACCTTCTCAAGGACAAACAGGGATGGACAATAAATGCTGGCTCAGTCAGCATCATCTAAATCTCCTGAATGAATTAAAATAAAACATCAGCTTGAATCACAATGGAGTAAGTTGGAACCAGAGGAAAAAGACATGAAGGTGAGATTTGGTAGGCAGTTGGAGAGATATGATAAGCAGGAAAGGTGAGTAAAGTCAAGGGGACACATGGGAATCCTGTTGGAGAGAAGAGCAGAACTTCAAGGTTGGCAGTCTTAGAAGAGAAGAGGCAGTGAATTAAATACTAAAATATAAACAAGCTCTGAGAAAGAGTCAAACATTAACTCTGTTCCTCTCTCCACAGATCATCTGGCAGAACTGACCTACTTCTTCTTCCTTGTCATCTTTCACTGTCACTTCAGAGGTCAGATTTGCTTCAATATTTCATCTAAAGCACAGCCCATACAATCACGTAGCACTTGGTCTTTATAGAAGCCTGGATTCATCCCTCAGGTCTCTAGAATTAGGACTACAACCCAAATCAACTGAGCTAAGATTACCTGCTTAATAATAGTTATTGTGTGTACAGACCTGGTCTCTATTTAATCTTAATCATTTTGAAATGGATGGATAACATAATGGGAAAGGTCTACTCTTCACTTGAAGAGGATGGTTGGTCTCCAGTTACTAGCAGATAATCAAGGAAAGACCTTTTTTGAAGAAAACAGATCTGGCCAGTAAGTCAGACAGAGAGTGTTAAAGATTAATACTGATGCAGTCTGGAAGACTGTAATCTCCTGGCAGTCAAACCGGGCAATGGAACATGTTGTAAATACTGTTTAATAAAATGAAAATAAAATCATTCCTTCCATTAAAGCAATAAATTATAGTCACCATACATTGTCAAACACCTCAGATCTATGAAAACAGCTAGTCAATTCAAATACCAACTTCAGGGAGATTCAACATGGTGACAATCTGAAACGTCTGTTGTGTTGGGCTCTTTGCCACACCTCCAGGTAAAGTGGGCTCCTCCCACTACCCACCCCGCCCACCCCCCCACACAACTTTAGCCACCCCTGAGGAAGATTTTCAGTATAAAGCAGAGAGAGCACCTAGAACCATTTAAATTAGGATCAGGGGGTTCTGGAGTCGAAATGAAGACATGTAAAGGAGAAGGACCTGGGGTAGAGAAGCAGGGAGGGCACTCCCTACTGTGTGGGGCACACCTGCAGCTTCTGCTTCGATTCCCAAGGAAGTGTTTTTCAGCTCAGTGGAGCAGCAGTATCTATTCACGAAGTTTGGAAATCGAAACAGTGCTGGTACCGATTACTGCCATGCTGACAAAGCATGAGCAGGAGATCCAGGCTCTGGACTGGCGCATGGAAGAGATCGAGCAAAGGACTGCAGCCTCGGTGACCGTGGCAGAGAACTCTGAGGGGTGGGTCCGAAACTTAGAAGGCCAAGTTCAGGCCCCGCAGGAACAGATCGACGAACTCCAAAATCGAGGTTGGAGAAAACCTTACATGTCATGGGTCTTCCAGAGCGGGAGGAGGGCAAGATCTGGCTGATTTTCTTGAGAGGTGGCTTCCAGAGTTGCTGGGGCTGGAGTTCGAGCCGGGTTGGGTGAGTGTGGAGCAGGCCCACTGGATCATGATGCTCAGGTCCGGGTCAGATCAGTGCCCGCGCTCAGTCCTAGTGCGACTCCAGCTCTATAAAGAAAACCACTTAATTGTAGAAACGTCCAGAAGACTGGGAAGAGATTCACAGGCTCTGGATTATAAAGGTTCGAGGATAATGTTTTTTCAAGACTTTTCTGGGGCCATAATTAAGAAATGGAAGACTTTTGATCATGTTAAGAAAAAAATTAAGAGATTTAAATATTCCATATTCTCTCAGGTATCCAGCAGTACTATGTTTTAATTATGGGGATCAGTCTACAAAGCAAAAAAATTTTTGAACTTGCTGAAATAATAGAGTTGGACCGAGGGGGAAGGACAAAAAGATATGTGCAGACAATGACATAATGATTTTTTTTATCTTCTCTTTCGTTGCTTTTTTCCCTTTTTTTGATTGTGAGCCTAATAGGCTTAGTATTGTTTTGGTGTAAAATCTGGCTTGTTTTATGTTGCATCTGTTTGGCAATTATCTGTTATTTTACTGTTCTATTTTTCTGGGTGAGGGGTGGTTACTTCTTTAGTGTAAAGATGTATGGGGTTGAGATGTGAAGGGGGAGGGGAGGGCATCCATTGATAACTTGCAGGAGTGTAAGTAACGTTCTTTTTTCTATTGCCTGAGTTTGGAGCGCGGTCTTAACTGGAAGGAGCCAGGATGGCTGTAATATTGAGTGTGAATGCCCCCTATGGGTGAGGGGCATGATCGCTGGAGATTTGTGGGTTTTGTGTTTATTTGTTTAAGTTAGGAGTAGTGGTTAGCTGTATAGTTTTAGTAGTGTTTGTAAAAATAGTCTTTAGATTTGATAAGGTCTGTGTTTTTTCCACTTGCCGCACATTGAATGAGCTTCTTTCTCTCGGGGGACTGCGGGCTGTAGTGTGTGGTCATGGCTAGCGATCTGTTCAGATGGTGAACCTGGAGTATAAAGGGAAGCCATTCTCCATTAAAAGGAAAAAGTGCTCTCAAATTTTAAGACGGAAAGGGTTGACATTGCTCTGCTGCAAGAGACACATTTAACCCATCGGGAACATCTGAAGTTACAGCAGGGGGCATACAATAAGGTAAGGTATACTTCTCCTCCTTCACTTACAAAAGCAGAGGAGTGGCCACACTGGTACAAAGGAACCTCCCATTTTAGGTGATAGATCAGGTCAAGGATGAGTATTGACGGTTTATCGTTCTCAAGGCTCTGATACACAGAGAAGAGTATGGCATCCTGAACGTTTACTGTCCCCCAGCGCATCCTCTCAAATTTTTGGTTGACATGGTCTCTAAATTAATGGCTCTTGGGGTGTGCCATACGATTATAGGAGGAGACTTTAATTATCTCGTGGACCTGAGGTAGACAGGATGCCACGGGTTCTGTCGAGTACACCCCTGCAGTCTAGATAATTAGTGGACTTGAGTAAGGAGTTGGGGCTAATGGATGTGTGCAGGTGTCTCCACCTGAACGGGAGGGATTTTACCTTTTACTCCCATCTGTACAAGTGCCACACAAGAATTGATATGTTCTTTGTTCCATTGGTTTGTTTGAACTTGGTGTTGACCTGCAGGGTTGGGAGCATAACTACTTCAGACCATGTGGCTGTGTATTTGGATGGTAAGGCTAAGGATAGTGGAATAGACACACGACACTGGCACATGGATCCATTTCTGTTGAGAGATGGCAACTTTGTACAGTACATCACAAGGGAGTTCAGGGCTTTTTGGGACATGAATCAGGGTACAGCCAGTAATCTATTGGTGCTTTGGGAGACCACCATGACATATTTAAGGGGTCTGATTATTTCATACTCAACAATGAGAATGAGGCAGAGAGCAGAACAGTAATGGATGCTTGAGGCCCATCTGAAGGCAGCTGGGTCAGCATATTATACCAGACCACCTGTGATTAAGTTACAATGGATCACAGCTCTCTGGGCTGCTCTGAACTCTGCGCTCACAAAGTGGTGAAGAGAGGGGTCTCCTTTTCAAAGCCAAGACTGTTTGAATATGGGGATAAGCCAGGTAGATACCTGGCTCGCCTAGCTAGGAAGAAAAGTGCTCTGCAGTCAGCTGTGTCTATTAGAGAGAGAACTGGCAACATCACTTGCGAGTTGAAAAAGATTACTGCCAGATTTCGGGAATTCTATGCAGAGTTATATCAGTCAGAGGGCTGTGGGGATGGAGTATGGAATCCTTTTTTGCAAACCTGGAACTCCAAATATAAACGCAGATCAGACCTCCTCCCTTTTAACGGACCTCTGACAGTTCAGGAGGCACAAGAGGGAGTAAGGCAGCTCCAAGGTGGTAAGGCATCTGGTCCAGACGGGTTCCCGAGGAAATTTGACAAGGAGTTCATACACATTAGCTGAACCACTGCTGGAGATGTATAGCCAGGACTGCCTTCCGCCCTCTTTTAGGGAGGCCAATATCTCCCTTATTTTAAAGAAAGAGAAAGACCCTGAGGATTCCGTGTCGTACAGACCCATCTCGTTATTGAATGTAGACTTCAAAGTTTTATCAAAGGTGCTGGGTCTGAGGTTGGAAAAGGTGCTGCCCACTATTATAAAAGAAGACCAGATGAGTTATATTAAGGGCCGCAGCTCTTCCAATAATATCAGGAGGATATTGAATATAGTGCAAGTATGTCAGCAGGGATTGATTCTGGGCTAGGTGGTCTCCCTGAATGCAGAAAAGACATTTGATCGCGTGAAATAGTCGTATCTCTGTTCTAGATCACTTTGTTCTGAGAAGGGCCTTCGCTGGGTGGATGGCAGTGTTATATAGAGACTTCAAGGCGGCAGTTATCACGAATAGAATCAAATCGAGCAATTTTAATGTGGGGAGAGGCATCTGACAGGGATGTCCCCTCTTGCCGTTGCTGTTTACCATGGTACTTGAGTCATTGGTGGAGGCCATCCAAAATGACCCTGAAATAGTGGCACCAAATGTGCTGAGAGGTGTGAGGGAGGAGCAGAGGATTGCTGGGAAGGTGAGTATAACTGTTTTAAAAACTTACCTCAAATGTCGGGGCCTCCATTTGCCGAGAGGTACGAAGGAGGAGCGAAGGATTGCTGGAAAGGTGAGTAAAAAAACAAAATTTTTTGAACAGAGCGGTGAGGAGAGAGGGCGGAGAGATATGAGGGCTGCTGGAAAGTTTTTAAGTGGGTGAGATCTAAACCCAAGATCCTACACCATAGGACCTCCCTCCCACCTACCTCCTCTACAATGCAGTTGCATGTTCCTTCTGAAGAATGTGGGAGGTGAGAGACACGACGCATCTCTCTGCCGACCACATCTGCGGGAGGTGCACCCAACTCCAGCTCCTCGAAAACCGAGTTAGGGAACTGGAGCTGGAGCTGGATGAACTACGGATTATCCGAGAGGCCGAGGGAGAAATTGAGGGGATGTACAGGGAGGTGGTCACTCCTCAGACACAGGATAAGGACAGCTGGCTTACAGTCAGGGAGAGGAAAGGACACCAACAGATAGAGCAGGGATCCCCTGTAGCCATTCCCCTCAGCAATAAGTATACCATTTTGGATACTGCTGTAGGGACAGCCCACCAGGGGAAAGCCATAGTTATCAGGTCTCTGGCACTGAGCCTGGCACTGTGGTTCAGAAGGGAAGGCGGGAGGATTGAAAAGCGCTAGTGGTAGGGGACTCAAGAGTTAGACGGATTGACAGGAGATTTTGTGGTCAGGAATAGGACTCCCGGAAGGTATGTTGCCTCCCCGGTGCCAGGATCCAAGATGTCGCCCATCGGGTTTACAAGATTCTGAAGGGGAAATGTGAGAAGCCAGAAATCATGGTACATATTGGCACCAATGATATAGCCAGGAAAGGGATTGAGGATCTGAAAAGTGACTACAGAGAGTTAGGTTGGAAGCTGAAGAGCAGGACGAGTAGAGTAGTGATCTCAGGTTTGCTACCAGTGCCACGAGATAGTGAGGTGAGGAACAGTCGGCGAATGTAGCTTAACATGTGGCTACGAGGCTGGTGCAGGAGGGACGGCTTCAGATACCTAGACCATTGGGATCAGTTAAAATGTGTCTGCTTTAATGCAAGAAGTGTCAGAAATAAGAGTGATGAACTTAGAGCATAGATCAGTACTTGGGGCTACGATGTTGTGGCCTTAACGGAGATGTAGGTTTCACAGGGGCAGGAATGGTTGCTAAATGTTCCAGGGTTTAGAACTTTTAAAGAGAACAGGGAGGGTGGAAAAAGAGGAGGGGGTGTAGCATTGCTAATCAGAGAGTGCATCACAGCTACAGAAATGAAGGTTGTTGAGGAAGGTTTGTCTACTGAGTCAGTATGGGTCGAAGTTAGTAACAGCAAGGGAGCAGCCACCTCATTGGTGGTTTTCTACAGACCCCCTAACAGTAGTAGAGAGATTGAAGAATTGATAAGCTGACAGATTTTGGAAAAATGCAGATGTAGCAGGATTGTTGTTATGGGTGATTTCAACTTTCCCAATATTGACTGGAACCTCCTTAGTGCAGGTGGTTTGGATGGAGCCGTTTTTGTCAGGTGTGTTCAGGAGAGTTTCCTTACTCAGTATGTAGACAGACCGATGAGAGGAGAGGCCATTTTGGATTTGGTGCTCGGCAATGAGCCAGGAAAGGTATCAGATCTCTTGGTGGGAGAACACTTTGGTGACAGTGACCACAATTGCCTCACATTTACCATAGCCTTGGAGAGGGAAAGGCACAGTTACCAAGGGAAGATATTTAATTGGGGAAAAGGAAATTATGACGCCATCAGACAGTAGTTGGGAAGTACAGGCTGGGAGCAATTGTTCCACAGAAAGGGCACAGCAGACATATGGAGACTGTTTAAGGAGCAGTTGTTGCAAGTGATACACAAATTTGTTCCTGAGAAAGGCTTGGCAGGAAGGATTAGGGAGAAACCAAAGGCATTTTATTCATACCTGAAGAATAAGAGAATGATCAGGGAGAAGGTAGGGCCGATCAGGGAAAACATAGGGAACTTGTGCGTGGAGTCTGAGCAGATGGGGAAGCCCTAAGTGAGTTTTTTGCCTCAGTTTGCTCTAAGGAAAGGGACTTTGTTGTGAATGAGAACTTTGAGGAGCTGGGATACAGACTTGACCAGATCAAGATTGATAAAGTTGATATGCTGGAAATTTTGGCAAACATTAAGATTGATAAGTCCCCAGGGCCAGACCAGATTTATCCTGGATTGCTCCGGAAAGTGAGAAAGGAGGTTGCTGCTGGTGAAGATCTTTGCCTCCTCACTCTCCACAGGAGTCATAATGGAGTATTGCAAGGAGGTGAATGGTTTTCCTCTTTTCAAGAAGGGTAATAGAGAAATCCCTGGCAATTACAGACCAGTCAGTCTTATGTCTGAGGTCAGCAAGGTTTGGAAAGAATTCTGAGGGATAGGATTTGTGAGTATTTGGAAAAGCATAGTGTGATTAAAGGCAGTCAGCATGGCTTTGTGAGGGGCAGGTCGTGCCTAACTAACCTTACTGATTTCTTTGAGGAGGTGACAAGACATGTCAATGAAGGTCAAGCAGTAGATGTGGTGAATATAAACTTTGGCAAGGAATTTGATAAGGTTCCCCATGGTAGGCTCATTCATAAAGTCAGGAGGTATGGGATACAGGGAGATTTGGCTATCTGGATTCAGAATTGGTTGCTAACAGAAAGCAGATATGGAAAGTATACTGCCTGGAGGTCAGTGTTGCGTGATGTCCCACAGGGCTCTGTTCTTGGGCCTCTGCTCTTTGTAGTTTTAATAAATGACTTGGATGAGGAGATTGAGGGGTGGATTAGTAAATTTGCAGACGACACAAAGGTTAGAGGTGGCGTTGATAGTATTGAGAGCTTTTGCAGGCTGCAGCATGACACAGACAGGATGCAGAGCTGGGCTGAGAAATGGCAGATGGAGTTCAACCTGGATAAATGTGAAGTGATGCATTTTGGAAGGTCGAACTTGAATGCTGAATATAGGATTAAAGACAGGATTCTTGGCAGTGTGGAGGAACAGAGGGATCTTAGTGTTCAAGTGCATAGATCCCTCAAAGTTGCCACCCAAGTGGATAGGGTTGTTAAGAAAGCATATGGTGTTTTGGCTTTCATTAACAGGGGGATCGAGTTTAAGAGCCGCGAGGTTTTGCTGCAGCTCTACAAGACCACACTTGGAATACTGTGTCCAGTTCTGGTCACCCTGTTATAGGAAAGATACAGAGGCTTTGGAGAGAGTGCAAAGAAGGTTTACCAGGATGCTGCATGGACTGGAGGGCTTGTCTTTTGAAGAGAGATTGAATAAGCCTGGACTTTTCTCTCTGGAGAGAAAGAGGAAGAGAGGCGAAGTGATCGAGGTATAAAAGGTAATGTGAGGCTTGGATAGAGTCAATAGCCAGAGACTTTTCCCCAGGGCAGGATTGACTGGGACAAGGGGTCATAGTTTGAAGATATTAGGAGAAAGGTATAGAGGAGATGTCAGAAGTAGGTTCTTTATGCAGAGAGTTGTGAATGCATGGAATGTGTTGCCAGTGGCGGTGGTGGAAGCAGAGCCCTTAGGGACATTTAAGTGCCTGCTGGACATGTAATTAGACAGCACTGAATTGAGGGGTGCGTAGGTAAGGTTATTTTATTTTACATGAACCTCTCTAGAATCTGTCTCGCTTGTTTAGATAGACTGCAGCAGATTTTGATGCTCTAGTATAAAAATGGGGTAATGAATCTGTAGCCCACTTTTTATTGGTTCCCATTTTCACTTCCACTTGTAACAATCTATCCCATGCCAGGTTTCCAAATATCGAGGGGAAATTTTAATTCATTCAAATTCCACACATTTCCACAAAGTTTTCTCAAAAAATTTCGGGGAATAAGTTGCAAAGTCTGTGTTTGTACATATGTAAGACTCTCCAGTTTTAGATTCTTGCACCAATGGACACATCTATGTTCCCGCTATCAAACGCTTTCATAATTTTAAAAACCTCCATTGCATCAGCCCACAGTCTTTTCCTGGTTTGATAAGGTCTTTAGACTGATAAATCTCTCCTAATGATCATTTGATATCAATATTAGACTATATTACATTCCCTACAGTGTGGACACAGGCTCTTCAGCCCAACAAGTCCACATCGATCCTCCGAAGAGAAACCCACCCCCCCTGTATTTACCCCTGACTAATACACCTAATACTAGGGGCAATTTAGCATGGCCAATTCACCGAACCTGCACCCAGAGGAAACCCACGCAGACACAGGGAAGAATGTGCAAACTCCACACAGACAGTTGCCCAAGGCAGGAATTGAACCCGGGTCCCTGGCATCGTGAGGCAGCAGTGCTAACCGCTATGCCACCGTGCTGCCCCTGTATTGTCCTGTAAATCTGGTTTGCAACTTCTCCCATGCTTTCCCATCCTGTTATATTTGTAAATTCAGTAAAATTAATTAAATTATATTTAAGAGAAGGATCACACTAGCACTGTGAGGAGAAAAGAACGAATAAAATACGACCTGTACTTTAGAACTGTAGGATGTCCAGGAAATCTGTACATTGGGTTTCCCCATATTCCCTCATGTTTTATACATGGCCAGGTAAATAACATGGTTATAAAACAATGTAGCACATAATCTGATGCAAAATAGCATCATCAGTTGGTACACGAAAATCTCTGTAGCAGTTGAGATAATTATATGTGAAGGCTGACTGATGCCCAAGAGGTAATCTCTAGCTGATGAGCTGCTATTTGGATCAATGCCACATCATTTCATGGACAAAATTCTGGTTATAGCAGACACTGGCTTTGAATTTCATCTTCATATACTGCTGAAGCAAGAAAGACAGACTTCTATGTTAAAAATCACTGACAAACATTCTTGCCAATGCATTCCTGCTTCAGGCAATGGTTAAGTTTTCATTAAAGGTTAAATATTGACAGACCCCCAACCCTCTCCCATTTGTGATCCCTCGGAGTGCAGAGCAATGCTCATTTCTCCGAATGTACAGATGCATTATTTAACACATGCCAATTAACAAGCTATTGGTCCATGTCTTGAGTATTCTGTTATCCATATGGCTTGGGAAAATAGAACATTTGCGAATCACTGCATGAATGATTTGTCCACTTGAAGAGCTAAATCAAAGGGTGCATTGCAGCTGCATAGATAGTGCGACTAGATCGAAACCAAGCCAGTGTGGATGCTGGAAGTCTGAAATTAAAAACAGAAAATGGTGGAAATACTCAGCAGGTCTGGCAGCATTAGTCGAGAGAGAGAAACCGACATAAAGTTTCGGTCAATCAGAAACTATTCTGATGAAACTAAAAATAAAAGCAAAATACTCCAGGTGCTGGAAATCTGAAATAAAAGAAAAAGGAGAATCTCAGCAGGTCTGGCAACATCTATGGTGAAGAGTCACCATACAGTCGAAATGTGAACTCTGTTTCTATCTCCACAGATGTTGCCAGACTTGCTGAGTTTCTCCAGCATTTTTTGGCTTTACATCAGCCTGAATCATTGACCACAGTTTCCTGGTGCTGCAGTGACTCTGTTCATGTTCCAGAATGCCAAGGTTTCTGAGATCTCCACTCAAATGTTAGGTCCATCAGGCAGCAAGTGAGCTGCCATCATTGTTCCTGCTTTGTAAAGAGCTAAAAATCTGCCTCCGACATCTCCCAAGCCTGTTGGATTTAGTACCAGCAGCGCCACCAGAATCAGTGACCACTACTGGGACTGCATGCAGTCTGGTCAGGCAGCATGGAAACCACCCAGTAATAGGATGTGGGATCAATTCTCAAGGGCCACTCAGAAAACGTCCAGTGGCAAAAGCCAGGGGTGTTAGTAAGGACAGGGGTGTGTTACTGTGCAGTGGCCATTACAGTTGGGTAAGGGAAATGGTCTCCTCAGGCCACAGGGTGAACCAGTTTGAGCTGGGAAGGAGGCTGCCAGGTGTTTGCCAGGAGGTCTCTCCATCTTGCGAAGGCTACAAACGCCATTGATAAAATAGCAGCAGCAGGAAGAAGCCTTGAATTTGTAATGTTTTTTTTAATTCACTTGTAGGATGAGGACACCACTGGTCGAGCCAGCATTTGTTGCCCATTCCTAGATTTTCTTGAAAAAGGTGGTGGAGAGCTGCCTTCCTGAAACACAGCAGTTCATGTGCTAAATGGCCACCTAAGTGGCTCAGGTCTGCTACTTTGCCAACATTGCTGGATTCTCTCAGGTGCAGCGCTCTCTACGTACATTGCTTTGGGATGACCATATCAAAACGTGGGTATGTTCATGAATAAAAATAGCACCCATTTAGTCAATATCCAAGTCATCAATCATCATTGCTACCACAACTTAGAGGTCTGCTCCAGGCAGCCTGGGAGAGGCCATGATGCCTGTATCCTTGGAATTTCTCAATTCCCTGTTTCATTTAAAGGATCAGATGCTTACAAGGATGACTGCTGGGAGACAAGGCCTACCCTCCGCAATCATGACTGACGACTCCATTATATAAACCCCTGACTGGGATGCAGTGCGGGTACAGTGCAGGCCATTCTTCCATCAAGGGATAGGCCTCCTGACAATGGGAATTCCGATGCTTGAATCAATTATTGGGGAGGCTTGCAGTACACAGAGTTCAGACAGAGCATGTTGCATAATCTTAGTGTGGTGCATCTGCACTATGGGAGCAGGCAAAGATTGGATGTGACAGACGCTGAAGAGCTGGGAGAATGACAACAGTTGTCCAAGGAGGAAGACAAAGACATTGAGCAGAATAAACCTCATCCTCACCATGGTATAATGGACATGTGTTAGGTGGCATGGTGGCTAAGTGGTTTGCACTACTACCTCACAGTGCCAGGGACCCGGATTTGATTCCTGTCTCGGGTGACTGTCTGTGTGGAGTTTGCACATTTTCCCTGTGTCTGTGTGGGTTTCCTCGCGCAGCCCAAAGATGTGCAGGTTAGTTGAATTGGCCATGCTAAATTGTCCATAGTGTTAGGTGCATTAGTCAGAGGGAAATGGGTCTGGGTGGGTTGCTCTTCGGAGGGTCAGTGAGGACTTGTTGGGCCAAAGGGCCTGTTTCCATACTGTAGGGAATCTAATCTCAACAACAAGGTAGGCAGGACGCATGTTTGCTATAAACATTTTGTTGCAAGTAACTGCGATTCACTCCCTGATGTGGAAGACACATGGGCACTGCACTGAGCCAGCTGGTAACATCAGTCCACGGTCCTCTGGCAATCTAGGGTAAAGAGGATAGCCCTTCTCTTCACTACCCAGTCCACCCGTACTCCAGGTCCCTGCTGGCAAAGCAGTGTGCCAATTGGCTCTTTTGGACATGGCAATGAACAGCAACACACTGTGAAAGGCAATTCCTGGCATGTAGCATTTATAATCGTGTCCAGTTGATGTTTAAATATGGGATCAGAAGTGTGAAAACCACAAGGTTCAAACTCTTGTGAGCATTTCCAGCTCATTTGCACATTAGCAAGTTTATAGTATGCATCATACCAGAGACTGTTAAGAGGACCAGCCCTTCAGTCTGACTTCTTTGACATCTTTAGTTACTGTCCCCACCAGTCATCAGGACACCATCCCAGTGGAATGTGCTTCTGGTGCTGTCAGTGTGAATCCTTTCAGACTCAAATACAACTGTGTGCAGCTCTGTCTTTCCGATCAGACACTAAGCCGAGATCCTGCCTACCCTCAGCTGGATGTAAAAAATCACATGTACAATGTTTGAAGAACAGAGAAGTTTTCATGGGTGTCAAGAATTATCCCTCAACTAATACTGTTGAAGAGAAGATTTGGTCATTTTTACTTTGCTGTCTATATGAGTTTGCTATATGTGCTAAGTGGCTAATATGCTTCCCATGTTGGGAAGTACTTTCAAAGTACTTTGTTGGCTCTAAAGAGCTTTGGGACTGAGGTTCTGAAAGACACTATACAAATCTCAAATTTATATGCAAACTAGATAGGTAGAGCAAATTAAAATCCTTTGAGGCTGCTATTTTAGCACCAACATTACTTTTCTTTTGACTTATAGTCCTCCTAGGACTTTAGTCATTTCTTTTGTCTTGGTAGTAATTACAGCCTGACTGCTTATTTTTTGGAGAGGGATGATGAATGTCTTATATTACACAGATATTGAAATCACACAATCTACAGAACAGTGGCTCAAGAGACAGTAAAATTCCCATACAATTGCTTAGAAGATGAAAAGTCTTGTTCCGAATGTATGCCACAGGAGTCTGGCACAGAAATGACAGACCAAATGGACTCTTCTGAACCATAAATCTTTCTATATTTTGATGACTCTGTCGCTTTTTATCCTAAGTCATTGGTGACTTATTGTGCTTATCGATAAAGTTTGTGAAAGTGTATCAACAAGAACGCGAGTAATGTGTTTTAAAAAGTTTATTAAAGATCTGAGTTGACGGAATTTGTCAGAAATATGAAACCCATGCTAAATAATTCACATGCATGCAACCTTTGCAAAATATTGCATTTTTAAAGCATTTGCAAAACTGAATACAATGATATCTTATCTGAATGCAAAGACAGAGCTGTGAAGCTCAGTTAACTGATTCAAAATCATAGGCATCAGGGCAAATTGCCACCTCCTGGCTTCTAATGGCCTTAAGGAGGTTTGGAAAGAGGTGTTGGAAAGGAAATTACCTTCAACCAATTCTTATATTCATCAAATTGATTTGAAGTCACAATTTTAAAAAGTTCTGGTTTGTTATTAGCCATTCAGAAATAAGGTGACTTTACGAACATTTGAGTCGACCATAGAACCACAGAATCCCTACAGTTTGGAAACAGACCATTTGGCCCAACAAGTCCACACCAATCCTCCAAAGTGTATCCTGCCCAAATTTGAATTCAATAAAAATATCTGGAATTAGGAATCTAATGATGACCATGAAACCATTGTCGATTGTCGGAATAACCCATCTGGTTCACTAATCTGGCTAACCACTGAGCCACCATGCCACCCCTGGGCTTGAAGCAATTCTCTGGCATGTCTCTGTTTTGCCTGTGCCATGATGGTTACATTGTCCCTGTTGAATTTGTGTCCTTTGTTGTCTGTGTGGTTGGAAATGAGAGAGTACTGGTGGTGTCTGGTAGTGGCGAGTGATCGTGCACTTAGATAGTCAGTTATCTTCCTGTTTGTCCTATGTCGTGTTTTTCACAATCTTTGTAGTATATGTTGTAGATAACGTTCATCCTGTTGGGTATGGGTGTTGGGTCTTTAAACTTTGAGAAGAGCTGGTGAAAGGTATTTACAGTTTATGGGCCCCTATGATTCCTAGGGTTCTGAGTAGTCGGGTGGTTATCTCTGATATTTCTTTGATGTACGGTATGGTCACTGTCGCTTCTGGTCATGTAATGCTTTCTTCTTTAGGTTTGTTCCGTAAGTATCAGAGGATAGTGCTCTTGGGATACCCATTTCATTTAATTCCCTTGAATAGGCATTCCTGTTTCTCCTTCTGGAGTTCTGGGTTGCTGCAGTGTGTTCTTGTCCATTTAAATAGCGTTTTGATGCAGCTTCGTTTGTGGGTGCTGGGGAGGTTGCTGTTATAGTTCAGTATCTGGTCAATATGGGTATTCTTCCTGTACACACTGGTCTGGAGTTCACCATTAGGTGTGCCCTCCATTAATACATCCAGGAAGAAGAAGACTCTGCTGTTGTATTCCTCTTCTTTTGTGAACTTTATTCCAGGGAGGATATTATTGATGAGGTGGTGGGTTTCTTCTAGATGCGCACATTTCATGATGACAAAGGTATCATCTACATACCGGATCCAGAGTTTAGGTTGGTTAATGGGGAGGGCTGTCCATTACTGCTTCTGCTATCAGTCCTGATACTGGGGACCCCATCAATGTGCTGTTGATTTGTCTGTACACTTGTCCATTGAATGTAAAGTAAGTAGTGAGGTATAGGTCTAGTTGTTTTAACATGCTATTCTTGTTAATGCTGCCAGTGTCATCGGGTATCCTAGTAACCGTTTCGTCCAATAATGTGGCAATGGTACATTAGCCAGGTCGATGTTTATAAATGTGAAGCTCGCTGTTATATCAGATGAAATCATTATTTTGTCCTCCTGTATTGTGGTGTTTCTGATGATGTTAAGGAACTCCTGGGAGGAGTGAATGGGGTGTTTGGAGAATTCTATTTGGTGTTTTAGTCTTGCTTGCAGTTCCTTGGCTAGCCTGTATGAAGGCATCCCTAGGAGTGATATAATCGGTCTGAGGGGGGCTCCTGCTTTGTGAACCTTGATTGTCCATAGAATCGGGATGTGTTGGGTCAGCTTTGTGATGTCTCCTGCACTGTGTAGTTGCTTTAGTGTCACTGTAATCCTATTCTTGAGTTGTGGGGTCAGGTCTATTACCGCACAAAGAACGAAGGACACAAATTCAATTGGGACATCCTAACACAGGCAAAACAGACACAGGCCAGGGAATTCCTTGAAGCCTGGCACTCCAACCGGAACTCAATCAATAATCACATTGAACTGGATCCCATATACAAACCACTCAGATACAGAGCCAGAAGTACCAACAAACAGAGACACATAAATACCAGGCAGGATAGACCAACACTTGAGCGAAGACGCATTGACAATGTCACCTAGCGAGGCGACAAAATGTCTGCAGAAAACCACACCAGTTCAGCGGACGAGTCCACGAGCTCACTCTCATTCCTGGTTATCCTCCCTGTCTCATTCCCAGTTTACTCTGACCCTCTCATTTCTAGTTTATGCTCCCCCTCTCATTCCCAGTTTAACCTCAACCCCCCCCCCCCCATTTCTAGTTTATCCTCCCCCTCTTGTTCCCAGTTTATCCACCCCCTCTCATTCCCAGTTTACCCTCCCCCTCTCATTCTCGGTTAACCCTGACCCTCTCATTCCAATTTTATCCTCCCCCTCTCACTCCCAGTTTAATCTCAAACCTCTCCCCCCACACTTCTGGTTTACCTTCCCCCTCTCATTCCCAGTTTATCCTGACCCTCTCATTCCCAGTTTATCCTGACCCTCTCATTCCCAGTTTGTCTGAGTCATCTGGCTGTTATCTGTTCCAAGCTGATATTTATTCCAGTAGCACATACAGCTTGTGCCCAGAATGTGGAACAATTATTTCATTGCTTCTGAGGGATGAGAATATTATTCATCGTACAGCATTATTCCTGAGATGAGCCCTGGGCTTATTTATAGCAATGTCCAATATTTTTGAATGTATTGTGTTATCAATAACCTCTGATACAAAGCCAAGGATGTATGTAATATTCATTTTGAAGTTAAAAACTAAATTTATTGGCAGCTGGAAACAGTACTAAACACTCACAATGTATATGATCAAAGCAATTTTTAATTCAGCCACTTTCAGTACACTTGTAAAATATTTTACTCCCAGTGCCACTAATCAATAATGTTACACTGCCTACGACTTGAATTTTAAATGTTGAACATAAATGTATTAACCAGCACTTAACAATCAATGAGTACAAAATATATAATTGCTTACACGACATTGAATTCTCAGAATAATGCATTCCATCTGCAGGTGAGTTAATGGTGTATTCAATTACTTGAGCTAAAATAGTAATCTAACTTAGCTCAGACAACTTGACTTCTCTGATTCCATTTCTGGGGATAGGCTGTTCACCAATATCCATTGAAAGCTCACTGACTCCCACAGTTATCTTGGCTACATCTCCTCACACCCTGATTGCTGCAGAGATTCCATTCCATTTTCCCAGTTTCTCTGTCTTTGTCACATCTATTCTGACGATGCCTCCCTTTCCCTCAGGACCTCCGACATGATCTCTATTCTCAACTGAAATTCCCTTTCCCCATCCCCTGCCATCGTGCTGGGACCTTCAGCCATGTTCGATATATCTCCTGCACTTCTGCATTCACCCCTTCCCCTCCTTCCCATTCACCAATAGTGTTCCACTTGATGCCATTTTCCACCCACTAGTCAACACAGTCAAAGGATCAATCTCTATCACTTCTACCACCTCCAGCATGGTACTACTATAACTTCCCCTCTATTCTGCAGGGACTAATCCCTTTGCAACAACCTTTCCTCCCTTCCATCACTCCCTCACTCCTCAGTGGAACCTTCCCATGAAATCACAGAAGGTGTAAAAGACTCATCCATTCACCTCCTTCCCCATCACTGTCCAAGGCACCAACTACATCTTCCAGGTGGAGTGGCATTTTAATCAAAAAAAAACCCTCAGATGCTGGAAATTCAAAACAAAAACAGAAATTGCTGGAGAAACTCAGCATGTCTGGCAGCATCTATGGAGAGAAAGCAGAACTAGTGTCCTTTTCTGAAGAAGGGTCACTTGATCCAAGATGTTAACTCTGCTTTCTCATCAGAGGTGCTGTCAGATCTGCTGAGTTTCTTTAGTTATTTCTGCATTTCGAGTGCCTTAATTGTACTTCTTTCAACCTAATTTACTGCATTCTGCTCACAATGCAGTCTACATTGGCAACATCACCAAGTGACCAAGAGAGCAGGGGAATGACATTTTTGATTAGAGATAACATTACGGCTGTACTTAGGGAGGATATTCCTGGGAATATGTCCAGTGAAGTTGTTTGGGTCACACTGAGAAATAAGAGGGGGAATGATCACCTTATTGGGATTGTACTACAATGCCCCCAGTAGTCAGTGGGAAATGGAGAAGTAAATTTGTAAGGAGATCTCTTTATTAATAATAAGATGGTTAAGGTAGGTGATTTTAGCTTTCCAAACATAGACCGAGTGATGGGGTAAAATTTAAAAGGGACCTAAGGGGAAACATTTTCCACGCAGAGAGTGGTGCATGTATGGAATGAGTTACCAGAGGAAGTGGTGGAGGCTGGTTCAATTGCAATATTTAAAAGGCATCTGGATTGGTATATGAATAGGAAGAGTTCAGAGAGATGAGGGTCAAATGCTGGCAAATGGGACAAGGTTAATTTAGGATATCTGGTCAGCATGGAAGAGTTGGACTGAAGGGTCTGTTTCGGTGCTGTACATCTCTATGACTCTATGACACTACTGCCAATACAATTGAATTGATTAAACTACATATGTTTATGAATTGAATGTATTTATAAGCACTCTATTAATCTCAGCTCATTACTGTTTTATTTAATTGTGAAAAGGAGATATTAAGTTAAATCTACTCTGCCTCAACATTTCAATTAAGTGTGATTTGATTGAATAAAATCATCTTGCTTCCCAAGCAGATAGTATACCAGGGCACCTTGATGACCCTCTCCTGAAAACCTCTTGGTGGTTTCTCAGATTGAATACCTCCAGGATGCTTGCTATGTGTTATGAAAACTTTAAAAGTCTTGATGTCTCACTTACGCTCACTTACGAAATACACCAAAGGCGTTTATTTCTAAATCACTTTCGATGACCGTGGTCAAATATGAACTGTGGGACCAAGTCAAGGACATTTCATGGCTGATAGGAGAAAGGAAGAGTCATCTGATGGGACAGTGTGTACCAGTTCCTGTGTTCATTTGCAATTAACCAGCTTGTGCCTCTACAGATGATTTTTGGTGAATTTTCCTTTGTGCTTAATAGTCCATTTATGGAGCTGATCAGTTCCTGTGCTGTTCAAAGACTTTAATGTACCAGAGCCCTTGGAGGGAATGAACTTCATAACTCACACATTGCAATTCCTTTGGTAGTATCTTTTCATAAAACCCCTTACTAATAGTTCCTTTAATTCGCAAATTATGAGAGAGTAAATTGACAGCCAAAATGTTGTTATGCTTATTGGGTGTAGTTAATTTGTACCCATGAATATAAATTCAAGATGGTCACAGATTCTACCTGATTAGAGGGAAATTAAAATGGTCACAGAGAATGATTACAGATTTAACAGTTGAGAAAAGAAAATAATAACTTAAAAAACACCAGCTGCTTATTAAATTCATCCAGCAATTAAACTCTTCACAGATATCTAGCATGAAAATGCTCTAATATGTTATTTACTTGCGACAAGTAAACAACTTTCCAATATCTGTCTCAAATATGCTATTAACCGTGGTCATAGAATCACCAGAAGTATCTGAGTCTAGTAGTTTTGTTATGATAATTGTAAAATTGAATTATAGTTTTCAACTTCCATCATTTGATTTTATTACCTCAACCTTTTTGTAGACTAAAACAGTTTATAAAAAGAGGAAAACTTTTGGCTTAAGAGGGCTGCAGCGATCACCTGATCAGATGAGACAAGCTTCAGGAATGATCAAGAAACAAGACCTAGTCTGAAATGAAATTAACATTTCATCAAAATGACTGAAACCATCCCCCCCACCAGATGCTTCAATCCGTACTCCCTGTTTGATTTACATTTATATTTATTGAGATGAAAGTCTCAGCCACAGATTATCTAGCTTGAAATAAAACAATGAAGGCAGTCACAGGAATGTACAAATGAACTGCATCTTTGGCTTTTCAGCAGAAGGAAGAATGGGTTTATAACTGTGGAACTGGAAGACCGTCTCCTTAATTTCTCTCAGCATCTCAACAAAAAGCACTGGTGATAAAGCAAACATCCAATCAAAGGTATCAACAAAGTTTGTGATTACTGAGGGTACAGGTCATCAAGGAATCAACCATGGTTTCCAGTTAAAACACCTCAAGGACTCCCAGGATTTTTGAAAACCGTGTATTCATCATTTCGTTTTTGTAATAGACCTTCACTCCTTTCTAAACTTTATATCTGCATTTATGAGTTGTAACATTGTTACTTCCTAGAATTTTTCTTCAGGTTAGTAAGTAATGAGATAAGTTTTCTTGAGTGCAAGAAAAACAGTCATTAGTTCCTCCATTTTTGAACTGGCAAACTAAATTTCAATTGAAGTGTGATATAGCAGCGTACTAAAAAGAATGTAAATTCTTCAACAAAAGAAGAACTTGCTAGAGAAACTCAGCAGGTCTGGTGGCATCTGTGAAGAGGCAGCAGAGTTAAGATTTCAAGTCCAGTGACCCTTCTTCAAAATCTTCATTAGTCCAACCAAGAGAGGTTATAAAGCAGGATGTTTACTCACCTGGCTGTAATAGGTTATATATTCTACCTGCAACAAATTATCAAATTCTTTTGCTCCCTCTCCGAGTTTTCTGCCCTTTGACTGCAGTGCAGGTCTTCAAAGTGTTTTGAATCACCAACTGGCTCAGTTTGTAAGATTTGTAATCGATAGGTAATCGCTGACAATAAAACTGGTAAAATTGTAATGTGAGAGATTTGAAACAGGAACTAAGATGGTAAGTAGACCTTGTCAAATCACTCTATTTTAAAATCTTTTGCAGAAAAATATATATATTCTGGGGAACAGCATTAGCATGAAGACAACTACAACCCAATTTGAAAATCATAATGGAATAAATGACTTGTTAATTTATTATTGATGGAGAAAAAAATGTTGACTGGGTCACTAAATGCTCTGCTCTTAAAGATAACTTCAAACATTCACCTGAACAGATGGCTTTTTGCCTGAAATATTTCATTTGAAGCATGATATCTCCCTTTATATCACTGTACTCTAATAAACATGGGCCAAAGACGTCAGGCTTAATGGAATGATATCCCAAACGCAAGCTGAAAGTATCGGGACGCAATGACTCAGTTAAGATCTAACATTTAGAAGTTCTTCGATGAAATTTGCCAATTTTCAAGGTGCATATGAAAAGACTATCTAAAACTAAATGATTCTTTACCAGGAATATCGCAGCCGAGGTTTTCTGCTGAAATGAATAAGCCACTCCTAGAACCAAACAGCAGATTCAAAACCATTAAAATTGTCTGAAGAGTAGTATTGGTAGGAGAGACTGCTATCAGTCAATATGTAAAGAATACAGAAAGTCTGAACTACATTTCAATTGATAGAGAACTGAAGGTAACATCCAGAATTATTTAAGAACCCATTAAGTACCACAGCAAGTGGATTTAAATCAAAATCAGAAATTGCTGAAGAAACTCAGCAGCATTTGTGGAGAGAAAACAGAATTGATGTTTCAGGTCCGGTGACCCTTCAGAACTCTTCTGCTGAGTTTCTCCAGCAATTTCTGTTAATGTTTCAGAATCCAGGGGGAGCTGGCAAAATGGATACACAATTGGCTTAATGGTAGGAAGCAGAGGGTAATAGTGGAAGGATGCTTGTTGGACTGGAGGCCTATGACTCGTGGAGTGCCTCAGGGGTCGGTGCTGAGCCTATTACTGTTTGTTACCTATATCAATGATTTGGATGAGTGTGTACAAGATATGAGTAATAAGTTTGCAGATGACACTAAAACAAGCGGTATTGTGGAAGGTTATCAGAAATTGCAGCAGGACCTTGATCAGCTGGGGAAGTGGGCTGAGAAATGGCAAATGGAGTTTAATACAGGTAAGTATGAGGACTTGCATTTTGGGAAGTCAAATCAAGATAGGAGTTTCATTGTGAATGGTAGGGCCTTAAGGAGTGTAGTGGAACAGAGGGATCTTGGAGTTTGGGTGCACACTTCTCTGAAAATAGAGTCACAGGTAGCCAGGGCAGTGAAGAAGGCTTTTAGCACACTGGCCTTCATCAGTCAGGGCATTGAGTATCGAAGTTGGGAAGTTGTGTTGCAGTTGTACAGGATGTTGGTGAGGCCACACTTGGAGTATTGTGTTCAGTTTTGGTCACCTTGCTATAGGAAAGATGTTATTAAACTGGAAAGAGTGCAGAAGAAATTTACAAGGATGTGGCGAGGACTCAATGGTTTGAGTTACGGGGAAAGGTTGGACAAGCTTGGATTTTTATCTTTAGAGCGTAGGAAACTGAAGGGGAATCTCATAGAAGTGTATAAGGTCATGAGAGGCTTGGATAGGGTGAATGCACTCTGTCTTTTTCACAGGGTTGGGGAATTGAGGATTAGAGGACATCAGTTTGAGGTTAGAAGGGAAAGAATAAAAGGGAGCCTGAGGGGCTTTTTTTTTAAAACACAGAGAGCGGTAAGTATATGGACTGAGTTACCACTGGAAGTTGTTGAGACAGTTGGATTGAAAGGATTGAGCCAAATGCAGGGAAGTGGGGTGAGCATAGATAGACATGTTGGTCAGCATGGAGCAGTTTGGGCTAAATGGCCTGTCTCCATGCTGTCGGACTCAATGTCTCTATTTCAGCATCCACAGTTCTTTGTGTTATAGAAAGGGATTTGAATGTCTATCTGGACTAGATAAGCTAAATATCCTTCTTCATGTATAGGTTACATAATTATGAGTAGGATGGTTGCTTTACCTGTTGTAATCTTTGAATACATCATATAATTCCTTAACTATCACATATCGTGGCACAGTGGCTAGCACTGCTGCCTCACAGCACCAGGGACTGGGTTCAATTCCAGCCTTGGGTGACTGTGTGGAGTTTGCACATTCTCCTGGTGTCTGTGTGGGTTTCCTCCCACAATCCAAAGATGTGCAGGTCAGGTGAATTGGCTGTGGGAAATTGCCCATAGTGTTGAGGGATGTGTAGATTAGGTGCATTAGTCAGGGATAAATATCGGGGAATGGGTCTGGGTAGGTTGCTCTTTGGAAGGTCAGTGTGAACGTTTTTGGGACAAAGGGTCTGTTTCCACACTCTAGGGATTCTATAACATCTATTCAATCATGTCTTTGCTTGCCACAAACCAATGTCATTTTCTCATGACAAGCATAAGTTGCAATGTCCTAATGATTATTTTTTATGAAGTCATAAAGTCTAATTGATTAGTAGGCTCTCACCTTGAGGTACAGGCTCATTACTGTAGGTGACAGCAGTTTAAAGATTGATGGAGACTTATAAGTAATTAGATGAAGGTCAAGGTGTTTGCAATGATCCATTGGTAGCACTCAGTTCCTTGATCAATCCAACTCCAGACAGCTGAGTAAAATTTAGAATCAATCCAACTCCAGTGAAAGTTTGACAGAATGATGTCTTTTGGATGAGAAATTAAATAGAGGTATCAGTGCCTCTCAGTAAAAGTAAATAATCCCACAGGACTATTCAAAGGGTAACTTGGTCAACTTTATGCAAAAACCAAACCCTGAAACATCTGACCATCACCAGATTCCTGTTTGTGGGATATTGCAGGCTGCACAGCTAAGTGGTATGTGCAGTAAAGAGTTATTGATCAAGGATCAGCATTGTTTTTGATATGAACCTTTGGAAGAGTCCAAATGGAGTTTCTACTTCGCATTTTTCATCAGATTGGGTACAAATGTGTTAAATGTTTTGGATACTTGGTACAAATTATTCATCAATTGCAATTTAGAGGCAGTCTCTGATGCTCTGAAATGCTTTGCTGCAATTTTGGAAAATGACTGTTAAGTGTTTCTTATTTTTAGAAACTGCTACCAAGTGCCATATAATAGTGAAGTGGGACAGTGATTATGCACCATTTCAGTAGATCTCATTAGTACCATGATTGAAAATAGTTCACCTATTGGTGATTTTGCAACTTGTACTCAATGGATCTTTTTTTTTCAAATGATGAATGAATTACCATGGCTTTTGTTGATCTGATTAATGGACCTGTCTGAGTGCAATGAACAGAGAGATAAGTGTAGCTTAAAAAAACTATTGTATTAATCATTTGTCAAAAAATTTCAAATTAATGTCTGGAAAATGAAAATAGTGAACCTTTGCTGCTAGAATTGGTACTTCCAATCCTATTGCAACTCATTCCAAATCAGTTTTGACTAATGTTCTCTAAGCAGGAGTCCTCCCTTGTTTTTATTAGGGATCTGGGGTGGAGGGTGTTCCATATAGCAGTTCCTTATAACCACAGATTGCAGGAGGTCACTGGCTCCCAGTAAATTGGTTATTTTGCAGTGCTGTGGAGTCAATGCACTATGTAGGTTTTGGTTGTGGGTGTTTGCACTCCCTTTTTTGAAAAACCTTCTGTTGTGTTTTTGGTTGCACTTCTGTGTCATGCTCATCTTTGAGCACTCGGTGCAGAATGGGCAGGCAGATCAGAGGATCTCCTCGTGGGTCTGCTCCTGGGGCAGGCCAGGCTGACAGTAAACAGGTCCTGGCAACAGGCCATGGATGGAGGGCATCTCTGCTGACTGCCTGCCCCTCTTCCATGGTTAAGTCCGAGCCTGGGTTTCATTGGAGGGAGGAGCACACAGTGTCCACCAATGCTCACTATGCCTTTAGGGGGCGGTGGGGACTGTGGGGAATAAAATGCTTTATTCCCCTTTCCAAATCTATTTTGATTTAGTGCCCTCTTACTCTCCCGAAACACTCCTTCACATTTTAATGACAGCATTGCCCTCAAAAGGCTTTGCTTGTTAATGTTCAATTGGCGATATGGGTGGTGGAAAAATGAATAATCAAGTATATTCACAATGATGTCTTTTTACTGTGTTATTGTAAACATTATACACAGCCACAGGGACTCAGGGAAACATATAAGCATTACTGCTGGGCTCTCTTGTGTGCAGTGGTAATAAAAACACTCTAATTTGGCATTGGGTACAATGGTACCAGATATTCTATCAATAATGATGCCACCTTCTTACTGAAGTTAGTCCATGTAAAGTTCGAAGTATGTTTAGAGGCATAGAGTCCTAGAGATATACAGTACAGAAACAAACCCTTTGGTCCAATTCTTCCGTGCCAACCAGATATCCTAATCTAATTTACACCCATTTGCCAGCACTTGGCCCATATCCCTCCAAACCCTTCCTATTCATATACCCATCCAGATGCCTTGTAAATGTTGTTAACTGTACCGGCCTCTGCCACTTCCTCTGGCAGCTTATTCCATATACTTTTCACGGACATTAATGCCATCGATCAAATTATACTCCATAAACTTAAATTCTTCACCGCATGGTGGACCATTAGTCATTCAGGTCAATAATCTTAAGTGGAATGTGATAAATAATTATGCAAATTTCTGTCTTTTGAAATAAATTACCAAAATTGATGCCCCTCGTTTGAGAACTAAATTCTATCCATTTCCTTAACCAACTCAGAATTTCTGTTGCTTGACTTTGAGGACCAGAAAGGCATTGGAAACTTTTTAGAAAAACAGAGTCAGATCTTTTTGTGCTGTGATTAGTCTGATCATCCCTCAAACAGGAGCCATTCACAGCATTGACGTCCAATTGCAGATGTTGCTGCTGTGCAGGGGTCGGGGGTCTGCGCAGCTAGTAAGAAAATTCGAGAGAACATTGTCATACCAATTACCATGAATGGAACATCAGAGTGGCTGCTGCAGCTTAGAGGGAACATTGCCAAGTAGTCACATCTCCAGCAGTGCTTGTAATGTCTTCTGCACTCTCCAAACTGAGTCATTGTTGTTTTATAAGGGATAGGATCATGCAATAAAAGAGTCAGAAAAGTAACCAATAATGTTTATTATCACAGGCTCATGTATAAGCAACATTGATAGGTTCTGTATCAGAATCCTATCAACATCCTTGGGTTTACCATTGACCAGAAACTGAACTGGACCAATCATATAAATAAGTTAACCACAAGAATCAGAGGTTGGGAATTCTACAGCAGATAATTCTCTTTCTGACATCCTAAAGTCTATCCAACATCTAAAAGGCACAAGTCAGACATGCAATTGAATACTGCTCACTCATCTCAATGAGTGCAGTTCCAGCAACACTTAAGAAGCTTGACATAATCAGGACAGAGCAACCTACTTCACTGGCACCTCCTGCATCACCTTCAATGGTTGCCTCTTTCATTACTGACCTTTAGACCATAAGAATTAGAACCAGAATCCAACCCCTCAAACCTGCTCTGCCATTCATAGGATTATGGCTGATACAACGCTCCTCATGTCCACTTTCCTGCCCTTTATGGTAGCAGTTATAACATCCATAACATGCACTGCAGTAAATCACCAAGGCTCCCTTCAAATCTGGAACTTTGACCACTGAGAAAGGTAAGGGCAGCAGATGCATGGGACCATCACCACCTACAAGTTCCCATCCATGCCACACAACATCCTGTTTCTTCACTACAGCCAGGTCAAACTCCTGAAACCCCCTTCTTAACAACACTGAGTGCCCACACACCAAAAGGACTCTGTCGTGGTTCAAGGCCACTCACTACCACATTGTTTGGGGCAATCAAGATGGGCAAAAAAAGTACTGGCATAGCCAGTGACCCTACCACCAATGAAGAAATTTTAAAATTTGTGTTGAAGTTGCCATTGTTCAAGATAATTTTACACTGGGCATGAAGCCCAATGTGCCTCAATGTGCCAGCTAGCTGAAACAGTTCCCTTGTTACTCCCTTGTTGCTTCACAATTTAACCAAGGCATACAGTTTTCTTTTCCTCAAGTATTGATCCTTTAAAAAGTTAATACTGAATATGCTTCCAACTCTCTCAACTTGTGGCAATAAAAAAACCCACCCCGTTTGATTCTTCTGCCAATTATCTTAAAGTTTCCTTAACCTACCTTCTCTGCTCACAAATGAATAATACCAGCCTCCTGTCTCTCCACGCAACTGAATTTTAGATCAATTCTGTTATCCATTTCATCTTACGATGTCTGCCATTAATACATCTTGAGACAATGACAAGGAACCAAAGTGCATCATGTCCACGATTAGATAGTTCAAAGTGAGCATTTTAAATATGGTCCAGAGTAGACTATTCCCAATTGTCTATTGAATAACAGGGTGCAGAATTGAGTCAAATTCGTTTTAGCTTATTTTGTAAAAAGTCCATCACAATTCAAATTTATTACTTTTCTTCCTCCCCAGAAATTATTAGTCTACTTAAGTGCATTGTAAAACTAAATTAAATGTACAGTTTTAAAAAAGGCTACACATGCACAATTTTATTATGTAATGAAACCTGTAACAATTCACAATAAATACAATGAAGTCCTAGTTTCATCCAAGAAGCCTGTGAGGGCCCCTATCAGAGATTGCCAATCTTATTTGGATATATTCCTGGAAATCCCACCACATGACCTCACATCCCTAACAGCCACATCAACACCGAACATTTTCAATTATAAAAATACTGGCAAAGAAAATGAAGTTACATTTCAGTGTCAAAGAGATTAATTGTCAATTCCTGATGTCTCTGGGACCCTCTTTGTTCATCTTCTGGTGTCCTCTTTGAACTTAACCTGAAAAGCAGTAGAGTTAGTTAGTTCTACTGACAGACCCTCGAGTCAATTAATGTAGGGAAGTGGGGTCCATCAGAGGGAAAACACAGTGGAGCAAATGGATATTGATGTGAATCGGAAACCTAGATAATAAAAGCCAAAAGCTTTTCAGGTAGTTAGTCTGCAGCAGGTGGAAAAGAGGAATAAGTTCAACTTGCCCAAAAGAGGTACAAGCAGCTGCTTTTTTGAGGTGTTTTAGGTGTTGGAGGTGATTTCCTCAAATTCCAGGAGCAGCAATTACTGTTTCATATGCTGTTGCATTGTTTTGGAACTTTGGAAAGAAAATGTCAAAACAACAGCAGTTTTAAAAATGGAGAGGTACAGACAAAGGAAACACATGGTGACGTCAGTGCAGGAGAGAGAGAGAGAGAGAAAGAAACTGACACCACAGTGAATCTGCACAGTTATTGCCTTTGCTGTTTGAATTCATGTATTGCTGGACATTGGAATACATCCGGGAAAATTAACAAACAGTGAAATTCACAGCTGATCTTGGAGGAACTGTTTGGGTGAAGTCACAGCACAGAAACAGATAAGTGAATTGTTTTAAGTGTGGCCTACAGAAAGTCTGCAGTAGTGAGTAGAGTGGGTTCATTCTTGATTATAGTTTTTAGAGATATGTCTCTTGATTAAACTTAAAATATAAGCCATAACTATTAATTTAACCTGGAGCAGTGTTTTGTAGAGGAATAAGACGGTGTTATTTTCTGGGTCTGTAGATTGTGAAGGAGCAAAAATGGCCTTTAGTAGAGTGATATGCTCATCTTCTTGGATGTGGGAGTTTAGGGAGAGTTTACGGGTTATTGTGGATTATATCTGCAATAAATGCTGTTAGTTTCGAATCCTATCAGATTGAAAGGATTGGTTGGAGTAACAGTTAGAGGCAATGAAGAATTTGCAACACCAACGGTATGTGATGGATGACAGTTATTGGAAGAGGGAAAAGTCGCAGATACAGTCATATAGATGGGTTAACTCCAGGAAAGGTAAGAGAGGTAGGCAGTTAGTGCAGGAGTCTTCTGTGGCTATCCCCATTTCAAACAATTGTGCTGTTTTGGAAAATGTAGGGGGTGATCAATTCACAGGGAAACATAGCACGAACAGCCAAGTTTCTGGTATTGAGACTGGCTCGAATGCAGTGAGGGGTACATTGAATTCCAAGAGATCAATTGTGTTAGGGGATTCTCTAGTCCCAGGTACAGACAGACGTTTCTGTGGCCAGCTGCGAAAAGTCAGAATGGTGTGTTGCTTCCATGATGCCAGGATCAAGGGTACAGAATACTCCGAGAGGGTACAGAATATTCTCAAGGGGGAGAGGGGCCAGCAAGACGTCATTGTACACAGTGGAAGCAACAACATAAGAAGGGAAAAAGTTGAGATGCTGAAGGGAGATTACAGAGAGTTAGGCAGGAATTTAAAAAGGAGGTCCTCGTGAATAGTAATATCTGAATTACTAGATTCCAGTTAGTGAGAGCAGGAATAGGAGGATAGAGCAGATGAATGCATGGCTGAGGAGCTGGTGTATAGGAGAAGGATTCACATTTTTGGATCATTGGAATATCTTTTGGGGTAGAAGTGACCTGTACAAGAAGGACAAATTGGAAGGGGACTAACATACTGGCATGGAAATTTGCTAGAGCTGTTCAGGAGGATTTAAACTAGTAAGGTGGGGGGGGGGGGGGGGGGCAGGACCCAGGGAGATAGTGACGAAAGAGATCAATCAGAGACTGGTACAGTAGAGAATAGAAGCGAGTCAAACAGTCAGGGCAGGCAGGAACAAGGTAGGACTAATAAATTAAACTGCATTTATTTCAATGCAAGGGGCCTAACAGGGAAGGCAGATGAACTCAGGGCATGGTTAGGAACATGGGACTGGGATATCATAGCAATTACAGAAACATGGCTCAGGGATGGGGAGGACTGGCAGCTTAATGTTCCAGGATACAAATGCTACAGGAAGGATAGAAAGAGAGGCAAGAGATGGGGGGAGTGGCATTTTTGATAAGGGATAGCATTACAGCTGTGCTGAGGGAGGATATTCCCAGAAATACATCCAGGGAAGTTATTTGGATGGAACTGAGAAATAAGAAAGGGATGATTGCATTACTGGAATTGTATTATAAACCCCCTAATAATCAGAGGGAAATTGAGAAACAAATTTGTAAGGAGATCTCAGCTATCTATAAGAATAATAGGGTGGTTATGGTAGGGGAGTTTAACTTTCCAAACATAGATTGGGACTGCCATAGTGTTAAGGGTTTAGATGGAGAGGAATTTCTTAAGTGTGTACAAGAAAATGTTCTGATTCAGTATGTGGATGTACCTACTAGAGAAGGTGCAAAACTTGACCTACTCTTGGGAAATGAGGCAGGTCAGGTGACTGAGGTGTCAGTGGGGGAGCACTTTGGGGCCAGCGATCATAATTTTATTAGATTGAAAATAGTGATGAAAAAGGATAGCCCAGATCTAAAAGTTGAAGTTCTAAATTGGAGAAAGGCCAATTTTGACGGTATTAGGCAAGAACTTTCAAAAGCTGATTGGGGGCAGATGTTCGCAGGTAAAAGGACAGCTAGAAAATGGGAAGCCTTCAGAAATTAGATAACAAGAATCCAGAGACAGTATATTCCTGTTTGGGTGAAAGGGAAGGCTGGTAGGTATAGGGAATGCTGGATGACTAAAGAAATTGAGGGTTTGGTTAAGAAATAGAAGGAAGCATATGTTAGGTATAGACAGGATAGATCAAGTGAATCCTTAGAGTATAAAGGCAGTAGGAATATACTTGAGAGAAATCAGGAGGGCAAAACGGGGACATGAGATAGCTTTGGCAAATAGAATTAAGGAGAATCCAAAGGTTTTTTACAAATACATTAAGGACAAAAAGATAACTAGGGAGAGAATAAGGCCCCTCAAAGATCAGCAAGGCGGCCTTTGTGTGGAGCCACAGGAGAGGGGGGAGATACTAAACAAGTATTTTGCATCAGTATTTACTGTGGAAAAGGATATGGAAGATATAGACTGTAGGGAAATAGATGGTTACATCTTGAAAAATGTCCATATTACAGAGGAGGAAGTGCTGGATGTCTTGAAACAGGTAAAGGTGGATAAATCCCCAGGACCTGATCAGGTGTACCCGAGAACTCTGTGGGAAGCGAGAGAAGTGATTGCTGGGCCTCTTGCTGAGATATTTGTATCATCGATAGTCACAGGGGAGGTGCCGGAAGACTGGTGTCACTGTTTAAGAAGGGTGGTAAGGACAAACAGGGAACTATAGACCAGTGAGCCTGATGTCTGTGGTGGGCAAGTTGTTGGAGGGAATCCTGAGGGACAGGACGTACATGTATTTGGAAAGGCAAAGACTGATTAGGGATAGTCAACATGGCTTTGTGCATGGGAAATCATGTCTCACAGACATGATTGAGTTTTTTGAAGAAATAACAAAGAGCATTGATGATGGCAGAGTGGTAGATGTGATCTATATGGACTTCAGTAAAGCGTTTGACAAGGTTCCCCATGGGAGACTGATTAGCAAGGATAGATGTCACAGAATATAGGGAGAACTAGCCATTTGGATACCGAAGTGGCTCAGAGGATGGTAGTGGAGGGTTGTTTTTCAGACTGGAGGCCTGTGACCAGTGGAGTGCCACAAGGATCGGTGCTGGGTCCTCTACTTTTTTCATTTACATAAATGATTTGGATGCGAGCATAAGAGGTACAGTTAGTAAGTTTGCAGATGACACCAAAGTTGGAGGTGTAGTGCACAGCGAAGAGGGTTACCTCAGATTACAACAAGATCTGGACCAGATGGGCCAATGGGCTGAGAAGTGGCAGAGGGAGTTTAATTCAGATAAATGCGAGGTGCCGCATTTTGGGAAAGCAAATCTTAGCAGGACTTATACACTTAATGGTAAGGTCCTAGGGAGTGTTGCTGAACAAAAGAGATCTTGGAGTACAGGCTCATAGCTCCTTGAAAGTGGAGTTGCAGGTAGATAGGATAGTGAAGAAGGCATTTGGTATGGTTTCCTTTATTGGTCAGAGTATTGAGTACAGGAGTTGGGAGGTCATGTTGCGGCTATACAGGACATTGGTTAGGCCACTGTTGGAATATTGCGTGCAATTCTGGTCTCCTTCCTATCAGATGGGTGTTGTGAAACATGAAAGCATTCAGAAAAGATTTACAAGGATGTTGCCAGGGTTGAAGGATTTGAGCTACAGGGAGAGGCTGAAAAGGCTGGGGCTGTTTTCGCTGGAGCATCGGAGGCTGAGGGGTGACCTTATCGAGGTTTACAAAATCATGAGGGGCATGGATAGGATAAATAGACAAAGTGTTTTCCCTGGGGTTGGGGTGTCCAGAACTAGAGGGCATAGGTTTAGGGTGAGAGGGGAATGATATAAAAGAGACCTAACGGGCAACGTTTTCACGCAGAGGGTGGTACGTGTATGGAATGAGCCACCAGAGGAAATGGTGGGGGCTGGTACAATTGCAACATTTAAGAGGGATTTGGATGGGTATATGAATAGGAAGGGTTTGGAGGGATATGGGCTGTGTGCTGGCAGGTGGGACTAGATTGGGTTGGGATATCTGGTCGGCATGGACGGGTTGGACCGAAGGGTCTGTTTCCATGCTGTACATCTCTATGACTCTATGAACTGTGCACCATTTTGGTTCAGTTGGGACAGTGAAGAAGGGCAATAAGATAGGAAAGATTTCAACAGAACAGAGGTTTTAACCATCAGGAAAGATTGAACAGGCTGAGGCAGTAAGTGGCAAGTTAATGTCTTTAAAATTCGGAAGAAGCACAATAGACTTGATGTAGACAAGATGTGCATCTTGAACTACCTGGGAGAAAGAGCAAACAGCATGTTGACAAATGGCAAAGTTGTGAAGGCCTTTGTAGTGACCTCAGCAGTACATGAATTGAACTCACGCTGTTGGCATCACTCTGTAGACTGCCCTTCCCCATAGAATTTACAAGACAGTGGCATCAATATGCCTATCAGAATTGTCATTACAGAGGTATGGCTACAGTGCGACAGAGACTGGGGACTAAATATTAAAGGTTTATAAGCACTTAGGAAGAATAGGCAAAAAGGAAAAGGATATGGGGTAGTGCTGGTAATAATAGATGGGATCCATGCATTAGTGAGAGAGCATCTCTAATCAGAAGAACAGAATGTAGAATGGGGAGGGCCAAAGGCTTGGATAATTCCAAAGTTAAGGAATCTGGAGGCAAAGTGGTTATGCTCTTCTCCTGAAGTGATGAGCCTGATGTCAACCACCACACCCTTCCCCCAACCCTCGTCAATCTGGGACCTCATAGCCTATTTGTGGGCAAGGCTTTCTCACATTAAGAATAGAGGGAGGAATTTCATATGATGGAACTGAATGCAAGAGCAGTCAGAGATGATGCATCAGCAAGAGAGATGGTAATATGTCCACAGTGAGTGAGTCAGAAATACAGGGGACTGAAAAGGTGAGTAGTTTGAAAGGACTTGAACAGATGTGATGTGTGTAACAGTTGTCTGTGAGCCTGACTGAGATGTATGGACAGTGGCAAAGTTAACTTGAGTGGTAGACCTGTGAGTTTGAGGTTACAAAGAGAAAATGCTGGCAATTATGTGTAAAAGATCGCTAATCTTACTCCCACACTTCTTGGTGGTCCTACTGCCCTGGTTGCTATCTGAAGCCCGAATGGCTGATCGAGTACCATGGCCTCTTGTGGCAGTCTACAGTGTGACAACATGATCCTTTAAGCAGGATTTGTTCTGTCCTGTATCACTTGTGGAGAGTACTGTAAACATGCTGGTGAGGTGTCTGCTCAATGGAAAACAGCAGAGGAAATAGCTTTGGGGTTTTTTTAAAATAGACAAAAGGCTTTTGAGTGGGTAGAGTCAGGCTCTTACAGACACAGGGTTTTAGGTTTGCTTTGAGTTATTGAAGTTGGGATTTTGGATTTGAAGCTGCTAGATACAGCTCCCTCTCTGTTTTTGCAAAAAGCTTGAGCTCTCTCTCTATTCTAGATTCATTCTTTTTCTCCTGGGCTGGAGGAAAATCTGTTTTGCTGAATTTGCCTTTTTCCAATGGCGTGTTTATGGGATGCTGCTATTGTGGAACAGTTGATGAGTAATGGTTAAGTAACATATTATTTTTATTAAGTATTTTAACAGAGTTAAGGTTATGCCTTATTTGTTTATATTTTAACAGTGGCGTAAGAACAAAGTGCGTTTTGTTTAAAACATATTTGTTTGACCAATCAGATCACATCTGGAACACAGCATCTTACTCTTACATTTTAATAAGATAAAAGGTGGGGTCTAACTATCTCCTTGATATATTTTTGATGAGGTTTGATCTAGTCCATAATAGCAGGAAGAAGAATGGGCCTCCTCTGCATTATCCCAGCCACCAGCACCTTCAGGTGCCAATCCACAAGGCAGGCTGTGAGCCTTCTTTTCCTCGACACTGTAATGGGGGAGCAGTGCATTATGAGGGGCAGTTCCTGGCATGCAGTATCTGAAATGGCATGTAGCTGGGCTTTAAGCATGATGACAACAACATGGGTACCATGAGGTCTGAGCACTTCCACTTCTCTTGCCATGTGGTTCCACAAGAAGAGTCCAGTTGTTTAACTTATAAGACAAGGAGCAGCAGACAGTGGGAGAGAAGTTGCACTTTAACAGAAAATGGGAAAAAATCTGCACTTTGTATTTGCACCCTGCATTATATAGTCTCACAAGTTTTAACTGTTATTTGCTGTTAGAAGAGGAAAGATTTGGGACCATTGACATTGTATTCCTTTAAGTTGCTCCTTGAAACCTACCTCTTTGGTTCAAATCTGAGTCATTTGTTCAGACTTCTCCTTCTATGACTCAGTATAACACATGTGAAAATCTTGATTGATAATACTCCTGAACACCTTGGGGAGATTTTGCAGGATTACATATTGTTATTGCAGAACCCAAGGTAGTACAGTACATCAGCAATTTAATGTTCACTGATCCAGCAAATCTGACCTCCAGCTGACATCACACAAACAAAAGGGACCACAAACTGGTTTCAATCTCAATATATGCACAGCCTTGGCTTGTAAATCTGGTCAGAATATATCAAAGGCGAACATGGATTCAGTATTCAGTTGACCCTTCTCAAAGATATGTCAAAATGTCTTTTCATTTGCCATTATGCAACAGAAACTCAGCCTTAGTCGATCAAAATGAGGCTGACATTTTCAGGCCTTCTTATCTTGTTGAGGGATGAGAGTCTTTGCATCAGATAAAAGCAAAACTGAAGCAAGGAAATGAGACAAATAGCAGAGTTCTCAGAGTAGTTATAAAACACTTCCAAAGATAATGGCAAGACGGTATTAGTCACCTCCCGAGAATGCACAGGGAAGATTAGATTAGATTAGATTAGATTAGATTAGATTATTTACAGCGTGGAAACAGGCCCTTTGGCCCAACAAGTCCACACCAACCCGCCGAAGCGCACCCACCACACCCATTCCCCTACATTTACCCTGCACCTAACACTATGGGCAATTTAGCATAGCCAATTCACCTAACCTGCACATTTTTGGACAGTGGGAGGAAACCGGAGCACCTGGAGGAAACCCACGCAGCCACGGGGAGAATGTGCAAACTCCACACAGTCAGTCGCCTGAGGCGGGAATTGAACCCGGGTCTCTGGCGCTGTGAGGAAGTATAATTAAATCTGACCGAATTTTTCTGGCTGGTATTACACCAGTACTTTACAATAAATAAATAAGATGAATCAAAATGGACGTCCAGGTGGTATCCATCATACAAACACTTTTTCCATGAATTGTAGGAAAGTATAAATGAACATTATTTTCATAAAATATCTATTAGGGAAGCAGTTTACAACTGATCAACAGACAGCAACTATGTAAATGGCATTTGAACATTTAAAAACTTTTAACCCACAGCAATGAGGTTTAGAATAGAAGTGGATTTTCTGGCCTTTTATCTCATGTGCTTGCTCTTTTACCTTATTCTTTTGTAGGAAATGGGTGTTGCTAGAGGGCCACCATTTATTGCCTGTCCCTAGTTGTCCTTGAGAAGGTGGGGTTGAGCTGCCTTATTGAACCGCTGCAGTCCATTTGCTGTAGGTTGACCCATAATGCTTTTAAGGAGGGAATTCCAGAATTTTAACTGAGTGGCAGTGAAGGAGCAGCAATATATTTCCAAGTCAGGAAGGTGAGTGACTTGGAGGGGAAACTACAGGTAGTGTTGCTCCATCTGCTGTCTTTGTACACTGAGATGGAAACGGTCATGGATTTGGACGGTGCTGTGTGAGGAGCTTTTGTGAATTTCTGCCTCTTTGCTTATAATCTTACAATAGCTGTAACGTGTTGTACATGGGAAGATATTACTAATTGTGGAGAAAAGGGATTTAGGTGCCCATGTACACAAATCACTGAAAGCTGTACATGGGTGCAAGACCTAATTAATGTTTTAAACCATCATTATAATCACTCCATCCCTTCAATGAAATAAATAAGGAGAGAGGTAAAATGAGCATTTGATTGCACAATCACCAAGATCAAAATTAACTGTACAATCTTTCGAAACTACTGCAAACTAGTGTTTTTTCAACTAGCAAACAGCATTAGTCAGAGTTGCAAAAACCTGCTTTTGATGCCCATATAACAATGCACATGATGTACTTTTTAACTTTTGCCTCTGTCAATCTGCAGAGCTCTTGAATCTCCCTTTCACACTGACTTGAATTCTCATCCTATTCCAAACTCTCCCACTGCAAATGCAACTGAAAAGAGGGAAGTGAGGGTCCTCAAATGTTTACTCAGGAGACCTGAGCACCTCATCAGCCTCTATCTAACATACATATCACTGGACTGACAGAAAATTGGAAATTTTAATGCTGCCTCTGGGTTTTAAATTATATTGCAACATAAAAGATCAAACACTTGTCTCCTACTAAGCACAAGTTCATCTTGTTAATTGATTTTATTACTTGGATTGAAGGGTGTGAAGAGCAAAGTCTTTGTTTTTTTGTTGACATGGTTTACTTATGGCATGACTTGCATATCAAATGACTTAAATCCAATAATAATCTTAGATTGCTTGTCAGGCATCTGCAAGTTCAACATGTACTTTAATATTTCAAGGATGTGAGGGGAATGCTGGTGTTTTTATAGATAATGAATAACAGAAAACTATCTGAGCAAGGACATAATTCAATACTGGATTAGTGGTGCTGGAAGAGCACAGCAGTTCAGGCAGCATCCAACGAGCAGCGAAATCGACGTTTCGGGCAAAAGCCCTTCATCAGGAATAAAGGCAGTGATCCTGAAGCATAGAGAGATAAGCTAGAGGAGGGTGGGGGTGGGGAGAGAGTAGCATAGAGTACAATGGATGAGTGGGGGAGGAGATGAAGGTGATAGGTCAAGGAGGAGAGGGTGGAGTGGATAGGTGGGCGCCTCCTAGCGGACCGCTTTAGGGAACATCTCCGAGACACCCGCACCAATCAACCAAACCGCCCCGTGGCCCAACATTTCAACTCCCCCTCCCACTCTGCCGAGGACATGGAGGTCCTGGGCCTCCTTCACCGCCGCTCCCTCACCACCAGACGCCTGGAGGAAGAACGCCTCATCTTCCACCTCAGAACACTTCAACCTCAGGGCATCAATGTGGACTTCAACAGCTTCCTCATTTCCCCTTCCCCCACCTCATCCTAGTTTCAAACTTCCAGCTCAGTAACTGTCTCCTTGACTTGTCAGGACTGGTCTGACCTGCCTATCTCCTTTTCCACCGCCGCCGGAACATAATTCAATACACCTTATCATAAATACCACGATTAAAGGAGACATTAGAGAGACCTTCATTCATTCCTAGTGTGTTCAATATAACATCATATTATTAATTGATAATTTGGGTTGCATAGTAGATGAAAAATTAATCATTCAGCAAAATGATCAGCAAGTCACCGAGGGGGGGGGGGGATAATTGCTCAGCAGTTTGCTGAGTTGCACTTCCCAGCCTTCAGAGAGAGGAGAGGGGTCAGAAGATGGCTTATGCAGGGGAAGAGGTGCGGAGCAGCAGAGGTGATGCTATCCAGAGTCTCCAAGCAGTCAGAGCTGGAAAGATGTCCTGGGATGCTTCAAAGCCAAAAAGTAGAAAGCACCAAGAGCTGACGGCTGTGAAGAGTTCAGAAGGGAAGACCTACAGAAGGCTGTTGAAGGTGTAGGTTTTGGAGCGTATACGGAGCAAGATGGCGCCAGATACGGTCTACTCCTTGTGAGCTTGTGTGTGCAGATTGAAGTTTCCTATTTCCTGCAATCGTTCTACACTCGTTAAACTTAATAGCACGTTTTTAAAAATTACTAATAACTCTGTTTTATCTAAACTCACAGGTTTGCAGCTCCTCCGATTCCCAAAACCAGCTCACTGAATGAAGGCAGCAGACCTCGTGGTGCCCATGACCCACCCTGCAAGAAGGTGCCTGCTTGGGGCCTGCTGAAGAATGGAGGGACCCAAGAGACCTGCTCCGGGAAGGAGAATCAACACGAAATACTCCCGACCCCATAAGACACCTGCCTGACATGAAATCTGTCAGAACGTACATGGAGAGCAGCCCAAACACTTCAGCAAAAAACATGGCTGGATCTGGAGCAGCAAATTGGCGGCAACTGAAACCAGGACCTAACTAGACAAATCGGAACACGAGTAGAAACTTACCTTCTCCACTGGGTCCTAAGTACACTCGTGCCGGTAAAAAAAACCACACAGTAAATTACCTGCTACACTGGGTCCTAAGCTGACCCTCTGCAAACATACACCAAACTGCAACTTACCTGCTCCACAGGGTCCTAGGAAGGACCACTTAACTGGAAGCAGTCACAACCTACTCCACCAGACCACCGGACTACTCAAATGTAAGAAACCTGCAAGGAAGCGGGGTAAGCGTACCGGCCTGCTAGGAAGACTGAGACTATGCGGTTTCAAGACCCCCCCTTCCTAGCCTAATCTGAGCAAATGCACAATCTCTGGAGAACAAGATGGACGAACTCAGATCACGGCTCAGCTTCCAGCATGAACTGTGGGACTGCTGCGCACTCTGCTTCACAGAAACCTGGCTCAACCCATCCATTCCCAACTGCGCACTTCAGGCTGATGGTTTTTCTATCCATCGTATGGACCATACAGTGTTCTCAGGTAAGACAAAGGGTGGAGGGGTTTGCTTTTTAATCAGCAACTTGTGGTGCACGGACATTGCAATTCTGGGCAGCCATTGCTCCCCAAACCTTGAATTCCTCACCATCATATGCCATCCCTTCTATCTACTATGGGAATTTACTGCTGCTATACCAACTGCTGTGTACATACCGCCTCAAGCAAAGATTGAGGAAGCTCTGGATGTGCTGTACTCCACCACTAACATCCTGGAGATGGAACACTACGAGGCCCTGTTTATTGTGACTGGCAACTTCAGTCAAGCCTAAGGAAGGTGTTGCCCAAGTATCACCAGAACATCACCTGCCCCACCAGGGGCCTAAGCATTTTAGACCACTGCTACACATCTGTGAAGAATGCCTACTGCTCCATCCCCCCGTCCTCATTTCGGGAACTCCAACCACAATGCAATGCTTCTTCTCCCGACTTACAGGCAAAAGCTCAAGCAGGAGACCCCCTCGCGGATACAGGTCCAGTGCTGGTTGGAGGAGGCAAAGGATCAAGTCCGGTGCTGTCTGGAATCAGCTGATTGAGCCATATTCAAACAGTCTGCAGGTACCTTGGACGAGTACGCCACCACCGTCACAGACTTTATCAACAAGTGTGAGGAGGACTGTATACTGAGGAAGTCAGTCTGGGTGTTCCCCAATCCCCAACAGGAAACCCTGGATGAATCAGGACATACAGAACCTGAGAAATACCAGGTGTGAGGCTTTCAGATCAGGAGACCCACTCAAATACAGAGGAACCTCGATTATTATTTCATTCGGACAATCGATTTTTTGGTTAATTGATTAAATACCTTTTCCTTTGGGGCTTGGAGGTTTTTAAGTCTGCTCCCCGTTCAGGAGATGAGGCAGCAGCACACTGCATGCGCGGCCCCGCCCTCTCCCCTTACCTGTCCAATCCCGCATGTCCCCACCCCCACCCACCCCCACCCCCCGCCCACTCCCCAACCCCATCCAACACCACCCCCTTCCCCCGCCCAACACTGCCCCTGCCACTGCCCAACACCGCCCTCTGCTCCCACCACTGCCCAACACTGGCGCCCACCCCCGTCCAACACTGCCCCCTCTCTGGGGCAGGACTGGACACCATCAATCAGACTGCTGCTGCTTTTGTGGGGTAAGTCTCCAAATAGCGTGCGCGCACACACAACTCTTTATGGCAATGTTTTGACAGGTTCCACTTCTGCCCTGTACAGGGCAATGTTGGAGAGATTATCTTGGGGAAGCAGGGTTTAGAGTACACTACTCTGTGGAACTCCAGGGAAAGTGTGGGGGGAGAGAGAGAGGGCTGGAGGTCAGTCAATTGGAGACTGTGCCTGTTTAATCATTGCAAACAAAAGACACGATTAAGTGTTAGAAACATGTCTTTGATGTAATGCTTCTATCGGGATCTCGAGATCTTCTTCAGATAATCTGATATTCGGATAATTGTTATTCAGATAATCGAGGTTCGTCTGTCTAAGGAATCCAAGTATGACCTTCACAGAGCCATTAAGACAGCCAAGGACCAATACCAATCCAAACTAGAGACCCAGACAGACACCCAGTGACTATGGCAAGGACTGAATGACAGCACAGATTTTAAAAAGAGACAGTGCAAGATAGCAGATGATGACATATCCTTCCCAGATCGTCTCAACACCTTCTATGCTCGCTTTGAGCAGAATTTCGGCGGAGAGTTAACACCCACTCCAACAAGTCCTGACAAACCTATCCCAACAGTCACTGTATCAGAGGTCAGATCAGTTTTCCTTTGTGTGAATCCAAGGAAAGCGATGGGACCAGACAGAGTACCAAGCCATGCACTCAGAGCATGCACAGATCAACTGTCAGAGGTCTTCTCTGAAATCTTCCAACCTCTCCCTGCAGCAGGCCACTGTCCCTGCCTGTTTCAAGAGGGCCAACATCATCCCTGTGCCTAAGAAGGCTCATGCAGCATGTCTCAATGACTACCGCCCAGTGGCCCTAACTTTGGTGGTCATGAAATGCTTTGAAAGGCTGGTCATGGCATTAATCAACTCCAGCCTCCCCACTACTCTTGACCCACTCCAATTTGCCTATTGACCAACAGATGCACGTCAGATGCCATATCACTTGTCCCTCACTCCTCCCGAGAACATCCTGTCACCAAGAACAGCTACGTAAGAATCCTACTCATTGACTAGAGTTCAGCCTTCAACACTATTATCCCCTTGAGACTGATTACTAAACTCAGTGATCTCGGACTAAGCCCCACTCTCTGCAACTGGACCCTCAGTTTCCTGACCCACAGGCCACAATCAGTGAAGATTGGGGACAACATTTCATCCTCACTGACACTCAACACTGGAGCCCCCCAGGGGTGTGTACTCAGCCCCCTACTATACTCACTGCATTGCCAAATACCAGACTCATCCCATTTACAAGTTCGCTGATAACACCACCATAGTTGGTGGAATCTCAGATGACAACAAAACAGACTACAGAGGGGAGGTGGAAGACCTGGAAAAATGGTGCACTGAGAACAATCTAGCTCTCAATGCCAGCAAAACCAAGGAACTCATCATTGACTTTCGGCAGGATGTTACTCATGCCCCCCCATACATAAGCAGCACAGAGGTGGAACGAGTGGAGAGTGTCAAGCTCCTAGAAGTGGTCATCCACAACAAGCTTTCTTGGACTCTTCATGTGGACACACTGGTTACAAAGGCCCAACAACGTCTCTTCTTCCTCAGACAGCTGAGGAAAATTGGCATGACAATGAATACCCTTGCCAATTTTTATTGATGCGCCATCGAGAGCATTCTGTCTGGATGTGTCACTACCTAGTATGGCAACTGTACCATTCAAGATCTGAGATGGTTACAGAGAGTAGTGAACTCGGCCCAGACAATCACAAAGGCCAACCTCCCATCTATAGAATCCATCTACCAGGCCCACTGTCAAGGAAAGGCCACCAGCATTCTCAAAGATCCATCCAACCCTGGCAATGTGTTTCTACAACCTCTACCATCAGGGAGAAGGTACAGAAGCCTGAACATATGCACCAGCCGGTTTCATAACAGCTTCTACCCTGCTGTTGTTAGAATATTTGCAAGGTTTGTGAACGTTTGTAGCTCAGGTTGACGTTTAGGGTGTAGGTTTGCTCGCTGAGCTGTAGGTTTGATATCCAGATGTTTCATTACCTGGCTTGGTAACATCATCAATGGCGACCTCCAAGTGAAGCAAAGCTGTTGTATCCTGCTTTCTATTTATATGTTTGTCCTGGATGGGGTTCCTGGGGTTTGTGGTGATGTCATTTCCTGTTCATTTTCTGAGGGGTTGATAGATGGTAACTGGATCTAGTGTTTGTTTATGGCGTTGTAGTTGGAGTGCCAGGCCTCTAGGAATTCTCTGGCACGTCTTTGCTTAGCCTGTCCCAGGATAGATGTGTTGTCCCAGTCGAATTAGTGGGTTTATTTTCATCCGTGTGTAGGGCTACGAGGGAGAGAGGGTCGTGTCTTTTTGTGGCTAGCTGGTGTTCGTGTATCCTGGTGGCTAACTTTCTTCCTGTTTGTCCTAGTGTTTGTGGCAGTCCTTGTATGGAATTTTGTAGATAACGTTGTTTTTGCCCATGGGTTGTAATGGGTCTTTTAAGTTTGTTAGTTTTTGTTTGAGAGTGTTGGTGGGTTTGTGCGCTACTAGGATTCCGAGGGGTCTTAGTAGTCTTGCTGTAATTTCTGAAACTTCTTTGATGTATAGTAAGGTGGTTAGGGTTTCTGGTTGTGTCTGGTCTGCTTGTCATGGTTTGTTCTTGAGGAATCTGAGCACTGTATTTTTTGAGTATCCGTTCTTCTTGAATACGTTGTACAGGTGGTTCTCCTCTTTTCCGAAGTTCATCTGTGCTGCAGTGTAAGGTGGCTTGTTGGAATAGTGTTCTGATACAGCTTCGTTTGTATGTGTTGGGATGGTTGCTGGTGTAGTTAAGTATTTGGTCAGTGTTTGTCGCTTTTCTGTATACGCAGGTTTGTAGTTCTCCATTGTCCTTTCTTTCGACTGTGACGTCCAGGAATGCGAGTTTGTTGTCGGTTTTTTCCTCCTTGGTGAACTTTATGCCTGTGAAGGTGTTGTTGATGATGTTAAATGTCTCTTCTATCTTGTTTCGTTTTGTGATGACAAAGGTGTCATCTACGTTGCGGACCCAGATTTTTGGTTTGATGGTTGGTAGGGCTGTTTGTTCTAGTCTTTGCATTACCGCTTCTGCTATGAATCCTGATAGGGGAGATCCCATGGACGTGCCATTGGTTTGTTTGTAGAACAAGACGGAATTCCAAAAAATGAAACCAGACGGGACCAAAACCCCACGATTCTATGGACTACCAAAAATCCATAAACCCGGAGCCTCCCTCAGACCCATAGTCTCACTACCCGGAACACAACTTACAGACTGGCCAAAGAACTACACGCAAGACTGAAGTACCTAGTAGAAGAGTCACAGCACTCCATCCACTCCACCCAGGAATTCCTAAAAATCATCAAAAACACCAAAATAGAGGAAGACGAAGCAATGATCTCATTCGACGTAACAGCACTGTTCACCTCCATCAACATCGACCTGGCACACTTACCACACTTTTAGAAGAGACCATCACACACACACCGACCATCACACACACACCAACCACCATCAATCACATTACCAACGAAAACATCATGAAGCTAGTGGACCCACTTCACCTTCAACAACATAGTCTACAAACAAACCAACAGCACACTCATGGGATCTCCGCTATCAGGATTCATAGCAGAAGCGGTAATGCAAAGACTAGAATAAACAGCCCTACCAACCATCAAACCAAAAATCTGGGTCTGCTACATAGATGACACCTTTGTCATCACAAAACGAAACAAGATAGAAGAGACATTTAACATCATCAACAACACCCTCACAGACATAAAGTTCACCAAGGAGGAAGAAACCGACAACAAACTCGCATTCCTGGACGTCACAGTCGAAAGAAAGGACAACGGAGAACTACAAACCTGCGTATACAGAAAACCGACAAACACTGACCAAATACTTAACTACACCAGCAACCATCCCAACACACACAAACGAAGCTGTATCAGAACACTATTCCAACGAGCCACCACACACTGCAGCACAGACGAACGTTGGAAAACAGAGGAGAACCACCTATACGACGTATTCAAGAAGAACGGATACTCAAAAAATACAGTGCGCAGATTCCTCAAGAACAAACCACGACAAGCAGACCAAACACAGCCAGAAACCCTAACCACCTTACCATACATCAAAGAAGTTTCAGAAATGACAGCCAGACTACTAAGACCCCTCGGAATCCTAGTAGCACACAAACCCACCAACACTCTCAAACAAAAACTAACAAACTTAAAAGACCCACTACAACCCATGGACAAAACCAATGTCATCTACAAAATTCCATGCAAGGACTGCCACAAACACTACGTCGGACAAACAGGAAGAAAGTTAGCCACCAGGATACACGAACACCAGCTCGCCACAAAAAGACACGACCCTCTCTCCCTCGTAGCCCTACACACGGATGAAAATAAACCCACTAATTCGACTGGGACAACACATCTATCCTGGGACAGGCTAAGCAAAGACGTGCCAGAGAATTCCTAGAGGCCTGGCACTCCAACCACAACGCCATAAACAAACACATAGATCTAGATACCATCTATCAACCCCTCAGAAAATGAACAGGAAATGACATCACCACAAACCCCAGGAACCCCATCCTGGACAAACATATAAATAGAAAGCAGGAGACAACAGCTTCGCTTCACTTGGAGGACGCCACTGATGATGTTATCTAGCCAGGTAATGAAATGTTTGGATATCAAAACTACAGTTCAGCGAGCAAACCCACACCCTGTTGTCAGAATACTGAATGGACTCAAACTCTTAACATTCGCCTGTACCTGTGTTTTTGTTTTTGCCGCTGTTTACCTATTAATTACTATCTACGCTACTTAACTCTGTGACCTGCTTGTATTGCTCGCAAGACAAAGCTTTTCACCTGTGCCTCGGTACACGTGACAATAAATTCAATTCAAATTCAACTCAATTCAATTTTGAGAATGCGTAGTAGGTAATAAGTGAGCTGAGATAGCAGTTTGTTTTAGGGGTCTTGGGGAAAGACATAGCTGAAGAAAATAGCATTGAGTAAACTTACAGAAATTGGCTAGAAAGAGTATGGCCATGCTAGCTGAACAAGAGGTTATATCATGGAAGTGGGGATGACTGTTCACTGACATTTGATTGTCTGTAAGGGTATTACTGAGATAAAAGGGATGGTTGTAATAAGATTGTGCCAAAAGTTTGTCTCATGTAATATTGTTTATCTTCTGTTATTGTGTAATCATCCTTTATGTTCTTTGGTTAAAAGTACATTGACAGCCTCCTGTGAATTTGTTCAATACCTGACCTCCATGGCAAACATAAAGAAAATTAACATTTACAACCTATCAAGAGAGGTTTAAGTGTCTCCATTGTCCAATATTACCAACTGCTGGAATTGTAATAATAGAATTGTATAACATGGAAGGAAGCTACTGGCACCTCGTCTTTGCTATCTCTATCCCGTTTCTCCATGTGTATCCATTACGGCTCAGTTAATGGCACTATCACTTGCACATTTAAGCTCTTCTCTTGGATTTGAGTATAGAAATTTAGGATGATATTCCAATGCAGTACTGAAGTAGGGCAGCCTTGTTTGCAATGTTGTTTTTTTTTAAAAGAGATGTCAAACTGATACACCCTGTTAGGTATGGGCGGCACGGCAGCACAATGGTTAGTATTGCTGCCTGACAGCACCAGAGACCTGCGTTCAATTCCTGCCTCAGGCAACTGTCTGTGTAGAGTTCGCATATTCTCCCCGTGTCTGCATGGGTTTCCTCTGGGCACTCTGGTTTCCTCCCACAGTCCAAACATGTGCAGGTTAGGTGAATTGGCCATATTAAATTGTCCGTAGTATTAGGTGAAGGGGTAAATGTAGGGGGATGGGTTGCTGTTCGGAGGGTCGGTGTAGACTTGTTGGGCCAAGGGGCCTGTTCCCACACTAAGTAATCTAAACTGTAATTCATGACACTCTTTGGAAGCAGAGCAGGGTAATTCTCCCTGATGTCCTGGTCAATGTTTAGACATCAGTCAACACTTCAAAGTAAAAGATTGCTCAGTGAATACCGCACTGATATTTGTGGAAGCTTGCTGAACACAAATTGATTGCTGCATTTCTGACATTCCAACAGTGACTACACTTTAGAAATAATTCATTGTTTGCAATGTGCTTGGCACCTTGGGTGTTTATGAAAGGCACTATGTAAATATAAGTCTTTCATTTTCCTTTCCTCTGCAAACAAGTTTTCTCCCTTTCAAGTATTTATGCAGACAGGGTACATGTTTCGGTTCATTAATATGTAAATCCAAGAACTTCTTATAAGCCACATTCTCAAGATAACTTCAGGTTTTATTAAAAAAAGGGTGACATCTCAGCTCAGACAATGTACATGCATTAATGAACCAAAACCTGCAACCCATTCGAAAAGAAGAAAGACTTAACAGCAATCTAGGTTTCTTCAATATAACATTTCAGTTGTATGACATTGTAATCTTTTGCTATAAATTCTGTGTCTTATGGTCCTGCTCCATAGACACCTGATGAAGAAGCAGTGCTTCCAAATAAACCTGTTGGACTATAACTTGGTGTTGTGTGATTTTTTAACATGGTTTTTATAGCCAAATTACCCTGTCATATCTCATCGTATTTTTTGGAAATGCGTTGGCTTCCTTTTTTTCAGTCAGTGCGCCACCATTTCAAGACCAGTAGCATCACACCTTCTACTACAAACCTTTCTTTGATTCTTTACAAACTATCATCCCAACTCCGAACTTCTCTTTCCTCTCCAAAGTCCTTGAAGGTGCTGTTGCCTTCCAAATCTGTGCCAGCCTTTCCCACAGTGCTGTGATTGAATCCCTCCAATCAGGTCTTCTCCCATGCCCCAGCTCTGACATGCCCAGTCAGAGTCACAAGTGTCCTTCTCAGTGACTATGGAAATCTATCTTGTCTCATCCTCTGTTGCCTCTCTGTATCCTTTCTCATGATTGACACACTATATTCCTTTTTTAACACTTACCTGGCTTCTAGCTGTGAAAGATCTCCCCACTATTACCCACCTAATACTGTAATACCCAACGTATCTCCAATAATGACTTCTTTTCCATTCTATTGTAATATCACCTCTAAATTTCCTACAGAATCTAGTATTTGCCCCTACAAAAGATTGTTGTGGTCCATGTAATTCTAACTGAATATTGCAAACAGTGAAATTCGGAAGGGTTTGGAGGGATATGGGCCGGGTGCTGGCAGGTGGGGCTAGATTGGGTTGGGATAGCTGGTCGGCATGGACGGGTTGGACTGAAGGGTCTGTTTCCATGCTGTACATCTCTATGAAGTTTATATTGAAACATTACCAAGGTATGTTGTTTTTCCATATAAATTCTAGAGCTGTAATTTGAATGTGTGGCTAAAATATGACACATTGCAAAATTGATTTGAGCTGAGAATTTTCATTCCTTGGGGTTATAGTTCCTCTGATTTTTGAAAACTGAAAATTGTTCCATTCAATTTTTAAAAAAAATACAGACCAGAGTTAAGGAATAAATGCAAGAAAGGTAAAGTAACAGGCAGGCTTCAGAGTCAATATGGCAATGGCATTACACACAATCACTGATGACTCACCTCCCATGGAAATACATGCAGTACGAAAATAAGAAAAACTGAAAAAAATCTGTGGATCTCTGGCCTCAGAGGCATCCACAGAACTTCAAGTATTGAAACATCAAAAGGTGCAAGTCAGTGAGTTGACCTTGCACTTAAAAATGAATCATAAAAAGTAAAGTGCAGAGCAAGGATTCTCACAGATTCAGAAAGTACACATTACACCAAACAAACAATTTATTTGCTTCAATTTTATTGCTATTCACGTGATTCTTTACCCATTGCTGAAAAATAAACACTTTTTCTTTCAAAGTTTTTCATCCTGCATTCATTTTGCAAGAATGCCACTTCAAGGCAGATTGATGATTGGCTGGCAAGTTGTTCCGGATAATTACAGATGTTGCGAGAGCGAATGCACCCATTAATTTTGATTGACAGTTACAGTCAGGCTTGAATAGATTTTAAACCCAGGCTGGTTGAAACTGTTGGGTTTGGCCCTGAGAAACAAAGCAGTGGTCGGCTGCAACCTATTTTGTTGAGCTGGAACAAGCACACCGCATGCACACCCTCTTTCTGTCCACAATGAACATGGCACTGTACATGTAAGACCAACTGTAAGCCCAAATGACAATCCTAATTTAAGTGTTAGCTTAATTTCTTGTACATTCAGGACCATCAGCAAATGCTGTCCATTTGCAGAATTTCAGTTAGACACTGTGTTGTGAGTTTTGAAAGAGCATGCTGCTTGTTTCAAACTGTCGACAGGATATGCATTTTCATATCATTCACCAGTCTTGTTTTTTAATTGAGTTTTCTTTATGCACTATCAACTGCAGTTCAACCATGTAAGTCAGGAGTGTGATACAAAACTTTCCTCTTGGCTGGATAGGTGTAGCTCTGATAGCATTCAAATACTTGACACCATCCAGGACAAAGTGGCCCCTTAATTCACTCCCATCATCCTCAACACATAGTACCATCTCCAAGATGCACTGTAACAACTCACCAAAGGCTCATCTGATAGCACCTTCTGATCCTACAATCTCTCCCGCTCAGAAAACAAGGGACAGCAGATGCATGGGAACATCACCCTCTGAGTTACACACCATCCTGACTTAGAACTAAATCATTGCTCTTTCATTGTCACTGGGTCGAAATCCAGGAACTCCCTTTCCAACCGCACTGTGGGTAACCGTACACTCCAAGGATTCTAGTGGTTTAGGAAGGCAGTTTACTGCAACACCTTCTCTAGGGGAATTAGACATGGGCAATAAATATTGGCATAACCAGCAGCACCCACATTGCGTGAATGAAGAAAAACAAACTTTGGGGAAAGAACACCAGAAAACCTGCTCAAGTCGGCAGGTGTGGGCAATTTGCTTTGAACCTGTATCTATTTGTTCTGGTGCAGCCAGTATTCAAGCTTTCTGTTACCTGGTCATTTAGAGATTTGTAGGGTGTACCCAGCTTTGAATATGTTGCTGAGTGCCTGCATTCTTGACCAGGTGGAACGATGTTGTGAGAGGCTAGACTGAGTTCACATTAGCCTGCGCTCGTTAGAAGGAATGTGCTTTTTTGACAGGAACAGTTGCTGGACATGATTTGGAAGGAGGAGTTTGATCTGGGAAAGACCAAAGAATGACACTGGCAGGATGGTGTGTCCGAGCTGCTCTCAGGCAGGGTTGGAGGTGTAGCTATAAGAAATAGATGGAGGACAGTGATCCTCTATCCTAGCGGAACTGGGAAGCCTGCAGGCAGACACTGAGATGACAGTGGAAGCAGTTGGTGGTGGATTTATGCTGGTATTGTAAGCTTATGTACCTGGAGGCAGTGCCACAAAATGTTTATAGAGTTCACACAAGTGTTCAATCTTCCAATTCCATATTCTACCAATTAAACCATGAGCCTTCAGCTCTGTTTATCTCACCATCTCCTGTTCATTCATAGTCACAGAGTCATACAGCACAGAAACAGCCCCCTCAGTCCAACCAGTCCATGCCAAACATCATCCCAAACTAAACTAGTTCCAGCTGCCTGCTCCTGACCCATGTCCCTCCAAATCTTTCCTGTTCATGTACTTATCCAAACGTCTTTTAAATGTTGTAATTGTACCCACATCCATCACTTCCTCAGGAAGTTCATTCCACACATGAACCACGCTCTGTGTAAAAGGTTTTCCTTCATGCTTTTTAAAACTGTCTCCTCTCACCCTAAGATGTGCCACCAAGTCTTGAAATGCCCCATCGTAGGGAAAATACAACTACTAGTAACTCTATTTATACCCTTCGTTATTTTATAAACTTCTATAATGTCTAACCACATTCCAAAAAAGTCTATTAACCTTCGCCTATAACTTATATTCGCTTACCTTACTCATACACACGTCACATTGCTCAAGCTTCATACCCACATTTCACAGCTTGCACAAACTGCCAGTTATTCAATCATGTTAAAGAGGGTCGTGCTGGAAAAGCACAGCGAGCAGGCAGCACCGAGGAGCAGGAGAATCGACGTTTCAAGAATAAGCTTTTTATCAGGAATCAGAGCTTATGCTCAAAATGTCAACTGTCCTGCTCCTTGGATGCTGCCTGACCAGCTGTGCTTTTCTAGCTCTACACTCTTCGACCCTGATCTCCAGCATCTGCAGTCCTCACTTCCTCCCAGCTATTCAACCATGACAACCATATCAACCAAATACCTTGCAGCATACTCATGGAGACTGCCCTCTTCCTTGCAGGGCAAGGCAGTGCAAAATCAAAGATAACTTTAGTTAACCACTTGGGGTTAGTCCAGGTTAATTGTCCTCACCCTGAGGGAAAACAGAGTGTTGACCAATATCACAGTAATAGTGACTGAGTCTCTGGCCAGAGGACATGAAAAAAGCTTTTTCACACAATACTTTGTGTCTGCAACGCACTGCCTGGAAATATGTTGGAGGCAAGTTCATTCATTCCATGTGATTTATTTTATGGTCGCTTTCATTTCTGTATTTCTTCCTAGTGGTCAGTGGCAGAGAGATGATAACGTGTGAGCTGTTACTGAATGGGGAATAGTGATCCCATTCATTGATACTATAGTCAGATGTTCAATCTCAGACAGCCCTGTCAGAAAGTAGAAATGATAGTTGCCCCTTCCTGCACCTCCTCAGCTAGTTACCAGGCTGGGATCATGTCACATGATGCAGCAAACCAAGACAAACAGAAACCTTTACAGCAACCTCAGGCAACAGAAGGTTTGCTGAAGAAATTATCTGTCCAATGAACTTGTGTGCAGAAGCTTGGCTCTTGTTGTGTACATGCTGCTTGAGTGACCATGGACTGCGTCTTTGTAATCAAATGAGATAATCCACAGGTATAGTTGCTGTTACCCCCTGGCCTCTCATGCCTCAAGTGGGGATGGTATAGCAGACCAGCACAGAGTGAAGGCACCAAGACTGGGCATTGGCCTGAATGACGTAGATTATGCTTTCACTCCAGATTGACATTGAGGAGATAAAGTCTTTGCATTTACAGAACATCTGTACGATGCTGGCAAAGCCACATTCTCACACAGCCTGACACTCTCTGGAAAGAAAGGCCATGATGTATCCCCCTGTCTTTGCATAAAGAGTCACCTTCTTTACACAGACCATGGATGCAAAGATATTGGAAATGTCCTCTGCCTCAGCTTAGAGGAAGACCATGACCTAGGTCATGTTTCCAGCCAATGGCAATGCTGCCTTCACCGTGCTGAGAGGCTGCAACAGGTAACAACTTACAATGAGCATTTCCTCTGTGAGACAGACACATCATACTTAACATCCCTTGATGAGATTGAGGTCAGTGAGATATTCCCTGGCAACACTGACTGGATATGTTCTCCCGCTGAGACCAATCCTTCCTCCTTCAGCAGCATGTTCTCCTCTGTGTCACCTTTGCTTGTCCCTTTTAATATGCAGCAGGTTACTTTTGATAGAAAATATTACCACGACTGGGAACGAGTGCCATGAGCAGTATCCTTGAGTTTAGATCCTTCCCCCATGTCAGAACACACTCTGTAAACTTTATGTGAGATTAAGAGAGCATTGAGGTCAGAAATGGTACTGCATGGGTCAAGTTAATGTGTAACACTGAACATGAAACATTACTTCTGCTTCTCTCTCCACGAATACTGCCAGATCTGTTGAGTTTCACCGCTATTTCCTAGGTTTGTTCAGATTTATGTCCACAGCATTATGCTTTCGTTTAAAAGATATATGTGTCTTGATTTTAATCCCTTAAGTGGCTTAGAAGTTACTAAACAGGCACTCAGAAAATCAAGGAATATGGGTAGAAAATCAATTATGTTCTTATTAAATGACAGAGTACGCTTGAAGGTTGCCATGCATTTTCTTTTGCTTCTTTTTCTCACTGTTCTTGTTCAGTATGGACATCCCTGGGAGAGAATCCAAGGTAAATCAGTTAAAAACATTGAAATTGATGATTTGGGCAATTTTGAACACAATTCTTTGGACATTTGCAGAAAACACCTATTACTTACCCTCAGTGACAGTAATAACCTCAGATATCAAGGGACAATGGTTAAATTCTCTCTCGTTGGGGATGGCTATTGCCTGACGCTTGGGTGGTAGGAATGTTACTTGCCACCTTTTGGCCCAAACCTGGATGTTGTTTGGGTCTTACAGCAAGTGAACATGGACTGCTTCAATATCTCATGCTGATAACGTCCGGAGGAGACGAAGATGGATCACCCACTCGGCAATTCAGGTTGAAGGTTCTTGTAAATGTTTAACCTTATCTTTTGTACTGATGTGCTGGGTTCCCCCATCAATGAGGAACATATTGCTGTGGAGCTTTCCTCCAATAGTGAGTTGTTTAATTGTTGACCACCATTCAAGACTGGGTGTGGCAAGAAAGAAGACTGATATTTGATTCATTTGATTGTGGGTTCACTTAGCCCTGTCTATCACTGGTTGCTTATGCTATTTGCTGTGCTAGGAGTCCTGTTTTGTAGTTTCACAGGTTTGGCACATTTTAAGTATGTCCAGCACTACTCCTGGCATGCTCTCCTACGCTCTACATTGAACCAGAATTGACCCACTCACCCATGAATGTAATCTTCCAGTTTAATATTAATCTTTGACATGCCTGTTAATGTATATTTTATACAATAGCTAGTTGTGAAGATATCTTTTGGATTGTTCAATACCACAATATCAATGCTTAGTTTCTTATGTTCTAATGTAATATAAACATTGCTACATCAGGTAAACTACCCTCATGAGACAAAATCACATCAAGGGAGTCTTGAAGAAAGCCAGAGAAGCAAGACAATGCCAACAGCTCCACTAATGTTCTGACACAAAAGAATAAAGCATTAAATTATCTTTCGTTGTTATAGTTCAAGATTTAAAAAAACTGCAAACATAGCTGACTGGCAATTTCCTTAAGTCTGCAACTGTCACATAAGATAGCCCTCGAAATTTCTGCTCCTCCCACCAATAAATCCAAGTGTTTATTTTCCATAGCAGTAGAGTTAAAGTACATTCTGTCATAAAAATGGAAAATGCAGGAAACAATCAGCAGGATAGGCATTGGAAACAGAATCCCGATGGAAGCCCATTAACCTGAAACATTGGGCTGTCCTTGAGGCTGGTGAATTTGGGAAGGCAGAAAGGGAGGCCGTGGTTTCCCACATGGGACCTAGTTAGGTCTGTCTCTTTGTGGGGTACATGCAACATTCCTTGTTCCAGTCCCGACCCACAATCTTTTCTCCGATATGTCAATGATGAATTAGAATTCGAATTAGAATCCCTACAGTGTGGAAGCAGGCTCTTCGGCCCAATACGTCCACGCTGACATCCAGTATCCACTTCCAGAAGATTATTCGCTGCCATTTCTGCCACCTCCAGCCAGCTTCCTCCATCAGACACATATTCCCCTCCCCTCTTTTGTCCACCTTCCTCAGGGACCGTTCCCTCTGGGACATCCTGGTCCACTCTTCCATCACTCCCAACATCCCCCCACAGCCCTTCCCCAAAGGTGTAACTTCTGCCCATTTACCTCCTCTCTCCTCAGTATCCAAGGGCCCAAACATACTTTCCAGGTGAAGCAGCACTTTACCTGCACTCCTCACAAACTAGCCTATTTTATTCATTGCTCACAATGTGGTCATCTCCGCACTGGGGAAACGAAGCGTTGACTGGGAGACTGCTTCTCAGAACACCCACCTTCTGTCCACAAAAAATGACCCTGAGATTCCAGTCACCTGCCATTTGAACACACCATTCTGTTCCCTGGCCAACATCTCTGTCTCAGACTTGCTGCAGTGCTCCAGCAAAGTTCAGCATAAGCTGGAAGAACACCATCTCATTTTCTGCTTGTGGACCCTGCAGCCCTCTGGACTCAATATCGAGTTCAATAAATTTAGGGCTTGAACTCTCCTATGTGCTAGCCCTGCACCCCCACATACAATCTATTGTTAGCCACTAACAGTTTCCATTAGCAGCTGTTCACCCTCCCAGACAGATCATTATCTATTCCTTTGTCTGTCCAGCTATTCTTTACTCTCTTTGGGCTCTATCTCCACCTTATCATTTATCCCCTTATCCCCACCCCCCCCCCCCCCCCCACACCCCCCCCCCCCCCCCCACCCTCCCTTCTACTTATAAACAAACATTTTCCTCGCTACCATCAGTTCTGAGGAAGGGTTAGTGGTCCCGAAACATTAACTCTGATTTCTCTCCACAGATGCTGCCAGACCCGTTGAGCATTTCCAGCAACCTATTGAGGCAGAAAGGGCACCTGATTGGGTGGGCTTCTGGCATTCCTAAATGCCACGAGCTTTCTGTCTCCACTGGAGTTATGTTCCAGGTGGTCAGGACACCTCCCAGCCTGTAGCCATGGGAGAACCTTGATGGCCAATTGAGGAGCACCTTAAGGCCTCAGCCCATCGCCAATAGGATGAGGCAGCTGCAGCCAGGTCTGTTATTGTGAGGCATATCCAAACGTTGTTATCCTGCAGGCCGCCTGCCCCCTCTGGGGTTTGGGGGAGGGAGGGGTGGCAGATCATGAAGCCCATTGATGAAAAGCCTGTTTCCGATTCCTCTACTATTGTCCCCACAGCCCCCCCCCGATATGAGACTCCAGCCCCTCATCCTCCTCACCATTCTTAAAGACCAGGGAGTAGAATTTCTGCTGACATTGGCTACATATTATACAGAGTGGTGCTGGAAAAGCACAGCAGGTCAGGCAGCATCCAAGGAGCAGGAGAGTCAACGTTTTGGGCATAAGCCCTTCATCAGAACTTATGCCCAAAAATGTCGATTCTCCTGCTCCTCGGATGTTGCCTGACCGGCTGTGCTTTTCCAGCACTACACCTTTTGACTCCGATCTCCAGCATCTGCAAGTCCTCGCTTTCTCCTACATATTATACACAAATCTTGATAGTCAGTTCAGTTAATAAAACGAAACACGGAACTAGGCACTGGGCAGAATGGGTGAACGATCCTGTCTAGCCAGTTCAGTGCCATGGTTTGATCAATTTCTAACCCCCCCCCCCCACCCCCCCCCCCGCCCCCCCAATGTTCCTCCTTGATGCTGGGATCAAGTCATGCTCTTCTGCCTGTAGCTAATATCTCCTCCTGCTGAGTATATGAACTGCTCGCCTCTGATTGACTGACAGCCCTCAGTAGTTGGGAGCTCTACTTCCAGGGGTTTTGACTCCGTGGAAGGGTTCACTATGTCCTCACCACTGCCTTCTTGGCTACATTTCCATGGAAGACACAACATGGGTCTCTCCAAGTCTTCAGTTGACCACCAAAACCTTGGGCAACTCAACAGTTTTCTGCTCATTAACTCTGTTTCTCCTGCTGTCACTGCTTAGTGGGTTCTGGAGGTTTGTCTGTTGTAATGTCAGCTGTCCAGCAGAGACAGCAACCTTCAATCCCTGTTAGGCTCAGAGATTGCACTGTTGAGTCTTAATACACTGAGCAAGTAAACTGTAATGTGAAAACCAAATGGGAAGGTCAGAGAGCAGGGAGTGTAGTAGTTTTTTAGTTGCCATTAATAGAAAAGGTATTGTAATGTTCAGTTGGAGGTTGAAGAAGAGTCAATCCATAATTCTGAATCAAAGCAACCTTTGTAATGTCAATATTAACTGACTGTACATGAAACATTGGGGGGGGGGGGGTTAGAAATGTATCAAACCATAGCACAGAACTGGCTATACCGGATTGTTCCCCATAATGCCCAATGCCTAGTTCTATATTTCATTTTGTTAACTGAACTGACTATCAAGCATTGCATATAATATGTAGCCAGTATCACCATAAATTCTACTCCCTGCTCTTTAAGAAATTTCAAGTGCAGACGTTGTGTCTAAGAACTTATACATAGCATGTCAGTGCAGGAATGGAGCCTTTTTCTAAATAATTATAGGATTCACTTTTCTAGCTAACACAGCTAGCACCAGAGACTTCTCAGCGGAAAGTTTACCTTTTGCACATCCAGGAGTTGGAGACAATCTCAAAGAGAAATGAATGCCCATTATTAACCAACTAAAACCACACTGCACAAGACATCAAGGTGTATGAGAACAGATTTCAAAAAGATAAATCAATTTTTTGCAAGACTCAAGCAGAGATCATTTCTTCTTTAAACTAAACCACTGCTAAATCATCATTTGACAGAAGGGACTTACTGTTGGCAAGCATTTGAAATAATTGCACTGTACAGAACAGTTACAGTCCTCACCAGTGACAATATGACAGAGTCCTTCAAAGTCAACACAGGGTCAAGCAGGGAAGGAGCATCACCCCCAACTTCTTCTCAATCTTCATTGCCACCATTTTTCATCTTGCCAAGAACAAGTATTCCAGTGGTGTGAAGCAAGTTGGAATCCAAAAAGAAAGTGACACCAACCTCGCTTGTGGAACTTTTGTATGCGGATGACAATATCATCTCCACTCTCTTGGAGAAGAAACCTCAAGCCACTGTCATGGAAGCATACCAACAATTGATCTCAGCCTCAACCTCAAGAAGACTCAAATGCCATTCCTACTTGCCTCAGGGCAAGTTCCAGTCCACCCTCCCCATTAAGATCAAATTAGAAATCCTCCCAGATTTGGAACATTTTCCCGAGATGGGGAGTACCTCTTACTTAAGGGTAACATTAATGCAGAGATTCAACATTGCATCCAATCTGCAAGGGCTGCCTTTGGATGAGAGTTTTCAATGACCATGATATCTGCTGACACCAAGATCCTCATGTAAAAAGCGGGCATCCCTCCAACTCTTTTATATGGCTCCAAACAAAGAACCATGCATAGACACCACTTCAAGGCCCTTGAGAAACACCATCAATGTTGTTTGAGCTGGATTCTCTGCAGCAGTTGGGAGGACATCAGCCTTATTGAAGGAGTCAAAAGCACCTTCATCAAGACGATGATGATCTGAAACCAACCCCACTGGGCCAGCCTTGCTCAGAATGCCTGATTTCTGACTGCCAAAGCAAATCATCCTCCTCCAGCTCAAGGAAGGGACTGAAACGAGAAGATGTCAAAGTAAATGTTTCAAAGTCTCTCCACCAAGAAATGTTACAAGGGTATCAATACATGGGAGACCTTGGTTCAGAAGAAACTGATTTGGAGGAACCCCGTGGACAAAGGAACTCAATTCTTTGAGAACACTCATCGGCAAGAGGAAGTACAGAAAAGGAATCAGAGAATGGAATACCAATGTGCTCAAGGCCAAGAACCAATTCCACCTCCTGGAAACACCTGCCAAATGTGCACAGGGGAATGTGCCTCTAGGATCAGGCTTATCAGCCACACAACGGCATACACAGAAAGTGGATCTGATGACTCAGTGGACAATCATACTCACTGGTGAGCGATTGTCAATGATAACTCTACCCAACAGTCATTGTTTCATATATCTTGAACAACTCTGTGCACATAATGCGTAAACGTTTGCACATAATATATGCAATAAACTAATCATTTTAAAACTTTGGTTCTCAAGGAGGAAAGGTACAAGAAAGTCAAAAGCGAAGACGAAAATACCCTTATGTATCAGATTTGTTTTACAAGTGTCTGGCAAATCTGTGCGAACAACTTTAAATCTGAAACTTGCACACGCTTCATATTAATCTCAAATTGACAGCTGGTGTTGCATTTTACTGTCAATCCTTTAAAACCGTTGTGCCGACTGCAAAGTCTTGAGAGGGATGTGAGCAGGTGTAGGAGGACTCCTTAATGTCCCAGGCCTGGGTATGACAGCAATGACAAAAGAAACAGATCAAACTCCCTCAGAAGATCACAGAGCAAGAATGGTCCAGTACATAACATTTCACGGGATACAACCAATCACCTCTCACACAATAAAAAACACTCAAAGCAGTCAGAAACACACACCCAGCTCTGTCAGTAACACACTCCCCCAACTCTCTGTCAGTAACACACCCCCAGCTCTCTGTCAGTAACACACCCCCAACTCTCTGTCATTAACACACCCCCAGCTCTGTTAGTAACACACCCCCAGCTCTCTGTTAGTAACACACCCCCAGCTCTGTTAGTAACACACCCCCAGCTCTCTGTTAGTAACACACCCCCAGCTCTCTGTCAGTAACACACCCCCAGCTCTGTTAGTAACACACCCCCAGCTCTCTGTCAGTAACACACTCCCATCTCTCTGTCAGTAACACACTCCCAGCTCTGTTAGTAACACACCCCCAGCTCTGTTAGTAACACACCCCCAGCTCTCTGTCAGTAACACACTCCCATCTCTCTGTCAGTAACACACTCCCAGCTCTGTCAGTAACACACCCCCAGCTCTCTGTCAGTAACACACCCCCAGCTCTCTGTCAGTAACACACCCCCAGCTCTCTGTTAGTAACACACCCCCAACTCTCTGTCAGTAACACACCCCCAGCTCTCTGTCAGTAACACACTCCCATCTCTCTGTCAGTAACACACTCCCAGCTCTGTCAGTAACACACCCCCAGCTCTCTGTCAGTAACACACCCCCAGCTCTCTGTTAGTAACACACCCCCAGCTCTGTTAGTAACACACCCCCAGCTCTCTGTTAGTAACACACCCCCAGCTCTCTGTCAGTAACACACCCCCAGCTCTCTGTCAGTAACACACCCCCAGCTCTCTGTCAGTAACACACCCCCAGCTCTCTGTTAGTAACACACCCCCAGCTCTCTGTTAGTAACACACCCCCAGCTCTCTGTCAGTAACACACCCCCAGCTCTCTGTTAGTAACACACCCCCAGCTCTCTGTTAGTAACACACCCCCAGCTCTCTGTCAGTAACACACACCCAGCTCTGTCAGTAACACACTCCCAGCTCTGTCAGTAACACACCCCCAGCTCTCTGTCAGTAACACACCCCCAGCTCTCTGTCAGTAACACAACTGCAGCTCTCTGTGTGTAACATACTTCGCCCGCTCTCTGTCACTAACACACTCGCAACTCTCTGTCAGTTACACATCCCCAGCTCTCTGTCAGTCACACAGCCCAGATCTCTGTCCGTAACACACTCCCCCCAGCTCTCTGTCAGTAACGTACCCTCCGCTCTCTGTCAGTACACACCCCCAGCCCTATGTCCGTAACACACTCCCCCAGCTCCCTGTCAGAATCACACCCCCAGCTCTCTGTCCGTAACATACACCCAGCTCTCTGTCAGTAACACACTCGCAGCTCTCTGTCAGTAACACACTCGCAGCTCTCTGTCAGTAACACACTCGCAGCTCTCTGTCAGTCACACACTCCAACCGCTCTATGTCAGTCACACACGCCCACACCTCGGTCAGTAACACACCCCCAGCTCTCTATCAGATCGCATACCCCTAGCTCTCTGTCAGATCACACACACCCTGCTCTCTGTCAGTAACACACCCCCAGCTCTCTGTCCATAACACACTCCCCCAGCTCTTGTCATTAACACACCCCCAGCTCTCTGTCAGACACACACCACCATCAGTCTGTCAGTAACACAACCCCAGCTCTCTGTCAGTAACATACCCCGACCTCGCTGTCAGTAACACAAGCCAAACTCACTGTCAGTAACACACTCGCAGCCCTTGGTAAGTAACACACCCCCAGTTCTCTGTCAGTAACACCCTCCCCATCTCTCAGTCAGTAGCATACCCCTACCTCTCAGTCAGTAACACACCCCTACCTCTCTGTCAGTAACACAACCCCAGCTCTCAGTCAGTAACACCCCCCAGCTCTCTGTTTATAACACACCCCCAGCTCTCTGTCAGTAACACACAGCCCCAGATCTGTGTCAGTAACACACCCCCAGCCCTCTGTTTATAACACACCCCCAGCTCTCTGTCAGTAACACACAGCCCCAGATCTGTGTCAGTCACACACACCCAGCTCTCTGTCAGTAACATCCCCCCAGCTCTCTGTCAGTAACACACCCCCAGCTCTCTGTCATTAACACAAACCCCAGCTCTCTGTCACAAACACCCATCCCCAGCTCTCTGTCATTAACATACCCCCAGGCCTCTGTTAGTAACACACCCCCAGCTCTCTGTCAGTAACACACTTCCAGCTCTCTGTCAGTAACATACACCCAGCTCTCTGTCAGTAACACACCCCCAGCTCTCTGTCAGTAACATACACCCAGCTCTCTGTCAGTAACACACCCCCAGCTCTCTGTCATTAACACAAACCCCAGCTCTCTGTCACAAACACCCATCCCCAGCTCTCTGTCAGTAACATACACCCAGCTCTCTGTCAGTAACACACCCCCAGCTCTCTGTCAGTAACATACACCCAGCTCTCTGTCAGTAACACACCCCCAGCTCTCTGTCAGTAACACACCCCCAGCTCTCTGTCAGTAACACACTTCCAGCTCTCTGTCAGTAACATACACCCAGCTCTCTGTCAGTAACACACCCCCAGCTCTCTGTCAGTAACACACCCCCAGCTCTGTCAGTAACACACTCCCAGCTCTGTCAGTAACACACTCCCAGCTCTGTTAGTAACACACCCCCAGCTCTGTCAGTAACACACCCCCAACTCTCTGTCAGTAACACACCCCCAGCTCTCTGTCAGTAACACACCCCCAGCTCTGTCAGTAACACACCCCCAGCTCTCTGTCAGTAACACACCCCCAGCTCTGTCAGTAACACACACCCAGCTCTCTGTCAGTAACACACCCCCAGCTCTCTGTCAGTAACACACCCCCAACTCTCTGTCAGTAACACACCCCCAACTCTCTGTCAGTAACACACCCCCAGTTCTCTGTCAGTAACACACACCCAGCTCTGTCAGTAACACACCCCCATCTCTCTGTCAGTAACACACCCCCAGCTCTGTCAGTAACACACTCCCAGCTCTCTGTCAGTAACACACTCCCAGCTCTGTCAGTAACATACACCCAGCTCTCTGTCAGTAACACACCCCCATCTCTCTGTCAGTAACACACCCCCAGCTCTGTCAGTAACACACCCCCAGCTCTCTGTCAGTAACACACTCCCAGCTCTGTCAGTAACACACCCCCAGCTCTCTGTCAGTAACACACACCCAGCTCTGTCAGTAACACACCCCCAGCTCTCTGTCAGTAACACACTCCCAGGCCTCTGTCAGTAACACACACCCAGCTCTGTCAGTAACACACCCCCAGCTCTCTGTCAGTAACACACTCCCAGGCCTCTGTCAGTAACACTCCCCCAACTCTCTGTCAGTAACACACTCCCAGCTCTGTCAGTAACACACCCCCAGCTCTATCAGTAACACACCCCCAGCTCTCTGTCAGTAACACACTCCCAGCTCTGTCAGTAACACACCCCCAGCTCTCTGTCAGTAACACACCCCAGCTCTGTCAGTAACACACCCCCAGCTCTCTGTCAGTAACACACTCCCAGCTCTGTCAGTAACACACCCCCAGCTCTCTGTCAGTCACACACTCCACCCGCTCTATGTCAGTCACACACGCTCACACCTCGGTCAGTCACACACCCCCAGCTCTCTGTCAGTCACACACTCCACCCGCTCTATGTCAGTCACACACGCTCACACCTCGGTCAGTCACACACCCCCAGCTCTCTGTCAGACACACAGCCCAGATCTCTGTCCGTAACACACTCCCCCCAGCTCTCTGTCAGTAACGTACCCTCCGCTCTCTGTCAGTACACACCCCCAGCCCTATGTCCGTAACACACTCCCCCAGCTCCCTGTCAGAATCACACCCCCAGCTCTCTGTCCGTAACATACACCCAGCTCTCTGTCAGTAACACACTACCCCAGCTCTCCGTCCGTAACACAGTCCCCCCAGCTCTCTATCAGTAACATACACCCAGCTCTCTGTCAGTCACACACTCCAACCGCTCTATGTCAGTCACACACGCCCACACCTCGGTCAGTAACACACCCCCAGCTCTCTATCAGATCGCATACCCCTAGCTCTCTGTCAGATCACACACACCCTGCTCTCTGTCAGTAACACACCCCCAGCTCTCTGTCCATAACACACTCCCCCAGCTCTTGTCATTAACACTCCCCCAGCTCTCTGTCAGACACACACCGCCATCAGTCTGTCAGTAACACACTCCCAGCTCTCTGTCAGTAACACCCCCCACAGCCCTCTGTCAGTAGCATACCCCCAGCTCTCTGTCAGTAACACAACCCCAGCTCTCCGTCAGTAACATACCCCGACCTCGCTGTCAGTAACACACCCCCAGCTCACTGTCAGTAACACACTCGCAGCCCTTGGTAAGTAACACACCCCCAGTTCTCTGTCAGTAACACCCTCCCCATCTCTCTGTCAGTAGCATACCCCTACCTCTCAGTCAGTAACACACCCCTACCTCTCTGTCAGTAACACAACCCCAGCTCTCAGTCAGTAACACCCCCCAGCTCTCTGTCAGTAACACCCCCCAGCTCTCTGTCAGTAACACACCCCCAGCTCTCTGTCAGTAACACACAGCCCCAGATCTGTGTCAGTAACACACCCCCAGCCCTCTGTTTATAACACACCCCCAGCTCTCTGTCAGTAACACACAGCCCCAGATCTGTGTCAGTAACACACCCCCAGCCCTCTGTTTATAACACACCCCCAGCTCTCTGTCATTAACACAAACCCCAGCTCTCTGTCACAAACACCCATCCCCAGCTCTCTGTCATTAACATACCCCCAGGCCTCTGTTAGTAACACACCCCCAGCTCTCTGTCAGTAACACACCCCCAGCTCTCTGTCAGTAACATCCCCCCAGCTCTCTGTCAGTAACATACCCCCAGCTCTCTGTCAGTAACATCCCCCCAGCTCTCTGTCAGTAACACACTCCCAGCTCACTGTTAGTAACATCCCCCCAGCTCTCTGTCAGTAACATACCCCCAGCTCTCTGTCAGTAACTCACTCCCATATCTCTGTCAGTAACATATCCCCACATCTCTGACAGTAACATACCCCCAGCTCAGTCGGTAATACATGCCCAGTTCTGACGGTCGGCCAACCATATGACACACAGTCACTGCCTTTCTGTCCCATGGTTCCACCCAACATGGAAGGAAAGGCAGAGTACTGCCAGAGGAACAGCACCCTCAAGGGTTGGTGGAATGTATAATGAAGATGAATGCCACAAAGCTTGTGGTACCCGGGTCCTGCAAAAGGAGAGTCAGGGCGATCATGATTTGATCCATTATGCATGTTCTCCACTCATTTCTCAACCTCAACTTGAAAGGTCACACCACTTTTTATGCAGATATTATGTTCAAGAAGAGATCCCTGCTCAGCGTCTGGTAAACCATGTGGAACAGCAATGGAAACAATACTGAGGAGAAAGCACAACCTCGTGGTGCTCTGTGGACACCAGATAGGATACTGCGCTGTGTGAATGCTGGGAGTTAGGGTAGGGCCAGAAGCATCATCGGGCATTGCTGGGCTGTGGCCAGGCTGGAGGAATGGGTTGGCATGTGTGTAAACAGCCCAGGAGGGAAAGACAGCACAGTGTGTGAGCTACAGGGACTCTGATGAGAACCTCAGTGGGACAGACTATCGGAAAACACTGAGGACATTGGACTGAGGTGCTCAGTGTGTTGACAGATCTGACAAATAACTTTCAGTCACTGATAAGATATGTAGAGTCTGCCTGCGCCATAGCACAGGATATTGTGTCGAGGCTGAAGTTCACATTTTCCATCTTGGGGGTGGTGGCTACTCCGAGGGCAGCGCTGGAGCTGTTTTCCCTGGAGCATTAGAGGCCAAGGGGTGATCTTATAAAGGTTTATAAAATCATAGGGGAGCATGGATAGGGTGATTAGTCAAGGTCTTTTATTTCCCAGGGTAGGGGAATCCAAAACTAGAAGGCATAGATTTAAGGTGAGATGGGAAAGATTTAAAGGGGATCTAAGTGGCAACCTTTTCATGCAGAGGGTGGTGCGTGTATGGAATGAGCTGCCAGAGGAAGTGGTGGAGGCTGGTACAATTGCAGCATTTAACAGGCATCTGGATGGGTACATGAATCGGAAGGGTTTAGAGGGATTTGGCTAAGTGCTGGCAAATGGGAATAGATTAGATTAGGATATCTGATCGGCACGGACGAGTTGGATCGAAGGGTCTGTTTCCATGCTGTACATCTCTATGACTGTAATTCTATGACACTGCCTCCTAATGGGGTGGCTGCTGGTCACTGTGTCAGGTTACACTGCAGCTCCCCCCCCACCTAGTACTGCGATCGCTGGGAGTGTGGGTGGCTGCAGGAGAGGCTGTGACCCTTGCAGATGTCCTCCAGCAGATTACTGAGATTGAAGAGATGTTCCCCATGTCAGTGGCAGTGCTCCCACAGAGACCAACAAAGCATGTATCCTGCCACTTCTGCCACCCAGCCAGTGCACTGGCTGTTGCTTTTTAAATGCCACTGCTCAAAAAGGGAGGTAGACAAAAGATGGGGAAGTATAGACCAGTCAGCTTAACCTCTGTAGTAGGGAAGATGCTTGAGTCTATTATCAGCCAAGAAATAGCAAGGTATTTTGATAGAAATTGTCCCTTTGGGCAGATGCAGCATGGGTTCATGAAGGGCAGGTCATGCTTCACAAATCTTTTGGAATTCTATGAAGACGTTATGAGCAAGGTGGACAATGGAGACCCAGTGGATATAGTGGACCTAGATTTCTAAAAGGCCTTCAACAAGATGCCGCACAAGAGGCTGCTGATTTGATAAGGATGCATGGCATTGGGGTAAAGTATTAGCTTGGATAGAGGATTGGTTGATGAACAGGAAGCAAAGAGTGGGGATAAATGTGTGCTATTCTGGTTGGCAATCAGTGACTAGTGGTATGCCTCAGGGATCAGTGTTGGGACTGCAATTATTCACAATTTATATGGATGATTTGGAGTTGGGGGCCATGTGTAGGATGTCAAAGTTGGCAGATGACACCAAGATGAGTGGCAGAGCAAAGTGTGCAGAGAACTGTGAAACTTTACAGAGGAATGAAGAAACATTGAGTGAGTGGGCAGATGGCAGATGGCACCTGGCAGATGGAATACAATGTAAATAAATGTGAAGTTATCCATTTTGGTAGGAGTAACAGTAAAAAAGATTATGACTTGAATGGTTAAAAAGTTGCAGCATGCTGCTATGCAGAGGGACCTATGTGTCCTTGTGCATGAATCACAGAAGGTTGGTCTACAGATACCACTAAGTAATTAGGAAGGCACATGGAATTTTGTCCTTCGTTGCTAAAGGGATTGAGTTTAAATGCAGGGAGATAATGTTACAGCTGTCCAAGATGCTGGTAAGGCCATACCAGGAGTACTGTGTGCAGTTTCGGTCTCCTTATTTGAGAAAGGATGTACTAACACTGGAGGGGGTGCAGAGGAGGTTCACTAGATTGATTCCGGAGGGGGTTGGCTTACGAGGAGAGACTGATTAGCTGGGATTATATTCATTGGAATTCAGAAGAATGAGATGAGAAACATATAAAATTATGAAGGGAGTAGATAAGATAGAAGTAGAGAGGATGTTTCCACTGGCAAGTGAAACTAAGACAAGGGGACATAGCCTCAAGGTGAGAGGGAGCAGATTTAGGACTGAATTGGGAAGGAACTTCTTCACCCAGAGGGTTATTATTCTCTGGAATTCCCTGTCCAATGAAGTAGTTGATGCTACATCAGTAAATGTTTTTAAAGCTAAGGTGGATAATTTTTAGAACAGTAAAGGAATTAAGGGTTGTGGTGAGAGGGTGGGTAAGTGGCGCTAAGTCCATGAAAAGATCAGGTATGATCTTATTGAATGGTGGAGCAGGCTCAAAGTTCTAATGTTCTTTTCTTTCAGCCAGCGAGTCCAAACCATTACCACCGTGCCAAAGAAGTCCACGTGTGTGAGCCATCCCAGGAGCACATGGCTGCCCATCGGAATCGTGAGGTTGTAGAGAGCGCGGCACAAACCCGGACATGCTCTCAGTCGTTTCATTCTTTAAATTCATTCTGGGAAGGTAACTTTTGCTGGCTGGGCCAATCTTTAATGTGCATCTCTAATTGTCCTTGACAAAGCAGTGGTGAGGCATCTTGAATCACTACAGTCCATTTGCTGTTGATTTTCTCACAATTCTGTTGGGAGGGAGTTCCAGCAATAAGGAAGGAATGGCAATATATTTCCAGGTCAGGATTGTGTCTGCAGAAACCCACAGCCCATACCTCCATCCATGTCCTGAGCTCTTTAAGTAGTGAGATCGAGGTATGAGGAGGCTGCACCCCAGTCTTTCAAGTTGCTCCAGTACTTTCCTCACGAACTGTACTGCAACAAAAGTGAATCAAAAGCACTTCAGCCCCAACATATTGAGCATCACTTGAGAAGGTCAGGGATCAGGACTCATCTCACTTCAGAAATTTTTCATAACTAATTAGTGAAGACACTGTCTTTTATGTGTTAACCCAATGACACAGCACCAGCCCTTTCAGCAGAATTACATTATAATAACGTCCATTCAAGGTCTTCAGGCACACATAGGAGAGGCATTTGAAGTGACATATATTAAATTCATGTTCCATGTACCATCCACATAGAAACGCTCATTACGCCTCCACAGTGTGACCAGAGGTGACACTATTTATCTGAACTTCACACTGACTCCCCTGTGTAATTGCATCTTCCCATTAGTGTTGACAAAGGGGCATGCCTCCAGTTATATTTTTCTCATCTTAATGATTTTAACTGTCCAGACAAGTGGTAAGGCTCACACAGGTTTCAGTTCAATAAGTTCAAGTGGCTGTTTCCCTTAGTTGGTGCATGGGAACCAGGGGTCACAGTCTCACAATACAAGACGAGGCCATTTCGGACTGAGATCAAGAGGCGTTTCTTCACTCAGAGGGTTGTCAACCTGTGGGATTCCATCCCACAGAGGGCTGTGATTAGGTATTTTCAAGAAAAGAATTGATAAATCTTTAGATTTTCAAGGGATATGAAGGGAAACTGAATATATGGCATTAAGATAGAGGATCAGCCACTATTATGCTGAATGGTGAAGCAGAATCAAAGGGCTGAATGGCCTCCTCTGATTCCTATGTTTCTAAGTCACTGTTCCCACTTCAGTGAGACCCCAGCCTTGGTTCACTTAAATGTCTTCCCACAGTTTACGGAACGTCTATACCACAATACAACTTACGATTCTAGAAATTGAGTCAACCCTGTTATAATAAAATTCATTGGACACCAAAACTACAACCAAACTATCTGGCTTAAAGTGGGAAACTTCGTGTTTTTGGCTTTCATCTGTTCTTTAAAAACATGATCGAGAGTATTAAGTCGACACCTGAGAGTGATTGCACGGCAGAAATCTAATCAAGGGTCTCAGATGGTGCTGTAATCCATGAGAATGAATATTGAGCAATTAAGCTGTGACATCTGGAACTCAAGGTTAAGGTAAAGCTGAAAATTCATACGCTCAAAGTCGTGGAGAAAATTCTGAACATATTTCATAATCTTTTCTGGCTTTGTAAAAGCTTCAAACCTCTTGCACTTGTTTTAACCAATGTGTGCTGTTTGAAAAGGAATAATAAAGGATTTTCAGGCTCATGTAGGCCACATAATATGTTGAATTCATACGTTTGGTAATTACAAAGTACTTTTGAATAGTAACATTACTCCCATCTGAAGTCAATGTTTTCCAGGAGCTTGGTACAATAATCATTGTAATACTTAAATCAATAAGGAGATTTCTAATAATTATCTCTAGGGATGTGGCCAAGTCTGGTTTGGCCAGTATTTATTGCCTTTGAGAAGATGATGGCAAGCCACTGTAATACTATAAACTTTAAAACTCTAATGACTGTCCATAAATTGAAAGAATCAGCAGTAACACTTTCTAGAATAAGGTATTTCCTGAGATAAAAGGATAAGGAAAAATTGTTCAAAAGAAATTAAAAGCAACATGCTAATTAACTATCCCTGGGAAGAAGGAGTCAAAGCAACATTAATAAGCTGTTTCCTGGGAGAGAGGACGTAACATTGCTTGATAATCTGCTGTCTTGAGACAGATGGACAGCTAAGACTGCATGCAGAAAGAACGTCCTAAGGTCAAGTTGTGTTTTCAAACAGGTAGCTAATACTGAATGTGACAGGGAACAGGAAAGTTGCTTCTGATAAGAAGGCAAGCCACAGATGTAAGGACTCCTGAAGTATAATCAATGTTGGGGATGAACGAATTGAAAGGATCATCAATAATATCACACCATAAACTTGAAGGACAAGAAAATGTCACTGTGGGCTGAGAGCTGAGGGAATTAATGAATGCAAGGTGGTGGATGAGGAACCAAACAAGCAAGCTATATTGTCTTGGATGATGTTGAGCTTAGGTGCTCATGGATGTACACATTCAGTTAATTAAAGTATATTCCATAATGCTCCTGTCTTGTGTCTTGTACACGTTGGGCAGACTTTGGGGAGTCAGCAGGTGAGCTACCTGCTGCAGTGTTCCCAGACTTTGCTGTTATCACCATATTATTTATATAGCTGGATAAGTTCAGTTTCTGTACCCAGTATTCACAGGATGTTGATAGTTAGGAGATTCAGCAATGATAGTGTGATCAAATGTCAGAGGGAGATTTTTAGCTCCACTTTTATTGGAGATGGTCATTGCTTGACATTTGAGCAGCATAAATTTAACTTGCCATTTTTCAGCCATTCCTTAGTATCCTCTAAGTCCGGCCGCACTTGGTTACAGACTGTTTTGTTATCTGAGGAAATGTGAATGGTGCTGAATGTTGTGTAATCATCAGTGAACTTCCCCACTTCTGACTTTAATGAAAGGATGATCCCTAACAAAGCAGCTGAGAATGATTGGGCCTCCATCACTACTCTGAGGAACTCCTGCAGAGATATCCTGAGTCTGAGATAACTGACCTCAACATTTGTGTAATGTATGACTCTAAACAGTACAATCTTTTCCCTCAGATTCCCATTGACTACATTTTTTTGGAGTCCTTGATACAATCTTTGGTCAATGATGCAATAATGTCAAAGAACATTGTTCTTCTATCATATCTGGAATTCAGCCATCTGGTTGATGTTTAGACCAAGAGGTCTGGAGCAAGCTGGTCAAGACAGAGACCAAACTGACCGTCACTGACTGTGTTATTGCTGAGTAAGTGTCACTTGATAGCACTGGTCTTGGAACCTCTTCCATTGATTTGTTGTTCAAATCAATGGAATTTGTCTATCCTTGTTCACAACTATTCTACAAACTGTTACCAATAAAATGGAAACCAAGAATAGAAACCCAGTCCAACACCAGCACCTCCAAATCATGAAAACCAAGACCTGGTTGACAGGAGAGGTCGTGGTTGGAGCGCATTTGGACACTTCCAGATCCAATGGAGGACACAGTCTAATGACATAACCAGGATAGGAAAGGGGAAGGCAGTGGCACACTCAACTGAACCTGATCTGTGTCAGCTTTGTACATTGTAGCAATGAGGTGAGGGTCTGAATGAGCTGGACATAGCTCTGATGAACCCAGGACTTGCTAACGACACAAGGGTACATAGTGTAACAGGGCTGTGACACAGTTTGTAATCTGAAGTGTCTTCCTTCTGCACGGATCTTCCATGTGGTAAATGTCCACTGCTGATTGCTGATTGGCAAGTAGCCTGTTCATTGTTGGATGAACGAATGGGAAGACTTAAATGGAGGAAGAGCAATGATGGAGTGGGAAGGTGTGGTGGTAAAGGTCTGTTCGGTTGTTTTCAGGATTATCTTGTGCTGGCGGCATCATGAAAGCCAAAACAGAGCTTTGCATGAGATAGTGAGAATGAGTGAAAACCAAACAAACTGCACACCAGGCCTCCAGGTCAGTAAACCTTCTGCTGCTGTTGCTAGTCCTCCTTGTCTACCATCCACGCTTCCGTCCTCATACAGATCAAAAGTTCATTACTGGGGAATGGTTTTGCCTGTAGTGCTGCGTTCCAGGTACAGTCTCCTGTGAACTTCCTCTCTCTCTGTTGCTTCCAGCTCTCCCGTGGAGTGGTAGGTTTGTGACCAGTAGCTTGATGCTGCTGCTGCTGCTGATGATGATGGTGGTGCGACTGACTATCCACAAAACTGTCTGGTCCAACTCCCAACCTGGCCCTAAAAAGGCTCACAAAGTGCAGGCCATTCTTCCGAACCTCCAAACTGTGCAGGTTATCCCCCAACATAAAGCAAACCCCTTTCCCAGAAGCAGGTAGACAAGCAGGTACTGAGTTGACTGGGATGGATGGGTGTCCTGGTCAGCTCAGTTTTTTTGCAGATGGCTCTTTTAGATGATTCAGGCCAACAGGGTGGGGTTCAACTCCCGTTCCAGCTGAGGTGGATGGGTGTCTGGCCCCTCACTGTACCCACAGCAAAATGTCAAAGCACTTTGCTGTGGTTCAGCCAGGTTCGAGGGTTTGAATGATAGGGAGAGGCTGAGTAGGATGGGGCATTACCCTTGGAAACTCTGAGGCTGAGGGGTGACCTTACAGAAGTTTACAAAATCATGGATTGGATAGGGTGAATAGGCGAGATTTTTTCTCTAGGGCCAGGAAGTCCAAAACTAAAGGGCATAGGGTTAAGGTGGGAGGGGAAAAATATAGAAGGAACTTTAGGGGCAGCTTTTTCACACAGTGTGTGGTGTGTATAAGGAATCGACTGTCAGAGGAAATGGTGAAAGCTGGTGCAATTACAACATTTAAAAGGCATCTGGATGGGTATATGAATTTAAAGGAATATGGGCCAAATGCTGGCAAATGGGACTAGATTTTTTTCAGATATCTGGTCTGCATGGACGAGTTGGGACCAAAGGGTCTGTATCCGTGCTGTATATCTCCATAATTCCATAAGCCAACAGCTATATACTGTATTGGCTAAAATAAAAACAAAGAACTGTCGATGTTGGAAATCTGAAACAAAATTGCTCGAGGAGAGAAAGCAGAATTAATGTTTTGAGTTGGGTAACCCTTCTTTAGAACCCTGAGTTTCTCCAGCAATTTCTGATTTGGTTTCAGAAGTTTCAGACAGGCTTCTGTCCTCCCACAGAGGGAAAGTCCAAAAAACTTGCAAATGACACATACTGGTTCAGGTTGTCTTGTGTACCCTAGAATAGTGCTCAAGTCCAACCCGTGCATTCATTGCTGTTCTTGAACTGATGTTTTTCCCTCTGGAAATCCCTTTGTTTGCCCCTTTGTTCTTGCTTTGCTTTTACTGATGCACCCCAGGAAACCCACTGACCCAAAGTTAAACTGGAAATCAACGTCAATATCACTCCTCCAATTACAGCTTGAAATTGACAGGCTGCCTTCCTGAAGTGGTTGATGACAATCAGCAGTGAAATCTGATCTTTGGGAATGGGTAGGGGAACAGGTTCCCTGACAAGCTGCCAATTTCACCCACTCTCACAAACACAGAGACCAGCAGATTAAACCCCGCTGCAGCTGATTGGCTTCACAGCACAGCCTGACGTGTGGCACCTTAAAGATGCCACCATGAAGAGCCTTAAGAAATCTCCCACCACCAAAGGAAGTGCAACACTCACTCGCTGAGACTAACAGCCGAACATCACGAACTCAAAAAAAATGTAAAAACCTCCTCCGAAGATTTTACTAGGTGGTGTACGCTGAGCTGAGTTAAAAAGGATGAAAGCATAGCTTACGGAGAAAGGTTTTCAAGAGGTTATGGAAAAAGAAGGTTTAAAATTGAAAGGGAAAGGGTTATTGTGAGGGCCCAGTAAAAGACAGGTTTTAACCGAATACAAACTGCAACCCAATTCTGAACTCAAACATCAAGCACCTTGTTATTGACCAGTATGGTTCCACTGCATGAATCCTAACGGCAACTCATTATATTGGCCCAAAATCAATGTACCAGCAACCTAAAGCCATCAACGGCTTGTTTGACATCGCTATCTTCTTCAGTTACTTGGGTACTATTGACTGTAATCAGGAACTCATGCACTGCTTGGATATATATCTGCTGTGCAAAGAGACACTCTCATTCGATTAAAATACAAATGATAAATGATTCTTGGAACAAAATCAAAGAGTACTTGCCAATTTCCTGACCTTCCACTGCTAGTTATTTATGCATTGGCCAATCTAGACTTGACAGGAGATTACAAATACTGAACTGTTTTGGCTGAGCACAAGTCTGCCCTGCAGGTGTCTGCGTCTATGATCTCTGTGTACTTGATACTATTTCACCATGTGAAGTCAGAGCCCATTCTCAGTACAAGGTGTGTGAAATGTAGCACATAGTTACAAACAGCACTCTGATCGGATCCAGAGTCTCTAGGAGCTCATCTTGACTGAGAGAGGAAAATGGGAGATTGAGGATTATCCGTCTGTTTCACCCCTGCAGCTAATTTTCTTTTCATTCAGTTTGAAAAAGCCAGCAGGGCATAATGGACCAATGGCCTCTTTCTGTACTGTAAGATTCCACAGGCTGGATTTTCTGCTCACTTGCTGGTGGGTTGAAGCAGGGAGGGGTGTCATGTAAAATTAGCAGTTGGCCTTCAGCCGCTGACCTGTTTGAAAGTTTACTGGAGAGGCACGGTATCCAGTAGATCACCTAATTATAGATCACTTAAGTTTGTTTACAATGCGGGTCCCCTTGAGCCCATCAGAGAAACACGTGCACCTCCCCTCCTATCACCAACACCCCCGCCCCACTCTACCCCAATTAAAAACCATTCCTCCCTTCCACTATCTCCTGGTCTCTTGATCCCACCTTCCTCCAATTCTTCCCTAACCTCGCTGAGACCCTGGGCTTGTCTTGGTGTGGTTGCACTGGCTACAGATCCAATTGGAGTCATCATTCACAGCAGATACTGTAGGGATTACAGAGTGCCTGATCATCTGATTGGCTGGCAGCTCTCTAAGGTGGAATTTCCTCCTGAAATAAAGATAGTATGTGTCTGAAGTCACATGTTGCTATCACAGATTGTCTTCTCTAAAGAACATTCGTGAACCAAGTGAGCTTTTCCACTAATTGAAATGGCCTAGCAAGCCACACAGGTGTATAAAACTCTTACAGTTGGTGGTGGTTGTCATGTTGACTGTTCCTGAGAATAGATTTATATTGCATCTGTAATTAGTTCAATTTAAATTCTACAAGCTGCTGTGGTGAATTTATTTGTTCTTTCACAGGATGTGGGCATTGCTGTCTAGGTCAGCAATTATAACCCAAACCTTGAGAAAGTGTTGGTGAGATGCCCTCTTGACATGTTGTAGTTGATGGAGATAAGACTTGTTAGACTTGACCCAGCAATAAGAGATGGAACTGCAACACATTTTCAAGTTGGACTGGTTTGTGGCCTGGACGTGTGGGAATATTAACTTGTAAGTGACCATGTTCCTGTGCATCTGCTGCCCTTGTTTTTCCAGGTGAGAGAAGTCACAGATTTGGAAGGATCTGGAAGATTTGACAAAGGAGTGAATTGCTACAATAGACTTTGTAGACAGTCACTTGATCCTGGGCCTCTGGGTTATAAGTCCAGTGATATTACGTGACTGGGGCAGCACAGTGGTTAGCACTACCTGCTGTTCCCCCTCAGCACCAGGGACTCTGGTTCGATTCCAGCCTCGGGCGACTGTCTGTGTGGAGTTTGCACAATCTCCCTGTGGGTGTGTGGGTTTCATCTGGGTGCTCCGGTTTCCTCCCACAAACCAATGATGTGCAGATCAGGTGAATTGCCAATAGTGTTAGGTGCATTTGTCAGAGGGAAATGGGTCAAGGTGGGTTACTCTTTGGAGGGTCAGTGTGGACTTGTTGTGCCAAATGGGCTGTTTCCACACTGTAGGGAATTTAATCTAATCATTACTGTAATGTCACTACCTCACCCATGGAACATGTCACATCCTGCTCTATTTGTATATTGTAGCCTTCACAAGTATGACTCATTTCCCTTTCCTATCTATTGAGAAACTTTCAGAGCCTGCTGACCTATCTTTGTAACTGTGACTTTACCATTTTTGATGTTGGGTTTTGAAGTCACAAAACCCACACACCAGACACAGTGCAAACATAACAGCCAGGTGCTAATGACATTAGCATAATGTAAAAGGTGTCAGTAAGCTAGGTGAAGTTTTAAGGCTCATCATGAATCGATAGCATTTTGCTTTCTTCTCGGTGCAGGTCAGGAATCCTTCACCTGAAAAACTCAGGCTCAGATGAAGAATATTTTCAGCTTTTGGATATACTTACCTTCTAAGAGCTTTTAACCTATCATCTCATAACCAAAAGCAAAATATTCATTCTGAACTCTTGAGCTCATTGTAACCTGGTCTGTTGGGGAAAGGGTTCACATTATCTTTATCAAAAACTGTTTTTGTCAGCATCGGTGCACATATTAATCTGGTCTCCATTTGTCGCTACACTTCCCATTTAGGTCTCCTCAGGTCAGTTCAGATCCATTCTGAAAGAAACTTTTGGTTGGCCTGAATTGGACATGTAGACACACTGAGTTCTAGCCTTTTGAAACAAGCTGCACTTTTAGGTCCACTCCGATCCATTCGATCCAAGTGCTGCATCTCCCAAAGGGCTAGAACTCAATGCGTCTACAGGTCTATTCAGGTATGGTCAGGTTTGTTTTCAAAAAGGCTTTGGGTTTTTAGGTAATTTTGGTTTTTAGATGTGCAGATAAAGGATACTGATCCTATAATCCAAAATAATTGAAGAACACAAACATTGTTATAATTAAACACAAAAAAAAATCTAAAATGGTGAGAGACTTTATTGTAGTCAACGAGAAGGGAAAAAAATTCTTTAGTGGACTTTGTGCAACTAATTTATAAAGTATTTGCTGATTATTTTGTTCTGTGCAGAGAACAAACACAACCTTCCTTTCATTTCTTGCTAATGTCCCTTCAAACTGAGCATCCAAATGTAAACAGAAGATCATTAAACTACAGGTATGTTCCCAAGAACAGAAGAACAAGCTTATGTTATCTTGCTGAACATGCATGGACACGTTTTGCTGATTCATGCAACAACTTTGACCTTGTGATTATCATGAAGTAAAATGACATGATGTATCATAGACTGCTCCAGGAAAGCCTTATCTTAAGCTGAAGATTTCAGCTCATGACCAGAACCTGTCAGAAGAAGATACACTCACTTATCTCGCAGCACATTGTCTTAATCTGTCAACATCAATGACACATGAAAGAAAAGTCAAAGCAAGACTATCAGCAGACTTTGAGCATCAGTCTGGGAATGAAAAAAACTAAGTCTGTCTATAAAACTGAAAGTCTCTACAGAAACATTCCTGCCCACTCTGTTTTGTGCACATGAGACTTTAACTATGTAACAGCACCACATCAAGAAGTTCAAACACTTTCACATGATCTGCTTTCAGAGTTTCTTAAAATCAGGATTAAATTCCAGACACTGAGGCTCTCACTCGAGCTGACAGGTCATCCATCCACACCATGTCACAGCTAAGTTTGACTGGTCATGTAGCCTGAATGCCTGACACTCACTGACCAAAGTGAATCTTCTATGGACTGTTTGAGTCCAGGGTACACTCACATAGCAGTCAAAGTCAGCATTACAAGGCTACACTTTGGAGTTTTGATATTGATTTTGAGCTCTGGGAGAAGTATATGCAGGATTGCTATAATTGGTACAACCGAATATAAATAGCATGACTGCCTTTAAAAGCAAACAGGTATCAGAGACAGAGAGAAGAACAAATCCCAAGTCAGCAACTCATCCAAAACACAGTCATCTAAAGTATCCTGCCCCATTTGCAACAGAACCTACCAGGAACAAATTGGCTTTTGCAGTCACCGACATACCCAATAAAACTCTACCAGACACCCCAGATGATGAACATGGTTGCCTTTGAACGAACAACAGCAACAAGATGTATTCCCAAGTCTAACAGTATGCTGTAGTCATAGAGTCATACCATATGGAAACAGACCCTTCGGTCCAACTGGTTCATGCTGTTTGGGTATCCCGAGCTGACATAGTCCCCATTTGCCTGAGTTTGGCCTATAAGCCTTTCGTATCTATCTTCTAAACTGTTATAATTGGACCAGTACCTCTGGCAGCTCATTCCATACACACACCACCTTTTCTGAAAAAATGTTACCCCTCAGATCCTTTTTAAAGCTTTCCCCTCGCACATTAAACCTTATGCATTCTAATTTTGGACTCTCCTATGACTTGGAAAAAGCCCAGGGCTAAAGAACTTATCTAAGCCCCTCATGATTTTATAAACCTTTATAAAGTCATGCCTCAGTTTCCGACATTCTGGGAAAATGCCCCAGCCTATCCAGCTTCTCCTTATATCTCACACCCTCCAATCCTGGCAACATCATAGTAAAGTTTATCTATGCCCTTGGTGGTTTAACAACATCCTTCCTGTGGCAAGGCAACCAGAATTGGATATAATATTCTAAAAGTGGCCTCACAATGTTTTGTACAGCTGCAACATGATGTCCCACTCTATATTCAATGCTCTGACCAATGAAGGCAAGCATGCCAAACACTTTCTTCACCACCCTGTCCATCTGTAACCGACTTTCAAGGAACTGTGAACCTGCACCTTAAGGTGCCTCTGTTCAACAACACTTCCCATGACCCTCCCATTAACTGTGTCAGTCCTGCCCTGATTTGCCTTACCAAACTGCAACACTTCACATTTATCTAAATTAAACTCTATTTCTTGGCCCATTGGCCCATCTGATAAAGATCTTGTTGTACTCTTAGATGACCATCTTCGCTCTCCACTACACCACCAATTTTGGAGTCATCTGCAAACTTACTAACTGTTCCACCTATATTCTCATTCAAATCAATAAAAATGACAAACAACAGTAAACCCAGAACCGATCCTTACAGCACACCGCTGGTCTCAGACCTCCAGTCCAAATAACAACCCTCTACATGCCATAATGTACCTGCACCAAAGCAGCAGTTAGGTAGACAGTTACACCTATTATTTATAATGCAAGTACTTAGCATCACAGAGTCAAAGAGATGCGCAGCATGGAAACAGACTCTTCAGTCCAACTCGTCCATGCCGACCAGATATCCTAATCTAATCTAGTCCCATTTGCCAGCACTTGGCAAATATCCCTCTGAACCCTTCCTATTCATATACTCATCCAGATGTATTTTAAATGTTGTCATTGTACCAGCCTCAACCACCTCCTCTAGCAACTCATTCCATACACACACCACCCTTTGCTTGAAAATGTTGCCCCTTTTAAATTTTCTTTTCTCACCCTAAGCCTATGCCCTCTAGTTCTGGACTCCCCCACCCCAAAGAAAATACCTTGACTACCTACCCTATCCAAGCCTTTCATGATTTTATAAGCCTTTATCAGGACATCCCACGGCCTCTGATGCTCAAAGGAAAATAGCTGCAGCATATTCAGCCTCTCCCTGTTGCTCAAATCCTCCAATCCTGGCAACATCCTTGTAAATCTTTTCTGAACACCTCCAAATTTCACAACATCTTTCCGATAGGAAGGAGACCAGAATTGCACACAATAGTACAGGACATTGGTGAGGACAATGCTCTGACCAATAAAGGAAAGCATACCAAACACCTTCTTCATTATCCTATCTACCTGCGACTCCATTTTCAAGGCACTATGAACTTGCACTCTAAGGTCTCTTAGTTCAGCAACACTCCCTTGGACCTTACCATTAAATATATATGTTTTGCTCTGATTTGATTTTCCAAAATGCAGTACCTCACATTTATTTAAATTAAACTCCATCTGCCACTCCTCAGCCCATTGGCCCATCTGATCAAGATCCTGTTATAATCTGAGGTAACCTCGTTGCTGTCCACTACACCTCCAATTTTGGTGTCATCTGCAAACTTACTAACTATACCTCTTATGTTCATCTCCAAATCATTTATATAAATGACAAAAAGCAGTGGACCCAGCACCGAACCTTGTGGCACACCACTGATCACAGGCCTCCAGTCTGAAAGGTAACCCCCACCACAACCCTCTGTCTTTTACCTTTGAGCCAGCTCTGTAGCCAAATGGCTAGTTCTCCCTGTATTCCATGATATCTAACCTGGCCAACTAGTTTACCATGAGGAACCTTGTCATGAGGGACCTTACTGAAGTCCATATAGATCACATCCACCACTCTGTCCTCACCAATGCTCTTCGTTACATCTTCAAAAAACTCAATCAAGTTAGTGAAACATGATTTTCTATGCACAAAACCATGCTGACTATCCCTAATCAGTCCTTGAATTTCCAAATACATGTAAATCCTGTCCCTCAGGATTCCCTCCAATAATCTTCCCACCATTGATTTCAGGCTCACCAGTCTATAGTCCCCTGGCTTTTCCTTACCACCGTTCTTAAATTGTGGCACTGTGTCAGCCAACCTCCAGTCTTCCAGCACCTCACCTGTGACTATCAATGATACAAATATCTCAGCAAGGGGCCCAGCAATCACTTCCCTCACTTCCCACAGAGTTCTAAGGTACACCTGATCAAGTCCTGGGGATTTATCCACCTTTATGCATTTCAAGACATCCAGCACCTCCTCCTCTGTAGTATGGGCATTTTTCAAGATGTCACCATTTATTTTCCCACATTCTATATCTTCCATGTCCTTTTCCACTGTAAACACGGATGCAAAATACTCATTTAGTAACTTCCCCCATCTCCTGCTGTTCCACTCATAGGTCACCTATTCTCCCCCAAGTTACCTTTTTGTCCTTAATGTATTTATAAAGTCACGTTGGATTCTCCTTAACCCTATTTACCAAAGCTATCTCATGTCCCCTTTTTGCCCTCCTAATTTCCCTCTTAAGGATATTCCTACTGCCTTTATACTCTATGGATTCACCCGATCTCTGCTGTCTATACCTGACATATGCTTTTTTCTTTTTCTTAAACAAAACCTCCATTTCTTTAGTCATCCAGCATTCCCTTTACCTACCAGCCTTTCCTTTCATCCTAATAGGAACATACTGTCTCTGGACTTGTTATCGCATTTCTGAAGGCTTCCCATTTTCCAATTGACCCTTTACTTGCAAACATCCTCTCTCAATCAACTGTTGAAAGTTCTTGCCTATTACTGTCAAAATTGGTCTTCCTCCAATTTAGAAGTTCAATTTTTAAATCTTGTCTATCGTTTTCCATCACTACTTTAAAGTGAATAGAATTATTGTCGCTGGCCCTGAAATGCTCCCACACTGACACCTCAGTCACCTGCCCTGCCTTATTTCCCAAGATGAGGTCAAGTTTTACACCTTCCCTCGTAAGTGCATCCATATACTGAATTAGAACATTTGCTTGCACACACTTAACAAATTCCTGTCCATCAATGGCAGTCCCAGTCTATGTTTGGAAAGTTAAAATTCCCCACCATAACTACCCTATTATTCTTACAGATAACTGAGATCTCCTTCAAAATTTGTTTCTCAGTTTCTTGCTGACTCTTGGGGAGTCCATAATACAATCCCAATAAAGGGAACATCCCTTTCTTATTTTTCAGTTCCACCCAAATACCTTCCCTGGATGTATTCCCAGGAATACCTTCCCTAAGTACAGCCGTAATTCCTTATCAAAAACACCACTCCCCCTCCTCTCTTGCTCCCCTTTCTATCTTTCCTGTAGCATTTTTATCCTGGAACATTAAGCTGCCAGTCTTGTCCGTCCCTGAGCCACATTTCTGTAATTGCTATGATATCAGTCACACGTTCCTAACCATACCCTGAGTTCATCTGCCCTCCCTGTTAGGCCTCTAGCATTGAAATAAGTGCAGCTTAATTTATCAGCCCTAGCTTGTTCGCTGCTGTGTTCCTGCTTGATCTGACTGTTTGACTTGCCCCTTTTGTCAGTTGGACCAGTCTCAGATTGATTTCCTTTCATACATTGTCGGAAACCAGTTTGCAGTAACAGCGCACCTGTAAGTGATTAAACTGTCTTGGCATGAATATATTCTCCTAACGTCCAGCACACCAAAATTAACGTTGAATGGAGAATACCTATTTTCTCTTTTACAGATTGGCTGGGTACTCTAACACTATCATCACCTAATCTATTCAGGGCTATGTCAGGCAAGCAAACAAGCATGACCTGCCTCCAACCTTGAATTTATCAAAATCCCACAAAATCAGAGAAGAGTACAGGACCAATTCAGCTCATTGAGTCTGTAATTTCTCTTTTGAAGAGCAATCCAGTTGTTTCAGTAAGTAAAACATCAATTTGCCCAAGTGATAAAAATAAACTATTAATACAAGAGAGTGTGATATGGAAGTCAGGAGGTGGGATTTACCATTGTCAAGATATAGAAACACAATGATTTTGAATCAGTAGCCATTATAATGACATGTTTGTCAAATGTATTTTACTTTTTCAAACAAGTAAAGACAAACCAATAGGTGTCATCAGACTGCTAACTGTAGGATAGGTTATGCGTAGGTTAATGATCACATCTCCTACATTACGAAAGAGACATATCAAAAATGCTACATCAGCTATAAATTGGTGTAGAGCTCCCCAAGTTCGTGAAAGGGTCTATACAAATTCCACTTCTCCTGACAGAAAATGTGGACAAGGGACCATGGTGAAGAATCTAATTTGCAAGTGACAAAGCATAAACAACTTGCAAAATATCTTGTCTTCGTTAAGTTATGATTCATTCAAGCTTTCTGTGTGAATGTCACAGTTTGCTTGGAATTTAATCCAGGTGACCAGTGATTTGTATGGCAGCTGAAGAGCTTCTCAAAGTTCTACGTCATCTCTTTTGGGGACGGCCTGCCATATTGTGTCAGGCAGTGAACCTTCCCTGAGATGATGGATGCTGGGGATGAAAATCGCACTTTCGAAAAGCTGCAGCAACACAGGGAGCAGTTGTAGCTGCCAGTAATGCACTTGCCATAGGTCCCTGATCAGCTAGTGACCAAGACTCTCAGTGAATGAGAGCAAGATAATAAAAGTGACATAGGCCCATCAAATAAACTCATCAGCATTTGTTTTTTGGGCTTCCTGTGTGGTGACTAGTTAAAAATCAGCAGTGGCAGAACACACACTTAATTGGATTTTGTCACAAATTGACCATGAGCTCCATACTGAATCATCATGACAAATGTTTGCTCCTTAGGCTAGTTTGAAGGCCTCATAGAAAGCTTAAAATGAAGCAGTCTTTTTATTTTAGCACTGGGATGTCAATAGTTTGCAAAGGACAAAGAACAAAGAAAATTTATAGGCCCTTCGGTCCTCCAAGCCTGAGCCGATCCAAATCCACTGTCTAAACCTGTCGCCCAATTCCTAAGCATCCGGCACGGTGGCACAGTGGTTAGCACTGCTGCCTCACAGCGCCAGAGACCCGGGTTCAATTCCCGCCTCAGGCGACTGACTATGTGGAGTTTGCACATTCTCCCCGTGTCTGCGTGGGTTTCCTCCCACAGTCCAAAGATGTGCAGGTTAGGTGAATTGGCCATGCTAAATTGCCTGTAGTGTTAGGTAAGGGGTAGATGTATGGGTGGGTTGCGCTTCGGCGGGGCGGTGTGGACTTGTTGGGCCGAAGGGCCTGTTTCCACACTGTAAGTAATCTAATCCAACCAGAGAGTGGTGGTAGATGGTAAATATTCAGCCTGGAGCCCAGTTACAAGTGGAGTTCCGCAGGGATCAGTTCTAGGTCCTCTGCTGTTTGTAATTTTTATTAATGACTTAGATGAGGGAGTCGAAGGGTGGGTCAGTAAATTTGCAGATGATACGAAGATAGGTGGAGTTGTGGACAGTGAGGAGGGCTGTTGTCGGCTGCAGAGGGACTTAGAGGGTAGGTCCGATCAAGGACAGTAGTGGGAGACTGTGTATTGAGTCGGAAGAGATAGGAGAGGTCTTGAACAAGTACTTCTCTTCAGTATTTACGAACAAGAGGGACCGTATTGTTGAAGAGGAGAGTGTGAAACGGACTGATAAGCTAGAAGAGATACCTGTTAGGATGGAAGATGTGTTGGACATTTTGAACAACTTGAGGATAGACAAGTCCCCCGGGCCTGACAGGATATATCCTAGGATTATGTGGGAAGCAAGAGAGGAAATTGCAGTACCGTTGGCAATGATCTTCTCGTCTTCACTGGCAACGGGGGTGGTACCAGGGGACTGGACAGTAGCGAATGTTGTGCCCCTGTTCAAAAAAGGGAATAGGGATAACCCCGGGAATTAGAGGCCAGTTTGTCTTACTTCTGTGGTAGGCAAAGTAATGGAAAGGGTACTGAGGGATAGGATTTACGAGTATCTGGAAAGACACTGCTTGATTAGGGACAGCCAGCACGGATTTGTGAAGGGTAGGTCTTGCCTTACAAGTCTTATTGAATTCTTCGAGGAGGTGACCAAGCATGTGGATGAGGGTAGAGCAGTGGATGTAGTGTACATGGATTTTAGTAAGGCATTTGATAAGGTTCCCCATGGTAGGCTTATGCGGAAAGTCAGGAGGCATGGGATAGAGGGAAATTTGGCTATTTGGATAGAAAACTGGCTAACCGGTCGAAGTCAGAGAGTGGTGGTAGATGGTAAATATTCAGCCTGGAGCCCAGTTACAAGTGGAGTTCCGCAGGGATCAGTTCTGGGTCCTCTGCTGTTTGTAATTTTTATTAATGACTTAGATGAGGGAGTCGAAGGGTGGGTCAGTAAATTTGCAGATGATACAAAGATAGGTGGAGTTGTGGACAGTGAGGAGGGCTGTTGTCGGCTGCAGAGGGACTTAGATATGATGCAGAGCTGGGCTGAGGAGTGGCAGATGGAGTTCAACCCTGCCAAGTGTGAGGTTGTCCATTTTGGAAGAACAAATAAGAATGCGGAATACAGGGTTAATGGTAGGGTTCTTGGTCAGGTGGAGGAACAGAGGGATCTTGGGGTCTATGTACATAGATCTTTGAAGGTTGCCACTCAGGTGGATAGAGTTTGTAAGAAGGCCTATGGAGTATTATCGTTCATTAGCAGAGGGATTGAATTCAAGAGTCGTGAAGTGATGTTGCAGCTGTACAGGACTTTGGTTAGGCCACAGTTGGAGTACTGTGTGCAGTTCTGGTCGCCTCACTTTAGGAAAGATGTGGAAGCTTTGGAGAGGGTGCAGAGAAGATTTACCAGGATGTTGCCTGGAATGGAGAGTAGGTCGTACGAGGATAGGTTGAGAGTTCTCAGCCTTTTCTCGTTGGAACGGCGAAGGATGAGGGGTGACTTGATAGAGGTTTATAAGATGATCAGAGGAATAGATAGAGTAGACAGTCAGAAACTTTTTCCCCGGGTACAACAGAGTGTTACAAGGGGACATAAATTTAAGGTGAAGGGTGGAAGGTATAGGGGAGATGTCAGGGGTGGGTTCTTTACCCAGAGAGTGGTGGGGGCATGGAATGCGCTGCCCGTGGGAGTGGTAGAGTCAGAATCATTGGCGACCTTTAAGCGGCATTTGGATAGGTACATGGATGGGTGCTTAATCTAGGTTAGAAGTTCGGCACAACATCGTGGGCCGAAGGGCCTGTTCTGTGCTGTATTGTTCTATGTTCTATGTTCTATCTGTCCAGACGCACCTTAAATGAATCCACTGTGCCTGCCTCTACTACCTCTGCTGGCAACCCGTCCCAGGCATCTACCACCCTCTGTGTAAAGTACTTGCCCTTAAGCTAATCACCTCTCACCTCGAAAGCGTGACCTCTCATTCCTGAATCTTTCACCCTGGGAAAAAGCTTATCTCTATCCACCTTGTCCATATCTTTCATGATTTTGTAAACCTCAATCAAGTCGCCAACCATCTCCTTTTCTCTAATGAAAACAATCCTAACCTTCTCAACCTCTCTGCATAGCTAGCACCTTCCATACGAAAAAACATCTTCGTAATCCATCTCTGCACCTCTCGAAAGTGTTCACATCCTTTTGGTAATGTGGCGACCAGAAATGTATACAGAATTCTAAATGCAGCCAAACTAATGTCTTGTACAATTTTTAACATAACCTGCCAGCTCTTATACTCAATACCCCGTCCAATGAAGGCAAGCATACCATATGCCTTCTTGACCATTCTATCCACCTGTGCAGCAACCTTTAGGGTACAATGGACCTGAGCTCCTAGATCTCTCTGCTCATCAACTTTTCCCAAGGCTCTTCCATTTACTGTATAATTCGCTCTAGAATTAGACTTCTTAAAATGCATTATCTCACATTTGTCAGGATCGAACTCCATCTGCCACTTCTCCGTCCAACTCTCCAGTCTATCTATATTCTCCTGTATTCTTTGACAGTTCCCTATGCTTTCTGCTACTTCACCAATCTTCGTGTCATCTGAAAACCTGCTGATCAAACCAACAGTGTCCTCTTCCAGATCATTTATGTATATTACAAACAACAGTGGCCCCAGCACTGATCCCTGTGGAACACCACTGGTCACCATTCTCCATTTCAAGAAATTCCCTTCAACTACTACTCTCTAACTCCTGTTGCTCAACCAGTTCTTTATCCACCTAGCTAGAACACCCTGCACACCATGTGACTTCACTTTCTCCATTAGTTTACCATGGAGAACTTATCAAACGCCTTACTAAAGTCCACGTATATGACATCTACAGCCCTTCCTTCATCTGTCAACTTGGTCACTTCCTCAAAGAACTCTATTAAGTTGGTAAGGCACAATCTCCCCTGCACAAAACCATGTTACCTGTCACTGATAGGCCTATTCCTTTCCAAGTATAAATAGATTTTATCCCTCAGTACCTTCTCCAGCAACTTTCCCACCACTGATGTCAGGCTCACTGGTCTGTAGTTACTCAGAATATCCCTACTACCCTTCTTGTACAGGGGGACAACATAAGCAACCCTCCAGTCCTCCGGCACCTCACCTGTGTTTAAGAATGCTACAAAGATATCTGCCAGGGCCCCAGCTATTTCCTCTCTCACCGCCCTCAGCAACCTGAGATAGATCCCATCTGGTCCTGGGAATTTGTCCATCTTAATAACCTCTAGCCTACCCAACACATCTTCCCTACCTACGTCAATGTGATCCAGAGTAATCAAACTTCTATCTCTAATCTCAACATTCATCATGTTCCTCTCCTCAGTGGATACTGATGCAAAGTAATCATTCAAAATCTCACCCATTTTCTCAGGTTCGACACACAGCCTTCCTTCCTTATCCTTTCGTGGACCAATCCTTTCTCTAGTTACCTGCTTGTTTCTTATATAAGAATAAAATGCTTTGGGATTCTTCTTAATTCTGCTCGCTAAAGCTATTGCATGACCCCTTTTAGCCCACTTGATTCCTTGTTTAAGACTGGTCCTACTCTCATTCTTAAAACTTGTAAAGTAAGTACAAGTTAAAGTTAATTCAAATAGATAAGTACAATTATGTAACTGGCTAATGCAGAGTTTTCTTTTCCCCCAAAAGATAATTTCAGTTATTTTAAATGATTTATACACTGATGGTGGACTATTAGCCAATTAAAAATGCAACATTTTTCATAAATTAATTTCAACCTATAGTCATCCTGAATTTCAAATCTTTTAAATGTGCCAAAAATGTATTAAAATCTTTCCATAACTCTTTTTTATTAGGCTGATTCACAGAAGATTCTTTTTAGTAACTGGCAATTGATTTGACATGCATCTTTGAACACCGAGATTGCTGGCTACAATTAGACAAAACTCATAACATAACATTTACTTTATAATAAAAGGAATCAAACACTATCTGTGGAAAACTGGCTGCTGAGGATATAAACCTATTAGATATCTAAGGTCAAAGTATTGGGAACAAAAATAAAGTTGCTGGAAAAGCTCAGCAGGTCTGGCAGCATCTGTGAGGAGAAACAGAGTTAACATTTTGGGTCCGGTGACCCTTCCTCAGAACCTGTTCACTCTCCCTTCCTTAACACTTTCAATCTTATACCCATTCCTCTGCCCTTGAAACCTCCAAGTGTGCAGTTATCAACACAGAATTGTAAAGTTCGATTAACTGACTTCTTTCTTCCAACTTTGAAGACTTTTAGGTGATCCAAATCTCTGCTGTGCTTATTCTGTCTCATATTAGATTTTATTCAATCTTGCTGACCTACATCAATTCTTGACTTGGGAAATGTTTTAGTTTAAAGTATCATTCTCCCTTTTAAATTCCTCCATAGTTTAATCAATTTGCCCCTTTACATCCAGTAAGTTCAGCATTGATCTGGCTCTGGCTGTACCTTCAAGTTGCCTTGACCCTGCAACAAGGTCAGCCAGTTGGGTTGTTAATCTGATCCAATCAGGGAGCTCTGGCTCACAAAAGGCTGTGTGTCAGAGATACTGCCTCCTTGATAGCTCTGAAGAGGCAATACTAAAGTCAAGGACTGTTCATGTTTAAATAATAGTGATGGAATACCAGCCTCTTGGAAGTTATTTTAGACCCTAAACTCTAGAATTCCCTTTGTAAACCTCCCCATCTCTCTGTCATAGAATCCCTACAGTATGGAAACAGGCCATTTGGACCAACAAGTCCTCACTGACCCTCCAAAGAGTAACCCACCCAGACCTATTCCCCTACCCTATTACTCTACATTTTCCATGACAAATACATCTAACCTACACATTCCTGAACACTTTGGGCAATTTAGCAAGGCCAATTCACCTAACCTGCATATCTTTGGACTGTGAGAGGAAACTGGAGCACCCGGAGGAAACCCACACACAGACAAGGGGAGAATGTGCAAACTCGACACAGACAGTTGCAAAAGGCTGGAATCAAACCCAGGGCCCTGGCACTGTGAGGTAGCAGGACTAACCACTGAGTCACCGTGTCGTCCCTAAACAAAGGCTGGAGCAGTCAGGAATTTTTTTTTTGCCAAAACCTGGGAAGTGAAGGGTTTGAATGTAGAGTTAACTCTGAGTGCTTGAAGAGGAGAAAAGACTCTTAGAACACTATTTGTCATGCCCATTAAGGCGTGTCATGCTTTAGGATTGCCCGTAATATCTACCTCTTGGACAATGGTTTCAGCCACCCATGTGAAAATATCTCCTTATGAATCACAATGTCAAATTTAGTTTGATATCAAAACTTGGAAGCACCTTGAAGATGTTTGATTACATCAAATGTGATAAATAAATGCCATTGGTCTTAGTGTAATGTACTGACTGGATTTCATGTACTGATATTGCCCATTAATGGATTCAATTCATTGAGCAGCTGTTCAGGGAGGGCATTTGGCAGGGACAAGAAGCCTCTATCCCACTGGTCTCAGTTGAATTTAGGTTCAGGTGTTAAAAGCATTGCACATCACTTAGTCCTTTTATTCCTGATGAAGGGCTTTTGCCCGAAACGTCGATTTCGCTGCTCATTGGATGCTGCCTGAACTGCTGTGCTCTTCCAGCACCACTAATCCAGACTTTGGTTTCCAGCATCTGCAGTCATTGTTTTTACCACATCACTTAGTCCTCTCCAGTAGCAGCTGTATGTGTTTGCAGTCGGATGGCCACTGGATAATAAAACGTGGACACAAAGTACATCCCCCTTACATCTCACCCTGGCCCACTAACCCCAATGCATGTGCTACAAGGCAAGCTAAGTCCTGGGTGGCCTGGTGATACAGTTAGATAAAATAAGCTGAGAGCACTGCTACGCCTTTAATAACTCTATTGATTAAGTTTAAATTATAATTATCAATATTAACTTACTAAGAATTAATTGATGCAGTATAATAACTAATGTACACAGTCTAATAACTTAACAATTTATAATCAGAGTACTAACTATGGCTTGGGAATGACAAATATTTATACTTCTGTCCACTCCTAGTAGAGTCCTGAAGTGTCTTTTCTCCCCTTCAAGCACTCAGAGTTAACTCTACATTCAAACCCTTCACTTCCAACCTGTTTTGCTCAGCTTCTCCAAGCAGCCATTATAGAGCAAACCCATACTGTGTCAATGATATGGACAGTATATACATAATAGCTGGTTTCTTTTGAGTTTGAGATATCTTTCCCTGGACTTTGCTGCAAAGTTTCAGGTAGTTTCCTCGTTGCCTGTCAATGTTTCATTCCAAGAGAGAAATGTGTCTCACAATGTCAAATTTGAGTACACCATGTTCAAGTCAATCTCTTTGAGATTGCACATTTGAACACCACTTCAAAATTCTTCAAATGACACAGCACTTACAAGGCCTAACCTGAACATTCTCTTGTGAAAACTGCTTTCAAACAATTCAAATCCTTCATTCAAACACTTCTTGACAGCGCGTAGGAAGTTTCAAAGTCTCGCCCATATTTTCCTGCTGCATCTGGTGATAATTGCTCTGATCTGCTACTCACTGCAAACCAAAAAACCTGTGAATCCTTCACTCTGGATTTCTATTTATGTCACCCATTGACCCAGATACTGAGAGGACACAGAACAACTTGGACACTAAAGCTTCAACATAGTCATTGAATAGTTTCACGGCATTTCTGAGAAAGGGAGCCAGCTCATTGGCTCGCCCTCATCACTGAAGTATCTTTATACTATTTTGGGGCAGCACGATGGTTCAGTGGTTAGCAATGCTGCCTCACACACCAGGGACGCAGGTTCGATTCCCACCTTGGACAACTGTCTGTGTGGAGTTTGCACATTCTTCCTGTGTCCCTACGTGGCTTTCCTCTGGGTGCTCCGGTTTCTTCCCACAATCCAAAGATGTGCTGGTCAGGTGAATTGGCAATGCTAAATTGCCCATAGTGTTAGGTGCATTAGTCACAATAAATATAGTGTGAGGAAATGGGTCTGGATGGGTTAGTCTTCGAAGGGTCGGTGTGGACTTGTTGGGCCGAAAGGCCTGTTTCCGTACTGTAGGGAATCTAATCTAATCTAATACCTTACTTACATTGGGAAAGTAATTTGTCATAGGTTTATAACATTTCAGCAATCTCTCAATAGCCATCTGGGGAGAAAGTTACCTAATCACAATGTACCTCAACAGAGTACACTGCAGCACTTCACAAACTCAGAGAATTTCAACAATTGTTGTATTCTGGTAGGAGAAATACTATAATGAGCATATACCTTGAGAATCTGGATACAGAACTGGCTCAAAGGTAGAAGACAGAGGGTGGTGGTGGAGGGTTGTTTTTCAGACTGGAGGCCTGTGATCAGTGGAGTGTCACAAGGATCGGTGCTGGGCCCTCTATGTTTTGTCATTTACATAAATTATTTGGATGCGAGCATAAGAGGTACAGTTAGTAAGCTTGCAGATGGCACCAAAGTTGGAGGTGTAGTGGACAGTGAAGAGGGTTACCTCAGATTACAACAGGACCTAGATCAGATGGGCCAATGGGCTGAGAAGTGGCAGATGGAGTTCAATTCCGATAAATACAAGGTGCTGCATTTTGGGAAACCAAATCTTAGTAGGACCTATGCTCTTAATGGTAAGGTCCTAGGGAGTGGTGCTGAACAAAGAGACCTTGGAGTGCAGAGTCATATCTCCTTGAAAGTGGAGTCGCAGGTAGATAGGATAGTGAAGAAGGTATATGGTATGGTTTCCTTTATTGGTCAGAGTATTGAGTACAGGAGTTGGGAGGTCATTTTGCAGCTGTACAGGACATTAGTTAGGCCACTGTTGGAATATTGCGTGCAATTCTGGTCTCCTTCCTATCAGAAAGATGTTGTGAAACTTGAAAGTGTTCAGAAAAGATTTACAAGGATGTTGCCAGGGTTGGAGGATCTGATCTACAAGGAGAGGCTGAACAGGCTGGGGCTGTTTTCCCTGGAGTGTCGGCGGCTGAGGGGTGACCTTATAGAGGTTTACAAAATTATGAGGGACATGGATAGGATAAATAGACAAAATCTTTTCCCTGGGGTCGGGGAGTCCAGAACTAGATGGCATAGGTTTAGGGTGAGAGGGGAAAGATATAAAAGGGACCTAAGGGGCAACCTTTTCACGCAGAGGGTGGTACGTGTATGGAATGAGCTGCCAGAGGATGTGGTGGAGGCTGGTACAATTGCAACATTTAAGAGGCATTTGGATGGGTATATGAATAGGAAGGGTTTGGAGGGATATGGGCCGGGTGCTGGCAGGTGGGACTAGATTGGGTTGGGATATCTGGTCGGCATGGACGGGTTGGACCGAAGGGTCTGTTTCCATGCTGTACATCTCTATAACTGTATGACTCTATGAATAGATAAGATTAGATTCCCTACAGTGTGGAAACAGGCCCTCAGGCTCTACAAGTCCACACCGACCCTCCAAAGAGTAACCCACCCAGACCCATTTCCCTCTGACTAATGTACCTAATACTATGGGCAATTTGGCATGGCCGATTCACCTGACCTCCACATCTTTGGACTGTGGGAGGAGGCCCATGCAGACACAGGGAGAGTGTGCAAACTCCACACAGACAGTTGCCCAAGGCTGGAATTGGCAGGGTTTAGAAGAATATGGGCCAGGTGCCGGCAGTTGGGACTAGATTGGGTTGGGATATCTGGTCAGCATGGACAGGTTGGACCGAAGGGTCTGTTTCCATGCTGTACATCTCCATGACTTTATGACTCTAAAAGTGAATCTAGTTTCCAACAGTGTTCTGATGCACATCTGTGTGCTGCCATCTATATCTTCTAAGTATGGGTTCTTTAGGGACTTCTGCGGTTCTGTGCATGCTAGGGTCGCCATCTTCAGTCAAGTGAGAAGAGTCTTGTCAGTTAAAAAGATGTGCAGTAGTTTATTGCATTACAGCAACTAATTACAGGTTATAAAAACAAGCTATGCATATCTACAAAGACTTAGTCTTACATTGGACTCCCACAAGATCCTACTTTACTCCCACCAAATTCTCAGGACATCAGCAAAGTGAATGGTACTTACTGCACTCATCCAAGTATTAAACATTTCAAACATTTCCACACCTATATGCAATATTTCCCCTGAAATGTTTTTGACACCTATGATTGTTACACATATGTTTAAATAATTACACTTCAAGGTTTTTCAAGGTGAACGTGCTGGATTCCTGCACAGTTGGAATGGAGGTTTACCTATGTTTTGAGGGTTTAAAGCAGATTCCAGCCTTTTGCATCTGTTATAGGGATTTCCCACCTTTGGCAGTTGTAATGGAGTCTCGTGCAAGAAGTTCAATATTGGATCAGAATTGTTCATTTCTTTAAATTGACCAATAGTTATCGACTCAAATCCCAGACTATGTAAGCTTTTCCCTTGGCCCTATTAATTCTTAGCTGTACATTAGGGAATGTTTATCCTTTGACAGCAAAGTCCAAACCAAAATCTTCTGACAAAATGTGGTGATTCAGTTCTTCCTTTCATCATTGCTGAAGCTAAAATCACAACAGCACAAAACAAAATCCTTTCTAGTCCTTTCAATGTTGTTGGTACCAATGTGGTTAGAGACATCTGGATCTTTTCCACCTCACTCCAAGTCCTTCTCCAGCCCTGAGGGCATGTTATTAACCTTGGCACCAGGCAGGTAACACAGCCTCAGGTCTCCCGCTAATGTCTACAGAGAACAGAATCTATTCCCTCTAATGATATTGTCCAATATCACTACTATGTTCCAATTTCCTTCCCCTGCTTGAATGGCTCTCTGTATCAAAATGCCTTGGCCAATTTGCTCATCCTCCTTTTGATGACCACTTTTGTCTGCACTGCTCACAGCTGGAGAATTGCAGAGGCCGTGGTTCCTCAAATACAACACCATTGGACTTCAAATCTGCCTCACCTATCGTCTCACCTTCCTGTTTCTAATCATGGATCAATTTTGAATGACATATTCTGAAGGGTGTGACCGCCCTCTGATCTAGGTAACACTTCCCTTCCCTGATGTGACACAATGACTGCAGCTCAAACTCCAGCTCCTCAGCTCAGATCTAAAACTCCTCAAACTGCAAACATTTGCAACAGATGCGTTCGCTTTGGATCACCTTAGTGTTCAGCAACTTCCACATGAAGCAGCAGCAACACATCAGCCATCCTGCCATCACTATTGTATTGTTTTAATGTACAGATTGATTACTGTAGATTGCCTGGACTTTACACTTTATTGTAATGATTGTTTTACTTCAAATTTTTTTAAAATCAGAAATATTAATCTTATTATGTAAGTTAGCTCACTGAGCTTGAAGGTCTGTTTTCAGATGTTTCGTCACCATGATTAGGTAACATCATCAGTGAGAGTCTCCAGTGAAGCACTGATGGTACGTCCTGTCTCTCTATTTATAGATCTTGGTTTCTTAAGGCGGGTGATGTCATTTCTAGTTCTTATTTTTATGTTTTTATTGAAGGAGTTCTGGTTAGAATGCCATGCCTCTAAGAATTCTCATGTGTGTCTTTGTTTCTGTCCTAGGATGTGTGTGACTAATGAACCTAAAGGATCCATTAGATACTACCAGCAAAACCAATGTCATTTACAAAATACAATGGAAGAACTGTAAAAAAACACTACCTCGGACAAACTAGCAGGAAACTTGCCTCAAATTGGCCACCAAAAGACATGACCCACTATCACTAGTTTCCAGTCATACAGACAAAGGAGGATACCACTTTGACTGGGACAACACACACATCCCAGGACAGGCGAAATTAAGGCACACTCGAGAATTCCTAGAGGTATGGCACTCGAACCAGAACTCCATCAATAAACACATCGATTTAGGTCCTATCTAGCTTCCCTTGAAAAAAAGACCCAGAAATAACATCACCCACCATAAGAAACCAAGACCTATAAGTAGAGAGGTGGGACATACCACCAGCGCTCCCACCAGAGACTCTCACTGATGATGTTACCTAGTATGGTGATGAAACGTCTAAGAACAAACCTTCAGGCTCAGCGAGCTAACTTATATACTTCTCATCAATCTGAGCTACCAATCTTCTCAAAAATTGCTATCAATCAAATACTTAACAGGATTTTTTAAAGGAAATGGGGAAGAAAAACAGAGAAGACATAAACACAAATTGAAGATCTTACTTTGAAGACAAGAACTCAGGATAAACAATTCACTGACTGCCCTTCCTTGGTCTTCCTCCTGCATCTCAGCACATTTTTCCCTATTCTATTCTATTATATATTCTGCATTGCACATATCTTTCTCCTCAGCATTTTGATTTGGTGACTGCAGGGATCAGGATGTACATTTGATGAGGACATAACTTATCTGGAAAGAATGGCAAATGCCTTGAATTGATACGTAGTAACAGCGTGCCATCTTGGAGCCACCCAGCCTCTAAGTGATTTTGCCAAAATTCATCTTTATATGGATAATCAGGAGCCGACAAAGTGACTCTTTCCTGTGGCTGAGCCACATGATGTTCCAAACGCTGTGAGCCAGTCAACTTTTGGAATGATGGACCTAGGGACATATGATCCCAGAACAGGCCCCAGTGCAGTTAAAGTTAGATTGTGTGACCCACCCTCATTGACGACATCAAGCTTGCTCCTTCCCAGAATGAAGTTTTCCCAAAGAGGAGAGAATTAATCATAGTTGGCATGCTCTTGAAAATGCTTTTAAGTCTACTTAAATGTTTGTTGAAAATTTTTCTTCAAAGTATTATGAAATTGTGCACCCACAGGCAATATACCACCTATTGAAAAGAAATAAATTGCATTTTTGTAGCATCTTTCATCACTTCGGGGATCCGAAAACATCTCACAGTTAATAATGTGCTTATGAATTACAGTCACTCTTCTAATCAATATTCCCTTTAAGATTTAGTCATTAAGCATGGTCAGGTCTTTTAGCCCATGGAGCCTACACATTTTCCTCTTTAATTACAACATTTAGCTTGAAAAAAGGCCTGCGGGCCATGTTCCAAACTGCGACACAACCACACATCCTTGCATCCCAACAGGAGTATTAAATGGAATTTAGGAAGGTTGCACACAGCAAAGCCCCACACTGCAATGCAATAATGACAAATAATGTTTTTTTGATGGTGTTTATCTTGGAATAAATGTTGTGCCTGAAGAATGCCAATCCTTCGGTCCAGCTAACCTACCCTACTAACCTTATGTGATGGAGACAGGCAGGATGCCGGAAGAACACAGCAAGCCACACAGCATCAGGAGGTGGATAAGTTGATATTTCAGGTATAACCCTTTTTTCAGGAAATGTTGACTTCTCCACCTCCTGATGCTGCCTGGCTTGCTGTGTTCTTCCGGCCTCCTGCCTGTCTACTTTGGATTCCAGCATCTGCAGTTTTTTTTTTAACTCTAACCTTATATGATAACAATGTGAGAGCAGATTTTATGTTGTTTTTCAAGTTTCAAGATAATTAAATTCATCAACTCAGGTCAGGGACTGTGTGTGGGATAAAACTTCATGGTCATGACAACTTCAGTGCACCATCAATTACTCATTAGCAACATTAGCTTTAGCTACAAGTCCCAAACGAATTAGATTTTCTACTTTAAGGAGCAAAATGAGACATAATTGTGCAGCAGGTTGAGTGTGGATGACTCATCCTTCCAGTGTAGGGTTTTAGCACATCTCTTTGCAGCAGAGAGACATCAACTGAAAAGGAAAGAAATGTATTTTAACAAGGACTGAAATCTGACTGGAGAATGTAAAGGTCATTTGAAAGGTGTTGCTAACCTTGATAAACTAATGTCGATCATTTTGAATCAAGCCTGGAAGTGAGTTTAATTCTGGTTGGCGTTCTCATTACTCACACTGGGCTGTGTGTTCCCGTTTTCTACCCAACAGGAATGTAAAATGGGTATTCTGAAAAAAATTCAAATAAACAGCAATTTATGCAGAGTGTCTGTGTTCCATTTGCTAACGGGACTTGAAGTCTTTAGACGTTACATTGAAGCCCTCTCCTTCCTGCCTCTCCGACCTGTGAAATTGTATCTGGTCAGGAGAGATTTATCCTCCTCTCAAACCTACTTCTGTAGATTTCAAATCTCTGGCTAAAAATGTGCCCGGGATACATGATTAAAGCATCACACGAGCCTGTGGAACTAATGGGATATCTTTGAGTTCGTGAAGATTGGCAGTCGGTAAAAATTACTCCTGATCGCCAAACTTTTATCACTTATCTTCTCCCATCCTTCTAAAAATAATTCTTCATTATTACTCCAGTGAGTACTCCTTGAAGAGCTGTGTGCTATTCGTTGTTTTACGGAATGTGGAGGCGTATTTTCCAGTGGCCTAACATCGGGATATTATATTTAAATGCATTATATAGCATTATATTTAAATGCTAAGCTGGTGCATGTTGTTGAGGTGCTTGCCAATGCAGCTATGAGCTGGCAGCCTCTACAGTCAATGACCAATTATGGAAGGAGGGCAGATTGTCAGAAGGAGGGCCAATGAGAGGTTTCACAGCATTGAAAGACCTGCAGGCTCACTGGGAGAAGTAGGTGCTGCTGAGGCAGAAAACCAAAGGCCTCTCCAAGTGGAGGCTCACTAAAGCCTGCGGAGAATTTAGAAGTTAAGAAGACTCACAGCTTCTACGGCAATGAGACTGCTGGGCAACGCTGCCATAGGAATGATGTGGCCCAAGGTTTTCAAACACACAGCTTATTCAGTGGGACAGAGAGAGGAGGCACCAGTCTGGCCTGCCCTTTCCAAGTTGTCACTGCCTTCCAGATACAATAGGGAGCTGCTCTGACTTTGGGAGAAGACATCCAAAAATCGCTTTCAAGTGAATTCTTATACATGCAATGCAACAACGTTACTATAAACTCCACAGGCTGCTCCATGCACCACACTCCCTTCACCCACTCACTAGCAATTGATATCAACGACAGCTCAAACCTCACAGCTACATGCTTTCCCTCACGCTCTGGCAACTATCACTGCTGGGAACCTCACACTCACAGCTTGCAGACACTGCCAACTTCTCAAGTGCCATGTTCAATGTACACAGTTCCCTCTCCCTTCCTGAATGAGCTGGCCCACAATAGCTTTCCAAAGGCAGCTAACCACAGTGGGTGACAAGGCTGTGTATACTCAATACCCATGGAGGAAACATTGCATGGATCCTGGTGATATGTATGTAGCCCTTCAATAGAGCTGGTCAGAAGACCTGGAGGGGGTGGAACTTGGATTTGACGAGTTGTGAACATCATCTATTAATAAAGTCTTCCTGTTCAGACTTACCATTTGTCTACCTGGTATATAACTCCTGGTTCCAACGGATCCACCAACTTAACATTCCGAACAGGTTCTGGGGAGGATATTGAAGCCCCCATTTCATGGTGTTCAGAGTTTCGAACACCTGACAGGGCCAGTGATACACAGTGAATTGTGAGATGTCACCATAACAACCACTGAACACACCGCCTTCACTCTGCTCTGAGGTTGCCAGTCCAGCTCCAAGATGTGGAACAGTTTTCTGAAGACATCTTGGTGAAATGCAGCCATTGAACATACAGGTCCTGGTTGAGGAGGCACTGGTAGGAAGACCCTGGGTCTGTAAAGCTAAAAGACTTCCTCACTCTCCCTCTCTGAACAGTTTGCCTTCTCTGCTATGTCTACCCATCTCCCTGAGGATGCAGCCCAGTTTGAACTACAACAATAGCTTTGGTGAGTGGAAACAAATGGCTTGCTCAGAGAACTTTAATAATCATACCATATCTTTCCCACTATCCATCACCACCTCCTTGCAGACAAGACAAATTTTCACAACGCCTTCAACAGCCAGCACTTTTGACTATTGCAAAAAGCAAATAGGTTGTCAAAGCAGCTAGGTAAAAACAAGGATGGTAGATGTTGGAAACCTCTGTCAAAGCAGCTAAGCAGCTGCCTGCTGACAGCTGGCCACATGGCCTGGTGTCTGTGATCAGGGTCTTAACTAAAGAAGCAAGGTCAAAAATGGCAGCTTAGTCACCAAATCAGAATTAGACACTGGCAGACAGCACAACCTGCGTATTCAGGCTGTTTTCAAAACAATCACACAACATTCTCACAACTGCCCTCCACACCACGGCAGTTAGCACAGATTGAAATGCCATTAATGCCATGCTCCAAACAAACCTGGCACACATTACACCAAATCCGCCAGAGCTAAGGAGCTGCCATCCTTCTCAGTGTTCAGAACCACACGCTGCTATTGAGCATGAAGTACTATTGGTAACCACAAGAACCTATTCTCAAGGTAAGATCAATATGTGGCCTCTGGCTCTAATTCCAGGCACTACACTGATGCATTTTGCATCCACCCTTATTTCCTGTTAATGCACAAAAAGGAACAATGTTGCCACTTAAAGTTCTGTTTCACAGTAGCTATGAATTTTAGCACTTTAAAGGCCCTTGGTAGAACACGTAATTGCTACTCTTTAAATGCTTCCTATCATCTCTCTGCTCATTAATTAAGAAACTGTCTGCAGCTAGACACAGTGGCTCTCCTTGTCATTGGTGCGACGGCTCTGTACATACAGTGAAAAAGGCAGAGCATATCCATAGTGATGTGATATATTTTCTATTACACCAGTTCCCTCCAGGCTAAATGTTCAATCCCAAAGCAGGAACTTGCAGTCAAGATTATTCCTGCCAAAAAAAACTCATTCTATTTTTCTTTCCTTTTAATCAACTTTCTGTTGGTTTTAAACAGTCCTAAAACTTTTACATAGTACCATTCTTCATGAAATTTTAAGCCTATTTAATCGAATCTTATCCTAAATTACTTTGGTAAGATCTTTCTCACCAAGCTTTGGTTGTCAATGGAATGTATTCTGTTGAACATTTTAAATTGTTTCTTCAAACCTTTTCCACTGTTTATTTACCACTCATGTTGTAGCTATTTACCCAAACAACAGCTCTCCATCCAGCTCTCCATCATAGCTCTGTCGTTGCCTTTAAAGTTAATATTCTTGTTTGTAATTGTAGTATGTTACTTTTAAACAATGTGAAATTCAATTGTATTATAATGCCTATTTCCCAACAGATCTTCTACTACAAAATTACTAATTTATCCTGTCTCACTGGGTTACTACAAAAATAAAATTACTCATCCATCTCAAAGATGTGTCAAAGAAAGTAAAGTCAGACATTTAGAAACCTTATAGTGAAGCAACTAATTCTGTGCCTGGGTTAAATAGCTGTAACTGAACCAATTTTAATTTAGCAACTCTCCAGCTTTGCAATATTTAGTTTCCTCAGAAATGCCCTTTTATTCAGACTTTGGCAAAAGGTGCTTGTGAATAATGGACATCTAGTACGATTGCAATGTCATAATCTGACTAAGGACTCTGATAACACAATAAATCACAAGAGGAAAGGCTAAATGATTTACAAGAGTCACATGAGCAACCAGATATATCACTGCCTTCTAGCCCACTCCCAATTACCTGTAACCGCATTGGATTTCATGATATTGTTCTGTCTCAGATCAATTCTTACGCTTGCCACAGCTTTTGGTCCTCTATAGATGCATCTCTATGTTCTTGGTGAATTACCCCCTACCCTTTGATGCAACAAACAACAACAAACTCCTTTTGTATGGGGCCATATCTTACCACCACTTGCCCATGGATCAGCATCGGTAGTTGCAAGAAAGTTAGGAAAATGCAGCAGGAATGAATAGATCTTGATGTCAAGAAAAGCTTTTCTCAATTTTCCCCTTAATCTTCCAATGGTGACTTCAGAATCTCATTATTGAATGATGGCAATCACCACATTTCCATGTCTTTGCAGCTCATTGTTAGGCCAACGCATGTTTTTTCCCTATGTCACCTCCAATTCTCCTCTCCTTCCCCAAGACACTAAACAGTGCAAATTCCTGACATGTAAGTTGGAGTGGTATACCTAACTGACATATCTGTATCCCCCCCAGACTTGTCACCTTTAACCTGCAGGACTGACAACCCAATCCTTGGATTACAAAGACATGGATTCCTGGTAGGTCCAAGTATCTGACTGTCTGTGGACAATGGAATTGAACAAGCCTCTTGACTGAGCGTGACTATACCCCCAACTAACATTCCCACAACTATTCCAAGGATCCCATCATGCCATTTCCACCTTTGGAATTTGTTATCGTGCATGTACCTTGGAGGTCTGCCTTAACAGGTCAGAAGAAAAAATCATTTGGAGGGAATTGACTCACCGTAGTCCTCTTGTACCCCACAAAAGGAACAATCCCCTTTGGCATTTAAGATTTGGCTTTGCTTGAAGCACATGCAGTATGTTTGCCACATCAACTGCCAGCACATGCTGCTAGTGTGGCATTGATATACCATTCTCCTGGAATATCCTACTCCTGTTTCATCCTGTACTCTTTGTTCCCTTTAGACCTAAGAACTGTGTCTGTCTCCTTGAAAAATAAATCAATGTTTTGGCCTCTACTGCTTTCTGTGGCAGAGGTTTAGCAGGCTCACCACTCTCTGGGTGAAGAAATTTCCCCTCATCTCAGTCCTACATGGCTTACCCAGTATGCTTAGACTGAACCCTGGTTCTGGACTCCCCCAGTCATTATGAACATCCTACCTCTGTCTAATCCTGTTAGAATTTTATAAGCTCCTATGAGATACCCCCTCATTCTCCTAAACTCCAGTGAATGCAATCTTAACTGATCCAGTCTCTCTTCATGCATCTCTGGAATCAGTTTGTTAAACATTTATTGCATTGCCTCAATAGCCAGAACCTTCTCCTTCAGATATGGAAACCAACACCTCACACAATGCTCCAAGTGTGGTTTTACCAAGACCCTGTACAAACTGCAGTGGGAGAATTAACATTTCAGGCATAAGCTCTTCATCAGGGCGTATGCCTGAAATGTCGAATCTCCTGCTCCTCGGATGCTGCCTGGCCTGCTGTGCTTTTCCAGCACCACACTCTTGATTCTGATCTCCAGCATTTGCAGTCCTCACTTTCTCCCTATACAACTGCAGCAAGGCACCACTTGAATCTTCTTGTAATGAAGACTAACATACCATCTACATTAATCACTGCCATTGGTGGCTTAGTGGTTAGCACTGCTGCCTCCTAGTGCCTGGGACCTAGGTTCAATTCCAGCCTTGGGTGTGGAGTTTACATATTCCCCTCATGTCTGTGTGGGTTTCCTCTCACAGTCCAGAGATGTGTAAGTTAGGTGAATTAGCCAAGCTAAATTGCCCACAATATTCAGGGATGTGTAGGTTGAATGCATTAGGCAGAGTACATGTAGGGGAATGGGTCTGCGTGGGTGACTTTTTGGAGGGTCAATGTGGGCCTGTTACCACACTGTATGGATTCTAAAACAAAAGGACAGCCACGTCAAATTACACCTCCCCCTTTCCCAATCTATTGCCATTCCCAGAATAACCTGCTTCCCTGTTTTTCTACCAAAGTGGATAACCTCACTTTTACCCACATTGTACTTCATCTGCCATGCATTCACCCACTCACTCAACTTGTCCAAATCACACTGAAGCATTTCTGCATCTTCCTGCCAGTTCACTCTCCCAGCTAGCTTTGTGTTGTTGGCAAACATGGAGACGCTTAGTTCTTTCCTCTAAAGCATTAATTTATTTATATAATGAACGTGCTGTGGTCACTGGCTGCCACTCAGAAAATGACTTATCCAGCAAGTTGATAGAAATCTTGAGGAATCTCCTTTTGACCCCTCCATCATCAGTAGTCCTTCAATGTTTCATAGTGCACATAGACTTCTATGATGTCCTGCAAAGCCAGATGGTCCTGCAGGACAACATTGAATGTGGAAAAGGCAGCACTTTGTGTACCTTTCCTTGATAGATCAAATCCTGAAGAGGGAGAATGAACATGTGACCTCTTCATTGCACATCTCCCAGCTTTGAGTGACAGTGTTATCCCTAGAAAAACTGATAGAATAAGCCTTTCCCTTCAGAGAAGTATGAAATCCCCACTCACTCTCTGCTCACTTGCACAAGATGGGTGTAAGTGTGGAATGAGGCCAGGCCAGGCCTTAGTACAATACCTGCACAGAGCATTTAGTTCAGTGTTGTTCACATCAAGGCATGATCTCCTTGACTGCAGTCAGCATCAGGGTTTAATAATCCCTGACATCTGAGGCTATCTCAATCTCAGAGCTGAGAGAGATAAGCAATATTTGGTCGTATAACATCTTTCATCCTTGCAATATCTAAAGAGGCATCTCACCTCTCATATGATGCAACATACCCAGGCCCAATAATGAAAATGATGTGACAGCAGACATGTTAAGGGGGCAAGTGAGAATGGATTTACAAAGCTGCCTGGATACTTACAAGATCATTTATGCATTACCCAGATGGGCCCTCAGTAAGTTTATTCTGTCTACTCCAGCTCACTTTGTCTCAATGCAGTTTGGATTTCCATAGCTAGGCGGGGACAGTCTGCTCTGTAGTTATCCCTGTTGGCCTGGGAGATTTCAGTAGTTGTCTTTGGGGCCATTTGGGTCTCAATGATTGAAGCCAGCTGAGAGTCTGGTTTACCCTCCTTGGTTTGGACTTCTGCAGGCCGTGATGCCACAAGCAGGAGGGAGGTGGAGGGCCCTGACTTCTTAGGAGTGTCCTGCAAATAAGTTTCTGAGGAACCTGAGTGTCACTCCTCCTCCTTATGGGAGCTTGCTGTCTCCTTGAGAGCAAAGGGCACATGGAGTAAAAGTTGAGGGCCCTCATCCACTGAGTACCTAAGCCGAGGAAAATGGAGTACAGGTATCAATGGACTGCACATATCCACCAGCCCCAATCTCTCCATTGAGAAAGCAAGACTCATACATTGCCAGCACCTGGCATTGGCAGATTCCTCTATCTTTTGATCCAGCTTATCAAGTGACTCTGGCACATCTGCTTACAATTCGTGTTCATTTGGTGAAGTGATTAATGGCCGAGACCATGGGATCATCCCATGCCTGAAGCTGAGCAGCTGCCTGGTCTGCAGTAGTCCTCTTGAGTGCCTGAGACCTGGGGTGTTTCTTCTTCAATCAGATGTGAAGATGTGTCAGTGATGCATTCACCAGATTGTCATCCTGAGTTTAATCTATATAAAGTGTCCTCTGAGGTGAAAGTCTCTGAACTGGGAGAGGATGCTGGCAAAAGCTTTGCCAGTCCATCCTCTGCGAGTGCCAGTGGCAATAGTTGACCACAAAGGAAAAGAAAACAAACAAAATCAAGCCAAATCTTTATGATTGGAGTATCATTTGTGTGACTTGAACTATTTGCTTGTACAAGGGCATAACACATCAGTTTCTGACTGATGCCTCCGTTCAGCGGCTTCAAGTACAATAAAGTGAACCACAAAGTTAAATGCTGCCTCTTAATCGATCTTAATGAATGCAATTTTACTTCCAAAAACCATTACAGTCCATTAGTGGCACAAAGCATTCTCTTTATCGATCCAAACAAACTGGAAGCCTGCCATCATATCACAGAGAGTGAGGACTTGGCTACATAAGTCAACTCTGATCAGTCACCTCCCTCGTGCAGAGATTGGGTACATTCACACGCATGGAGAAAATCCTGGGCCAAAGGGCCTGTTCCTGTGCTGCACTATTCTAAAGCAAAGAGCAGCGAGGGCAAGTGTCTCTGAAGGTAAGGAGCAACTTCACTCAGGTGTCCGTTAACACACCAAGGAAACGGGCAAGGAAATGAGGGATCTGTTGGCACCCAAATCACTCTCCAATTCAACTCATTAGTGGTAATTTGTCATTGGTTGATTTGAATGTTAATTGTCTTCTTATCCTCAAACTGGACAATGTCAGAATCCAAGATCGGAGCATGGGAACAGAAGGAGACCATTTAGTTAGATCGTGGTTTACGTATGACTCAAACTCATTTATCTAGGTTCAGTAGACCTTAATGCTTTTGCCGAAAAAAAATCTATCCATCTCAATTTCGACATTTCTAATTGACAACTTCGCCCTGGGAAACTACTCAAGATCACAACTTGAGCTCCAATGCACAGTTTTATGACATGTTTTGTCCAGAGTATATGACAGAAATTCAGCAACAGACTTCGTACAAGATTTCATCCATTTCATTTCAATGGTATGTGTTTCTAATATGCTTTCCCAATGCAAGGGTACAGTCGTCCTTCTCATGTTTCACATAATTACTGCCAAAAATTAAAAGCTATTATTTTAATTCCTGGCTTTCCTGATGAAGGACTTCTGCCCGAAACATTGATTCTCTTGCTCCTCAGATGCTGGCTGACCTGTGCTTTCCCAGCGCCACAATTTACGACTTTATTTAGTTAACATCAATCAGGCGCAGACGTAAAGCGAAAAATGTACATCTGTTTGGAAAAACAAAATTGAGTCCAGTTTTATACCCTTTTCCAAACATCTCATTCAGATCTGTGAAACGAACAAGAGATACCAAATAACCAAAGGTTTAAAGAACGTGCATTGATACAGCCCCGTCCTCAACCTTAGAATGCAACAAGTGCTTGACAACCTGAATGATTGCTGTGATTGTTGTAATGTAGAAAATTTCAAGTGAAGCAAGAAAGAATTGCATCAAACACTTAACAGATCATCAAATATCTGAACAAACAGGTTAACATTTCAAATGAAGGCCTATGATTAGAATTAAGAGCGATTATCAAAGCAACATTCAGCAATGCAGGGTTCACATTTACATTTTCTCTGCCACCCTCACCCTCTTAAAAAGGCACAATCCAATTTCACATTTAATATATGTAACAACCCGACACGTCGATTTCGAAGCTCCTTGGATGCTGCCTGGGCTCTTCCAGCACCACTAATCCAGAATCTGGTTTCCAGCATCTGCAGTCATTGTTTTTACCTATGTAACAACCTGGCAAAATGTTAGCTGCTTTAAAGATCAACATTCAAACTTTAAAGGGGAGAGGACTATTCACTTGGAAAAAAGAATGTGTTAAAGCTAAGGAAAATACAGACCAAAATTAAATCTTAGGTACAGCTGTCTTGAAGAAGAAGTTTAGTGAAATAGTTAAACCTATACCTACTCCCCTGATTTCGTAAACACAAATTCAAAAACCTCTGCAAATACACATATTGTGCCAAATTTAAGGGTCCCATTATAAAATTGACAAACTTAAGATATACCTTGAAGGAATATGAACCCAGTGATACTATCCAGTCAATAATATGTTAATTGGTGATTATAACAGGGATTTAAGTGGGACCTTGAAATGGCTGTGGAATGTGAGTGATTCTCTTCATCGACCCATTAAACATTGGCTTGAAGCTCAATTGCTGAGGATCCAGACGCACACTTTTCTCATTAAGCTGTCAACCTCTGGCTAATTTGCTGCCAGTTCTTGGCTCAGGTAGACATTCATTCTCAGCTTATCAACTGCTCTTTTGGCACAAGGATGCAACATTATGGGAACATTAAGAAGGCAAAAAGAAACTCCTGGATGGTTTGAATTAGAAGTGATGGATAACTCTGAGAATCTTCAAGATCACTTTTAAACTGTAGCAAAGGAACTAGGAGAAGTGAGCCAGAATTTAATTTGTGAGGCTCACTAACTCAATTATATGCATTTTTAAGAAGCAGCCAATGGGTATATAAGGATGGCAGCAGTTAAATAGCAATGAATATGGTTTCGTTCAGATTTGACATTCCAATCTCAAGAAGTAAATATCCATCATAAAACTTGGCATTTGACTAGATCTGGAAAATATTGAGGACCTGTGGGATAAAAGGGAGAGGTCTGAAGTCATGCTTCGATATCCCTTCATTTTACCAGTCATAGGGCCGGACATCCAGAATGACCGCACATCTTATCACTAGTAAAGCCGAAATATATAGCCTGGACTGATAGAACTCTGTTTCCCTCCCCACAGTTGCTGCTAGATCTGCTGAGTTTTTCCCACACTTCTGTTTTTATTTCAGACTTCCAGCATCTGCAGCATTTTATTTCATAGTTAGGGATCCTCTTGGAAGGAGTGATCACAGGTTGAATTTAGAACACAGATCGAGAGGGTGAAGATAAAATCCAATACCAGGGTCCTGTGTTTAAACAAGTGGGACTACAAAAGGATGAGCGAGGAGTTGACGAAAGTAGACTGGAAACAAAGACTTAATGGTGGGACAGTTGACAAGCGGTGGAGGACTTTCAAAGCAATTTTTCAAAGTCCTCAGCAAAGGTATATTCCAATGAAAAGGAAGGACTCTAAGAAAAGGGGTAATCTGCCAGGAATGTCTAAGGAAATAAGGGAGGCTATCAAATTGAAAGAGAAGGCATACAAAGTGGCCAAGAACAACAGGAAACTAGTAAACTGGGAAAACTTTAAAGGTCAACAGAAAGCACAAAAAGACCTATAAAGAAATGTAAGATAGAACATGAGAAAAAATTAGCACAGAATACAAAGACATACAGCAAAGGCTTCTATAAATATATAAAATGAAAAAGAGTGGCTAAAGGAAACAGTGATCCTTTAGAGGATGAGAAGGGGCATTTAGTTATCGGATATGATGAAATGACCAAGGCATTGAACAGGTATTTTGTGTTGGTCTTCACAGTGAAGAACGTTAATAACATGCCAGTTATTGACAAGGAGACAAAGGTAGGTGAGGACCTGGAAAACAATCATTACCATGGAAGAGGTAGTGTTGGGCAAGATAATGGAGCTAAGATAAGTCTCCTGGCCCTGATGGAATGCATCGCAGGGTAATAAAAGAGATGGTGGGAGAAATAGCAAATGCACTTGTGGTAATTTTTCAAAATTCACTAGACTCTAGGGCAGACCCAGCAGATTGGAAAACAGCAAATGTGACACCACAGTTTAAAAAGGGAGGTAAACAAAAGATGGGGAATTATAGTGGGGGAAGATGCTTGAGTCTATTATCAACGAAGAAATAGCAAGGCATCTAAATAGAAATTGTCCCATTGGGCAGACGTAGCATAGGTTCATGAAGGTCAGGTCATGCTTAACTAATTTTTTGGAATTCTATGATGAAATTATAAGCAACATGGACAACAGGGACGCAGTGGATGTGGTGTATCTAGATTTCCAAAAGGCCTTCAACAAGGTGCCGCACAAGAGGCTGCTGTATAAGATAAGGATGCATGGCATTATGGGCAAAGTATTAGCATTGATAGAGGATTGGTTGACTAATAGGAAGCAAAGAGTGGGGATAAATGAGTGCTATTCTGGTTAGCAATCAGTGACTCACCTACCTCAGAGATCAGTGTTGGGACTGCAATTATTCACAATTTATATAGGTGATTTGGAGTTGGGGACAATGTGTAGTGTGTCATAGTTTGCAGATGACACTAAGATGAGTGGCCGAGCAAAGTGTGCGGAGGGACACAATACATTGAGTGATTAGGCAAAGGTTTGGTAGATGGAATACAATGTAAATAAATGTGAAGTTATCCATTTGGGTAGGAGTAACAGTAAAAAGGATTATTACTTGAATGGTAAAAAGTTGCAGCATGCTGCTATGCAGAGGGACCTGGGTGTCCTTGTGCATGAATCACAAAATCACAGACCACAGGTTGGTCTGCAGGTACAACAAGTAATTAGGAAGGCAAATGGAATTTTGTCTTTCAACCATGATCTTATTGAGTGGTGGAGCAGACACAAAGGGCTAGGCGGCCTCCTCCTGCTCTGAGTTCTTATGTTCTTGCATATAAAAATACAACATTGCACATTTTTGAACAATTAACATCACATGTTGTAATCTGTAATCTGTTGAATGAGCATGCAGTGCTAACCATTGCCAACATGTGGTTGGGTAGATATCTGCCACGTTCCAACTACTTTGCATGGCCAACAGAGTCTAATGCACTGCAGTAATTCACTAAAGCTTCTTAGATAGCACCTTTCAAACCCCTTTCTGTCTTGAAGGACAAGGGCAGCAAATACCTTCAAGTTCCCTTCTGAGCCACTCAATACCCTGACTTGGAAATATATCACTGTTCCACCTGTGTTGATGGGTTGAACTCCTGGAATTCTCTCCTTAACAGCATTGTGGATTTGCCTACAGCACATGGGCTGCAGCGGTTCAAGAAAAGCAGCTCACCCCGACCTTCTCAAGGGCAACTGGAAACGGGCAATAAACACTGGCCCAGCCAGCAATGGCTGCATGTTATGAATTAACAAAAATAAAGTGGTAGAGGAAAACCACTAAGTAGTCTATCGGCAAGATAGCGCAGCAGGTCAGGCAGCATCCAAGGAACAGGAGAACCGACGTTTCGGGCATAAGCCCTTCTTCAGGAATCTGTGCCTGAAACGTCGATTCTCCTGTTCCTTGGATGCTGCCTGACCTGCTGCACTTTTCCAGCAACACATTTTCAGCTCTGATCTCCAGCATCTGCAGTCCTCACTTTCTCCTATTGGGAAAATACTCATGTCTTAAACTAGAAGTAGATTTTTGGATATTAGTAATGAGATACAAGTTACATAACAAAGATAAACATGATCATTAAGATGATTGGGAGACTCAGCTGGTAGGTCTGTCTCCATCAAGATCATAAGATGCTCTACCTTTTCCCATGTAATTCTTATGAAATCAGATTAGTTGGAGATTAATGCAGACTTCCATATTAACTCTTTCAGATCCATAACTTTATACAACAATCTTTCCCTCACCAAGTACCTCCATCAACCTATCCTTGATAACCTACATTGACTGATGGATCCCCAGTTTCTCCAATTTAAAATTCTTACCCTGTGTTTATGCTTTCCACCTTTGTTCTCTATCTGTAACCTCCCAACCTCCTCCAAAATTGTCTGATTCTCTCGCCTTGTGCGTGTCATCCTTCTCCATGCACTAAAACTGTATACTAGCACCAAAGCCCCCACCCCACCCACTGCCCCAGTAGCCCCAAAACCTGCCTCTAAATAATAGCTGTACTTTTGAATCCCTGGCCATGTGTCCTGGAATTACCCTCTGTTAAGATTTTCTGTAACTCAACACTGCCACTTGCCACTTCTCTTGCAGGGAAATAGGCCTTCAAGATGTTCTACATTAACTTTGAGAGGTTTCCCATCTGTTTCATTTACCTTTCTACCTCTCATGCTTTCCAATTCTGGTCATAGGTCAGCAAGTGGAAACAGTAATTGTTTCTCTCTCCACAGATGCTGCCTGGCCAGTTCAAAATCTCAAGAATTTTCTGTTTTTATTTCAAGATTTTCAATGCCCATCTTTTTTAAAACTCACTGGTTGACCTAATTTACGCTCCTGTGAAGCACCTTGGGACATTTGTTAGTGTTAAAAGTGCTGGACAAATGCAACTTGCAGTTCCTACTGAGATGAGATTGACAAACTGCTCACATTTGCCCTTTGTGACATCATTTCAATCCCTTATGTGCGTCAGCTCTGTAATAACCTCCATTAGCATCGAATTAAAGGTCAGACTGTGCTATGGAATCACACGCAGTATGACTTTGACTGACAGTGTTCAGATTGACCGCATTTGGGACTGTTAACAGTCATTACTAGAGGATGTCTGCATTCTGACCTGTTGACTTGAAATCATAGCTGTTTTCCAAAGTTGAAAGCTTTGGTGAATATGATGATTTGAAATTTAGCGTTTAACTGATCGTGTCTTGTTAATGATAAAGAATGGAACCTTTACAAATCTTTAGAAATAAAAATGTCATTCGCTTTATTGGCAGTTAGCTAAGAAGCACAGAGACATTAACATTTTGCTATCCCATATTACAACAGTGACTATAGTTCAAAAATACTTAATTTCACTGTGAAACACTTTAGGATATTCTGTAATTATGAAAAGTATGGCATAAATGCAAGATCTTACTTTATATCTTTCTTTCCTTCCTATTTTTCATGAAAATATAGAGCCCTATTTTTCTTTTATGTGTTTTCTACAGGCAACTAATGGCTTGTGGGCGGCACGGTGGCACAGTGGTTAGCACTGCTGCCTCACAGCGCCGGAGACCCTGGTTCATTTCCCGCCTCAGGCGACTGACTGTGTGGAGTTTGCACGTTCTCCCCGTGTCTGCGTGGGTTTCCTCCGGGTGCTCCGGTTTCCTCCCACAGTCACAAAGATGTGCAGGTCAGGTGAATTGGCCATGCTAAATTGCCCGTAGTGTTAGGTAAGGGGTAGATGTAGATGTAGATGTAGGGGTATGGGTGGGTTACGCTTCGGCGGGGCGGTGTGGACTTGTTGGGCCGAAGGGCCTGTTTCCACACTGTAAGTAATCTAATCTAATCTAATCTTATCTAAAGAAAGATATGCTGGCCTTGGAGACAGTGCAGAGAAGATCCATTAGGCTGATATCTGATATGGAGGGACTATCTTAAGGGAAGAATCATAGAGTCATTGAACTGAATGGCATGGGAACAGACTCTTCAGTCCAACTCGTCCATGCCGACCAGACATCTTAAATTAATCTAGTCCCATTTGCCAGCATTTGGCTCATATCCCTCAAAACCCTTCTTATTCATGTACCCATCCAGATGCCTTTTAAAAGTTGCCATTGCACCAGCTTCCACCACCTGGTCTGACAGTTCATTCCATACATGGACCACCCTCTACATGAAAACATTGCCCCTTAGGTCCCTTTTAAATCTTTCCAATCTCACCTTAAACCTTAAACCCTCTGTTTTTGGACACCCCTTACCAGAAGAAAAGAGGTTGAGTAGGCTTGGCCAATACTCATCTTCTGGATTAGTGGTGCTGGAAGAGCACAGCAGTTCAGGCAGCATCCAAGTAGCTTCGAAATCGACGTTTCGGGCAAAAGCCCTTCATCACTGCTGTGCTCTTCCAGCACCACTAATCCAGAATCTGGTTTCCAGCATCTGCAGTCATTGTTTTTACCGTCTTGGCCAATACTCAATTGAATTGAGAAGAAACATCCAAGATTCTTAGGGGACCCAACAGAGTTGATGTGGAAAGATTGTTCCCCTTGTGGGAGAGTCTAATACCAGTGGTATAACCTCAGAATAAGTGGTCACAAGAGATGAAGAGTAATTTCCTCTCCCAAGGGTCATAATTTTGTGGAATGCTTTACCACAGAGAGATGTTGAGGTTGGATTATTAAGAATATTCTGGACTGTGATAGACAGATTTTTAATCAGTAACAAAATCAAGGGTTATGTGAAAAAGGTGGATGAGTAGAGTTGAGGATTATCAGATTAGCCATGGTTTCATTGAATGAAGAAGCAGACTCGCTGGGCTGAATGACCTACTCCTATGTCATATGACCTTATGGTCTGACCTGATTGATTTTTTTGAAAGTCCTGGGCCCCACTTTGCAAGTACAAATATTGGCAGAGTAAAGTATTCCAGAGTGAAAGGTTCAACCCGAAATTTCAGGGACAAAGCCATTAAAAAGATGATACATTTTCACTGCATCAGCATATCCCAGTGCTGGACAGTCGATGAAATATTTTTGACCTGCCAACACTTCAGCAATGTGCGAAATGCTGCAGCCAATTTGTGCACAGCAATGACCTACAACAGCAATAAACTATCATGTGTTTTAGTGATATAGATTGGCCAGGACACCAAGGAGAATTCCCAAAGTAGAACATTGGATTATTTTATATCCCTCTAGCGTCATCTGGGGTCTCAGTTTAACAATTCATCCAGCAGGTGGCATTCTGACAGTGTGGCCCTCCCTCCAGTACTGACTCCAGGAATAATTACATGGATTACAGAGGAACCTTGATTATCCGAAGGACAGGGGCTGGGAGTATTTCGGTCGGTTAATTGAATGCTGGATAATTGAATGCCGGTTAACATAGTTAGCCAAGCATCGGGACCTTGCAACCTTGTTCAGATAATCTGAAATTCGATTCATCAAATGCCAGATAATTGAGGTTCCTCTGTACACGATCAAATCTCTAGAGGTGCTCAAAACATTTCAACCACATATAAAATGGTTTTGCAAAATGCAAGTCTCTATCAAGGTGGGCTTTCTGTTATAATATTTAAATAAGGGTCAGAAGCTAGAATTGACCTTCGCGTCTGGATGCTAATGTCCATTGGGACGTTAACTCACAACAGTGGTTTGTTGTTTATGGTTAAAAGCCATCTCTTTGAGTTAATATTGTTTCAGGAATAAAAAACAAATGAAGAACAATGAGTCTCCAGAGTCTGGTTCTGCATGTTTCCTTCATTACACCTTTTATTCTGTTATTGATTTGATTAGTCAAATACACTTTACAATTTGCCACCTCCACAGACAACCAAGCTAATGACATTCTCAAAGCTCTTCTCACATAATCATATTCAATCCCTTGACCAAGGGATATATCAAGGAGCAATCCGTGTGTGCAGTATTTCATGAATACAATGTAAACCGACTTCATTGCCAGAAAAATTAAGGTTACAAATTATAAGGGCCATAGTGCAAACCAGGGAGCTATAGTAATGCTCTAACATTTCCTCACATTGCTGCCAGTGATTCTATGCACAGAATGTTTCTGTAATGATATGCATTTAGCTGTCAAAATAATCTTGCTTTTATATGGAGACTGCTCTAGCTTCAGTCACAAGTATTTTGTGGTGATTCTATTCAGACAAGTATTGTTTGCTGAGTAAATGGGTATGTGTAAAGTAACCAATGGCATGCAGCAAGGCTCCACAAACAACAATGTGATTACAATCAAGCAGTCTTGTGGGCTTCTTCTTCTAAGTGATGACATTATGATGAAATGGATATCGTTTATAGATTTTAATTTGATTTCAAAATTGAAGCAGATTGGTTATTGCGGTGGAAGGTTTTCCTTTCTTTAAAAAAAAATCAGGTCAGACTCCTTCCAGAACAGCAACTCAATTCAGCATTTGAGCAGGTGACCACAAGCCCATAGATATATGAGCTGGATGAGGCCATTCAGCTCATTGAATGATGGAGGAGACTCGATCATGGCTGATATGTTTCTCAATTTTATTCTCCTGCCATCTACCCATAACCTTTGATCCATTTATTAATCCTAATCTAACAACCTCTGTGTTAGAGACACTCAATGACTTGGCCTCCATGGCCTTCTGCAGTAATGAGTTCCACAAATTAGCCACCTTCTGGCCGAAGACATTCCTCCTCATCTCAGTTCTAAAGGGTTGTCCCTTTACTCTGAGGCAGTGCCCTCAGTTCCTAGGCTCCCCTACTAGTGAAAATATCCTCTCCATGTCCACTTTAATCAGGCCTCTCAGTATTCTCCAAGTTTCACTCAGATTCTCCCCGCATTCTTCTAAACTCCATTGAGTGCAGATCCAGAATCCTCAACCCCTTCTCATATGACAAGCCCTTCATCCCCGGGTTCATTCTTGTATTCCTCCTCTGCAGCCCCTCCAATGTAAGGACATCTTTCCTTAGATACAGGGCTCAAAGTTGCTCGCAAAGATCCAAATGCAGTCTGACCGGAGCCTTATCCAGCCTCAGCAGTACCTCTCTGCTCTTGTATTCTAGTCCTCTTGAAAAGAATGTAAATACTGCATTTGCTTTCCCAACTACTGACTGAGCCCGCATGCTAACCTTAAGAGAATCTTGAACTAGGACTTCAAAGTCCCTTTATGTTTTAGATTTCTAAAGCTTTTCCCAGTCCAGAAAATAGTTCATGCCTCTATTCTTCCTGCCAAAGTGCATAACCTCACACTTTTTCACATCGCATTCCATCTGCCATTTCTTTGTCCATTTCCCAGTCTATCCAAGTTCTTCTGCAGCCTTCCCCCTTCCTCGACACAATCTGTCCCACTCACCTATCTTTGTGTCATCTGCAAACTTAGCAACAATGCCCTCAGTTCCTTCATCCAGATCATTGATGTATAACTTGACCAAGGACTATGTGATGTTAATGGAAAGATGTTTATACTGTTGCGTTTCCAAGAAGTAGGGTAAACATGTCTGGTAAATAATTTTGTTTGCAGTTCGGAAGAATACAGAATTGAGCTGGTTCATTTTGAACTTCAGTTCAGAAGATACCAAGCAAGAAAGTTTAATTTATCTCTTGAATGAGTTTAACACAGCCCGAGGAATAGTTCGCCTCCACAAAAGGTTTTAGTTTGTGAAACTATGAAACGTGGAGGGTTTGATTATGAATCTGTTCATTATTAGAACTGAGAGAGTTTAGGCTAGGAAATTTGTCAAAATCAGCAAATTTGTAAAGGATATATGAGTTACCTTCACATTGCATAGAAAAGAAACTGTAAGGAGTCAGTTAGGTATAAACTTAAAAGTTGAGATTTGGATCCAGATTTGAGTTTCTACAATGAATATTGTTGGGAAACAAGTTGAGACTTTGTTTTGCTGTGTATTTTAAAATCATTACACTTGTGTTCCATATTTAAATGGATTAGTTGGCTTTTCCTATTTTTTTCTTTTGTGCAATAAACTTCTAATCTGTTATTAAACAAAAGCTGCAGACTCATATAAATATGTCTCAATGATGTCCAAAGATGTGCAGGTTAGGTGGATTGGTCATGCTATATCATCCTTTAGTGTCCAGGCATGTATAGACTAGGGGGTTTAGTCTTGGTAAATGTGGGGTTATGGGAATAGGGTGAGGGCTGGATCTAAGTCTGGTGAGATGCTCTTCAGACGGTCAGTTTGGACTTGATGGGCCAAATGGCCCCTTTGTGCACTGTAGGGATTTTATGGTTCTGGGATGACTAACCACCACGTTAATTAACTAAACAAAGTACACATGATCTATCAAGTCAGTTTTCATTCTGGAATCTGACTTGTCCAGTAGTATCATCAGCTGGGGTCATAACAGCATAAATCTGAAAGGGCAGGTGCAGACTTGGTTGAACATCCAAAAGAGAGATTGTTAAACCATGACAGAATTGGCAGCCCAGATTTTATGCTCAAGTTTCTGAAGTGTGTCTTGATCCCACATCTGTCTGTCTGAAGGCTGAAAGATCTATCTACTGAGTCATCACTAACACCTAAAATGACAATAGCACTTAAAATAAAATTAATGCATAAACAATGACTGAATAACACCATGCAGTTAATCTACAGTGCCTAATCAGCTCATGAAAATACTTCCTTCTGCATTTCTTTAATTCATGAAGTGTGTTGTTTGGTGATAACACTTCAGAAATCTATTAAAGGAAATAAAGAACCTAGAATCCTGTGTAAATGAAAGAGGCGTGAATTTTGAGAAGCACTGACATCAAATCTGACATTGTTCTAACATTTAATGTTTTTGCAGTGAAGAAAGTGGAAGGAATCAGCACTAGCAAATTAAATCATCCGTTAACCCATGCGAGACGTTATCCCAATGATGGTCAAACTGAGATGCAGCTCAGTCACAATTAATGCAGTACAACCATCTATCGCTCAGTTAAATTATCCAGTGTGTATTATAATTCCATGGTCAGAAACATTCCAGCCATTTGGAGGTGGGTCTGGGGCCAAGCAAGGTTGGAAAGTTCAGAAATCCACAGAGGACTGGGAATGTAATGTGGCCCACCTTCTGTTGGTTTTTCCTGGTCAGACACTAGAGTCAAACAGGGAACCCCTTTGATGTTTAGTAATTTAATGGTTGTGGAGGTTATTGATATAATAATAATATTGACATACTTTAGCCTTAAATGCTGAATTTCCCAGCATGCATCTGAGCCTCCTTATCTGTCACCAAGGATCGCAGGCAGTGTTCCCTTTAATTTTCTATCTGGCTGCACAGGTCTTTGAGATCCATGTGCGGTAGAGACTTCTAGAATCGCAAGTCAATGCCATGATTGGAATGCCATTGCTGATTGTTGTACACAAAGTCTTGAATCTTAGAGAGAACATTGCTCACAGGGGTAAGTGCTCAGTGGGAGGACCTTCTTCAGTGGACAAATGATGTCTTGCACCCCACAATGGAGAAAGTGTCCACTTTGTTCCTTGCTCCTGTAGTTCCTGGTGTTGCATTGCCTGGGCCTGTTAATGGGATTCCCCGAGAAAGGTGCATATGTACCAGTATGGCTGTTCTTTTACTGGTTCCTGGATGTCTAGGGTAGATCAACTTAGCTCTTACTCTTTATAGCAGATGGCCTCAGAGATTTTTCAAACCAGCATTTCAATAATAACACTCCTGCCACCTTCTCAAGTGATCAGCAATGGCTGCCAATGATGCCCACATTACCAAGAATGAAGCGTCTATAACATGGGACATGAGGATTCATTACCTCCAACTGCTTTTTCTTGTCCAGGTGGAATTGGTGGGGGTTGAGATCCAGTTTTATCATTCGACATTCAAACTAACATCAGCTTAACTGAGGATTGTTCCCAGACCCCACAGCACTTGTTGAAACCGATTTCACACTACACTGCTGTCTCACGGAAGTGATATGAGGCTGCTCTGTCCAAAGATTTCTCGCTGTTTCAGTTACATTCTCGTGGAGTTGGGGACAATCAGGAACAGTGGGAAGATGGGAAGCAAGGATCCTAATCGAGGATTCTCGACCCCATTTACAACGTTTCCAGTTTTCGGGGGTGGGGGGGGGGGGGGAATTTAAGACTACATTCTGGCACATGACCTAGTTCTGTGCAACTCTCCTGCCATCAGGTCAGCCTTCAAAGGGCTCATGGTCCACAGCATCTCAACCATGTTAGGAATCATAGTCTCAATGGTGGAGTCTTTTGAAAGGCACATTTATAAGGGTTCTCCTTTGCCCATACAGATTATCCGCTGACTCCTGGGTTGTTCTGAAAATGGTGTGTGGTAAGATGGGGTGGAAATAGGAGGTAAGTGATGCAGAGCAGTCATTAATGAGGCAGCTTTGGAGAGACACTGCAAGACAATTTGATATGCCCTGTAGCCTCAGGTCTTTCAAAAAACTTACCTTTCGCCACTTAAGATTCAGCCTGAAGGATATATAAGAAGAGATTGTTCCCACTCATGAAAGGATCGAGAATGAAAGGGAACTGATTTAAAGTAATTAGTAAAAAGAAGCAATAATAATACAGGTGCACAATCTTTTATCCGAAATGCTCGGGACCAGCTGGTTTTCAAAATTCAAAATTTTCTGAATTTCAGAATAAGTGCCAGTTTGATGGTGAAATTTTTAAAAATCTTACCGGAGGGAAACACTCCCTTAGTAAAACAGGGCCTTAAAACAGAATTGAGGCCTGCTGGTGCTGGGCTGTGCCCTCCACGTTGCATCTGAGTGACACGCTTCGAGTGGGTGTCGATTTGGGTTAACTGTTTGCATGCCAAACAACCTTGTTAATGAGATAAAAACTTCACAAAAAAACTTTCGGACTTTGGAGCTATTCGGATTTCAGGATTCCGGATAAAGGATTGTCTACCTGTATAAGCAAAAACCTACTCATGCAACAAATGTTTAGGGCCAGCAGAGAGCTGCCTGAGAGTGTGATGGAGGCCAAATCAACTGAAAGTTTCAGAAGAGAATTAGACTGTTTTCTGAAAGGGGAGAATATGCAAAACTGGGGGGCAATTGGAACTAAGCTAATTTGTCATTCAGCAAGCTGAAGTAGAATGCTGGGGTATATGGCGTATTGTGCTGTAACCATTTTGTGATTCAGTGATTCTGTGCTGGCTAATCTGCTAACACTGCCTCCCTTGGCTCAGAATAAGGAGCTAGTCGTGGTAGAGTTTCATTAAACAGGAAGAACCACATTTAGAAGAGAACTTGAAAAAGTAACTCTATTTCTCCTAAACCCAAGGTGAATTTTGGACTTTAGCTGCTTGCCGGGTATGAGGAACTTAGCTGTTGTGTAGCAAGCAAGTGATCTTATTTTAAGATAATAATCAAGTATTTGAAGTCATAGAGTCATACAGCATGGAAACAGACCCTTCGGTCCAACTCGTCTGTACTGACCAGATATCCAATCCCATTTGTCAGCGTTTGGCACATATCCCTTTAAACCCTTCCTACTTCTTTTCTTACTGTTTGTAGATTCAGCCATACAGTTGGAAGCAATGTAATGATCATCTCAATTATTGGTTGCATTGTATTTTCTAATGGAATGCTTACCTATGAAGTTAAGGGTCAGAGATCTTGCTGAGATCAATCACTACCATGGATATCTTAGCAACTAATGTGCAGTGAATAAATGCCCACCCACATGCAACATACAAAAGTCAATGGCATTCAGTCCAAAACTTTTTCTTTCTTTCCAATATTTTCTCTTCGATTGTTTGGATATGTGTTTGTGCATTCAGTTTCCCCAGATACTTTGACCTCAAAGTTTAACTCCCTGGTGCTGGTGGTTTCAATGTTATAGGTGCTGTTCAGCAGAAAAAGAAAGTTTATGCTCTTTCCACCCAATATGTAACTAATCTCCCTCAGGTATTCTCTTATTATCTGATCTTCTTCTGTCTTTCCCTTTCCTCATGCTCCTACACAACACTAATCCAGTGGTTGCTGCAAGGCTGTGCCTTTCAGAGGTGGTAGGGGGATCTGTAGATGGCTTTACAGGATGCCTATGAGCAATGCTGGGCTTTGACGGTCCAGTTCTAGACTGCACCATCTCAACATGGACAATGGTAATCTAGCCTAAATGACTGAGAGGCAACAGCAAGGCAGAGTGACGGAGGGGAGAGCACATCTCTTGTCCCTCTGAAAGAGCACAGCAGAGTCATGCTCCACAGAGCTATTAGCATTTCCTGGGCAGTATCTTAGTAATTAGAATAATCTGTTGGATTATAGTGAAAGTCTGTAAACCCCTTTAAACATTGGTATCCACAGTCATGGTGAGAGCTTTCTGAGCTGGCTAACAGCAAGCTGTGATGTTATGGTCTTAGTTTGGATTCCAATGCAGTATCAAGATTGTCACGAATGGACAGTTATGAAACTGCATGTTTGTAAAGAAAGTTAACCCATCCTTAAAGTGGTCACAAGAAGGCTTACAAAATGGCTTCCCTGGAGGAATGAATAGCTCTTCCAATCTCACCAAAAAAATCAACAGATGACAGCCATCCAAACTAATGGCTGAGACAGCTCAAAAGGTTAAAATCTCAACTAAAAGACAATGGGTGGGTCTGTGCTCCAGAACATGGACAACCCAATACCCATTATGAAAGTACAATTCAACAATTTGGAACAGTAACTAGTTTGAAGTTTTGTTCTAGTATAAAAGTCTCACTGTGAGCTTGTGTGGAGATCTTCGGCACATAATGTGAACAGGGGGTGCATCCAAGGTGCTGTACTGAATATGGATACCAATAGCCACAACCTGTATTGCCATAAATACATACCCCTAGGACCTGTTCTGCTCAGTCCATTAGTGCGAGCAATGTCTAACTATTCAACTACAGAAGCTATCTGCAGCTGCTGAATCTGATTTCAAATTTTCAACCACTTCACTTTGAAAGAAAAATCATCAAACAAGCAGGCATGTGACGATTGTAAAGACTTACCTCATTTTCAGCTTCATATATAACTTTCTGTCTTCTTATTTGAATGACTTCCAGCCATTGTTGTGTAATAAACTAATCTTTTATCTTAAATTTAAACAAGGCTACAAATGAGCTTATACATGGCCCACTCTGAGGACATACTTCTTGTGTGGATGTGATAACATATTGAGTCTGGCTGCACTGCAGTTGGAGCTGAGGTATCGACTATAAGATGCTGCATTGTGATTGGGCCCATGAGTGGTTTGTGGAGTTGCCATTACTTGCACACCAGAAAGGTCAGGTTCCAACCTTCACACAAAGATCCAGCATAATTTCTAGAGTCTTAAAGACTTATTTGGCCATTTCTGTAGCTTTCACCTCATCTTTTGCTTTTCATCAAGCAGTTTTAGCTCCCATGTTAATTTCATCTATATTATTATTCCTGAACAATACAAATGTATCTGTTTCAGTTTTAAATTTTTCAATTGGATCCCACACAACAATTACAGGTTTTTAAGAGAGGCAGTTCCAGATTTTCATATTCTTTCATGTGAGGAATTGGTTCCTAACACTATCCCTGAATGTCCAAATTTATATTTAGTTTTAAGATTATGTGCCTTGTTCTGGACCGCCCCTCTCCTTTCTCTACCCAATCCTTTAGTCAATTTTAAATAAGAAGGTCATTAAAACCTACTTCTTTAACCAGACAACCTGTCCTAATGTCTCCTGACATTACAGCTCAACAGTAAATTTTGTTTGACAATTGTTCTTGCGTTCAAAACTGATGGCAGCAAATCTGGACATCAGTAAAACTAACAGGGATCTGTTAACTTGCAGTATCAGAGATCACAGAAAATAATAAAAGATTGAAGAAATTCAAAACAGACAACCAAGAGGTTATCTTTCTGCAGATTTTAAGTTGCAACTAAAGGTAAGTATAGAATATTACAAATATTCTCTGATCAATATTCACGCCCTAAATTAATACCGAGAATAAAAAGAATATTTGATCAATTAACAAATTCCTATTTATGGGATTGTCTACTGCGTTTCCAACATTACAACTATGACCACACTTCAAAAGTGCTTCATTGACTTTATAGCACTTGGATATCCCAAAGTTGTGGCCATTTTAAGGTATAGATGCGAATTCCTCCTTAATATGAATAGATCGAGAAGAAACATAAGGATAGTAAGGAATCGATTGATCAGAAAGGTCCATGTACAATGAATCATTAATCCATGGAATGGAGCCTTCGGCAAAAATATTGTTTCTGAAGATGTGGCATCATCTTGTCAGCTCTGGTGATATTGGTGATAGCATGTTAAAAATGTATGAGTTGGTTAATGGAAGCAGCAACAAATTTCAAATAAAGTATTAAATGGAAGCAATAATGTCTTTAAAATAAACAGGGAGCAATGGATATAAAAGTTTAAGGTAATAAATGCATATAGTAAATGACAGCAGTAACATATTCAAATTAAAACAAATTGTTTAACAAATAGAAGTCAGAATTTAGATGCATCTTTTTACAAAGCAAGTAAAGCAATGTCTTATAAATGCTTTCACCATTTACAATACTATTAACACAGAAGTAAATAACACCAAAACAATTTTTAATATAAGTAAAGTATAGGACTTGATTTATCTTTTCATCTTATTCAAATTCACTATAAATTAATGTAGGCTTGCAAAATTAATTGGAGGGGTGCAAGTCATTATAATGCATTAGAATCTTGGGATAGTTATTACATGACAAGGGCCAATATTGCTGTCATCATGGGCAGATTGTTTGAAAGAAAGAAAGCTGAACGAAGATAATATTGTTTGTTGAATTTATAAGTTAAATGTAAAACAGTGTTTACTTTGGAATGCATCAGTTAATAATCATCAGATAAAAAATCTGCAAAGCTTGGAATAATTTTAGTGTAAGCAATGAGTGTAAAATGGAAACATTGATATGGTTCATTGATGGAGAACTTATTGGTCAAATAAAAGCACTTTGGGATAGAAGTTGATTCTGGTTTGCTTTTTTAAGTGAAGGCTAGATGATGTTTGCCAGAACCTGAAGTTCTAAAGCTCAAACAAAATTATGTCCCAGATTTTATGTTAAAGACCCAAAAAGCTGTTGGCTCTTGTTGTATCTCCAGAGGCATCTCCACAGGTCATCAGGAAACCAAGACTGGCCCCATCCCTCACTGCCAGCAACCTTCAAATAAAAGTTGGTGGAGGACAGAGGAAGAAAAATGTCAGTGCAGGCCTCTACCTCACAAAGCCTCGAGTAGTCCTTAAATAAAACTGGCAGCCTGGAATGATATAAGCATTGTGTCTACTCTGTATCAGAGAGACATAAGCTCCCTAATTGTCAGGGGCCTAATGCCTGAGGAAAAGTGCCTGAGATGCCTCAAATGAATCCCTAAACAATATGGCAGTGCCAGTAAGTTGAGCACAGCTTAGGTGTGGACACCAAACCCCAAGAGTAGACCATTTTAAATGCTGCTCCAAAAACTTTCATTAGGATACTTGCAGCATTAACATAGTAAAATGAGAAGGTGCTTACGTGAGCTTTATCACACAGAAATTTGCACATTAGATCACATAAGGTGGGCAGCTGACCAAAGCTTTGACAAAGGGACCGGTTATAACGCAATTTTATAAGAGCAAGTTCAATGTGGTAGAAATATGTTTGGAGAGAATTGCGGAGTTCAGGGTCTTTAAAGTAAGGCATAGCTGTCACTGGTGGAGCAATGAAAATTTTGATTGTGCACAGGTTCAGGATTTAGAGTAGCGCGGAGAGCTTGGAGGGATGATCGGGATCAAAAATGGCCACACACAGATGTGACAACCACATGTATCTAAGATAATCTTTATATCTAAAATGAGCTTGAGAACTAGGTTCTCAATTGTGCAAGTAACAATGAATAGGACAGCTATCAGCAAACATTATTCTAATTATTTCACTACACACAGAATAACTTGTAGGCTTTGCAAAGGCACTTCTCTGTCAAAAGGCACTGTAAGCAAACAGAGTAGACAGCAGAAATACATTTTACAAAAAATTACATTTGAGTACTGGGATTGTATTATAGACCCCACAATAGTCAGAGGGAAATTGAGAAACAAACTTACAAGGAGATCTCAGCTATCTGTAAGAATAGTATGGTAGTTATGGTAGGGGATTTTAACTTTCCAAACATAGACTGGGACTGCCATAGTGTTAAAGGTTCAGATGGAGAGGAATTTCTTAAGTGTGTACAAGACAATTTTATGATTCATTATGTGGATGTATCTACTAGAGAAGGTGCAAAACTAGACCTACTCTTGGGAAATAAGGCAGGGCAGGTGACTGAGATGTCACTTGGGGAGCACTTTGGGGCCAGCGACCACAATTCTATTTGTTTTAAAATAGTGATGGAAAAGGATAGACCAGATCTAAAAGTTGAAGTTCTAAATTGGAGAAAGGTCAATTTTGACAATATTAGGCAAGAACTTTTGAAAGCTGATTGGAGACAGATGTTCACAGGTAAAGGGATGGCTAGAAAATGGGAAGCCTTCAGAAATGAGATAACAAGAATCCAGAGAAAATATATTCCTGTCAGGGTGAAAGGGAAGGCTGGTAGGTATAGAGAATGCTGGGTGACTAAAGAAATTTAGGGTTTGGTTAAGAAATAGAAGGAAACATATGTCAGGTACAGACAGGATAGATCGAGTGAATCCTTAGAAGAGTATAAAGAAAGTAGGAGTATACTTAAGAGGGAAATCAGGAGGGCAAAAAGGGGACACGAGATAGCTTTGGCAAATAGAATTAAGGAGAATCCAAAGGGTTTTTACAAATAAGTTAAGGACAAAAGGGTAGCTAAGGAGAGAATAGGGCCCCTCAAAGATCAGCAAGGCAGCCTTTGTGTGGAACCACAGAAAATGGGGGAGATACTAAATGAATATCTTGCATCAGTATTTACTGTGGAAAAGGATATGGAAGATATAGACTGTAGGGAAATAGATAGTGACATCTTGAAAAATGTCCAGATTACAGAGGAGTAAGTGCTGGATGTCTTGAAATGGTTAAAAGTGGATAAATCCCCAGGACCGGATCAGGTGCACCCGAGAACTCTGTGGGAAGCTAGAGAAGTGATTGCTGGGCCTCTTGCTAAGAAATTTGTATCATCGATAGTCATAGGTGAGGTGCCAAAAGACTGGAGGTTGGCAAACATGGTGCCATTGTTTAAGAAGGGCGGTAAAGACAAGGCAGGGAACTATAGAATGGTGAGCCTGACCTCAATGGTGGGCAATTTGTTGGAGGGAATCCTGAGGGACAGGATATACATGTATTTGGAAAGGCAAGGACTGATTCGAGATAGTCAACATGGCTTTGTGCGTGGGAAATCATGTCTCACAAACTTGATTGAGTTTTTTGAAGAAGTAACAAAGAAGATTGATGAGGGCAGAGCAGTAGATGTGATCTATATGGACTTCAGTAAGGCGTTCGACAAAGTTCCCCATGGGAGACTGATTAGCAAGATTAGGTCTCATGGAAAACAGGGAGAACTAACCATTTGGATACAGAACTGGCTCAAAGGTAGAAGACAGAGGGTGGTGGTGGAGGGTTGTTTTTCAGACTGGAGGCCTGTGACCAGTGGAGTGCCACAAGGATTGGTGCTGGGACTTCTACTTTTTGTCATTTACATAAATTATTTGGATGCGAGTATAAGAGGTACAGTTAGTAAGTTTACAGATGACACCAAAATTGGAGGTGTAGTGGACAGTGAAAAAGGTTACCTCAGATTACATCAGGATCTGGACCAGATGGGCCAATGGGTTGAGAAGTGGTAGATGGAGTTTAATTCAGATAAATGCGAGGTGCTGCACTTTGGGAAAGCAAATCTTAGCAGGACTTATACACTTAATGGTAAGGTCCTAGGGAGTGTTGCTGAACAAAGAGACCTTGGAGTGCAGGTTCATAGCTCCTTGAAAGTGGAGTCACAGGTAGATAGGATAGTGAAGAAGGCATTTGGTATGCTTTCCTTTATTGGTCAGAGCATTGAGTACAGGAGTTGGGAGGTCATGTTGTGGCTGTACAGGACATTGATTAGGCCACTGTTGGAATATTGCGTGCAATTCTGATCTCCTTCCTATCAGAAAGATGTTGTGAAACTTGAAAGGGTTCAGAAAAGATTTACAAGGATGTTGCCAGGGTTGGAGGATCTGAGCTACAGGGAGAGGCTGAACAGGCTGGGTTGTTTTCCCTAGAGCGTTGGAGGCTGATGGGTGACCTTATCGAGGTTTACAAAATTATGAGGGGCATGGATAGGATAAATAGACAGTCTTTTCCCTGGGGTTGGGGAGTCCAGAACTAGAGGGCATAGGTTTAGGGTGAGAGGGGAAAGATATAAAAGAGACCTAAGGGGCAACTTTTTCACGCAGAGGGTAGTATGTGTATGGAATGAGCTGCCAGAGGATGTGGTGGAGGCAGGTACAATTGTAACATTTAAGAGGCATTTGGATTGGTATATGAATAGGAAGGGTTTGGAGGGATATGGGCCGGGTGCTCGCAGGTGGGACTCGATTGGGTTGGGATATCTGGTCAGCATGGACAGGTTGGACCAAAGAGTCTGTTTCCATGCTGTACATCTCTATGACTCTATGACTCTATCTAGTGGGAGGATGTTATTATATTTTGGGTGCAACGGCATGGAAGATGTGAATTGTTAAGCCATCACCTGTTGGATTATATTGTATGCACTACTAATTAGTTAAACATAACAGGAGGGCTACTGATCAAAGGAAGCAGGGAAGGTGATGAAACTAAAAGCTGCAGACAATCCTCAGGAAAGGTTGAACAATAACAAATGTGGATTTTCATGTGATAATTAAATGAGAATAATGTGATATGGGAGCCACTGGGTCGGGCTGAAGGAACAGTCGGGGTAGAAACAGGATACAAACTTGAAGAGAGATCTCATGATCAAGGCATGAGGATAGGGTACCAAGAACATTCAGGGGATGTCACTCCATCACAACAAGTAGACTACCATCAGAGTTGTTCATTCAACTGTACTATCGCTAAAGAGATTGTATTAACTTTAATTATTCCATATTAATAAAGTCAACATCTTCAAACCTGCTAAATTGACAAGCATCAAAAGAACAACTGGTCTGTCAAACCTGGCCACATACGCCATGATGGTCAGAGCATCATGACTACACATGTCTTCCCTTCCTCCGCACTTACTCCCCTACTGTTCCTCACCAGAGATAAAATTCAAGGTTAACAAGGGAAATCAAACTCTTGAAACTTCCTCTGTGAACCCTGTGAATGATCAGAAATGCTTCAGGCCCATGCACCATCAGTACTTTCCTTTTGCCTCAGGCAGAAGACAAGGAATGAGAACTGACCATAGCCACATTCCAGGTGCCCAGTACTCTCTGGGGAAAAAAAAGCAGAACTGCTCAGTACCCTGTCTATTCCTAATCTTCCACACTTTGAAATCATGTCTTCAGGATTTTCCAAATCTGGGATTCTTACAGCACATCTTTAGGGAATGCATTTAACAGGTTCTGCCTCTCAATACTCAAACTGACTGCTGTGTTTGTTACATTATAGTGGTCTAATTTCAAAAGATACTTCATTGGCATTCCACTTTGGAATGTGCTCTGGTTGTAATATGTGCCATATCAATGAAAGTCTACTTTAATTTTCCAACTGAGTGCATGCACAGTATATGGCCCTGGATGATACATTTACATCACTTCATAGGGTAGAACAGAACAATACTACAACATGTCCATTATGCCTGTAATGCCTGTGCTAATTCTACTTAAGCTGGCAGAATGATTGAGAAGCTTAATCGTGATGTACTAGTAATATCTTGTTACTTAGACCAGCATAAGCTTGAGTTACTAGATTGTTTAATACTTTGGTCCAAAAATTGATGCAATCACAGATTTGGTGATGAGTGACAGAAATAGATTGTTCATATTCACTGAGGACCTTAACCTATATTTCTGCTGTGAACCACTGGAACATCAATCTGATAAAGAGCAACATCGGTGTCACATCTAGGAACGTCACTCCCAATGGCTCATGTCTGAACAATGGAAAGAGTGAAAGAAGCAGACTAAGTGGTAATGGTGCAAATGGAATGAGAGTCAAGTTACAGACAGAAAACAGCAAGGTAAAGAAAGTCAATAGACTAAGAGCGAATGAGGGGAAAAGTTACTAAAAGAAACAAAGAAATGGATGCAATGCATGGGGAAGAAGACATTGTAACCCAGTTATGTTCAGGAATCATTGTATTAGTCCTTGGAGAGTTAATGAGTCAATGACAGGTTTAGTGTGCAAAGCATATAAATGATCTTGATATCTGAAATATGGAACAAGCAGCCTTGTCCATCATAATCACGGAGAGAAACACCCAGTGAATATGCCAATACACTGCTTTCATAATCACATAACAAGTGATGAATGATAAAAGATGAAGGACCATCTCATTTACCTCCATCACCCTCGGTGGTCACATAATATAATTATAATGGAATTATTGACTATCATTAGCAATTAGTCTACAACAGAGCCAGACATGAGATGAGAAAAACTCCCAGTGGCAGTGGAGAGCTTCAGGCACCACAGATGCAAAGGTACCTTTATCCAGACCCACCTCTACAACCACCCCACCCTAAGCATGCTACACTTGCACACTTCCTGTCTCAAATTACTCAAACTGTGCATCCCAGAGTGTTACTTTTTGAAAGAAACCTATCTGATTTGCATTTCTCCCTATTACAATAGCTGTTCATCTCAAATATTATTGCCTTTCAACACGAGGGTTTGGTAGATAGCAAAGTTGGCACAAGGGAGAGTCAAGATTAATAAAAGACATATAAATTGCTGAAGTTTTCTTCAAATTAATAATCTAAAGCTACAAAGCAGCATCACTGCCCATGCAATTTCTGGTCCTCCAGCAACCAGATGCTACAGTGTTACTATTTTATAGTTTTTTTTGTCAAGACTGTTGCATTAACAAACATTAAGCAGTCAAACAGAGAAATGAAGTATCATTCAAAAATGAATTTGGAACCAGCTGAGAAATTCTGATCCAATGTCATAACTGCAATTGTGCAAAGTGAGATTTGAAAGCCTTTTGAAGCTGCAGTTAGCGTCTTTTTAATGTTAGTGAGGAATCATTCTGATTCACCCTTTACTAATATTCACAACAGGTAGCACCAGGATGCTAGTGTGTGCAGCATGTGTGCACAGAGCTACATTTACTCAAGCCAGTGTGGGAAATAAAGCTTAGCAGTTAGCTCAATTCAATCACTTGTAGCAGCAGGGGGAACAGAGAAGTTGTGAGTGGCACAGACAGGGGGAGATGTGCAATGGTGATGAATTATCAGTTAGACATTTAACCTTCAGTGATCTTGTGATTTCACTTCTTTTCCATGTCAGCCGGAATTTTGTGCATTCAATTCAGCACATAGCTGCATGTCTAGATTTCATCAGTTGTTCAATGTGTGTTTTAAGGAGGCAATTTATTGATTACGTGGTTTAGAATCTCATCCAGTTTAATCCAACGAAGGAATCTTTAACTGCCCGTGTTTTCAGTGAAAGTGGCACTGTGAAGAAATATCCCCTCCCTGAGTATTTGTAGATTATGTTGTGAAATTTTGTAGCCTCGACATGTGACTCCTAATCCACTTAAATTCAAGGATAAAAACTCCCAAACTGGAAGTGAGCAGTTTCATAGTGAAAAATCATCTCATTTGTCGGAAGCTCAACTGCTTGTTAGTTTCCCCCTGTTGTTGGGGAAGCTAAGTGTCTCACTCCTGTTCTTCTGGGCCTGAAATCTGGATCTGGAGCCTGTTTAGCAAAGTTTCCATAAAGGCTAACCCCTACCCCAGCCAGAGAAACTGGTCTTGTTCCCTTTAGAGCACTACAGCTTGTTAGGGCAAGATTTGATGGACATGCTCAAAATCATTTCACCAAAGGAGGAGAAACTATCTCCAGAGACAAATGGGTCAAACAACCAGAGGCATGGAATTGATAAAAGAATCAAAGACAAAAGAAGGAGAATTTCTTTTATTCAGTGTATTGTTGTGACCTAGTTGCAATGCCTGAGAACAATGGAGGAAATGAAATAATAACCTTCAAAAGAGAATTAGATGAACACTTGAAAGGGAACAAATTTATTTCTTGGGGAATGGAACTGACTGGATGGCTTTATCAAAAAAGCAGGAAATGCCACAATGAATTAAATTGCCTCCCTCTATATCATGGTCAATCAATGATTTTATAATTCTTTGAATGGATTATATTGGATATTTCTTTCAAAGGGTCAGAAAAGTAATAAATGACAAAATTATTTTACTTGGGAGAATCACCGATAGAGCTAGAATTCATTTGCCAATCTTAATTGCACTTGGAAATTAGTGAGCTATTATTTCAAGCCACTGTAGTTCACGAGGTGTAGATACATTGACAGTATTGTTAGGGACGGGGTTCCAGGTTTTTGATTCTGCAACAGTAAAGAAACAATGATATAATTCCAAGCCAGGATTCTGAGTATGGAGGGAAATTTGGACTTGATGGTGTTCGAATGCTGTTGCAGGTATCTGCTGCCCTAGGTTTTCTAAGGAGCAGAAGTTGAAGGTTTGCAAAGTATTTCTGAAAGCATTTTGGCACATTGCTTCACTGCATCTTGTATATGAAACACAGTGCTGTCACTACACAGTGGTGTATGTTTAATTAATGTTTAGGGTGGGTCCGATTCCATCAGGCTTCTTTCATGTTTATTGTGTTCAGCCTCTTTAGAGCAGCACCCATCAGGGAAGTGGAGAGTATTCTATCACAAGCCTGACTTGTAGGTGGTTGACAGGTTTTGATGAGCAGGAGAGGGACTAATTTGTGCAAAATTCCAAATCTCTGACCTGTTCTTATAGCCATAATATATGTCTAGTGCAGTTCGGCTTCTAGTCATTGATAACTTCTCAGGACACTGATGATGGAGGATTCGGTGATGGTAATGCCATTGAATGTCAAGGAGAGATTATTACATTTGCAATTGTTGGCAATATGTGACATTTCTGTGGTCTGAATATTATTTGTCACTTATCATCCCAAGCCTGTATTCTGTCATGCTGCATGCAGACATAGACCATTCCAGTATCTGAGGAGATGCAAATGGTGCTGAACACACTGCAATCATCAGCAATCATCCTCACTTCTGATATTATGCAGGACAGATAGCCACAGGTGAGGCTACTGAAGATGGTTGGGCCTAGGACACTACCCCAAAGAGCTCCTGTTTTTATATCTGGAGGCCTCCATTAACCACAACCATCTTATTTTGTGTCGTGTGTGATTGCAGGCAATGGAGTGTTTTGTCTAATTCTCATTGACATTAGTTCTATTAGAACTACCTAATGCCATACTTGGTCAAGTGCTACCTTGATAACAAGGGAGATTGTTACCTATCATGACCAGTAGGCATGCAGGACTTACATCTGCCTCACGGTGGAGGATAATTTATCTCTGTCCATCATCCATTGTATGGTATACATGTAGACATGTGTGATAGCTTCACCAAGTTGGCGTCCTCTTTTTAGTCATATTTGGTGCTGCACCTGTCATGCTCAAACACAGTCCTCGCCAAAGCAAACAGGATACCCTGACAAGAATGTATGCATAGAATTATTTTATCTACCTCTTCAGAGACAGCATAATGCAACTCCATGGTCATCACATCCTGAGGTGGACATGGAACTCAAACATTCTGAACCAGAGGTAGGGACATGAACATTGTGTCAACAAGACCTTTTTGGTATTAGAAGAATGGGATATGTATACACCATGAGATAATGGCTCCATAATTGTTGATGACCCGCAACACCACCTCAAGCCCAATTTGAGTTGCTGGATTTGTTCTGAGTCTATCCTATTTCAAGAGATGTTAAACATGGAGAAGGACTCATTCATCAGATGCGGCAGAGCAGAAGGAGGTTTCCTTGCCCAAGTTTAACATGACACCACGAGACTTCAAAGGATCCATAGTCAATGAGAGGATTCTCAGTGCTATTGCCTCCCAACTGATAAAACCTCTGGTGACTATGCTCTGCTGGGATAATCAAGGCTGTCGGGTAAAATTCAGCGGCATGAATCCCTGGATGTTTGAGAAGAGATCAAATGGATTTTAACCAAGTTCTGTAAAAGAGGAATAATTGGGAGAACATCAACCCCACCCATCCCACCAGCTAATTACCACCTTTTATTCTGAGAGCAGGTGAGGCAGTCTGATGAAGATGCTGACATTTTACCCATCAGTTTTGGTTTGCCATTTAACGCAATGCTGTGTGGTTTTGGAAGGACCAAGGTTAATATATTTGATGCTAATGAGGATTAAAATAAATAAGGACTTTATTGTAGTAGCTCAGCCTTTTATCTTGCCTAGAGATGGCGATAAGACAGATGGAAACTGTGGAGGAGACTGTACCAAGAAGGCAGAAGGAGTGGCAAAGCCTTGCAGTTACACTGGTCTGGAACTCAATACTTTCGCTTGAGGTTAAATGCAGCATTGACCCATGGGTGAGAGTTACCTCTTTCCGCCAACTGCACAAGTCATACATAAAACCAGGGCAGTCTCAATCCAATTGTAGTGAGTTGACATTGTTTACACTTTGTAATTGGGAGGTCACACTAAATGCTCTATTTGGGTAGGAAGTTCGGATCTGTACATATTGGATATAAGGACAGAACTTGCAGGGAAGATGTGGAGTAAAGGGCTAATGCTCAAATATGTAAAAGGTAAGCTAAATCTATAGCAGGGTATACTACCATGTGCACCTTATGTTAAGTCTAACAGTGTAAATAGTCAATAGAATATTCATCATACAGTAATCTTCAAAAGATCTTAGACTCCTGCAGCGTTTCATAAGTCATGCACAACACCAAGGTTACCACCTCAATAACAGAGGAGCATTTCATACTAGTGCATGCAGGGTTTAAATGGAGTAAAATACACAATCTTCCAAGAACTTAAAACTTGTTTATTTCTTCACGTACTTCCATCTTTTGACGACTGTCAAAATTGAATCCCAATCTTATCTATCCCTGACATGAATCAACCCTTGTTGCGAATGGTAGCTGATGAATAGGGAATGGTTTGAAGGGCTGATGACTTGCTCTTCTTCTTATGTTCTTTCCCAGTGCACACAAGATAAAAAGTCTGAATTCGTACAACATTTTTGAGTGTCTTACTAGAATAAGAAAATATATATTCTAAGGAAAGGAATTTATTTGTAGGAAATAGGAAACTTCCCACATTTTTAATTCTTTAAAAAAAATCAGGATGCAAAAGATTAAGAACATACAGTTAACTGTATGAATTTTATGAAAATAAATTTCAATGAATCACGAATAAAAATGTCTTAATGCTGTTGGGATGAATATTAATTGTCCATCATCTCAGAGGAGAAGAACAACCATGCAGATTGAATGCTTCCATGCACCTGCAGCAGTGGTCCATTCCATGAGTGAGATAGAGCTCTCATATTATATTTGCATGCTGTACATGCAAGTACTTTGACAGGATTATACTGTTGTGGTTGCACTATATCTTAGGATTCAATGTGATTTGTGAAGCCATGTGGTTTTATAACTCTAGGCTACTGTGAAGAAATGTGATTATACAATAGGAAATGTGAGTACAGTGATTAGTCATCTTTTTGCACAGTGCCAAAGCATATTATTCTGCAGTTCATCACTCATATAACTATCAGTACAAAAGGTCCAGATCAACAATTCATACAAAACCATTACTATAAGTCTGGTCTACTATCAATTATGTCTGATTATGCTCCTTTGAAGTACTTCACTCCTCTCTAGAACACTTTGACACCAAGAACAGCTACTTAAGAATCCTACTCATTGACTACAGTTCAGCCTTCAACACTATTATCCCCTCGAGACTGATTACTAAACTCAGTGATTTCAGACTAAGCCCCACCCTCTGCAACTGGATCCTCAGTTTCTTGACCCATAGGCCACAATCAGTGAAGATTGCGAACAATATTTCATTCTCACTAACACTCAACACTGGAGCACCCCCAGGGATGCGTACTCAGCCCCCTACTGTACTCACTCTATACCCATTACTGGGTCACCAGACTAATGCCATTTACAAGTTCACTGATGACACCACCATAGTTGGTCAAATCTCAGATGACGATGAAACAGACTATAGGCGGAATGTGAAAGACCTGAAAAAATGGTGCACTGAGAACAACCTAGCTCTCAATGCCAGCAAAACCAAGGAACTCATTATTGACTTTCAGCGGGATGTTACTCATTCCCCCCTAAACATTAACAGCACAGAGGTGGAACAAGTGTGAGAGTGTCAAGCTCCTCGGAGTGGTCATCCACAACAAGCTTTCTTGGATTCTTCATATGGACGCACTGGTTACAAAGGCCCAACAATGGCTCTTCTTCCTCAGGCAGCTGAGGAAATTTGGCATGACAGTGAATACCCTTGCCAACTTTTACAGGTGCGCCATTGAGAGCATTCTGTCTGGATGTATCACTATCTGGTATGGCAACTGTACCATTCAAGATCGGAGACAGTTACAGAGAGTGGTGAACTCGGCCCGGACAATCACAAAGGCCAACCTCCCATCTGTAGAATCCATCTACCAGGCCCTCTGTCAAGGAAACGCCACTAGCATTCTCAAAGATCCATCCCACCCTGGCAAAGTTTTTCTAAAACCTCTACCATCAGGGAGAAGGTACAGAAGTCTGAACACACACACCAGCCTGTTTTGTAACAGTTTCTACCCTACTGTTGTTAGAATACTAAATGGACTCACAAACTCTTAATATTCGCCTGGACCTGTGTTTTTGTTTTTGTAGTTGTTTACCTATTATTTACTTATCTATGTTACTTAACTATGTGACCTGCTTGTATTGCTCACAAGACAAAGTTTTTCATTGTGCCTCGGTACACGTGACAATAAATTCAATTCAATTCAATTCAATACTTTGGACTATTTTACCAGATTGCAGATGTTCCAGAAATGCAAGTTTTTGTTCAAATAGTTTTGCTTTAAAATTATGATTTGTTGTTTAATCCAACTTAAGAAGATTCAAATACAACAGCTAATATGCTGAAAAAGAATTTAACCTCCCTACTGTCCAATTTGGTTTTAGTAGCTAGATCTCCTTCATTTAACACCAAAAACTTTAGTTGAGCAACAAAGGAAATTGCACAATAACTTGGAGGTCTCACTTATTCTATTATTTCCTAACACAAAGCTTTATACCGTATATGTCGACACTATTTTGCTCAAAATATTACATCAGTGATTGCACAATTCCATGTTTTATTCATGGCCAGTGTCTTCACCAATCCAATAATCATAGCATTGCTTGTTAACTTCATTTACTCTGCAGTGGCTTTACTCACCTAAGTCTGAGGTTATTCTGAGGATTTCCAAAGGGTATCTTTACACATTGGCTGTCCTTCCTATTCTGTAACATTTTTAAATGACAAAGAATGACAAAATCATGTCTATAATACTTGTTAAATACCATATCATAAGCATGTTAACAAAACTGAAACCCTTGGATCAAAGGGATACAGGAGACATATATTGCATGTAATTGATTCAAGGACAGAAGGCTTTTGAAATGGTGAAAACTATGTTGTAGTATCCCTTGTGATAGTAATGAGATTAAACTTGCAGGGAAATTTAGTGATGTCCTAAATTTGGATATGGACAATATATGGCTTCTGTGAAACAAATTACAATTACCTAGATTGTAGGGCCTTTCTGTTTTCTAGGTAAAACAGCAGGCAAATTGAAACACAGGAGCACCGCAAAATAAATTAAGTTAAAGGAGCTCACATTATCTCATGGTGAATGACAAGCAGAGAACACTTATAAATTTAGTCGCTCATAGGAGCTTAGGTGATCCCACATGCTTTATAGCCGCTGAAGGACTTTTGAAGCAGTCAGTGTTGTAAATGTAGGAAAGGCGGCAGCCAGTTTATGCATAGCAAGCTCCTACAATTAAAAAAATGTGATCACAACTGGATAATTTAGAAAACAAAAAGCACATTAAGTGTAAATGGAAGGATAAGTGGTATCTTGGACATCAGGGAATATTTCCCTGCTCTCCTTCAAAACAATGCCATGGGAGTATTCAGGTGCACCTCGGCCTGGGCAGTCAAGGCCTCAGTTTAAAATCTCATTGATTTTTCTTTTGACACAGTCTAATGCAAAGTTAATGAATAAAATTAGGATAGATAAACAGTAAAAAAATTTAAATCTTTGCTTTTAATTGAGTGGCTTTGAAATATTTATCCTGTTGTACAGAATTAGTACTGTATTACAATTACAAAGCTGCTTCTGAAATCTGAGTAGCTTAATTACTATAATTCTTCTCTTTGCAGTAGTGCCACAATAATAACATATGAACATAAAGACCAGAGAAAGTGAAACTTCCCTGGAGCTACTAACAGGCTACTGATAGTCAAAGAAAAACACACATGGTCCTCTTTTATAATAGGAAAAGTAACATGTATATAAGAATATAAATGTGTGTCATACTGGATAGTGAGTTAGGTATGATCCACTACTTCAATGGGCAGCTATTTAAATTAGTCATTTTCTAATTATATAAGTGGATTCAGTGACAATATCATTGACTTATCCACTGGAATCCAGCTTGAGGACATGCAAAGCACTGCGGACTAAGTTCCATTCACTCAGCAACCCCTGCTTACTGACCTACCTATATTGTCTCTTGATGAAACACCCTAATTTGAAAGATTTATTCTTGTTTTCAAATGTTCATGTATCCGCAATTTCCTACAGTCAATCAATACTCTGAAATCTTGTTTGGGGGAAGTAGAAAGACAAAGGGGGACAAAGAAAGGTCACATGAACTAAAAGAAATTCAAAACACTGCAGATACTCAAAATCTAAAGCGAAAGTTGAAAATGCTCAGCAGGTCAGGAAGCTTCAGCAGAATGAGAAAAAGAGTGAATGAATCAGCTCTATGACCTTTGACAGAACCCAGATTATGAGCACTGCCTGAACACAGTAAGGTTCAAAATGCTGGCTGGGTAAAATTAGAGTTAGGTATTCAGGTTATAAACAAGGAAGCACTTTTATTGAAAAAGGTCATGGAAATCTGGAATCCTTTCCTCCAAAAATCAGTAAATTCTGGAAGTCAGTTAAAATGTTCAAGACTGAGACTGACAGATCCTCATGGGAAAAGAGCTTCACAAACATTACCCCTAAATGGCCTAATCCTAACATTAAGGTTACACTTACTTTGTTTTGGACTCTTCCACCAAAAGAATTTGCTTCTCTCTAACTTCCTATCACCTCCTTTAATCATCTTGAACCACCTCAATTAGATCAGCCTTTAATCTTCCTCAAATGAATACAGTCTCATCTATCGAACCTGTCCTCACGATGTCATGCTTTTCGCCATAATTTAGTTTGAATGATGGAACAGTGCATTGCTGGCTGCCCCTTCTAACCTGACTCTACTGCTGCCTTGATTAAATAGCCATTGAATGTGATGTAGATATCGCCTGCGCCACTGTAAATAGCGTTTTCCCTGTTCTCCTGGTAAAGGCGCACCCATACCTCATCATTCTCACTTAGATCCAGCATCACACTCTGACTCTGCATGATGCTGCGGTCACTGGGTTGAGCATACAAGATCACCACCTCCTCATCATTGTGCATGAGGTGAAGGTAGGTTTCCTTAAAGTTCCAGGTGTGTACGTTGAGGTTGAAGAAGTAAACCCCTGGTATGTAGCAGTAGAACCTGCCAGTGAACATGTTGAAATGGTGGTGGAGGTTGACAAACTCTGTGTCAAAGATCAACTGAGGTTGAAGCTCTTTGCTCTGGATCCCCTTCCTGCGACCAACCGAGAATGCTGCATAATGTTGCTTGCAGTTATGACCCGGAATGCCTGCTTGTCCTTTGTCCCCCTTGATGCCAGTAAGACCAATGGAACCATTGGGACCTGCTTTTCCTATTTTGCCTGGCATTCCTCTCTCCCCCTTCTCTCCTTTGGAGCCTGTATAAAGAGAATAATGTTCAATTTGCGTTAGCATTTTTTTTCAGGAGATGTGAATATTACATGGAATTACATTGAACCATAGCAGGGAAACAGACCAGCTAGTCCATACTGGTTTTCATGCTCTGCAACGTGCTCCTGCCACTATATTTAATTGTGACTTACCAGATCAGCTACGTGTGCTGACCCCAGACTGGAAGTAGAGAAAAGCCTATCCTCACCATCTGAAAATTGGACAACAAATCTCATCCAAAGTTTTCCCTGGATTGCACAATTTGATCCAGGATGCTGGAAAGTCATTGAAGTTCTGAAGGGTTTTGGTCATGAGGAGAGCTTGGATAAACTCGAATTGTTTTCACTAGAAAGACAGAGGTTGAGGGGCGACCTGATAAAGGTCTACAAAATTATGAGAGGCATAGATAGGACGGACAGTCAGAGGATTTTTTTCCCCAGGGTGGAAAGGTCAACGACAAGAGGGCACAGGTTCAAGGTGAGAGGGGAAAGGTTTAGGGGAGAAGTGTAGGGAAAGCTTTTCACACAGAGGGTGGTGGATGTCTGGAATGCACTGCCAATGGCGGTGGTGGAAGCAGGCATATCTTGATACACACATGAACAGAAGGTAAACAGAGTGACAGAAACCACGTGTGGGCAATAAGAGGCAGATCTAAAGAAAGATTAGGAATTGATGAAGGTTTTGTGGGCCAAAGGGCCTGTGACAATGTGTATTGTTCTCCAATAGCCACAACCATCTCCTTTTGTGCTGGGTATGACTCCAACCAGTAGAGTGTTTAGCTTCTGATTTCCGATGCCCTTGGTTTTGTGAGGCCACACTTGGTCACATGCTGCCATGAAGTGACAATAACTGGAATTCAACTGTTTGGTTCATATTTTGACCTAAGCTGAAATGAAGCTAGAACCAAAAACAACAGTAGAACCCAAACCAGGCCTCAGCTGAGCAAGCTGTTGCTTTTAAAGTACTACTTGATAGTGCAGTTGAAGACCACTTTCCACCACTTTGCTGTTGACTGAGAGTAGACTGATGGGTCAGTTCTCAAAAGGTGTGGTTCTGGAAAAGCACAGCCTGATAACATTCCTGATGAAGTTATTTTACTCGAAAACTTTCCTGCTCCTCTGATGCTGCTTGACCAGCTCTGGTTTTCCAGGACCACACTTTCTGACTCTGATCTCCAGCATCTGCAGTCCTCACTTTCTTCTGGATGGTTCAGTCATTAATAGGAATGGATTTGACCTAATTTTTATTCACAGGACACACCTGGGTAATTTTCCACATTGATCTCGGTGTAGTAGCTTCACTGAACAACCAGGGTATGGAGGGCTAATTCTGGATCTAAAGTCTTCAGGAGCACAACCTCAATGTTGTCAAGGCTTAAGGCCTTTTCTTTATCCAGTTTTTTCAGCTTTATTGTTTGATATCAACATGAAGCAAATCAAATTGTTTGAAGATTGGTGTCTGTGATGTTGTGGACAGGAGGAGGAGGCAGAAGTGGATATTTCATCAGCTCTTCTGACTGAAGATGGTTGTAAAGGCTTCAGCATTGTCTTATTTTTATACGGATGTGCTGAGCTACCCCATGGAGAATGTATATTGTGTGGAGCCTCCTCCTTGGTTTAACTATTTCATTGTTCATGACTATTCACAGATGAATGCAGCAGGATTGCAGGCATTGATCTGACCTGTTGGTTGTGAGTTTGCTAAATTCTGTTGCATACTGCTTTCACTGATGAACATACGTGTAGCTCTATGTTGTAACTTAATCAGGTTGGCACCTCATTTTTTGATACGCATGGTATTCCTCCTAGCATGTTCTTCTTTACAGAGTTTTATAAAATCATGAGGGGCATAGATGAGGTGAATAGCCAAGAGTAGGGGAGTCCAAAACTAGAGGACGTCAGCTTAAGTTGAGAGGGAAAAGGTTTAAAAGGAACCTGAGAGGCAACTTTTTCAACCCAGGGGTGGTGGGTGTAGGGAATGAACTGCCAGAGGAAGTGGTAGAGGCAGGTACAATGACAACATTTAAAAGACATTTGGGCAGGTTCAGAAGTAGGAAAGGTTTAAAAGAATATGGACCAAATGCAGGCAAACAGAACTAGTTAAGTTTGGATACCTGGTTGGCACGGAGTTGGACCAAAGGGTCTGTTTCCGTGTTGTATGGTTCTATGTCTCCATGACTCATTGAAACAGGGTTGATCACTTCAATGGTAATGGTAGTGTGGGGGTTACGGTAGGTCAGGATGCTACTGCTGCTGAGGGTGATCCTCCTGGATGCCCAGTTTTGAGCTTCCAGCTCTGTTATAAATCTTTCTCATTTCCTCTGGTGGCAATGTCAGACAACACAATGTATGATATTCTCAAACTGAAGGTGGGGCTTTGACCCCACAAGGACTGAGCTGTGGTCACTCTGATCAATGCTTTCATGGAATCATATGGTTGTGGTACAGCAGGAAAATAAGGTATGGAACTGTTGGGGAATGGAGAATGGGTGTGTTGTTAATTGCATTTACTGCTTTTGTACTCAAATAATTCAGTCACAGACAATCTGGGCAGAAAGTGTTGTCCAGATGATCTCTGACTTCCTCCTCCTCGCCCTGCTTATCTTCCTGCCGCTGCCATATACTCGGTATGGGGTGGCAAGCTCTTTGTCCTCGTGATAGTGAGGTTGTGCAGTATGAAATTGACCACCAAGTGTCTTGACCCAGGTTCTACTGTGCACTGTGGGACTCCATCAAATTCAGACAGCAGAGGCACATCACAGATCTGTTTTACTTCAGATTATGTGCCACCCCAAGTTCGGGTGCATTCTGCGCTCGAGTCACACGTCCTCAAAGGATTGCTCTTGTCTCCCAAGTAGCCACCCTCTGGTTTGTGGTGCTGATTCAAATATGGGTGCCACAGAATGTGACTAGCAAGATGCTGAACACTACCCTGTTCGTCAGTGCAGACCTACCCAGTGTATGTCAAGAGAATGGAATCCCTTTCAGTCACAATACTTTTCAGAGTTGACAAGTGGAGCACTCAGGGTGATGTGCATTCAGTAAATGGTATCACGTGCTGTGAAGCAGCCTGCAATCCTCACAGAGCCGTTGTTCTTTCCACTCCCTCTGTCTGCTAAGAGAGCAGAGATCGATTCAGCTGACTTGGATTATGAGGTTTTAAATGATATTCCTTAAGCAACAGTGAAGGAAATCTGGAAGACACTGTAAATCACAAGAATGAAGGGCTTATGCCCGAAACGTCGATTCCTCTGCTCCTCAGATGCTGCCTGACCGGCTGTGCTTTTCCAGCACCACACTCTGCCCTTGTCTTCTGGCTGGTAGCAATTGGAGATTTGAGCCCTCCAGTGGCATGCAAAGAGGGAGATGGAGGGTCTATTGGGGACGAGGGAAAAATGTGATGGAAGGAGAACAGCCAAGATGGAGGACTGATTTGGAATGTAATATTGGGATTGCAGCACAGTGTGGTTTGTGAGGAATTTCAGATTACAGTGATGTAGTAGAAATGGCAGAAACTGGATCATCTACAATAAGGTGAGTACTAAACTAATAGGGCCTACATCCTAGGATTTTAAAGGAAGTGTCTGTTGCGCTAGTGAATACATTGGTTAAATCCTTCTGAATGTTTTTGGATTCTGGAAAGATCTCAGCAGACTCACTGTGAGGCAGAAATGAATTAGAAAGTGGAAAACTAACACTAACATTAGCCTAGGCCTCTTGGCAGATACATGGAACTTATGGGTGTCACTGGCTAGGCCAGTATTTGTTGCCCATCCCTGATTGCCCAGAGGGCAGCTAAGAATTACCCACATGGAGTCACATTTCGGCCAAACTGGTAAATTTCCTTCCTTTTAAAAGGTATTACTGAACCACACGGATTTTTACAACAATTCCATAGCAGTTGCATGGTCGTCATTAGTTTTTCTTTGGTTCCAGAATTTAATTGAATTCCAATTTAACTGTCTGTGGCAGTGGGATTTGAACCCACATTCCCAGAACATCGGTCAGCAGTCTGGATTACTCGTCGAGTTCTGTTACCACTAAGCCACCACCTTCTCTCTCGCGCTCTCTCTCTCTCGCTCTCTCTCACTTCCCCCCCCGCCCCCAACCATGATTTAGAGGTTGTAGCAGGATGTTTAGAGATCAGCATTGTGATCAGGAAGCATTACCATAACACTACTTCTCCTTCATGAAACTATGTAGTTTTTATTTATTTTTGGACAAAGGATAACCTGTAGGTATGGTATACTTGAATTTCTAAAACTCATTCAATAAGGTTCTACATCAAAGGTGACACAAGGTAGAACATATGGTTTGAGGGGAGGGTAACATTGCATGGATAAAGAATTGGTTGTTTAATAGGGCTTTTGGGTTGAATCATAGAATCCTTAGTTCAGATAGACTACCTTTTAGCCTACTGATCCTCCAAACGGCATGCCACCCTATCCTCGTAACACCACATTTACTATTGTTAACTCATCTAACGTGTACGTCGCTGAACATTACAGGGCAATTTAGCATGACCAATCCACCATCTTTGGAGGAGGAAACCCCACCAGCATGGAGACTCTGCAAGTTCCACACAAACAGCTGGAATCGATCCCCTTCCCTGGTGCTGAGGCAGCAGTGCTCGCCACCGTGCTGCCCAGGTTGGTCAGCTGTAACCAGTGGAAGGTCACAGTCATCGGGGTTGGGGGCCTTGACAGGTGACAAATGGCTAATGTCGATGATTTAGATGTGGGATGGAATATACAGTTGCTAAAGATGAAAAGTCATCTAGACTCAATGTTAGCTTGCTCACTCTACATGGATGGTGTGTTTCTCAGTGTGGTCCCCAGCATTTGTCTTAACTGCTAATGATCAAGGTGGATGAGAAAGTATGTCCTCCAGAGGAGGTTGAGTCTTCAAAGGGACCTCAACAGATTAGGTGAGTGGAGAAACTTTTGGCATCTGGAGTATAAGGTGTGAACATTGTATTTTTCTAATGGCAGTGTGTTTCTATAAATGGAATTTGCATGATGAGGTGGTTGAGAGGTTACAGTGATGGGCTGCTAATCCGTCATGTTCGACATGCCTGGGTTCCAATCCAATCCTTGTTAGACTTGATGAAATAGTGACCTTGGCATTCAGGCTTCATGTTTATCCACATCTTGTATGAGTTGGGGAAGCAATGGCTCAGTGGCTTATCGAGAGACACAGGTAATGCTGTGGGGACCCAGGTTCAACTCCTCTGCAGCAGATAGAGGAAGTTGAATTTAATAAAAATCTGGAATTAAGAGTCTAAAGGTGATCATGTTGTAAAAACCCACCTGGCTGATAGTGCCCTTTTTAAGGAATGAAACTGCCCTACCTGGTCTGGCCAAAATGTGACCCCAGATGCAAATGTGGTTGACTTTTGGCTGCTGTCTGGGCAATTGGGGATGCACGATGGATGCTGGCATAGCCAGTGACACCTTCACTCCGACACCTTCACTCCGTGAATGAAAATAAAACATAGATTGCAGAACTCAGGATCTGGGTTTCCTAATACATGTATCTTAAAAGGTTCCTTTGCAGATAACAGCAGATGATTGGGAATGCGATGGGGATGGTTGTTTATTGTAAGGTGACTGGAATATGAAAATAGTGATGTTTTATTGCAACTGTACAGGGCCTTGGTGAGACCACATCTGCACTACGGTGTACAGTTGTGGTCTCCATATTTGAAGAAGGATATTGCATTAGAAGCAGTTGAAAGAAGACTCTCTTGACTCACTCCTGAGATAATGGGCTTATTATGTGACAAAAGGTTGAGCCTGTACAACATAATACAAGATAATGAGAGGCATAGATACAGTGGATAGCCAGAGACTATTTCCCAGGGCAGAAATGATTAATACGAGGGGTCATAGTTTTAAGCTGGTTGGAGGAAGGGCTTTATGCCCAAAACGTCGATTATCCTGCTCCTTGGATGCTGCCTGACCTGCTGCGCTTTTCCAGCAACACATTTTCAGCTCTGATCTCCAGCATCTGCAGTCCTCACTTTCTCCTGGAGGAAAGTATAGAGGGGATGTCAGAGGCAGGTTCTTTACACAGAGAGTTGTGAGAGTATGGAATGCGTTGCCAGCAGCAGTTGTGGAAGCAAGGTCATTGGGGACATTTAAGAGACTGCTGGACATGAATATGGTCACAGAAATTTGAGGGTGCATACATGAGGATTAATGGTCGGCACAACATCGTGGGCTGAAGGGCCTGTTCTGTGCTGTACTGTTCTATGTTCTATGTTCTAACACAGTGTGTTATATAAAGGAAGAAGTATTAAAATTCATGATCATGGTCCTCCTCACTGTTACTACAATGCCACCCTCATCCCACTCTGAGGCTCCAGTTTTAGCTGCAGGTACTGGCAGATTTCATCAGGACAGCTTCACTGAAATGCAGACAGCTCCCTTTGTTGCTCACTGAGATGCAAACTGTCTCTGAATAAACAGGGCTTGTCATTGTGATCAGAGTCTTCTCCCCTTCCTCCATCTCTTCCAGAAACTGGCCTGATCTATCTCCCCATCATGCAGCAGTCACCGGGTAATGCATGTTATGGCATCAATGTCCAGGAACAAATGGCTCGTGCTGAATTGTTGAAGTCAAGACAAAACTCTGTGAGCTTATGCTGCACTGGAGTTCAAGAAACCACCAAGCACAGCTAGAATCATAGTGATAGGCAGTAAAATTCAATCAGTTACAAAAGCCGCTGCTGATCTCTTTAGATAGAGGTTGTTGAAGGGTCCTTCCTGCTGCTGGAAATGTGTTCTTAAGGGACAGCATTAGCTGGAACATTGAGCTCCAAAACGATAGTGGATACCTCACCCGGCACACACTAACACCTTTTCCAAAATAAGACCATAAAGGTGTAGGAGCAGAAGCAGGTCATTTAATCCATTGTGCCTGTTCCACAATTCAGTTAGATCATGTCTCATCTTAGAATCCCCAGCTTCACTTTCCTACTTTTTCCCCTTAGCCCTTGATTTCCTTACCAATTAAAAATCTGTCCTCTCTCTACCAATATATTTATTGATGCACCCTGAACAGCCCTCTGTAGTAAAGAGTTCCACAGATTCACTATCCTCTGAAAAAAGAAATTCCTCCATACCAGGATGTTGCATGGGTTGGGGGGGAAGGTGTTACGAGGAAAGGCTGAGGGGCTGGAAGCCCTTTTCGTTAAGAGAGAAGAAGGTTAAGAGGTGACTTAATAGAGGCATACAAGATGATCAAAGGATTATATAGGGTGGACAGTGAGAGCCTTTTTCCTTGGGTGGTGATGGCTAGCATGAGGGGACATAGCTTTAAATTGAGGGGTGATAGATATAGGACAAATGTCAGAAGTAGGTTCTTTACTCAGAATGCCCTGCCTGCAACAGTAGTGGACTCGCCAACATTAAGGGCATTTAAATGGTCACTGGAAAAAAATATGGATGATAATGGAATAGTGTAGGTTAGATGGGCTTTAGATTGGTTTCACAGGTCGGGGCAACATCAAGTGCCGAAGGGCCTGTACTGCGCTGCAATGTTCAACGTTCTATGTCTCTGTTTTAAATATACAACCCCCTTATCATGAGGTGATGCCTTCTTGCCCTTGACTCTCCCTCAAGGGGAAACAACCTTCCTGCATCTACTCTGTCAGGTCCCCTAAGAATCTTTCAATAAAGTCGTTTCTAATTCTTCTCCAATCCAATACGTACAACCCCAATCTATTTAATTTCGCCTTATAAGACAGCTTGGTATGAGCCAAGTAAACCTTCTTTGGACTGCCTCCAATACCAAATATATCTTTCCACAGATAATGGACCCAAAACTATTCACAGTGTTCCAGCTAAGGTCTGACTATTGCCTAGTGGCTTGTGCAAAATCTCCCCACTTTAATACACCATTCCCTTTGAAATAAAGTCACCATTTCATTTACCTTCCCTATTACCGGCTGAATTTGGATGCTAGCTTTTTATGATTCACTTACAAGGACTTCCAAATCCTCTGTTCCATAGCTTTCCTCAGTCTTTTTCCATTAAATAATGTTCACCTCTTGTATTCTTCCTGTCAAAGTGCACAATCTCACATTCTCCCACGTTACAAAATGGTGACTGGTGTGGCTCACGACACGAGAATGGATGTAGAACAAATGACATTTTGGAGCTAAAATCAGACTTGTTTGCCAAAATACCAGCAGTCAAGAAATTTCTAGCCCTTACCTTTTAGTATAGTCATGTCTATCTTCGGCTTGATCTCAGGAATTGGGTAGGTGGGATGGTCACTTGCCATCCTTTGGCTAGATGACAGTCCGTACAGATACATTGGCTTCTCCAAAGGACCACAGCATCGGACACATGAAGATTGGAGCGTCTGCTTTTTAAAGTGAATTCTTTTGGACGAGGCCATAGCAGCTAGTAAGGAAACAATCAGAGCAATGGAAGCCTTCATTCTGCAAAAGCAGAATAGCCTGTGCAGGGGAAGATACAGAAAATAATCAACATTTACCCCTGGCAATATGCATAAAATAGGATGAGGTGACCAACCCTCCTCGATTGTCCATGCATTTACGACCATTGTATAGCTACAAGCAAAACTCCTTGGAGAAAGATTATAGCTGTATTCAAAAAATGAATCTACAAGGCACAAGTCAGGAGGGTGATGGAATACTCCCCACTGGTCTGGATGAGTGCAGCCTCAACAACACTCAAGAAGCTTGACACCATCCAGGTCAAAGCAACCCACTTGATTGACCCACATCCACCTTGACTAATGTGACCACAGTTGTTCAAGATGAATGCTCAACAGCACTCACATCTCTGGACAACACAATACTTCCTCATACCTGCACTGTTGGACCATAGGGTCTGTTTCAGTGCTTTATCACTCTCTGAGTCTATAGACTGTCAGTCCAGATGCTTGTGCTCAAGTTGATGGAATGGGACTTCAGCCTACATCTTCCAGCTCAGACGAAGAAGCCTGCCAACTAAGCAACGTCTGCCAGCCGTTCTTTGGGATGAAGAGAGGACAATGAAACTTTTCCAGTATCTTTTTTCAGATTAAAAGACTGAAGAGAATCTACAATTAATGTGGTTTGTGCTTGATAGTATAATAAGCTGTTTAAAATAAAATCCATGAGCTTCTTATATGTCAATGGGATTTGTTTTGTTCGATATCAAAAATTCTCACAATTTAAAACAAAGGCTGGCACTATGTTACTGTTGTAAAGTACAATTGTGGGCTTGGTTGTTATTAAAGGAGAAAAACTAAAGGGCATTTTTGAAATATGTTTTGCAGGCGATGCGAAATTATCTTGCGGACAGTCTTTGTTCACTTAGAAGCAATCAATGCTGATGGCAATGAACTCAAGTTGTGACATCTGCCAAACGTGGCAAAGAAAACAATCCTGCTGACAATCAAAGGGAAGAACCGATTCCAAACACAATTTGGAAAACAACATTTACAGACTCACTTCATTGTCTGGCTTTCATACCCTGAGGCAAAGGCTGTACACATTCATAAGAACAGGGATTTAAGACTTTTTTTTAAATGGGAAAAGGGCAACACATTTTGTGAAGATTATAGACTGATATCAGGAGAACATTTGTTCCACTTCATTTAGTACTGAAAGGGCTGAATTGTTTTGACTGTTGAATGTGTTATATTGTAGAAGTGTAATAATGAAATATAGAAAACCATCTAATACCTTCTCTTCAACCTGTTCAATGACAAACTTCCCGTATTTGTTGATGACTCTATTAGTCAAATCAATGTAATGTCTGTCATTTTGTCACATTATTATAGCTATGCTTGTGAGCTCACCATCCTCAAAATGAGATGTAATCATATCAGAATTACCCTAATTTGTCTCTCGCACCTGTTGTTTGAGAACCATGAAGTTCCTTCATTTCTTCTTCTTAGATAATCTCTTGAGATCAAGGCTGGCTTGTTTCCAGTCCAGTTCGATCCATTTCTGATCAGTCCAATGAGCAATCTGTAGACTATGCCACATGCAGAACAGGTGACACTTGAAGGGTTGAAGTGATGGGTTATTCAACTCTGCACTTTCCCAATGAAGTCTCTCGCTATGCCCAAGGCATTCTCCATTTCATCATTGACAAGCCAGCATGTCCCCAAGTCATGAGATATTTGGGCTCTTTAAGATTGTTTTGAGGACATCTCTAAAATATTTCCATTCATTTCCTGGGAGTCACCTGAAATGAAAAGTAGCTCACCCCGATCCAGTATGTAGGAAGGAGGATACATTCAGTTGATGTGTATTCCAAAGGTCACATTTTTTGAGTTGTGACTTGACATAGTAAGCTGCTATGGTCAGCAGTTGTGGTGGAAGTTTGATATCAGACACACGAATGAAATATCAGACCCAGCTGATTTTGTGTGATTAGTGTCTCTTTGCTGGTATTTTGGCTTAAAAGAAGACATTGCTGTTGAACTGTGTTCATTGTCATCAGATTTAAAGCATCTTGTAAAAACACCGTGTTTTGGAGCTTTTTCAGTGGATCCAGGTACCTGCTGAAGATTGCCCAAGTGGCTGAATTAAATAGGAGCACACAGATCACTTAGTCTTGGGATAGAGATACAGATCCTCAAATAATCTTCTTCTCAGGCGAAAGTGCAGATACTAGAGATCAGAGTCTAGATTAGAGTGGTGCTGGAAAAGCAAAGCAGGTCAGGCAGCATCCGAGGAGCAGGAAAATCGACAGAAAGATCCATTTCTCACATGGTTCAGAGAAGGAATAGACAATGTCTGAAGGGCTTTTGCCCGAAACGTCGATTTTCCTGTTCCTCGCATGCTGCCTGAACTGCTGTGCTCTAATCTTCTCCTCAGTCAACCAAAGGTAGAGCTGGCATACTGGAATTGAATTTGAATTTCATCATCCAATTAGGCTTCCATCAAGCCAAGCCTACCAATACAGGGAAAGTGGTGCATCTTGGCCACAAACTCACTTTTGATCTTATTTAATAGAGGTGTTTTGATATGGGAATGGGTTGGAGGAGGACATTAGTTTTCCTGGTGTTTTGTGAATGATCCATTTCTCACATGGTTCAGACAAGGAATAGACAATGTCTGGAGCTCAGTTTCTGAGAGTGTGCAATATAAAGGGTCATCAGCTTTCTGAAGTTCAATGACTGAGGTTGGAGTGGCTTTCATTTTGAGTTGAAAGCTTCATAGGTTGAATAGCTTCCTGTTTGCTCTGTCAGTTACCTCCACACACCTGTGGATACTTTAATGGAGTGAGATGCAGCACTGAAGAGAGGAAAATGGAGCAGAGAGCTGGTGCAATGGTACAGCCTTGTGTTATCCCTGTATTCACTGGGTTTAGGGATTGTGGAGATTGGTTGGTGAGAATCAAAGCTAACATGTCATTGTTCAGTTGGTCGGAGTGGAAAATTGTGACAAGTTTCTGAGGACAATCGTAAACCAGCACAGAGCTATAGGTTTTCATGTGGGTCATGGACGACTTTGGACAGTAATTGGTTTTGGTTGTCATATTTTCCTGTAATTTGCTGCCCAGTGAAAATGATGTCTGTGGTCCCTCTCAATTGGAGAAAACAGCAATGTGACTCTGGTTGGTGTTGTTCACTCTCTGGGAGCTGATGGTTGAAAGAATCCTTGCAATGATTTTCTCTATGGCAGACAGCAGAGACACCCCTGTATAGTTATCACATTTAGATTTCTGTCCCCCTTGATTATAGTCAAGATCTTGCAACCCCCCCCAGTAAGCACTCTTCTTCCCTAATGAGGAACATAAGGCTGTACAGCTGGGACAGAGCATATCCTGAAGAATTTGCCAAAGAAGCTGACCCTGGAATTTGGCTTCTTGAAAAGCTTTAAGAGATATGATTGATTGTGGGACATACGGCAATAGAGGGTGGTAGTGAATTGGTCTTATATCACTCCTGATTTTATTTTCTTTCAATGTTGATGGAAAGCAAAGTTGGGTGGGCTTGTAAAATGAACTGTTCAACTATGGAGGAGCTCTTTTGATACTCTATCTATCCTGGGAAGCTGGTTACAACACTCATTTACTTCATCTGTACTCAGCGTTTCAGATCTTTTTCAAAGTATCACAAAAATTTGGAACTCATTCTCTCTAAATCACTATGGTGCCTCAACTGAAGTTAGCATTCCTTAGATTGATACAAGGAGTATGGAGCAAAGTAGGATAAATGGGGTTCTGGTATAGATCGGCTATGACCTAATTATAACTGGCACAGTAGACTTGAAGGGTTGTGTTTCCATTTTCACGAATGGTACCGTGACTGATTGAAGGTCAGCAATGATGAAGATGAAGTTGTGCCTGAAATAGGGCCAACAGAATCTTTGATCTTGGAGGCCTGTGTTAAATGCTTCTCCATGGAAGGATGGAGTTATTTTAGTGTAACTAGTAGGTGTAAAACCAAAGAAGGATATTGTTTTACTCTAACACATATTTTGTATTACTCCTCAGTCCTACTACACCTGGTTAGCACTGCTGCCTCAAAGTATCAGGGATCCAAGTTTGATTCCAGCCCTGGGTGACTGTCTGAATGGAGTTTGTACGTTCTCTCTGTGTGGGTTTCCTCCAGGTGCTCCAGTTTCCTCTCACAGTTCGATGATGTGTAGATTAGATGGTAAGTTGCCCATTGTGTCCAAGGTTGCGCCGGTTAGATGGGTTAGCCATGGGAAATGTGTGGTTACAGGGATAGGGTGGGACACTCTTTGGAACATTGGTACAGATGGAATTGGTCGAACTCCCTCTTTCCACACTGTAGTGACCATCTCCTTGGGAACGCATGGCTGCCTCGGACACTGACTTCAGCTGACTTGCAGGTCTGCAAACCCTTGGTAGCTATGAGCTTCTCCTGTGGGCCCTCCTCTTCCTCTCTCTACACACAGCCTCCCTTCTCTGCTGCCTATGCTCCTTTTCCAGGTCACACTGTAGCTCTGAGAGGAACTGTAAGTGACTGAAGCTGACTTTATCTTGACAGCGCCCCCAACCCCATGTATCTCCTCTGATATCCTTGTCAAATTTCAGCACCCTTCCAAAAACTCAAGAAAATGAATTTCTCTAAATTAATAAATATCAAGGGGCATAGAAATCATGTGACAGAGTGGTATTGAGGTAAACCATTATCCATGATTAAAGTACATGATGAGCAGGCTTGATGGGCTGAATGGTCTGCTCACATTCTCATGTTTGCTTTGAATCAAAAACAACTGAATTTCTCCAGCAATATTGAACAGAGCAGCAAGAGGAATTCAAGTGACGCAAAGTCAAAGTGTGTTCCCTTTATTTAGCATTCATGGCATGGGTTCCTCATGCAGCTGAACACATGTTCATCTGAGAATGATTAAGAGAAAGCATTAACTGAACCTGGAGGGTCCAACTGGCAAATCAGATGCCAACTTGGATGCTGTTTTATGTCAGGAATCTGCCCACTGTGCATGTTTCCAGCATGCACACATGCTAGTGCCCTTACAGTCAGACAGTGCCACTTACAGTAGTCCTGAATGTCTAGCAGGTTCTTCTGAAGTTTGAAGTTTCCTTGGTGCCAGCACTTGCAACACAGTCAAGCAGAATTTTACAGATGATATTCCCATCAGAATTCAATGATAAAGCAGCTGCAACTAATATGCCTGTGCTCATGAAACTTCGGTTTCTGTCACTGAGCAACAGCTAAAGCACTATAAATACAACCCGCTGACACCTCTGCATCCCAGGTGAGTGTGTACCAAGATTCATTCAATGAAATATTCATCCAAACCAACAGTAATCCATGACACATTCTCTATATATACACACATTCTAAATTCGGGTCCTTGTTCTTCCTTTAGCACAGTAGGCAGCTGACATGCTGGGACTTGCTTCACTTTGCCAGTTTCTGAAGTTCTTGCTCGCTCCTTAGCCCCTCTACCACTTCCAGTGTCTCCTTCACATCTTTGATTACTCTCAAAGTGGCTCTTTCTTTATCTCGATGCTCTTCATAACTTCTTCCCCTAAATAATTTCCCTCATCCCTCCTTAACATTTTACACCTGGGTCATTTAATGTCTTCTCTCGTCCATGTGGTCAATGGGTATTATCCTTACTCAGTGCATAGCTCTGTTCCTGATTATCTACAACACAGTTATATTTTGAAAATGGCCTAATTTGGTCTATCTCCAGCCTTTTTTTGCCTCAGGTAACCAGCAGCTGCAGTATATCTGGCCACCATCTTGTCATGACTGAATTCTTTTCTTTCTCAGCCCATTAATGGCCTTCTGTACTAATCTTGTCTCATGCGCTCTCATATTCGGAGGGCAAAAAAGACCAATTTCAAACATGATCCTCAGATATTTAATCGCGTGCTGCATTTCTCCCAAGCTTAGGATATGCTTGCTGTTTAAATGAGGCTCCTCCTCCTCCTGCATAATTTTGGAAGAATATCATGCTCATTTAATCTGCCAAAATAAAGATTTTTTTTTTTAAAAAACTGAACTCAGATCTTTAAACTCTCAAAGTACAAGGCTACAGCATTTTTTTGCAACCAGAAGCATGCTACTTATTACATTTTTATATAGGTCGTAGCTTGGTACAAGACAATAACAGATAGCAGGAAACAGAAACTTAAGCAGCTTACTATGTCAGGTCACAACTCAAAAAATGTGACCTTTGGAATACACATCAACTGAATGTATCCTCCTTCCTACGTACTGGATCGGGGTGAGCTACTTTTCATTTCAGCAAGTTGCTTCTATTGTCAGAGTGGGAAGAGCAGAACAGGAAGGCGCTTGAAATTAATAAAGTGACATGAACTGGCTGTGCTATTGTTTCAGACTGATGACAAATTGTATCTTTTCATGTGAAACTGAACCAGGTATTTTTCAGGAAAGGGAATTTGTCACATGGATCCACGCACATGTCCTGTCATTTTTTGGGAAATTTCTACTTCCGTAGATGTAATTCTGTCTGTGCCAGCCTGTCATGCCTGTTACTACATTTGTCCCTTCTGGAGTGTTCCATTTACTTGAAGACCTTTGCTGGGTTTATTTATAACAAAGCTAACACATACATAGTACAGAGACATCTCTACTCAGAACCTACGCCTTGAGTGCTACAGTACAGAGGCTTATGGCTTATGGTCACGTGTTAACATCCAGATACTTGGCTTATTTGAATGTTGACTTCTCCGAAGGGATTTTCGGCTGCTTTCTTGATTTGGTGATGGTAAACCAACAATCTCATTCGGGAGGGAATTCTCAGATTTTGACTCAGAGACACTGAAGAAACAACGATATCTTTCCAAGTTAGGGTGTGAGTGGCTTGGAGGTGGTGGCATTACTGTCAATCTATTGCTCTTGACTTTCTAGATGGTGGTGGTTGTGGGTTTGATCCCTGCTTTCTTTTGCTTGGATTTAAAAGAAAGGTAAATTGGGGAATTTTGCTTACTTTTATAAAATTTTTACTTTTGGTGCTGACTCTGAGAAGACACTGTGCTATCCAAGTGAGACATAACATAGCCAACACTCACAACCATCCTCCTGTGTGTCAAGTATGACTCCTGATGCCCAGTGAGTCAAGTTTAATTAGGGCATCTTGATACCACACTTGGATCGATACAGCCTGGATGTTAAGAACAGTCAATCTCAACTCACCTCTGACATTAACTCTTATTTAACCACAGATGGATATCACTTTAAGAGTGAAGACACCAAATCCCTGTTTAATCCAAAGATAGCTCTTTTATCCTATTTCTGAAAGCAGTTAAACATTTAGTAATAGCAAACTTAGTCGTGCAGTTATAGAATTATGAAATTTACAAGGCAAAAGGCCAGAGAATCCATTGTTGTGGGGAAAATCACCAGCCTTGGAGTCAGAGTCGGGGTTCAATGACAGAGTTTATTGCACAAGGAAATACCGGAGCTCCAGAAAAAGAAAGACATCAACAGCACAGAGGTCAGCTGCAATTCTTCTCTCAGCCCAGAACACAGGTCAAGATACTTTTATACATTTTATAATATAATAGGTCAGTGATGAGGTTATTGTCTCTGGAACATAGTTTGTTTATTGTAAACATTTCAGAATTGTTGATAGTTTCAGTGCAGTCATTGTCAGTTCCAGCGCAGTCTGCTAATTTCAGCACAGTCTTTGTCAGTTTCAGCGCAGACATTGTCAGTTTCAATGTCTACGCGAAAGTCCATTGATGTAGTAATGGGCACTAATCGCTCTTCCTGAGAAAGACAATTACTGCATCCCTGGCTATTAGCACTTTGTATTGAGACAGTATCAAACTGTTAGCATTTCTATTAAAGGTGTTGGCTGGACCTCAGTGGCAGTATATGCTACTCATGTGTATTCTCTCCCCTACCTGCTTCAAACTAACCAACAAGATTGTGAGTGCACTGTGTTGGCATTCTGGTGGCCCCAGGCAGTATCTGTGTTTGCTCTGCTGTCTCTTTCCACGTTATGGTCCAGCGGCCATCTTGTGTGTCAAGTGGCCAACTTATGGTTCAGTGGCCATCTTGTGTGTCACCCTGCCCCATGCCATCGCCCACTTCACTCCTCCCTTTGTAGTCAAGGAGGCAATTTCGGAGATCTCCCACAAACCACTAATTTACATGCAGAGGGAGGTCATCTCTAGGAGTTCCTCCTCTTGAGGGGGGCCAATTTCATTGGGGGTTCTTCCGTGGTGACACTCGCACAATTCTCATCTGCCTTACAGCAGAGCTTTAACCATCCAAGACCCACACTGAATACCAACATGAGAGCAATGAGGAGAACTATCCTATGTGCCGAATATGGTCCCCAACATTTACCTACCAACCAATTTAGCCAGCTGTCTGTAATTGTGACTCCCTGTCGAAAATAATCTAGCTGGTCCCAGATATTCTTGATGGCTTCTTTGATGTAATAAGAGGCATCAATAACATGGGTGATACAATTGTCACCAATAATTGTACAAACGCTCCCTTGTTGTGCTAATTAATAACCCACTGAGTAACATGTCTGCTGTGTCTAGAGTCTAAGTTCAGCCAACTCTCCATTAATTGCTTCCAGAGCTTTTGAGGTATTATTGCCTCAGACAGTCAGACCACATACATGGTAAAGTGGTGGGGACCTGCGAGTCAGCACAGAACTCCTGACTGATGGAATGGGTCACTATCCTTCTCCAAACATGTCCCCCGCTGGGCCATGGTACAGTAAGTGGTGCAATTACCCCTATCGTGAACAGGTTTGGGAGGTCTGGTGTGTCTGTCACATAAGTCTCCTTAAATAGAAAAACAAATCCCTTCGCTGCTCAGCAACTGATATTGTCCTGTCCTTCCATCTGTCTGTCCACCCATGTCGTCCTGATCCCCTAGGTGTCCACCCCCAGCTGGAAGTGTTGAACGGGTATATCCATGTGGCAGAGCTGACATGGGTGCCATTGCACTGACCACATATAAATTGTCTGCCCGCGGTCACATTCAAGCACACCTGCTCGGTGCAGGTGCAGGTAAACTGTCTCCTAGTGACCATACAGTACTGATAAGTGCACTGTATCTGGATGCATGAGTCATGTTTGGGAACCAGGACGTAAACACATCCCCAGCCCTGCCTTGTGAAACAGAGTGGGTAATTACCAGGTCTTCTCTTCCCTAGGCTGGCGGGCCTGGCCCCATGGGCCAGTGGTCCTGCCCAGCTGCACACATCTACCCTGGAGTCCCCGTTTGTATTTTCTTATCTGCCCTTTACACGGCACTCCTGAGCTGTCTACTGTATACAGGTCACAAGGGGTCCACACTGAGATGGCCCCAAACAGTGATTCCACTGATTGTGCCAGTGGGTAGCAGACAGTTCAGTTCCCATGTAAATTTAGGTGGGTTTTATAGAAGAGGTTATCTTGAAATCCTGACATGCACCCAACAGTCGTGACACTTAAACACAGTGAAATACAAACAGATATATACATTTTGCAGTTGAAATAAAGTTATCAGTCAAAGTCTTTGTTTTCGTCAGGAGGTGCAGTCGTGCTGTATGGTTTGTACTGTTATGTTTTTGGTACTACCCCTGGGATGACTGTCTTGTCCACCATTCCTGTCTGCACCTGGGGAATGGTCAATGACATTAGTTTGGTCACAGGAGTCTTTAAACAGTTTTAATTGGGTCCAGTCCTTCCATGTGCCTTTTCCTTTAATATCTCTGCAGGCCCAAGTGTCCCCACATATGGTCCATTCCATTTTGGAGCAAAGCCTGGTTTGTCGAGCAGTGCTTGCACCAGGACATGGCTTTCTGCTGCTGGGATCTCAGGGAAGATTTCCAATTCCCCTGCCTTGTCCTTTTTGTCCTGTTTATCAATTTCAGATTTCTGCATCACTTTAAATTGGGCACTTAATTCTATCACATAGAGTCATAGAGATGTACAGCATGGAAACAGACCCCTTGGTCCAACCCGTCCATGCCGACCAGATATCCCAATCCAATCTAGTCCCACCTGCCAGCACCCGGCCCATATCCCTCCAAACCCTTCCTATTCATATACCCATCCAAATACCTCTTCAATGTTGTAATTGTACCAGCCTCCACCACTTCGTCTGGCAGCTCATTCCATACACATACCACCCTCTGCGTGAAAAAGATGTCCCTTAGGTCTCTTTTATATCTTTCCCCTCTCACCCCAAACCTATGCCCTCTAGTTCTGGACTCTCCGACCCCAGGGGAGTCTATTTATCCTATTCATGCCCCTCATAATTTTGTAAACTCTGTAAGGTCGCCCGTCAGCCTCCGACGCTCCAGAGAAAACAGAACCAGCCTGTTCAGCCTCTCCCTGTAGCTCAGATCCTCCAACCCTGGCAACATCCTTGTAAATCTTTTCTGAACACTTTCAAGTTTCACAACATCCTTCAGATAGGAAGGAGACCAGAATTGCATGCAATATTCCAACAGTGGCCTAACCAATGTCCTGTACAGCCACAACATGACCTCCCAACTCCTGTACTCAATACTCTGACCAATAAAGGAAAGCATACCAAATGCCTTCTTCACTATCCTATCTACCTGCAACTCCACTTTCAAGGAGCTATAAACCTGCACTCCAAGGTCTCTTTGTTCAACAACACTCCCTTAGACCTTACCATTAAGTGAATAAGTCTTGCTAAGATTTGCTTTCTCAAAATGCAACACCTCACATTTATCTGAATTAAACTCCATCTGCCATTTCTCAGCCCATTGGCCCATCTGGTCCAGATCCTGTTGTAATCTGAGGTAACCCTCTTTGCTGTCCACTACACCTCCAATTTTGGTGTCATCTGCAAACTTACTAACTGTACCTCTTATGCTCGCATCCAAATCATTTATGTAAATGACAAAAAGTAGAGGGCCCAGCACCGATCCTTGTGGCACTCCACTGGTCACAGGCCTCCAGCTGAAAAACAACCCTCCACCACCACCCTCTGTCTTCTACATTTGAGTCAGTTCTGTATCGAAATGGCTAGTTCTCCCTGTATTCCGTGAGATCTAATCTTACTAATCAGTCTCCCATGGGGAACTTTGTCGAACGCCTTACTGAAGTCCATATAGATCTCTGCCCTTATCAGTTCTTTGTTACCTCTTCAAAAAAACTCAATCAAGTTTGTGAGACATGATTTCCCACGCACAAAGCCATGTTGACTATCCCGAATCAGTCCTTGCCTTTCCAAATACATGTACATCCTGTCTCCCCCATTTTTTGTGGCTCCACGCAAAGGCCGCCTTGCTGATCTTTGAGGGGCCCTATTCTCTCCCTCGTTACCCTTTTGTCTTTAATATATTTGTAAAAGCCCTTTGGATTCTCCTTAATTCTATTTGCCAAAGCTATCTCATGTCCCCGTTTTGCCCTCCTGATTTCCCTCTTAAGTATATTCCTACTTCCTTTATACTCTAAGGATTCACTTGATCTATCCTGTCTATACCTGACATATGCTTCCTTCTTTTTCTTAACCAAACCCTCAATTTCTTTAGTCATCCAGCATTCCCTATACCTACCAGCGTTCCCTTTCACCCTAACAGGAATATGCTTTCTCTGGATTCTTGTTATCTAATTTCTGAAGGCTTCCCATTTTCCAGCTGTCCCTTTATCTGCAAATATCTGCTTCCAATCAGCTTTCGAAAGTTCTTGCCTAATACCATCAAAATTGGCCTTTCTCCAATTTAGGACTTCAACTTTTAGAACTGGTCCATCCTTTTCCATCACTATTTTAAAACAAATAGAATTATGGTTGCTGGCCCCAAAGTGCTCCCCCACTGACACCTCAGTCACCTGCCCTGCCTTATTTCCCAAGAGTAGGTCAAGTTTTGCACCTTCTCTAGTCGGTACATCCACATACCGAATCAGAAAATTGTCTTGTACACACTTAAGAAATTCCTCTCCATCTAAGCCCTTAACACTATGGCAGTCCCAATCTATGTTTGGAAAGTTAAAATCCCCTTCCATAACCACCCTATTATTCTTACAGATAGCTGAAATCTCTTTACAAGTTTGCTTCTCAATTTCCCTGACTATTGGAAGATCTACAATACAATCCCAATCAGGTATCATCCCTTTCTTATTTCTCAGTTCCACCCAAATAACTTCCCTGGATGTACTTCGGGAATATCCTCCCTCAGCACAGCTGTAATGCTATCCCTTATCAAAAACTCCACTCCCCCTCCTCTCTTGCCTCCCTTTCTATCCTTCCTGTAGCATTTGTATCCTGGAACATTAAGCTGCCAGTCCTGCCCATCCCAGAGCCATGTTTCTGTAATTGCTATGACATCCCAATCCCATGTTCCTAACCATGCCCTGAGTTCATTTGCCTTCCCTGTTAGGCAAAATTAAATGCAATTTAATTTATTAGTCCTACCTTGTCCCTGCCTGCCCTGACTGTTTGACTCGCTTCTGTTCTCAACTGTACCAGTCTCAGATCGATCACTTTCCTCACTATCTCCCTGTCTCCCCGCCCCCCCCCCCCCGACCTTACTAGTTTAAATCCTCCCAAGCAGTTCCAGCAAATTTCCCTACCAGTATATTAGTCCCCTTCCAATTTAGGTATAATCCATCCTTCTTGTACAGGTCACTTCTACCCCAAAAGAGATTCCAATGATCCAAAAATGTGAATCCTTCTCCCATACACCAGCTCCTCAGCCATGCATTCATCTGCTCTATCCTCCTATTCCTGTCCTCACTAGCTCGTAGCACTGGGAGTAATCCAGATATTACTACCCTTGAGGACCTCCTTTTTAAATTTCTGTCTAACTCTCTGTAATTTCCCTTCAGAGTCTCAACCTTTTCCCTTCAAATGTTGTTGGTTCCAATGTGGACAATGACCTCTTGCTGGCCCCTCTCCCCCGTGAGAACATTCTGCACCCTCTCTGAGACATCCTTGATCCTGGCACCAGGGAAACAACACACCATTCTGCTTTTTCTCTGCTAGCCACAGAAACGTCTGTCTGTACCTCTGACTACAGAATCCCCTAACACAATTGATCTCTTGGAAGCCGACATACCCCTCGTTGCATTAGAGCCAGTCTCAATACCAGAAACTTGGCTGTTTGTGCTACGTTGCCCTGAGAATCCATCACCCCCTACATTTTCCAAAACAGCATACCCGTTTGAAATGGGTATATCCACAAAAGACTCCTGCACTAGCTGCCTACCTCTCTTACCCTTCCTGGAGTTAACCCATCTATGTGGCTGTATCTGAGACTTCCCCCCTTCCTATAACTGCCATCCATCACATACTGTTGCTGTTGCAAATTCCTCATCGCTTCTATCTGTCTCTCCAACCGATCCATTCGATCTGATAAGATTCGCATCCAACAGCATTTATGGCAGATATAATCTGCAGTAACCCTTAAACTCTCTTTAAACTCCCACATCTGACAAGAAGTACATATCACTGCAAAGGCCATTTTTGCTTCTTCACAATCTACAGACCCAGAAAATAACATTGTCTTATTCCTCTACTAACATTGCCCCAGGTTAAATTAAAGCTTTGGCTTATATTTTAAGTTTAATCAAGAGACCTATCTCCAAAAACATATAATCAAGAAAGAATCCACTGTACCCACTACTGCAGCCTTTCTCTTGGACAGACTCAAAACAACAATTAATTTATCTGATTCTGTGCTGTGAACTTCGCCCAACAGCTCCTCCAAGATCAGTTGTGAATTTCACTGTTTGTTAATTTTCCCAGATGCACTCCGATGTCCAGCGATACACGAATTCAAACAGCAAAGGTGGTAACTGTGCAGGTCTTCTTTCTTTCTTTCTTTCTCTCTCTCTCTCTCTCTCCTGCACTGTCCTCACCATGTGCTTCCTTTGTCTGCTCTTCTCCCTTTTAAACTGCTGTTGTTCTGACGTTTTTTTCCCCAAAGTTCCAAAACAATGCAACAGCATATAAAACGGTAATTGCTGCTCCTGGAATTCGAGGAAATCATCTCCAACACCTAAAATACCTCAAAAAAAGGAGCAGCCTGTTAAAGCCAGAAATTTTTCCTGTCCTCCATCTTGGATGACCCAGAATCCTTTTATCTCGCCAAATTTTGTCTTTTAGTGGACCCACATCGGTGCCACCTGTGATTATTATGGCTCTGGCAATTGCATTGCTCGGCCGGTCATTAATTCAGATGGTGTTAGCCTGGTTGCCAAATTCGTGGTGGCTCTGAATTTCATTAGTATGGCTGGCAGCACTTCAGCCCATGCTCTGCCTGAGTTTTGTACAGCCTTAGCTAAAGTATTTTTGAGCGTTCTATTCATTCTCTCTACCATCCCTGAGCTCTGGGGTTGATAGGGAATGTGAAATTTTTGTCTAATGCCGAGTAATTGTCAGACAGTCTTCATGACCTTTCTTGTAAAATATGTCCATTGGTCAGAGTCGATCAAGAGGGGTACCCCCACCTTGGGGATTACCTCCTCCCCTAATATTCTGGCTACAGTGGTCGCAGTGCAGCTTTCAGTCAGAAATGCCTCTATCCCATACCACCAGAGAGTCAGGGACTACACTCAAGGCATGTTGACTGTCCTGTATATATACTGCTGTAATCCTTTTGCTAGTTCCAGTGCTTTGGTGACCAGACAGTATGTTTTCCCACAGGAGGGTGGTATTGACCCTGTAAAATCTATCTGAAGGTGTTCCCAGGGTCCCCTTGGTGTGGGCTGGTGTCCCATCGTAACTTTTATGGGTCTCCCTGGGTTATGCACAAATCATGCATCTGCGGCAGTACTTGGCCATGTCTCTTCCCATTTCCTTCCACCACCACATTCTCCCTAGGCTTGCTATCATGGCCTCTCTGCCTGTATGAGAGAGCCCGTGGTGCAGATCAAGCAATGTATTCTGTACGTACACTGGTGCCACCACCTTGTCTGCTCACCTCCAGACACCATCCTCCCCTTTGAATGCCCCCTGCAGTTTCCGTTGCTCCCTCTCTTCCTGTGGGGTGTCCTCCTGTAGCTGCTGAATTTGAATAGCGTCTTTTGCTAATTCAATAGTGGCTATTGCAGCCTCATCAATGGCTTCTTGTTCAAGGGCTTTCTGAGCTGCTCGGTCTGCTGCCTGATTTACTTTGAATTTTAGCCAACTTGGATTCTCTTTTGCTGGCTCCTTTTGAAGGGCTTTTATTTTTATTACTGCAGCCTCTTTTGCTGTTCGCTGGCACGCAATAGTGCCTGAATTCTTAATTGGTGTCTGAGAGGGATTCCCCCCGCGGTGGTGAACCCTCTTCTACCCCATGCCACCATGTAGTCATGGACTACCCCAAAGGCATATTGACTGTCTGTATATATATTCACAATTTTTCCTTTTTGCTGGTTCCATTGCTTTGGTGAGTGCTACCAGTTCTGCTACCTGTGCGAACTGACTTCCATCAATCCCCCCGGACATAATTGTTTCTAACTTATCATTGACCACAGCCCATCCTGTTCAGGGTGACCCTGCTACATATTTCACAAAGGGTTCGCCTCAGCTGTGTCTAGGGAGGTATCATTTACTCTCCCCCTACCCTCATCCCCATCTATATCACCACAGTTGTGCGGTTCCCCATGTCAAGAATTCCCTCAGCTGGGTTTTCTCCCATATCCCTATTACCACGGACTGCCTGGGGGGGGTAAAAGAATGGCCTCCCACTTTGCTCTTCTCATATTAGAGACGGCCCTCAGTTTCCCTGTGTTTAGCATCTCTACTAAGGTGTGTTTAGTGTGGAGGATGACTTTCCCTGTCATTACTATGGGCTCGCTAACCTTAGCACAGTCTAAGGCTGCTATGCACCTGGGCAACCCCGTGACTCCTGGCCCTTCATGAGTTGAGTAGTACCCTGCGGGCCTTCTCCTGCTACCATGGTCTTGGGTGACCACTGCAGAGTAAAACTCTCCCTCATTATTACAGTGGATGTAAAAATCCTTGCTGGGACCTGGCAGCCCTAGCCCGGGGGTCGATATGAGTCGAGTTTTAAGCTGTCTGTATGCCTCCTCCTGTTCTGGCCCCAAGTTACAGGTTTCAAGGCAGGCTGGCCTCCTTTAGTTAATCTCTGGATCAGTTCAGCCAATTTTGTGAACTCGGGGTATAAGACTCCGATTGGAGTTGAATAGCCCCGTGACCTTTCTGACTCCCCTGACAGTGGAAGGTCATGACATCTGTTGGATTGCCTTCTTTGAGTCCCTGGGATATAAGGTGTCCCAGGTATAAGACTTGTGTTTTGCCAATCTGTTCCTTTGTGGGGCTAACCTTTAACCCTGCGATTGCCAATTCCTGTAATACTGGACATAAAGCTTCCTAGTGTCCCGATTCAGACTCTGAGGCAATTAGGATATCATGTACATATTGGAGGATCCTCTGGTAAATCTACACCCTTCAGAATGTCGCTCATCACCCTGTGAAAAATAGTGGGGCTGTAGTGGAACCCTTGTGGCAGGTGAGTCCACATGTACTGCCTGTCTCTTACTGTAAAAGCAAATTTATTCTGGGACTCAGAGTATAATGGGATAGACCAGAATCCATTGGCTATGTCTAAAACAGTAAAAATCTTGTGTTTGGGAGCCAAGCCGTTTAGGGGTCTGCTACAATGAGGTGCAATTTGGGGGTGACCCTATTTAGTCCTGTATAATCAATGGTGAGCCTCTACCTCATAACAGGCTTTATTACTAGCCACATCGGGGAATTAGTTGTACTTGTGGTTTCTTCAGGATTCCCTGTTTCACTAGTCCTTTCACTATCTCCACAACTGCTTTTTCTGCCTCAGGTTTTATTGGGTATTGCCGGTGGGGCTTATGCTCTGGTCCAGGAACCCTTATTGGATCTGTGTTAACTAGACCTGTATCCACCTTTGTTTCTGCCCATGCTCCGGGGATGGAGGCGCAGATGGCTCCGAATACCCCTTTTTGAGGTTCGAGTCCCTACTGGTGACTGTAGCCATTTTAATAGTTTCAAGGTGACTTGTAAGTTTCCGAAGTTTGGTCTTTTGACCGTTCTACCTGGGCCAGCATGGTCATTGTCAGTTTGAGCGCAGTCATTGTCAGTTTCAGTGTCTACGCGCAAGTCCATTGCTGTAGTAATGGGCGTTAATCTCTCTTCCTGAGAAGGACGATTACTGCAGCCCTGACTATTAGCAATTTGTATTGAGTCGATATCAAGCAGTTAGCATTCCTATCAAAGTTGTTGGCTGGACCCAGGCACTTTGGCAGGCAGTTTATGCTATTCATGTGTATTCTCTCCCCCACCTGCCTTAATCAATGAGGTTGTGAATGCATTGTGCTGGTGTCCTGGTGGCCCCAGGCAGTATCTGTGTTTGCTCTGCTGTCTCTCCATTTTGTAGTCTGGCGGCCATCTTGTGTGTCCATGTGTCTAGCATCACCCTGCCCTGTGCCATCTTCCACTGCAGCATACAGAGGATCCTTGATTATCCAAACAAGATGGGCGGGCATTATTTTGTTTGGATAATTGATTATTCGGTTAATTGATTCAACGCCTCTCCTCTGGGGCTTGGGGTATTCCTCGCTCTGCTTGCCTTGCTCTCTCTCTGTCTCAGGGCTTGATTCTGAGCAGAGACATACTTGTATGTAAGGGATCTGCAGCATTGCTGAAGCCTCCCCCCCACCCCCCTCACCCCTCCCCCTCCATTAGTTCAATGGGATTGACACAGCAAGTACTTGCTAAGTCTGCTCTCCATTCAGGATACTAGGCAGCAGCACACCGTGTGCGAGAACCACACCCCCCATGGACCCAACCCCAAATCCCTGTCTGACGCCCCAACCCCAATCCCATCCAACCCCCCCCCAACTACCCCAACCCCGCCCTCCAGTGATAGGCTGAAGTGGGGGTGGAGGCGGAGAGGTCGGAAGAAGATTGCAGGTTAGGAAGGTGGTACTGAGTTCAAGGGATTTGACTGACACAAGGTGGGGGGAGGGGAAATTAGGAAACTGGAGAAATCTGAGTTCATCCCTTGTGGTTGGAGGGTTCCTAGGCGGAAGATGAGGCGCTCTTCTTCCAACCGTCGTGTTGCTATGGTCTGGCAATGGAGGAGTCCAAGGACTTGCATGTCCTTGGTGGAGTGGGAGGGGGAGTTGAAGTGTTGAGCCACGGGGCGGTTGGGTTGGTTGGTCCGGGTGTCCCAGAGGTGCTCTCTGAAACGTTCCGCAAGTAGGCGGCCTGTCTCCCCAATATAGAGGAGGCCACATCGGGTGCAGCGGATGCAGTAAATGATGTGTGTGGAGGTGCAGGTGAATTTGTGGCGGATATGGAAGGATCCCTTGGGGCCTTGGAGGGAAGTGAGGGGGGAGGTGTGGGCGCTAGTTTTGCATTTCTTGCGGTTGCAGGGGAAGGTGCTGGGGGTGGAGGTGGGGTTGGTGGGGGGTGTGGACCTGACGAGGGAGTCACGGAGGGAGTGTTTTTTTCAGAACATTGATAGGGGAGGGGAGGGAAATATATCCCTGGTGGTGGGGTCCGTTTGGAGGTGGCGGAAATGACGATGGATGATACGATGTATATGGAGGTTGAGCGGAAATGACGACGGATGCTATATCAGTAAGGCAATTGTTGTCATGAAGAAGTCCTGAAGAAGGGCTCATGCCCGAAACATCAATTCTCCTGTTCCACAGCAAGGAACAGACCCTTCAGTCCAACTCATCCATGTCGATCAGATATCTTAAATTAATCTAGTCCCATTTGCCAGCAGTTGGCCCATATCCCTCAAAACTTTTCCTCTTCATATAACCATCCAAATGCCTTTTAAATGCTGTAATTGTACCAGCCTCCACCACTTCCTGTGGTAGCTCATTTCATAGATACACCACCCTCTGCATGAAAAAGTTACCCCTTGGGTCACTTTTAAATCTTTCCCCTCTCACCGTAAACCTATGCTCTCTAGTTCTGGACTCCCCCAGCCCAGGGAAAAGATTTTGTCTATTTACCCTATCCATGCCCCTCATGATTTTATAAACCTCTGTCAGGTCACCACTCAGCTTTCGACACTCCAGAGAAAACAGCCCCAGCCTGTTCAACCTCTCCCTATAGCTCAAATCCTCCAACCCTGGCAACATCCTTGTAAATCTTTTTGAACCCATTCAAGTTTCACAACATCTTTCTCATAAGAGGGAGACCAGAATTGCCCATACTATTCCAAAAGAGGCCTAACCAATATCCTGTACAGCCACAATATGACCTCCCAACTCCTATACTCTAAGCTCTGATGAATAAAGGAAAGCTTACCAAACACCTTCTTCACTATCCTATCTACCTGCAACTATGAACCTGCACTCCAAGGTCTCTTTGTTCAGCAACACTCCCCAGGAGCTTACCATAAAGTGTATAACTCCTGCCCTGATTTGCTTTTCTAAAATGCAGTACCTCACAATTATCTAAATTAAACTCCATCTGCCACTCCTCGACCTATTGGCCCATCTGATCATGATCCTGTTGTACTGAGGCAACCACTACATGTCCAATTTTGATGTCATCAGCAAACTTACTAGCCATACCTCCAATGTTCACAACCAAAACATTTATATAAATGACGAAACGCAGTGGACGCAGCATCGATCATTGTGGCATGCCAATGGTCACGGGCCTCCAGTCTGAAAGGCAGACTTCCAACACCACCCACTTTGAGCTAGTTCTGTATCCAAATGGCTAGTTCTCCTTGTATTCCTTGCTAACCAGTCTCCCATGAAGAACTTTGTCGAATGTTTTTGTAAGGTCCACATAGATCACATCCACTGCGCTGCTCTCATCAATCCTCTTTGTTACTTGTTCAAGAGTATCAAGTTCATGAGACATGATTTCCCATGCACAAAGCCATGCTGACTGTCCTTATTCAGTCCATGCAAATCCTGCTTCTCAGGATTCCCTCCAACAATGTGCACACCACCAATGTCAGGCTCACTGGTCTATAATTCAGTGTTTTCTGGAGAATAAGGGAGTTAAGTGAAAAACTCCTGGTCCAGAGATAGGGACACTACTACTGCTCCACAAGTGTCCCAGACCTATTTTGAATCAACCTATTTTGACATTTTATGACACATATCTGGAGCAGATATGGCCTGTATCTGGGGCTCTTGGCTGAGAGGTACAGTCACAACCAGTGCACCACTAGAGCCCCTTAAAGGTTATCCTTCAAGATCTTTTCAAGCCAACCTGTTCAGAAAGGTTATTACACAGGTCTGGAGCAGATGGGAATGATAATGTTCTGTATTGCATTTAGTTTGTAGGCCATTAACTGTTTCGGATTGAGGGTTCCTCAAGCAGCTAAAATGTGTGCCACTGTTTATGGAAACCTGCTATCCATTGCTCCAACCACTGCCACCATTTAATAACATTTTTGTGTTATACAAATGTAACGCAAATGAGGTACTTCAATTCTATGTACTCGAAGATTTCTGGTGTGCTTGTTCGCAACTAGACCGATATAAGCGATACAGAGTGATCTCCAAACACAGTGCTACAAAAAAACTGTGGTCATGTCTTAACATCTGGGTACTTGGCTCATTTCTATATTGAGCTTTTTAAAGGGAATTCACTCCAAAGATCATAACAGAGCAGCACTGGCACTAATGCTAACTTAATGTTTGTAAAACAGGATTTGCCATTAACTGTTGCCCTGAAACTCACTTCTCCATTTTCACTAACAATACTTCATTTGTGGCTACTGATTCAAGCTAAATACAATAAGGGAAACATTAAGCCCCAAAACAGGTGAGTTTGGGGCACATGGGATAGAAAAAAATCTTTAAATTTCAATCTCAAACCTAACTCACCATAAACCCACACACTTTAAGTTTTAACTGAGTTATAACAAGCAACCAACCTATTCCCAGAAGGTGGATCTCTCAACTTAATATTTATACATATCTGTATGTACCAGCTGTTATCTGTCTTCTAGATTGAAACCTGATTGACTGGTTTGGCAGTTGACTATCAGAGAATGATCAGACACAGAAGGAGCCCATTTGCAAATTCATCTTTTGAATGAGCTACCGAATAATCTAATTTCTTTGCCCTTTCTGCATAGCATCGAACAAATTTTCTTTCAACTCTTCATCCAATTCCCTTTCCAAAGATGTAATTAAATCTACTGTAGAGCATTATTAAAACATCTAAAAATTGTACTGCATTATTAGTTAACACACGGTGACTGTAGCTAACCAAAATCCCCTGCTCCCCTGTTCTAATTTGTTGAACCAAATTTTAATGCCTTGGTTTACAAAAAAGGTTTCTCAGAAACTGATCGTATGTTAATATTTCACACCATGACTTCATTGCACTAATCCAGAATCTGGTTTCCAGCATCTGCAGTCATTGTTTTCACTTCATTGCACTTCAGATGAACACTATAATCAAACCTGATTGAAAAATTGGAACAGTATGAGGAAAATATTTTAAAGTAAAAACATCTAAAGCAGCGGGTAATTAAGAGGAGAGGATCGTTAATTTGTCGGCAATGCCTTCAAAGGCAGCAGATGTAGATCCAATCATAAGGTTACATTGGTTGCACAGTTGCAAAGGAAAACAATGCAGAGCTGGAGGGGAAAAGCATGGAGAGTAAATCTGAATTGTTAACTCTTTGATTTGGGCCATCGGAGATGATGGGGCAAAACACCTCCTTATATACTGTAAAAATCTCTGGTCCTAATTGTGATGGGCAGCTGAGAGTTGGGCAGCATGAGAGAATGTTGTCGGGTAAGGGCTGCTGGAGATGAGGAGGTGCAGAGTACTGAGGGGCTGTGGAGTAGAGGGAGCTGTTGCATGAGGGGGTACTGAGTTCTGTTTTGTAGGTGTGTACGAAGTTTTGGGGTGAGGGGATGTTGAGGGAGTACTGGGTGCTAAGACTGTCATACAGTCAGAAAACCCAGAAGAATGAGTTTACCTCTGGTCCTGTCAAGTTTGACAGCAGGGCTTAATCCAGGTTGGTATCTCCATTTACCAGGTGAAGTGACTGACTCTCAGAGGGAGGACCTGCAACACCAAGCCTGCCACTGAAGTGATGAGAGGAGGGACAGTTTGAGGTATGTAGCAGGGTGGTCCATTTTGATGGCTTAAAACTCCTCACAATGATTTTCTATGGCACTAACAGTGAATGAACACAATGTTTGGTCACTAAAAGTGATAATAGACACAATTGCTTTTTCACAGAATTGTGACAGCACTTCCAGAGACCATTCGGCTCATTATGTCTATGTCAGCTCTCCAAATGAGTGGTTTACTTCATGCCAATCTCCCACCCTGTAACCCAAGCACATTCTTCCCACTAGTTAATAGTTGAATTCCCTTTTCATTGCTTCAGTTACCTCCACCAATCTTTTAGTTGGTGCATTCCAGAATCTAACACTTGCTGTATCAGGAATGTTAGTTTTACTTCCTTTATTAGTTACTTTTAATCTGTACTCTCTTGTTCTCAATCATTTCATGAATGGGAATAGTTTCTACTGATATGCTCTGGCCAGCCTCTGGGATTTTATATACTTCTATCAAATTTCTTATCAGCTTTCCTTTCTCCAAGGAGCATTCCTAACTTCTCCCATATCCTTGATAACCGAAGTTTGTCATCTTTAGAAAGACTGGCATTGTTTTTTTTCTCTCTGCACCTTCTACAATGTATTCACATTCTTCGTAAAGTATGGAGCCAAGAGCTGTATACAATATTCCAGCGGATGACAAACTAGCATCTTATATAAGTTCAATATCAGCATTTTGCTCTTGTACTCTATGCTCCTATGAATAAATGTGTTGCTAGCTTTAATGACTTCTGCCCATATTTACTGAGGTCTCTTTGCTTCTATACTCCTTTTAGAGTTGTGTTTTTTATTTTGTTTTGCTACCCCTACCAAAATGAATCACCTCATTTCTCCAACCATCATCAACCATCTGTTTGTCATTCCATCAATTTTTCTAAGTCATTTTGGAGTTCTACATTATCCACCACAGTTTACAAATTTCCAAGTTTTGTATAATTCATAAACTTTGGAGTTATGTTCTTTGTATAAGTTCAAGGGTATTAATATTTAACAGGAAAGACACTAGTAAATAAAACAAGTGATCTGAGATTACACATAGTTTAATCAATCAAGAAAGATCAACCAAATAGCCCCATAAGAAGACTTGTGAATTTAACATGATTTGCAACAGCTGTAACTGAGGACTCAAACATAAATATTTTCCTTAAACTATCTCTTGTCCAGCTGTGCAATATTTTATAATATTCAGAATTTCATATGTTGCAGAAGAGATTGCAATTAATGTGCAACGGCAGTATGGGTTTACATTGGAGGTTTGCTCTGTACTTTTTCTTGTGCACTGATTGGAAACAGTTGAGATTTTAATTCAATCAAAACACATCCAGTAGTAAGCAGTTAAAATCAGGCCCACAGAATCTTAGAGCACAAGGGAAGCCATTTTGTCCATTGTGTCTGTGCTATTGGTTTGAAAGAGCTGTATAATTGGTTCAACTAAAACCTGCCCTTTCCCTGTGGCGTGCAGCTTAACCCTTTAAAAAGACCTGTAGAAACTGCAAATCTAAAATAAAAACAGAAATTGCTGGAGAAACTCAGGAGATCTAACAGTATCTGTGAAGAAAGAACGAGAGTTAATGTTTCGAGCCCAGTGATCCATCTTCAGAACCTCACTTGAAATGTTAGCACTGCTTTCTCTCCACAGATGCTGCCAGACTTGCCGGGTTTCTCCAGCAATTTCTGTTTTTGTTTCCGCAATTTACTCCACTCGCTTTTCAAATTTTCATATGATTCCCTTTTAAAGTCATTTACAATATCTTGTAATCTTCCAATAATCATTCACTATTACATATTTTGCTTTAGTCTTTTCTTTAGTGGGAGAAGGTAAATTCTTTAAACTACACGGAGATGTGAAAGGATGCAGCCAGTGAGTTAAATTGGGTAATATAGTCTCAACCCAAGCAATGGCTCACTGAACAGCATCTTTATTAATCAGACATTCATGGGCGAAAGACTCAGTCCAGACAGCTGAGTACAAAATGCTCGACCGACAATCCAGTGCAGTACTGAAGGACTGCCACCCTTTTGGGTGCAGTTTAATATACCTTCTAAGATAAATACAAAAGATCCTGTGACATTTTTCAAAGAAGAGATCAATATTAATCCCTCAATCAACATGATTAATTATCCAATCACTGTTACACTGTGTTTGTGAGAACCTCTTAAGTGCACTTGGCTGCTTTCATTACCACAGTGACTACAATTTAAATAGTATCTCACTGGCTTGCAGAGGTTTAAGATGTCCTGAGGTCATAAAAGGTGCCACATAAATGCAAGTCTTCATTTTTTTTCCCCTCATGTTATACTTGAAACAACTTACCCAAGGACTTGCTATTCTTCCTTTCTCTTCTTCAGTGAGGCATTTGTTGTGGACTGGTTTCCTCTCAGCACACAGTAATCTTCTTCAGTCTGTCTCAGCCTCAACCTTCACAATGCCACAGTCAAGCACCGATCTGATTATCGTTTCTGTTTGCACTGGCAAGCAACTTCTTTACATTGAAACCTATTTGCTTTGGCTTTAAATTCTAAGATTGCCACCCTTCGAATTAAGGGAGCCAGTCTGGGACTTGTGGTGTTAAGTCTCCAGAGTCACAGATGCCCATTGTTCAAGATCCAACAGGAAAAATAAAACTCATTTAAAACAGAAGGTAAAAACACCCCCAGGCAAAGGGAAAAACAAAAATGTGGTAAAACCAGCTGGAAGTGATTTCAGAGTAGGAAATGTCAGCAGTGTGTGTGAGCATGGAGCTGCTGCCTGGATTCTGGAACATTTGGGAAGAACTTTAGATTAGAATATAGAAATAAAGCAGTCACAGGTTCATTACCATTCAGTTGCTCTACGCATAGAAGCATAGAACAGTTACAGTAGAGAAGGTGACCACTGGGCCCATCATGTCCATACTAGCTCTCTGTAAGAGCAACTTTAAAAAAAGACACTCTCCTAAACTTTCCCCATTGCCCTGCAACTTTTTTAAAAAATCCATTCCCTATTTGAAATCCCTGATTACCTCCACCACGTCCTGAGCCAAAATATTCCAGATTCTAACCACTCACTACATTAAAATAGTGTTTTTCCTTGTGTCAACATTGCTTCTTTTGCCACTCACCACAAATCAGTGTCTCCGAGTGCTTGACCTTCTCTCCCCATTTACTTTGTCAGGCCCTTTTTAAAACTGCCCTGATATTTTTAACAATTTGTGCGTACATGTCACAGGTCTCTCTGATCCTGTACCCTGTTTAGAATTGGATCCTTCATGTTACGTTGCCTCGCCTTGTTCTTCCTACTATAGTACAACACGTCACACCTACATCATAGGCAGAGAATGGATGGCTGACCAATCTCAGAACACCCTGAAGTCCTTCACATCAACTACTGGGCTTGGGAAATTCATACTTGGTTATAAAGTATTTTGGAAGTGCATTTGTGTTGTACAGAGAAAGATCACACAAACACAATTAGAGTCATAGAGATGTACAACATGGAAACAGACCTTTCCATCCATTTTGTCCATGCTGACCAGATATCTTAAATTAATCTAGTCACATTTGCCAGCATTTGGCCCATATCCCTCTAAATGCTTCCTATTCATGTACATTATGTACCAGATGCCTTTTAAATGCTGTAATTGTACCAGCCTCCACCACTTCCTCTAGCAGCTCATTCCATACACACACTAGCATCTATATGAAAAAGTTGCCCCTTAGGTCCCTTTTCAATCTTTCCCTTCTTACCTTAAACTTTTGTCCTCCAGTTCTGGACTCCCCCACCCCAGGGAAAAGACCTTGTCTATTCACCCTATTCATGCCCCTCATGATTTTATAAATCTCTATAAGGCCATCCCTCAGCCTCTGATCCTCCAGGGAAAATAACCTCAGACTGTTCAGCCTGTCACCATAGCTCAAACACTCCAACCCTGGCAACATCTTTGTAAATCATTTCTGAATCTTTTCAAGTTTCACAATAGCCTTCCAATAGGAGGGAGACCAGTACAATCACGATCAGATAATTTATTTGTACCAATGTTGATTGAGGGATAAATGTTGGCCAAGTGACAGTTGAGAACTAGAACTCTCTTCCTCCTAATCGTGCTATGAGGTAGTTTACATGCAACCAAGTAGGTAGATGGAGATGAAATTTGCCATCACACCTGAAGACAGCACCTCAGCCAATGCAATATACCTTCTATTCTACACTGCAGTGACAGCCCCGACTTCATGATAGAATCTCTTGAGATGGGTTAGATTCTCTGGTGAAAGAGTTGTAAATGAATATCTTGTATCAATTCATTGGGGCAGTAACCACCCTAGTCTAAGTGAACACTATCAGCACATTAAAGAATTTAATTGCATGTCATAATAATCTGAATGCACCTGAAGGACTAGAAACAAAATCAATTCTGTTGAGGGCTTGATAGAACAGGTGCAATACAGTTATATTAATGATAGAGCTCTGAAACCACTTACATTTTATTACTCAATGATTCAGTTGATTACAAATTTCAATGCAGATAGAACCTAATCAGACAAGTAGGTATTATATAATAATCGGTACAGCGGCAAAGAAACAGCAGAAAACCAATTAAAGAAGATCTTAGAGTGGTAGCATGTCCTAGCTCTGGGCTGGGAGACTCAGTTTCAAACTCCCAACTGCTCTAGAAATGTGTACTAATACTGCCCTGAACAGGTTTATTAGAAAAATAGGTTAAATGAAAACTTGACATTTAAGGATCTGTAATTCTGTGAATACAAGTTGAGGGCTGGTCAAACCTTCCAACCCTGGCACAAATGCCTTCTTCACTATCCAATTTACTTATGACTCCAATTTCAAGGAACTATGAACCTGCACTCCAAGGTCTCTTTGTTCAGCAAATCTCTGTAGAATCTTACCATTAAGTGTACAAGTCCTGACCTAATTTGCCTTTCCAAACTGCAGCACCTCACACAGAGATTCTGACCGATCTCAAGAGATTCAATCATGACGTCAGGGATGTCACTGCAGTGTAGAACAGAAGGTATGTTGCAATGGCCGAGGTGCCACAAAATACCTTGGCTTTGCTGTTTTACAAAGTCATCTAATTATTACTCCAAATATGGTTAAAACCTAATTATTGATTCTAAATAAGCTTTAGAATGTATTTTTTAATTAATGCCTGAGTCATGAACATCACTGGCAAGGCCAGTAATTATTATTCATCACTAATGCCCCTAGTGAAGGTGGTGGTGAGCTGCCTTCTTGAATTGTGGTTGATTGTGGTATTTCTTGTTTCCAGACAGATGCAAAATCTGATGGTTTTTTTCAGTAACACTCAAATTCTGTGCTGCCAAACCACTATTTACATCCAAGTGTTGTAAGAGAGGCTTTTCCAGGATTTTGAGATCACTGACACAGTGGGACAGTTCCAAATCAGGATGGTGTTTCATTTACAGAGAAACTTGCAGACAATAATTCAAGTCAAAGAACTGGGAAAGGCATAATGGACCAAATGGCCCACATCTGCTGACCTTGTCCTTTTCGGTGATAGATGCCATTTGGAAGGTGCTGTCATGGAACCTTGATGGTACTGCAGTGTTCTTGAAGATGGTACGCACCACTAGCCCAGAATGTCAGTGATGAAAAGAATGCATGTTGAATGGGGTACCAATTAAATGGGCTGGCTTTCCTTGGATGGTGTTGAGTTTCTTGAGTATTGTTGGAGCTCTACTCATTCAGGCAAGTGAAGAGCTCCCAACTTGAGCCTTGTAGATAATGGAAAGGTTTTGGAGAGGCAGGAGGTGAGTCACTTATTGCAGGATTTCGAACATCTGACATAATCTTGTAGCCTCAACATGCATATGAACAGTCCTGTTCAGTTTCTGATGACTACTTTGTTGGTACTCAAAGTGTTGATGATGGTAGTTTTTTTACTATAATAGCATTGCATGTCAAGAGAAGTGATAGAACTTATCACTTTCATAAGTGAAGTAGATGATCACTGTGAAGCATTTGTGTGATGCAAACATTCCCTTATCAAGCCAAGTCTCAATGTTGTTGTAGTATTGTTGCACAGGGACACAGATTGCTTCAGTATCTGAGGAATTGTGAACAGTGTTAAACATTGCGCAATCATTAACAAGCATCTCATCTCTGATCTTACGATGGAACAAAGGTCACTGATGAAGCAGCTAAAAAGGTTGGGCCTATGGTACTGGTCCGAGAAGCACTTAAAGCAATGCTTTGAGGATGAATTGATTGATATTACTGCCATTTTCAGATCTGCAATTCAATCATTTTGTCCAGGTTGGACAAACATTATAATGAAGTCTGGAGCTCAGTGGTCCTGACAGAATCTAAACTGAGCATCAGTGAGCAGGTTCTTCGTCAATCAGAAACACTTTACAACACTGGCAAGTGACCTTTCTGATACCTTGTACTAAGCTTTGTGCAATGATCAATAATCAGCCACTTCCTGAAGTCACATAGAATGTAATTTGGCAGAAAATTGGCATCTGAGATGGTGGGACCTTCAGGAGAAGGCCAATATGGATCATTCATGGCATTACCTGCTGAGATTGTTGCAAATGCTCTGTCATTGCAATAAGTAACAAAATGCTGGGTGTGGTATAGTGAAATTGGTTTGAATCATGACAACACAACTGATGACATGACTTGGTTATTGACAAGAGAAAAGACATTAGGCTAGAATGAGTATGTAAGGAGAGACGTCATAAAGAGAGCTACATTAGATAACCTACTGCAGCTATTTATTTACACAATAGTTAAGTGCAAGAAATTCACTGCATGAAGTGAAATGTACATTCCCATAGAAACCCACATAAGTGTTTGGATTATATTTCAAGAACGTCAAACAAATAAATAATACAAGCACACGGTTAATATAAAACACCAAAATGGATATAAAAATACATGTGAATAGAATATTTTTGAATGTTTCTTGCATCATATACAAGATTGTTTACCTGGAAGGGGACTGATCTGCACCTCTGGAAGTTGAAGGCCGAGGAATCATTAGACTGCCCTTTTGCTTCTTTGGAGATGGAAGGTCGTGTTTCATTCTGGACAGCATTTTTTTAAAAAACATATCCAGCAGGCAACAGCCAAAACAAGCTGAACGAACAAGAACGTGCTCAGGAATGCTGTGTCTGGGCAGGTACTCATTCCTACTGCTGTTGGGAGAGGTGTAAAACCTGTATTGTTACAAATCAGGCACGTGTTATTCAAATCATGAGCTGTAAAACTACATTAACCAAGAACCATCTGTATGTACAGACATTAAAAGGAAATTGTTATAGTACATATTGAGTTGAAGAGCCATATAATGATAAGGAGAAATCCCATGATACTCCAGTCAGACATCCCAATGTGCTATAACAGAAAGCAGCAAGACAATGAAGGAAAAATCTCCAGAGCCAAAATGTGAAGTTAAAGCAGAGCCCAAGAGATACAGCTGAAAAGGGAAGACTCCAAAGGCAGGATAGAACTTTGGATTATATCAATGTAGCCTAGCATACAGCAGGAGGGCACCAACGCAGGCCTTAACCGCAGGAGACTTCACAAGAAAACTCCAAAGGCAGGAAAAAAATTCTTGGAAGATTTCAATTATATGGCCACAGGATGGAATTCTTTGAAGGGGTGGTTGTGGGGAAGGGAAGACTTTGACCGTAGCCGCAAACTTATCTAGAGTGGAAAAATCTAAGTACTGTCGCAGCTCAGACAGGCACAATTGCCCACAGTGAGTTCCAGTAGAGACCTTGCCATTACCTCAACCAATTGAAAACACAGAAGGCTTGAAGTGGGAGAGCTTAAGTACTTTCAACATCATTGAATGGCTTCAGGCTTACACACAAACAAACACCGCCACCTAGTCAGCACATTTTTATATGATACAGGGCTAATGATTGATGATGTTCTGGAAAGACAAAGTTTAGAAAAAAGTATTACAAAGTATGATGGATTTATTTAAAAATTCAACATATAGTTTAACCCAGAAAGAAATTTAACGACAGCATTCTGGTGAACCAAAGAAGCAATTTTAACATATTTATATTGTTGAGCAGGATACTGTGAGCATGGAGTTTTGCAAGATGAATTAATTAGAGACTATTTGGTAATCAATGAGAGATATGTGAACTTATTGAACTTTCTTCAAGGAAGAGTTAATATTGAAATGAGCAGTCAAATTCGCCACCAGGGAGAATCTCAAATTCAATTCGTACTATGAGGAAACATTGAGGATTTTTCTGACACAGTTAGAAGTGTAGGCCTTAAGTTGGAAGTTGAACTCTTGAAAGTTCACCAAAATGTCAAAAATGTAGGAATCAAAGTCATTGATATGAGGTTGTATGAGATGTCGCTCCAAACAGAATTATGCAATAAATAATGAACAGGAATACTTGAGCAATAAAGTGTGGACAGTTGGGACAGTCCAGAAAATATTGAGAGTGAACAGCACCTTCAACACTGAAAAACAAAAGATCCTGCAAAAGGAACATTTCCAGAGAAATGCACATCAGACAACAAGGAAAGAGTTCAAGAGGTTATAAATATTCCCGGGGTGGGGGGTGCAGGTGATGGTGTGGACTAGGTCTGGACTGTCAAAAGGCTTTGAAACAGAATTTAATTTCATGCAGTTTGCCATGGGTGAAGTCTGTGAGAATTAGACCAACTAACACAACACCAAGGGCCAGGAAGTACAAATCTTCAGGTGCACAGACAAATCAGCACAATGCTTAGTCACAGAGGATGAAATGTCAGCGAAACACTGTATATTTTGATTAATTAAAATACCCCATTGTTGAGCAGAAATGTATGCATTTGCTCAGGTCTCTCAGAGAAAGTAGATACTTCGAATCAAAAGCAAGAGAAAATTTCGTCAAGAATTTTGATTTTATTGTCACGTGTATTTAACAGTAAGAATACGATAAAAAAGAAAAGGTTTCATTTGCTGTCACAAAAGGGTGTCATTTTGAATAATTTAACAATAAGGAAAAAGTAAACATAACTGAAAGAGAGTGCATCAGTCCTGAGGCAGCTCATCACAGTCAACAACACCTATGCCACCATTTCACTGCTGCCAGTGCCAGACCCAACCAACATCAAAGTCACCGATCTTGAGGGGTCATCATTTGCTGCTGAGCCTACCTCACCAACGTTGCCTCTGCCAACGTAGCAGCCGCCAATTCTAGGTCCTGTGCTTGCTCCTGATGCCATCCAGGCTCAAGACAAGGTAAGTCAATAAATAACAAAGAAAACAGAGAGGGGGAGAAAAGAGAAATAAAGCAGTCGGAGTGGATGAGCTCCAGCACAGGAGCCCTACTCTGCTACCATCCTGGGCCAGAATTTTCCATACTCTTTGAATGCTTTTAAAACTTGAAGCAGGAGAATCAGATTACATTACACATGACCCTAACCCTAAACCCATCTCCACATACTGTCCCAGGAAATTCCTCATCCTCTGATAAGAAAAGCAAAATCTCAGTATGACAGCATGATTGAAATCAGGGTCATATTTCTAGCACCAAAACTGACACAAAAGTGCTCAGGGCAAGGTGGGTGATAGTCCAGGGGGAGATAGGAGGAGGTAGCTGAGGGCTTGGACTCAGCCTGTGCAATGTAGAGGTCAATGTGCCAGACTACAACAACACCACCCTTTTTGGCAGGCTTAGTAACAAAGTTGGATCTGAGAGCATAGAATGCATCAATTTAGAGAAAGATAGGTTGGAATGGCAAAGGGAGGCAGAGAGTTGAGGTGAGCGATGTCATGTTGACTGTTCTCGATGAACAGTTTGAGTGCAGGTAAAAGGCCAAAGGGAGGGGTCAGGTGAGGGAGAGTATTGGAGGAGGGTGAATGGACGGGGACAGGACTCTTGTCCAAAGGAATGGACACAGAGGTGAAGGTGATGAAGAAGAGTGTAACATCACGTCATGCCTAAAATTCATTAAAATGGGACACTGAGAGATTACTTTAAGACCTTTTTGGGGTACAAAACATTCAGCATCATAGAGTGGAAGGTCAGAAGGGATAGTAAATACACAGCAGGAAGTGGGTTAGGAGACAGAATGGAGTCAGAGAGAAGAGGAAGGGATGAGGTTTTCGAAAGACTGTGGGGCATCTCTAAGCTGCTGCATCTTGCATTCCTTAATGCCTGAAAGGAAAAGGAAAAGGTTTGTTGTTAGAACATTGAATGAGCCAGAGGATAAAGTGAAACTGGGGATGCAGGGCAGCTCTGAGCCAGCGTAAGCAGTGCTGATGGAGAGAAAAGTTGAGAGTGTGCATATGGCAATGCATGGCACTGAGCATGGATCTCAGAATGTGGAGAGAGCAGCTTTCTGAGGAGCATTGTACATCACAGATACAATTTGGTTTGATAATAGCTGATCTGTATCTTGGATACACTTTGGTTTTGCAGCTCTTATTTTCATTATCCAGCAAAAATCAATCGATCTAGTTTTGAAATTTTCAGTTAGCTCCAGAACCTTTTTTAGGATGAGAGTCCCACATTTCCACCACTCTTTGTGTGAACAAGAGCTTCCTGACCATCCTTGTAGCCTTCAGGATTCAATATCGAGTTCAGTCCTTTTAGGACCTGAGCACTTTCTCCCATGTCCTTGTCACAACCCATACATAACAGGGCTGTTACCACAACAACCCCTTGTCAGCCACTCATGGTCTCCATCAGCTGCTCTTGATTCTCCCAGGCTGACCGTTACCCACTCCTTTGTCTGCCCAACAATTGTTCTCTCGCTCTCTCTCTCGCTCTCTCTCTCGCTCTCTCTCTCGCTCTCTCTCTCTCACTCTCTCTCACTCTCTCTCTCTCTGGGTTCCATCTCCACCTATTATCTTTACTCCTTCCCTTTCCCCCACCCATACACCAATCTTTTGTTAACTACAATTAGTTTCCGAAGAGTCACTGAACCCAAAACATTAACTCTGTTTTCTTTCCACAGATGCTGTAGATATTTTTTTTTCATCAATTTCTATTTTTGTTTCTGATTTCCACCATCTGCAGTTCTTTGGTTTCTCATGTTTCAGGATGGAAGCCTAATCATTTCAAATGTATTAACACCTCTGTTCCAATAATAAAAGAAGGACTCATGATAGAATGTGTTAAGTATTTACAGCCTGATACTAAACACATTTAATATCACGTCCAATTTTTTTTCAGTTGCAGTGTATTTCCTTGTATTCAAATCTATTTATGCAATCTATTGAAGCTCAGGCCAGAATACATTGCAATAGACCTTACCATCAATATGCACCTTATTAACTTTGCTCTATCAATACCTTTAGTAAACCTTGAAATTCATGTTAGGCCATTCAAGGATGGTCAGGAAGCTCTTGTTCACACAAAGAGTGGTGGAAATGTGGGACTCTCATCCTAAAAAAGGTTCTGGGGCTAACTGAAAATTTCAAAACTAGATCGATTGATTTTTGCTGGATAATGAAAATAAGAGCTGCAAAACCAAAGTGTATCAAGATACAGATCAGCTATTATCAAACCAAATAGGGAAACAGGTTATTAGTCTATTACTGTTCACCCTTTTTGGGGAAAAAAATATGTCTGCGTGGGTTTCCTCCGGGTGGTCCGGTTTCCTCCCACACTCCAAAGATGTGCAGGTCAGGTGAATTGGCCATGCTAAATTGCCCGTAGTGTTAGGTAAGGGGTAAATGTAGGGGGATGGGTGGGTTGCGCTTCGGCGGGGCGGTGTGGACTTGTTGGGCCGAAGGGCCTGTTTCCACACTGTAAGTAATCTAATCTAATCTAATCAAATCCAAGTTCCTCTTCTTGGAGGGAGTTAGGAAGATTCTTCCATCATCCGCATGTTCAATTTATTTGAAAGTCACATTGAACCCTTCTCCATATTGTGAGCTTTTTCCTTTAAATATAATCAACTCATAATTAGAAAAACATGTTGTTATTTATTGGGCAAAGCTTCACTGTTTCTCCTGAATAGCAGCTAATTAGATGTCATCAACATCTTCACATTGACATGTTAATATACTTCAGCATCTTGTGCAGTCCTCATCGGCTGAACATTACTTTAACTCATTGAACACTAAAGAAAGACAGCAACATTTGACAGTTGAGCCTAAGCACTCATCCATCCAAATGATGTAATAAGATATTGGCAAGTGTCATACCATCCAATATTTTAGATGGGTGTTTCTTGCACATGTGCTGAGGCATTTTTATAATTTTAAAATCAAATGCAAATAATGGTTGCAAGTTAAATGTTACTGTCAGCATAGTGCTGGTTCGTATCCTTCAATCTCCGAGTAATGATGGGAATGCTGCCTTAGAACTTTGCCGAGATTAGATGAGACCATCTGCTGTATTTGTTAAGACACAACAAACCCCTCATCTCTGGAATCAATCTAGTGAATCTTTTCTGAATTGCCTCTAAAACAACTACATCCCTCCTCAAATAAGATGCTGGTGGCTTAATGGCTTAACAAACCAATTATGGAGATGGAAAATCTGCTACAAATACCATATATGATGCTGCCCCTTTCCAGTGTTGCAGGATACTATCAACTGTCATAACCACTGACCATCACCCTGGATCATTTATGGACATACTGAACTTAAGACAGTATATTTTAAAAATATAATTTATTTCAGTGTTTGGAATTTAAAATAGTCACATTGGGTTTTGGCCTGTGTGTACAAAGAGGATTAATGTCAACATTTGTCAGTACTTCTGGAGCCTTTTTTAAAACTAGCATGAGTAAGACTTCTTGGATAATAGTGGGAATTTGTTCATATTGAGAGAATTTTACAAATGGACAAAGCAATCTTGAAGGGCATAATATTGCTTTTAGTTAGAAAAATCAGGATTTATTTTGATTATGAAAAAAGTCAATAGTTTAGAAAGCTTTTTGGCTTTGATATGTAGAGGTCCTGGCTGAAGTTATTCAACAAATTCTCCTAGTCAAAGAAGTTAATTGAGAAAATAGTTTATATCAGTATTACAGTTTTAGTTGAAAGCTTCAGATTAGATATGTTTGTTTAGAACCCTGAAGGGCATATTCAAAGATGAATAAATCTAAACTCAGCCATGTGCATAATTAAGAAAGAGGTTATCAAACTCTCAGGACTAAACATTGGAAGAAACAATTAATTCAGGCCAATAGATATGATAAAGATAGAAATTATCTCTGGTGTTTGCCTCTGGTAAAGTGATGGTGTTGGGATAGATGGGATTGTATTTTAACATTTATATCAAACATTTTAAAATTATATTATAAGTAAGTAATTTGGTTAGCTCTATTTTATCTTCATTTGTTTTGTGTAATGAACTTCTGTTTTATTGCATGCTTGTGTTCCAGTGAAAAACTATCCCGTTGAATAAAAAGAATTTATCAAGCCAGTTTTTCTTCTGGGACCTGATTTGTCTAGACATAACTTCAGTAGGGATCATGACAAATTGTAAGATATAAATCAAATTGAGATGGGCAGCAAAAAAAAAGTGAGCTTTCTATTTCACCCTTGTGACTGAGAGTCTTAAGAAATGTACCTTTAAGAGTCAACGATTCAATAACTGTTCAGTTACATTTGGGATATAAAGTTCAGTCAGTCTGAAAAATGAAGATCATATGGAGATATGGAAATGGGACTGTTGCTACATAGGATGCAAAGCAATAGTGTCAAATCTACTTGCTTTTCCCTTTATTATTTATTGTTATATTATTGGAATCCCTTAAACAATGACCCTGAAACAATGCAATGGGCTATTAGTGCAAGAACATGTCTACCTGACTTCCATCTTTTCATTAGTTTATCCAAACTTTTGTTCTATTTGTTTTAAACATGTTAATGCAAAATTAAACAGCAAGGGACCAATTAGTTTATCATGCTGGTATCTCACAGCCCATTTCAAGGAAGGAACAGCATAACTTTTTCAGTCGAGGATGACTTAAACTATAATTATGAAAGGATATTGAGGTACTACCTACACTTAGCAGAGGAGGGGAAATTTAACAGCCATTTTTAATTGTATGAGATTTTTTAAATTGTAAATCAGGAAAGATCAGTGTTGGAATGGGATTTGAATAATGTTCAACCATAATTTCAGCAGAAGGTCAATGGAAACCCTGGAGAATACACATAATGAAATAGTGACCATATCCACTAGTCACAATACATGTTTATATTGTTCTAATGAATTGAGCTCTCATTATGAAAAGCACTAAAAGATATTCTGAAGACTCTATAATTGTATTGCCTAGACTGAAACTGTAGAAGTCCAAACATTAATAGTCTCAGGTTCAGTTCCAGTTTAGCATTTGCTGATTGATCTTAGCTGAGGTTAGAAGTACCTCCTTGATAATGACCCAACTGCTCTCGATCCTATTTTCTCTGACCTTCATACCGATCATGCCCAGTGGGGCTGACCCTGCTACTTCTCTCTCCTTCGTGTTTAGTAATGAATTGGGGACAAGATCGGGCCTCTGTTTAAAACTCCTGTTGTTCACGGTCTCCTTTGAAAAATAGCTGCATGATATTATACAGGAGGATGTTGGCATCCAGCATGACCTTCAAGAGAAAAAACAGTGAGAACTAAAGACAGCAAGAGCACCAGTCCAGATAATGAAGTGCTGCAGTTTGACCTTTTGTAGTTTGAAGATGATGATTTAAGCGTGCAGTGCAGGTAATCAAGAACAAAATAAAGTATATTCACAATTGCATTACTTAGATCAGAAGCATTTTCTATCTATTAGATATTTGCTGGAAGTAACTGGCTGACAACGAAAAAGCTGAAGAACATTCTCTATATGAATCTCCCATCAGTGGCCACATGAGAGAGAGAAGATTCCTGATCTGCGCTAAGGATATATTGTGCTTCGTTATTATGTAAGCATTTATATGGTGCCTTTGATGAAATATTTTTGAGGTGTAATTGCTATTTTTAAAAAACATTTTAAGGACTGTGGTCATCACTGGCATTGTCCATCCCTAACTACCCTTGAGATGGTGGTAAGCCACCAGTTTGAAAAGGCATGAAGGGAAAAGCCCCTTTCAGAATTGATGTGTATCCTTCATAAACTATTTTACTGTAACAATATCTGAACTTAAAAACTGGATTTACTATTAGAATTAAAATTACAGCTTCTCTCTTTTCTTGAAACATTTAATACTGTGACCTATTACCTCAATAAACTATGAATTGCATGTCTGATTCTTTAATTTAGAATTCGCATTGTCTAACAGAGTCTTCTGTATGACTAACTCATGAAACCAACTTGGTGGGGTAATACATAGTCGAGTTATTCCTGGGACCTAACAATGTCATGAATATTATAAACTGTGTGAAACTTTTATAAAGGTTATTTGGGGGATGATAACACTCTCAACTAACTCCTCATCTTTGGAGAGAGATAGATCATTTCTTGAGGCCCATTTTGCATCCTTAAATAACAGATTAGATTTTTCTTCTTTAATCTAAAGTTACGAGGAATAAACTGAGAGCTATATTTCATCAGGGATTATCTCAGGCACAAAGCAGCGCCATGGTTCAGTGTTGCTTCCCTAGAGGTTGTTCTGAAGAAGAGAAGAGACATGCTCCACCACTGTCTACTCAATGCTCCTTTGAGCATTAACATTATAAACTTGCCAATACGCAGGACTATCACTCACAAAATTGGGTGCCGAGCATCCCCATCAGACACCTCAAGTGCTATCAACGTCTGTCGCTTCACTGAAGCTACCAAGGTATTATTGCCTGCACTATAGAGCAATGGCTCGCACTTATCTGGCAGAGGTCACTCAAGATATAAAAGGAGCTACAGCACTCAATAGCTCATATATCAGCAGCTCACCGACTTCCTATCACAATTAGGAGAACGTGCACATCTGATAGCTTTTCACCAAAGACTTCCACCACATGACACTGCTTCGGGATGATCACCGAAGCTATCTCAGAAACACACGTCATATAATGATGGATCAATTTGCATTAACTATTGCTTTTACCACTTTGAAAAACCTTTCAATCAGAGATATTTAACTCTTAACTTTGTCCATGCCACATACTTCTTATTAGAAATGTGCATGGACAATCACAGCTCCATCTGTATCAATTAACACAGGTCTAATCCTCATATACCCATGTATTCAACTTAATACTTCTCTCCTGCAAGAGAAGAATATGCTAACGTGCATGAACATGTACATACCTGAGGCTCCTCACCCTCTTTGAGAAGTCAGCTGCTAAGTTGACAACGAACAAGGAAATATGTCAGTGCTGTAGGGCTGATTTGGAAATGTACAGCCACTCAGTGATAAAATCTCCAAATAGTTGCTCTGGCTCCACATCAAGCAGCAACATCTGAATAAAACCTTGGGACAGGGTGGTAGCTCCCAGCACTAACAATTTTTTATGAATTTCTTTGCAATCTCCAGTTCTTACTCATAAGCCAGCCTCAAAAGAAAAGTTTCCAGCATCCCACAGGCCCAAATCTACCAATACCTTACAATATAAGATTAGATTAGATTACTTACAGTGTGGAAACAGGCCCTTCGGCCCAACAAGTCCACACCGCCCTGCCGAAGCGCAACCCACCCATACCCCTACATTTACCCCTTACCTAACACGACGGGCAATTTAGCATGGCCAATTCACCTGACCTGCACATCTTTGGACTGTGGGAGGAAACCAGAGCACCCAGAAGAAACCCACGCAGACACGGGGAGAACATGCAAACTCCACACAGTTAGTCGCCTGAGGCGGGAATTGAACCCGGATCTCTGGTGCTGTAGGCAGCAGTGCTAACCACTGTGCCACCATGCCGCCCACAAAGTCTGAGGAAGAACATGAAAGGAACCTTTCCTCCTCACCCTACAACAACACAGTTGACACTTACCTCAGAGGATGATGTACCTAGTGTAGGCTTGGGGTCACATTATGATGAGCACTGCACTGGCATGGGTCTGCAGCTGAAGGAGAGATCAATGGCTGAGGTCTCTGAGACTCAGAAATCTACTGGAGAACAGGCCTCTATTCAGCTCAGTGCAGATGTTGAATCTCTGGACTCAGTCATTCATGATCTAACTGAGATGCATCAGCAAACAGGGAACATCTGGAAGAGGTATCAGAGATAATGATACTGGACTGGAGCAAAGTGGATGAACAACTCATGCTCAAAACATTGACTCTCCTGCTCCCGGATGCTGCCTGATCTGCTGTGCTTTTCCACGCTAATCCTCACTCTAATCTGACTCTAATCTCCAGCATCTGCAATCCTCACTTTCTCCTGGAAGGAAGTGGACAGGAGTTTGCCCAAGGTCGTACTGATGTCATGGCTCTGGCACTGGGGAACATAGCTATCTCATGGTAGAGTTAGCAGCCATTGTGGATCCAGTACAATGATCAGCATCTGCCAGATAAGCATAGAGCCTTTTACTCCATTACTCATGGGGATGGGTTTGATGCTTTTATTCACTGGCTCAAGCAAGGAGAGTCAAGAGTCTCTAACCTCTCCCCTCAAGAAGGGAAGGAGGTGCCATTTGCACTAACAGGGAGAAGGAATGACAGCCAAGCACGCTGGAATTATAATCTCAGTTCACTCCGAAGAAACCCTTCCACACCATCGCTTCTCCACCCGGGACCTAAATACCTCCATCAGGTCAGGCCCAAGGAGGTTACACTAGCACCAAGATACCCAGCAGGTTAGAGTTATCCAGGCCACAGACCACCAGAGAACGCCCATCATGGTCATCTGAGGCAAAGTGACAGCACAGTTGACAGGCTTCCATAAGCTCAGTTGCAACAACCGCGATATAGCAGGAGGAAAAGTAGGATTAAAGAACATTGAAGTCACAAGCATCAACTTTCTGTATGACATTACATTTGTCACAATTATTCAGCAATTTGTACGACTGTTCTGTGGTTCCCTCCAATCTGTTATGACTTCTGACTATTCATGCTTTCCTTGCAGACTAACTTGAGTGATGATGATCACCCTAGAACCTTACATCAAATGCACAGTACAAAGAGGGGCTAAGACTCTCAGATGCCTCTATCCTCTGGGAGGAGCTTAACCTCTGGAACGTAAGCTAGATATTTGGATTTTGGGCATCAATCAGCAGAGATAGACATTTATATCTCAGCGATAGATGGATATGCGTTTATAAACAAAGTTTTGATTGATATAAGTAATCCCTAGTGATGTTCTAGTGAGAAAAGTGAACTGAAGGTTAATGGTGCAAAGGAAACAAATTAATTTACATTTTTTGCTGAACAAAATAACTTAACATTATAAAGTTATGAACCAAACATTCCTTTGACAGCAAGAATGTCTCTGCACCATCATTGGCTTAGAGTTCTGAGTACACACATATGTTACTACAAAATAATTTGCCTTCAGTTCTCTGCTGTCATGTTCTCTTGCCTCGTCTCAATACTACCCTGAGTCCTTCAGCTTCCCCATCATCAGTAATGAATCCCTCATCATCCCCATCAGACTCCTCTTTTTCCTTGTCCGAGCAGACATTTCTCCACTTCCAATTTCTAACTGCATCATAGAGATAAACTGACGATTTTGTATCTGTCTGAGGGTTTCACACTGGAATTATCAGCTACCTCTTGTCATCCAAGAGATGGTCCTGAACATTGAGGGTATGACATCCTCTCTGTTCAGAGTCTGGTTAGATAATGCCATGGAGCTCCGAGCACCACACGTATGCAGACAGTGTGCCCTTATACCCGAGGAGCCCAGTGATGCTACAAGTCCAACACCTCAGGCACCTTGTGCCCATGGTGAACTGGTCAAACTGTAAAGGGCCTACCAGGTACACGCCTCCTATATGTAGTCTGCTTTATGAGCGTGCATGTTTCCTGTTTTTGGCTGACAAGATTGTGCCCATGAATATAACTCCAAGTTTGGGGAGTTAATATGTGGTCATAATAAGTTAATGAATACAGAACAGGTTGCCGAGCATGGAGTCCCTGGTTCTCAGGACTCACATCCAGCATCCAGACACTCCACTGCACCCTCACACACCAACATTGTCACTGGCCTGATCCTCACTTCTCATGGTTTCCACACACCAATAACTATTCTGCTATAGCAGGTTCATCACCCCGTGGTACATACAGTCACTGACCTCCCACCTATCAAATCAAAGTGACATGCAATAAAAGGCAACTGATTAAAACTAGTGAAGGATAAGGATGCTCGTGTCATAGAGAGGAGATGGTTTCTCATATCATGGATGGATTATGATGGCAATCCTTGGAATCCAGTGTCAGTGAGACCATTGAGGATGATTGCATATTCCTGCCTTATATCCTTTTGCCTCCCAACTCAGCTTCATCCTACTATGTGGCATGCTAACTGCAGACAGCATGATAAAAGCATTTCTTGATTTCCTCTTTATTCCTCTTCCCTCACCCCTTGGAATTCCCACTTCCAGATACCCATAAACTGCCACATGCCCAAACACACCAAACCCTGAAGGAAGAGAGAGCAAGAGAGAGAAGCAAGACGTTGTGAAGGTACATTGTTATTTGCTCTGACACTTCAAATACCTAAGAGGCTGGGAGACATGATCATTCATCCAGATGCATATAATCTGCAGATGGGCCACGAGGAAAGGATGGCTCATTTATCTAGCTCCCTTTGGGGTGAAGTCACAGTAGTTCTGTTGCAGAGGACTCACATGAAAACCTCAAATGGGGCAGCAGACAGGAAAACATTTTATGCATCAGCTGGCCTGCTTTGCAGATTGCCTCTTGTTATTGTCAAGGAACATGGAGACATCTGGTACCATGTTGCCTGAGGGCAAAAGGTACAGCTTGTCCTCAACGCAGCCATCTCATTGAGATGTTACATTCGTAGAGACACTGTTGCTACTGTATTGCCCTTACAACTGTTGCAGCTGTTATGTAGGTAGGTAACCTATTCCTCTATGACGCCACTGAGAATGTAAAATTGAGGAATTTGTCCAAACACACTCCACAGGTATTTTCAAATAACCTTACAAACGAAAAGCTTTTTGAAAATGTCCTTACCTGTAATTTGTGTGCCTGGCCCTTTAAGGGATGTTAACACAGGATCCATCTGTAAATGCTTGTACTACTGAGTGTTCTACAAAGGCAATGACTGGATGTGTATGGTTTAAATTTCATATCCTGTCATAACATCAGCCAAATGGAATGTGTGACGACAGTATAGTATCGATTCAAAGCTTTCCAGCAAGAGGCATACTCTACATGGCCCCTAATCCTCATAGAACACTGTGCAAGTTGCACAGGAAGAAGCCAGAGGAACGAAAGCTGCACCAATACCCTTCGCCCCACTGGAGGCAGTGGTCTGGAAATTAATTTGGTATTCTCTAACTGCAGAACTATCGGGGTCATTCTAAGTTCTTCCTGATAACAAGTCTATCAATAATTACTGCAGGAAACCTTGCTTCTGGATATCTGAGTGGAAATCATCTGTCAATTATAGTTTCCTGAGATTAATGGAGCAACAAGGCTTTAATTAATTAGGTTTACAGCCTCTTTTAGTGCCAATCCAACATGCCAGTTTTGTTTATGTTTTATTTTCAGTGTTATAAAAAAAGACAATCAATGGGAAAGGATTGGAACACAGAAAGTGTCCAGATAAATTGTTTTTACATGAAACATATATGAGACTCATTGTCTCAGATATGCTGAGCTGTATCTTGTGATGAAAATTAAAACAGAGGAACCTATGTTTATTGTTGCGGTTGCCAATTATACATGGACTGCAGCTCTGAGACAGAAAGTTCTGTGTTAGTAGTTATTCAGGCTGATATACAGTGCAACACAAGAAAATGCAGCCATGCTGAAGGTACTAGCTTCTGGCTAAGACATTAAACAAGGTGTTTTCTAACCTCTCAGGTGGGTGTAAAAATTCCATGGAAATATTTTGAATGACCGTAAGGGAATTCACCATAGTAGTTGCCAACCCATATCATGTAATCTATTACCTTGTTTTATCACATTCCATTTTTGAGCTCTTATTGTGCAAATCAGTCTCTTAATATGCCTGCCTGGCATTTCGGGAGGCCATATGGTGCCCAATAAATGGGGATACTTGGGAATAATCAATTTGGCATGGGTCTGAACAGGGAGTATGGGAGTATGAGTTGAAGGACAGAGGTAACAATGTGAAAGCCGCTCTCTGTCCTGTGCTCCTCCTGAATAAAGCACCCTCACTGGGAACACTAAATAAACTGGATACAATCACCTCAAAGGAATAGTAAAAGGATTAGCACCAGTGGAAAACTTCTTAGATTTCATAACATCAGGAATCTCTCCTTTATAAACAGGTTTCTGATTTGTCACGCACCAAACCCATTTCATGCTACCACTTGTTTCTGAGCTTACACTTCAATGATTCCTGACACCTGAGCTTTTTTTCTGACTGTGTTTCTGGTAAATAAGCTTCCACATGGTTATAAAAACACTTGGCGTGAAACTCTATCTTTCGTTACTTTTAAGTACAGATAGTATAATAAATTCAGAAATGTGCATTACAAGTGCGAATTAACATTCATAAACAAGAACAAAGTATGGCATGATAATGGAACAGAGCTCCTGATAATTTTGAAGTGTCAGAGGAGTCTTCTAGTTGCACATGTCACAGAAGCGATGAATGTTTCTATCGTTCCATCATCATTGGGTCTTATCCGGAGACAGGTGCGTTTTCTTTGTACAATTGGAGAGTGATTCATTGGTAAACTTCTGAGAGTTTAAAATATTATTTATTCTCACACACTTACATCAAATTAAATACAACGTTGTACACGTTAATTTTCACTCATACAATCACACACCTAATGACTAGCTATAGGTAAACATAATGCAGTTTTACAGGTTACAGTTAACTTGGTCTTTGGCTTATGATTACTGACCTCCCCATAGGCCAGCTGATGGTTTCTTGAGACTTTTAAGTGATTTAAAATTGAAGTGAGGGTCTTATAAAGTGAAGGGTTCATGATAGGCTATGAAATTTCTTATAATTCAATTCTTAAGCCTTTGGTTCTCCACTGATCTTTGGAGCTGGAACACATCTAGATGCTTGACACCATGCAGCTGAATTCTGAGTCTCGTTCACAGACTGGCTGAACTGAGAATTTTGATGACTTCTTATCTCTTAGGTAAATCTTTAAGGACAAAGGAAACATGGCTGAGTTCCTTGTGGTTTTTCACAAACTTATAGTCTTTTTACAAGTGTTCAAGTTGATTCCACATCATGTGTTGTGGGTTAACACTTCTTAACGTGGATCCATCCAGTCCAGTTGAATGGGAAATACCTTCATAATAGAATGGGAATTAAGAGTGACCATTGTCTTTACTATTCCATAAATTGAGTTTCAATCTTTCTATTTACTCATTCTCAAACTTGGAGAAAGGCAGTTTAGAAATCTCCACATTCTTTCCTTTTGGCCCAACCTAAAACAATCAAAAGTACAAATTCCCTGGATGGCTGTGAAAGTTCACATTTACTTAATACAGGTCGTTCTCCTACAATGTGTGTTTCATTCACACGAATTCACTTTAACGCAATTGATAAATTGAGCTCACTGTTTCTAAAGTGCGAAGTTTTAAGGCATGTATTGGTTATAATGCAATTCCAGCCCCATTAGTTTAAATGGTGGTGCTATTACATGATTTTTTTTTCATAAAACAGGATTGCACAAGAACTACATTAAAGCAGTACTGACTGTACTAAGACTCAAGCCAATACCTATTTGTCTCAAATACCAAAGTTCAGCTGATTTACTTCAGCCGTTTTACCAGCTTATGCCAAACTTTTAAAAACATTAAGTATGTAAGTTAGCTCACTGAGCTGGAAGATTTGTTTTCAGACATTTTGTCATCATATTAGTTAACATCATCAATGAGAGTCTCTGGTGAAGCGCTGGCTTAAAAGCATTCTTTGAAAGTTCATAAAATGTCTGGCATGACACAAAACTGAATCCAGGTGTAAGCCAGAAGGGGAGTTACATTTTATTTTTTTCCCGAGTAAGAACACAATGCAAAATTCAAAGTTTTAAAAGCGATCTTTGCCCTTTTATCCACATTAAGTGCTAGAGACAGTAACTTGCAATGTTTCACAACTGTATGACTCTATCTGATATTCTAATGATTGAATTAAGACAACTAAGCTATTTCTTTTCCTGGTTGATTTAATCCCTGTAGTCATGAATTGAAGATATACTGGCTGCTGCATCACACTGAACCTGGCACAGAGGTGAGTGACAGTTTGGCCAAGATTTTGCTGAAACAAGAGTGATGAGGGTATCAACACTCATGAGTCTTGCAGGTTAATCTAATACGAGTTTATCGGAACCCCATAAGCACAGTTGAATTCAGAAATCCTGAAATGTCAGTCAGAGGTGCCCTGCTCCTCCGCAAGGCCCATCGTTGTGGTCCTTAATGATAACTCAGTAGTGAAATCACTGTAATGGCCTGAATATGTAATGCTTAACTAACAGTTCTGCTGTAAAGACAAATAAAAAAATAGGACAAGGTCATTCAGGAGTAAATGAGTTTTTAACGGCTTAATAAGAGATTATTATACTAAACAAACCGTACGGTTCTGAAAAAATAATGTAGCATTTATGGCATCTCATCCTCCGAAAATAAAATTAATACTGAAATTTTTTAGTTAAATGTTTTTGTGTAGTTTTCTGTTTTTCCTTTTTATCTCTCTATTAATCCTATACCTAAATCATAATCTTTAGTTTACAACCAAAAGAATGGTTTAAATATGATTTATGTTTCCTAATTTATAGGAACTCTGGTTTGTAGTCTGTCAGTCGCTGTGAGGATCAAGTTGATGATTTGCACTTTGCTTGGCCTGATTACAGATGCCAGAGATTCCCATGTAGAGGTTACTGTGCTGATCAGTTGCCTAATCATTGGAAATCTCTGTTGACAAGACTCTGGGCAAATGCATGTAAACTGAACAGCACTGATTCCTCACTACTGAGAAAGAAAGTACAAGCCATTGCAATAGTGCCACACTTCTGAAAGAATGGATTGAATTTTTCTGCCTGTGGCATAAGTGATGACAAGAACATTGGGTTAATAGGGAAAGACTGAAAAATTGTGAATCTAGACATCAAGAAAAATGTTTGCTATTTTCACCTTAAATCTTAAATGGCAACTTCAGAATCTCACCACTGAGAGGAGATTACCTTATTTTCATGCAATAATATCTCATTAAAACCCTCATCTCACCTTATTAATGCATTACTTCAATTCTTCTCTCCTTCCTTAAGAAACTAAATGGTTGAAAATCCCAACATACAAGTCAGAGCAGTTACCTGGTGGCGGGGCTTACTGATTGCTTGTCCGTCATCCAACTCTCACTCACAAGGTGAACAGAAGTGAGGAACGGCCTGTACAAGGTACATAATCCCTGCACATTGTGTTTAGCCTCCATGTTGCCACATTGAAGTGCAATGCTTTGACTGCTGTCGTCAATGTCATAGCTTTTAAAAAATCGGACTGTATGAGATTATAATGTAAGAGAAGAGCAATGTTTGGTCACTACAACTTTTTTCATTCTCAGGCTAGCTGAAAAGGCTGCTCACTTCTCACATGGCTTCAATTTAACCAGATCCAACAGTGAAAATTGTACTATGGCAGATATTTTAACAGTGCAAATGAACATATGCTTAGAAAGGTGAGTGTTTATTTATAATGATTATGCACAATGCCACCAATGAGCCCTTGTTAAGCTTTTCTTCCTCTGCCTCTCACTCTGGCAGTTCTCTGTGTGCCAAAAGGCATTAAGACACAGGAGCAGTAGACCATAAGACCATAACACATTGGAGTGGAACATGATACTTATCTTTATTAGCTGAAGCATAAAATTCAACAGCACAGAAAGTAAGCTGGACCTCTATACAATGTTTGTTAGGCCACAGCTTAGGCAGTTCTGGTCACCATAATATAGGAAGGATGCAATTGCATTTGAGATGGTGCAGAGGAGATTTACCAGGATGCTGCCTGGGCTGGAGGGTCTGTGTTCTGAGGGAAGACTGGATAGGCTGAGTTGGTTTTCTTGGTGCAATGAAGGTTGAGAGTTGACCTGATAGAGGTGGATAAGATTATGAAGGGGCGGAGGCAGGTTGGATAGGGAGGCACTTTATTCATTAGTGGTGGGTCAATAACCATGCAGCACAGAATTAAGAGGTAGAAAGCTGTAGAAAGAGGTAGAAAGGTTTGAAGAAAAATGATTTCACTCAGAGGTTGATGGAAGTTTGCTGCCTGAACGTGTGATTGAATCAGAAACTTTCATTACATTTAAACAGTATTTAGGTAGTCACTTCAGTTGTCCACCTCTTGGGCCATAGGCTATGGCCAAGAACTGGAAAACAGGATTAGTGTAGCCAGACATTTGCTGACCAGTGTAGACACAGTAGAGTGGATGACCTCCTTCGATGCTGTAAATATCTATGACCCTGAGTTTATATTAAAAAATGAAGGGTAGGAAAATAGGAACCATTCAGGAGGATGTGTGGGAAGAAAGGAATTTAATTAAGTGAAGAAACAGGACTGAAAGAAATGAATGAGATGAAGAGAGGAGGATGCTGTAATAAGTAGGTGGGTGAATTGCTAAGCAACGTGGATAGGGTTGATTTATTTGGAGACGATTTGCTTGGATACTTGTCCTAAGGGCCAGTTGTGATGTGTAAGATTGCACCCAATGCTGTACACTAATCTTATTACATTAGTGCCAAGCAAATCGAACTACGAAGCATGTATTTCTGCTCTGCAAAGCACACAGGAAATTCAGTCTGCTTTCATAAATCTCCCGTTTAATTTCTATTGAGGTACATTTCTGCAAAAAATCTGCTATTTTGTGTTTTGTTAGGTACAATCCTCTGCATAAGATTTCCTAGGTCAGAATATATTTCTAAAGATAAGATTCCATTTAATTTGATCATAGAAAGTAAAATGTGCCTCAATTACACATTCAATCTGTGTCAGGTTAGGCTGTATGTGCAGATGTGTATTTAACTGATAGAAACAAACTTGGAAATGAAATTAGTTGAGAATGTGAAAGAAGCTGCCAACTCACTGTAATCTATTTTGAATAATTGAGTGTGTGTGTGGGCACAACATATGAGTGACGTGTATGAGTACAAGGGTGGATGTGTGTATCAGAAATTGAGCAGAGATGAGTGTGTGTGTCAGAGTGTGAGTGTGTGTAGGTAAATAGGTATATGTGGGATGTGGGTATGAACGTATGTGCTTGAGAGTGTGCCAGTGAGTGACTGTAGGGATAAGTGTGCTTGTGTGTATGTGTGGGTTAGTTTATGTGTGGATGAGTGTGTTTTTGGAGAATGTGCATGAGTGCTAGACTCAGTCAAATGTGGCTTTGATTTTTAAGGGCAGTGACTCTACCTCATCCGTAGAGTTCAGCTCTTTTGTCTGTGCTCTGACCAAGGCTCGAATGGGATCAGGAGCCAAATCTGAACCTAAACCTAACCACTTATAAGTAGGTTATTGCTGAGGATGTGTTGCTTTATAGCACTGTTTACGAATCATCCTATCGTTTTACAGATAGAGTCATAGAGTCATAGAGATGTACAGCACTGAAACAGACCCTTCAGTCAACTTGTCCATGCTAATTAGATATCCCAACCCAATCTAGTTCCACCTGCCAGCACCCAGCCCATATCCTTCCAAGACCTTCCTATTCATATACCCATCTAGATGCCTTCTAAATGTTGCAATCATACCAGCCTCCACCACTTCCTCTGGCAGCTCATTCCATATACGTACCACCCTCTGCATGAAAAAGGTCCCTTTTAAATTTTTCCCTCTCACCCTAAACCTATTCCCTCCAGTTCTGGACTCCCCTACCCCAGGGAAAAGACCTTGTTTATTTAGCCTATCGATGCCCCTCATAATTTATAAACCTCTATAAGGTCACCCCTCAGCCTCCAACGCTCCGGGGAAAACTGTCCCAGACTACTTAGCTTCTCCCTGCAACTGAAATCCTCCAGCCAAGGCAACATTCTTGTAAATCCTTTCTGAACCCTTTCAAGTTTCGCGACATCCTTCTGATAGGAGGACTTGTCTTAGTTGAGAACATAATCTTCAGTTAATCGCTAAATTAAACAAAAGCTAGACTTTACATAGAAATTAATCCTTAAAACATTTCCATTCACCAACTCTCAGTACAAAGAATCTTTTCCATTCTCGGGACACTTGTAAAATACCCTTGGTGCATTGCTGCAGTACCTACTCTAGATACAGTGTGCCAGTGGGACATAAGGTGGATGTTTCAACTAATTTGACAATGTTGACATTGATAAGAAAGTGTAAGTATGCATTTCCACAATTGTGCATCAGTGTTAGTGTTCACTTTGCATTATCATGTAAATATAGCCTCAATAAGAATCAAACTGCAAATTGACACTGAACCGCCAAATGATATTTCCCAAATTTTCCCTTCAATTCACTACAGATTTGATTCCCTTTAATGCCTAATCTTCACGAAACAAAAGTTAGAATGTAATTGTGCCGAAAGAACACAAGGAACGGGTCCAAGGGATAATCCTACATTTCCACTAATTCCAATTAATAGGCCTGAGACCTGTTAACCTCCAGCTCATGCTCATAAATCTAATGAGCTACCTGAATGTGTGGCGAGTAAAGTGGAGATGAATTGCTGTCAGTAGATTCGGGAACAGAGGTGGTGACCAATAGAGGAGAGGACAGAGCCTTGAGCTGGTAACACCACACAGCTTTGCTATATTTTACATATTTTAAAGGTATATTTTAAGAAGTTAAAATAAAAACATTTTGCCAATTATCATCAACTTTCAGAATTCTCTTTCAGTACCATTGCATAGGCATCTGGAGAACTGAAAACCTAGTCAAAACCTGTATGGTCTAAACTCTAACTTGCTTTTGGCAACATGGGGCCTAAAACAGACCCTAGGTCTGTGTGTCAGGAGTCAGACAGACCATCTGAAAAAAGACCCAAACATTTCCTTCCTTAAAGGGCACGGTGATCTAGTTGGATTTTTCAATGACAGTCCAGCAGCTTTATTAGTATTTTATTTTGATTTTTTTAAAAAACCTCAGTTCAAATTCTCAAACTTCTACAGTAAGATTCAAATTCACATTCTATGTAGTATTAGTCCAGACTATAGTAAATCAAATGTTGGGACTAACTAGCAATGCTTTATTTAGCTCGTCACGAACCATTACATTGACCTTGTGTGTCTCACGCCTGGAATTGTTTGATTTATGCTCAGAATTTCATTGATTTCATGCCATTCACTTTGCCACACAATGCCATTGTGACGGAATCATATGGTAACAGAACACCTTGATAAATAGTGTAGTGCTCTCTGTGACCTTGTTGATCTATGTCAAAACCCACACAAATTCACATCCATCAGGAAAACACATTTTTTGCAATCAAGGCACAATGAAGAACTTGCAGCTTTGATTTAGCACAATTATTATAAATGATATTTTAATGTATACTGTCGTCCTTCAAACAGGCTCCATTCTGGCCTCCTACACATGACCAATCTTTAAGTTATTTCCTTCCTGGCCTTGCGTTAGCGCATCCCTGTGCAATATATTTAAAACAAGTCTGCTAAAATCATGGAAAAATTTGAAAAAATGTTTCAGATTGAATCATAATTTACCTCAAGATAATTGGAAAAGTTTTCCCTCCATTGACTGAGAACGTACTGAGACAGAAGGTTCAAGTCAACTCCCATCTGTCCCAAGATAGTGTCACTAATGGTAGTTCTCATTTTAATTCCAGTTGGGAGTTACATTGAAGTGGGAATCTATGGCATAGATTCCAGACCATATAAGCCTTTACATGACTTCACAATATGTGATGTGATCGTATAAGTGTACCTGTCTTGCTTTCACTTGTTCTTTCTGTGTAATGGAGTCAGTGTAATCAGTCAATTCTGTGTAATGTAGTGAGAACCGAGACTGTGTATGCAAGTCTGTGATATTTTAGCTACCAAGCATTTACACTTGTTCATAAACTTCAAGAACTTGACTTTGTCATGTATGTCAAGCAAATTAACATGAAGAAAATCGCAATCTGCTATGTGGCACCAGTAAGTGGGCACGAAAACATTGCCTTGAAAGTTAGTTAGTTAGTTAGTTTGCGGTAGATGCTAAATGCTGAAAAGGTGACAGCAGCATGGCAGCTGAGAAAAGTCCAAATTCAAAGCTGAAGTTAAAACTACAACCAAAAATAAAGACTACAAACCCATGCTGAAGTACACTGTGCTCTCTACCTCTCTCATATTTTTTTCAATTAAATAAAGCATTTTGTGAGAGACGCAAAGCAGCTCCAATTTAAAAGTGATAATTCCAAAGTGCTGAAAGACAGTTCCAATCTAAGACAGTGATCCTGAGTCAAAGTACCGAAATATAAACTAAAGAAAATGGTTTTTACACTAAACAGGCCTTAACTGTGTCCAAACATTGGTCGATTCAGCCATTGCTTTTCTGATACAGTATGAAAATGAGAAAATAATGCAAGTGACATCATCACTGCTTCTTCTTTTGCATGAATGCCACCTATTAGCATCAGCATAACTTTTAAAGGGGCAACAAAAGATAATGAAATAAAGAGAAGTCAGCAAACAATAAACAGAAAAACATTACACTATTGTATCGTCTTCTATACTAACTTTTTAGAGCACATAAAGCTAAATCCAAGAGAGCATAAAGCTACATAAAAGAAATTTGAACAGCATAGATCTAGCCATGGACAGGCAATTCATTGTCATTCTGTCAGTACTTTAGGTACTTAAAGAAAGAATCAATCTCTACTGAATGAATCAGGAAGTAACTGTGAAAAAAATGAGAGACAGTCAAGTTTCTTCTCACTTTACACACGCTGAAAGGTTAGGAAGAATAAGAAGTCAATTATATCAACCTCAACAGATGAGAGAACTTCTCCTTCCACATCGGAATCATTCTGAGCCATGGTACAAATAATATTTTCCATGTTCAAAGACTTGAATACTTTTACTAAATTCCATTTTAAATCAAATATACCACCAGCACAACAGTTTGAACACATTGATCGCCACATTCAGTATGTTCAGTGTTCCTCAACAAAGTGTGTCATACAGTCATACAGTCATAAAGTCGTACAGCACAGAAACAGACCTCTCAGGCCAACATGCTGACCATAATCCCAGACTAAACTAATCCCACCTGCCTGCGCCTGGTTCATATCCCACCAAACCTTTCTTAATCATATACTTATTCAAATATCTTTTAAATGTTGTAACTCTACACACATCCACCACTTCCTCTGGAAGTTATTCCCACACATGAACTGTGTGGAGTTTGTGCATTCTCCCTTTCTCTGCGTGGGTTTCCTCTGGGTGCTCTAGTTTCCACCCACAATCCAAAGATGTGCATTGGTGTGCATTAGGTGGATTGGCCATACTAAATTGCCCATAATGGGATGCATAGGTTAGGTACATTAGTCAGGAATAAATGCAGAGTAATAGGGTAGGGGAATGGGTCTGGGTGGGTTACTCTTTGGAGGGTCGTTATGGACTTGTTGGGCCAAATGGCCTGTTTCCACACTGTAGGGAATCTATGAACACTCTGTGTAAAAACACATGCTCCTCATCTTTTTAAAAGCTTTCTCCTCTCAACAATATGTCCCTACTCTTGAAATCCCCCATCCTATGGAAAAGATACCTGCCATTGACCTTATCTATACCACTCATGATTTTATATACCTCTATAAGGACACCCCTCAACCTCCTGCAGTCCAGTCAAAAAATCCATGCCTCTCGAGCCTCTGCTTATAACTGAAACCCTCCATTCTCAACAATATCCTGGTAAATGTCTTCTGAAACCTCTCCAGCTTAATAATATCCTTCATATAACAGGGTGACCAGAACGGGACACAGTACTCCAGAAAAGGCCTCATCAATATTTTGTCCAACCCCAAAGTAACATGCCAACTCCTATACTCAAAGTTCTGAGCAATGAAGGCAAGCATACTAAATGCCTTCATAAGCACCCTATCTATATGTGACACAAACTTCAAAGAATTACACCCCTGAACCCATAGGTTTCTCTATTCTACAACACTGTCCAAGGCCCAACTTTTAGTTGTGTAAGTGCTAGCCTTATTTGTTTTACCAAAATGCATTATATAATTCAACTCCATCTGCCACTCTTCAGCCCATTGACTCAATAGATCAACACCAAAATTGGCAGTATAGTGGATAACCTTCTTCACTGTCCACTATACCACCAATTTTGGCACCATCCACAAACTTACTAACCAGACCTTCTATATTCTCATCAAAACCATTTATATACTGTAAATGACAAACAAAAGTGGACCCAGCACCGATCCCTGTGGAACACCGCTGGTCAGAGGCCTCCAGTCTGAAAACCAACCCCCCACTATCACTCCCTGTCTCCTGCCATTAAGCCAATTTTGTATCCAACTGGCAAGCTCACCCTGAATCCCAAGTGATCTACCTTTACTAATTAGTCTACCATGTGGAATCTGGTCAAAGGCGTGACTAAAGTCCAAGTAAATAATGTCTACTGCTCTGCCCCCTTATCAATCTTCTTGGTTACTTCCTCAAACAACTCAGTCAAGTTTATGAAACACAATTTCCCTTTTACAAAACCATGCTGACTATCCCTAATCATTCTTTGCCTCTCCAAATGCATATAAATTCTATCTTTCAGAATCACTTCCCAACAACTTACCTAACACCAAATTCAGATTCACAGATCTGTTGTTCCCAGGTTTCTCCTTACATCTCTTTTTAAATAATAGCACAAGATTAGCCACTCTCCAGTCATCCAGCACCTTACCTCTAGTCATAGATGATACAACTATTTCTGCAAGGTGTCCTGCAATTTCCTCCCTAACTTTCCACAACATCCTGGGATACAGGTCCCAGAGATTTATCCACCTTCATATTTTCTAAGACCTCCAGTTTTTCCTCTTCTGTAATGTGAAATGATTTCAAAATGTCAGTATTTATTTCCTTGAGTTCTCTAGACTCCATTTCTTTCTCCATAGTAAAAACTGATGTGAAATATCCACTTCATATCTCTCCCATCTCCTGAGATTCAACATAAAGATGACCTCTTTGATCTTTAAGGGGCCCTACTCTCGCTAGTTGCTCTCTTGCTTTTAATGTACTTGTACAATCTCTTACGGACTCTGTCCTTAATATTATATATCCTTGGTATTATTTGCAAAGGCTATCTAATGGGCCATTGTACACGAGTGCACCCCACCAAGACATGTGCAAAAAATGGGATGTTTACCATGTGTCCTGTTCTCCTCACTATTCTAAGTCAAGTGGTCTCACAGAACACGCTGCTCATATGGTAAAGCCTATGATTATTAGTTGTAAAGGAACTTGCCCAAGATTTTCAGATAGCTAGGTCAAATCTATGTTCTATTTATAAAGACAACGATTGGCCCTCACCAGCAGCTCTTGTGTTTGGAAGACAAATTAACATTGTTCTCCCCTCTCACATTCTCATCACCTAAACAAGGTGCACAACACATTGTTGTAAAGAAGGGGAAAAAAATGGCTTAAAAGTATAATCAATACAAACAGTTATCCCAATTCGAACCAGGACCAAAACATATGGGTTTGAGATTTTTATGTGACAGATGTGTTCATGGAACGATATTATGTCATTGTATCCAACCTAGATCATATGACATCATAATGATAAATGTCACTTTCTGCCAAAAAATGTTGATATATTTGAACTACAAATCATCAGTCACCCATTACACAGGATGACAAATTAGATACTGAAAATATCATGCCAGAAAACAACCATCACATTTACAACAGGTGATGCACATACATCCATGACACAAGACAGCATACTGCTTAATGAAGTTACACTGCCAAGTCATGATAACTGTCTTGAGATTAGATATAGTTATGCTGTAGGTCTATCCATGTGTTATCTGAAATATAAAAAACAAATCTAAACCTTGCAAATGTTTATCAGAAAGGGGTTCCCATTCTTTAAATAGAAAAGTTGGGGTGGGAGGGGGCATAGAATGGCCAGACAGGCTGATACTTTAAAAACAGTTACATGTCATCACAGCATGTAATGTTCTGGTATGACTGCCTTCACCCCTCCCTTGGTATAATGGAGTCATTGTAGTCAGTCAATTACGCATGTAACAGACAACAAGAGCAGTAACACAGATCACAGAATATTTGTATAAATCAAAGTTGTGTAAATTGGTAATGTTGTGAATAAAATTTAAGACACCTGTCTCAACAAGAACCCAGGTATTTGTAGTATATGTTATTTGGACTAACATATAGAAAATCACAAACCGTATCTGTGGCTAACCCTCAAGGAATCTCATTAGAGCTCATTGAATTGAGAACAATACAGTATACAGGCTGAGAATGAAATCAAACAGTCATTTTAGGTCTGGTGGAGTGTATCTGCTATATGTCTCAGGGACCAGTGCTTGTTGCCTCAGTTATTTACAAACTATTTCAACGGCCTAAATGAGAGAACCAAGTTTAAGATAGCTAGTACTTACTTACACTCCGAAGCTCGATTGGAATGTAGGCCATCAGGAGTTTGCAAAGTAGCTGTAAAAGAATATTCCTTAGTTATGAGGAGAAGGCTGATGAGTAGAGAGACAGTAATATAGTGGTAATGTCACTGGACTATTAAACCAATTAATGAAAATCTGGAAATGAAAACTTAATAATAATGAACATAAAACTATTATCAATTTTAAAACCCTATTTAGTTCAAAAACATCCTTTAGGGGAGGATATCTGCAATCTTGGTCTGACGTATATATGACTCTAGACCCATAACAATACAGTTGACTCTTAAATACCCTCTGAAACAGCATAGCAAGGCACGAGTTCAATGGTAATTAGAGATATGCAATAAATGATAGACTTGTCAATGACTGCCTTTGCCCATGAAATAAAAAAAATGAGCAAGATGGTGGCAAAACAGGAATCTATCTACATGGGTAGGAAGAAAGGAAGTCCAGTGATGAGTTAATATTGGTAATCAGAGGGATTTGGGTATCCATAGTTGCAAGACATGAAACAAAGGAAGTTAAGATGCAGGCATACTAAACAATTAGGAAGACAAATGGCACTTTTTTTTGCAAAAATGGTCAGAAGTTTAGTTAAGATAGCCTTGCTTCAATTATATAAGGAATAAGTAAAAATACATTTCGAGTACTGCATAACATTTACATTTCATTACCTAAGGATGTACTTAATTCAGAGGGAAAACGGCTAATGTTTATGAGATTCATTAATGGAATGAAAGAGCTACTCTGTGAAAAAATGAGTAAAATGGGCTGTATTCTCTGGCAGTGAGGAGGCTAAGACGTGATTGTGAAAGCTATAAAATCTTTCGAGAGTTTAACATTGTTGGTGCTGAGAGGCTGTTTCTCCAGCTGGAGCATCTGGAATTAGAGCTCCTACAACATCAGCCACTTTGAAAATTCCTACAGATTTGAGAATCTTATTGAACTCTTTGAGGATATGACAAAAGATGCTGAAGAAGGTCGAGCAGTGGATGTGGTGTACATAGATTTTAGCAAGGCGTTTGGTAAGGTTCCCCACGGTCAGCTCAGTCAGAAAGAGGCAGGGGATACAAGGAAATCTGATTGTCTGGATGCAGAATTGGCAGGTCCATAGAAGACAGAGGGTAGTGGTAGATGGAAAGTATTCAGTCTGGAGCTCAATGACCAGTGGTGTTCCGCAGGGATCGGTGCTGGGACTTCTGCTCTTTGTGATCTTTATAAATAACTTGGAAGAGGAAGTGGAAGGGTCGTTTAGTAAGTTTGCCGATGATGCGAAGGTTGGTGAAGTTGTGGATGGTGTGGAGAGGTGTAGTGGGTTGCAACACGACATTAACAGACTGAGAACTGGGCTGATAAGTAACAGATGGAGTTCAACTTGGAAAAATGTGAAGTAATTCACTTTGGAAGGTCGAATTTGAATGCAGAAGACAGGGTTAAAGGCAGGATTCCTGGCAGTGTGGAGGATCAGAGGGATCTCTGGGTCCATGTCCATAGATCCCCCAAAGTTGCCACCCAAGTTGATTGGGTTGTTAAGAAGGCATATGGTGTGTTGGCTTTCATTAGCAGGGAGATCGAGTTTAAGAGCCACGAGGGTATGCTGCAGCTATATAAAGCCCTGGTCAGACCATATTTGTAATATTGTGTTCAATTCTGGTCATCTCATTGGAGCAAAGATGTGGAACTTTTAGAGAAGATGTAGAGGAGATTTACCAGGATGCTGCCTGGACTGGAGGGCATGTCTTATGAAGAAAGGTTGAGGGAGCTAGGGCTCTTTTCATTGGAACGAAGAAGGATGAGAGGTGACTTGATAGAGGTGTACAAGATGTTGAGAGGCATGGATAGAGTGGATAGCCAGAGACTTTTTCCCAGGGTGGAAATGTCTATGATGAGGGGGCATAATTTTATGGTGATTGGAGGAAGGTTTAGGGGAGATGTCAGTGGAAGGTTCTTTACACAGAGAGTGGTGGGTGCTTGGAATGCACTGCCAGCAGTGGTAGTAGAGTCAGATACATTAGGGATGTTTAAGCAACTCTTGGATAGGCACATGGATAGTACAATGAAGGGTATGTAGGTTAGTCTGATCTTAGAGTAGGATAAAAGGTCAGCACAACATCAAGGCTGAAGGGCCTGTAGTGTGCTGTACTGTTCTAAGTTCTATGTTCTAATCCCCTTTTGAGTTCCATAGCTAAAGCTGTGATAGTCAGACAATGAGCATATACAGAACAGTAGTTGATAGATTTTGAATTCTAAGGAAATTGAGTGATGTGAGGAAAGGATGAGAAAGTGAAGTAATGGAGAATTCAATTTTATTGAATGATTGAATAGGCTCATGGTGCAAGAGTCAACTTATTCGTAACTTGTAACAGCTTTTCCTTATGTTTTCTCAATATTTTCAGAAGGCTTCTCTGCTGGTGAGGTACTTAGGGAAGTGCTGTGAGCTAACCATTCAGGATAGCCAACATAGGCACAGCAAGATCCCATATTGATACAGTCTGTTTATTTTAATGTAAATGCTGACCAGGGTACTGTACAAAACTCCCAATTCTTTTCTACAAATCGTGCTATGAGATCTCTCTTATGCACCTGACAGGGTCAATGGGGGCTACTAGTTTAATATTCCACCCCTTCAAGAAATGCCACTCTGGCAGAGCAGAATTCCCATGGTACTGCATGGGAAATGCCAGCTTGGGTTCTGCACTGACTATTCGCGTTGGACTTGAATCCATAACCTTCAGAAGCATGAGTACAATCCTTGTGGTTACAGCTGAAATCTATGAATGGAGGCTGATTTAAGTTTCAATGTGATGCCTTTGATAACAACTGACCTGCTGAAGTTCACATATCAGTAACGGGCAATCGAAAGACTGCAGTCACTCATGAAGATACACACTAGCCAAAGGCTAGTGAACGTCATTCCTGCAGAAGAGGAGAAAAAGCAACAATTCCTTTTTCAAAGGAGCTCAAATCCAGCCCCAGACAAAACCACATATTGACTTATTTTCAGTGTCAGTGTTAGAACTTTTCAATGCAGAAATGAAATAAAGCTGGTAATTAAATTGATATTATGCCTAATTTGCAGCTTAATGCATAATTGCACTAATGATTGTTTAATGTTTTGTGTCATTTTTATCCCTTTAAGCAAGGTTGATTAAATAATAAACTGTTTAGTTCTGACAATTCCTGGAGACAAATGCTCCACATATAAATCAACATTTGAATGTTGCTTGCTGCATTTAAAGCTGAACACACACAAAAGAAAAATAATAAATATTGTTGATGCTGTACATATATTAGGCAGAGATAACATTATTTTGAATTGGATTTATTTTACAACATGCTCTTGTAAATTGCAAACTTGTTCACTTGAATTGGACACTGATGATGCTCCTTTGAGGGAAATATAGAAGTGTTTCCAGCAGTTTTTGGTCTTTTAATTTTCTCAGGGTTTTACATTATGCAAACCGGATGGAGCTGGAGCAGAGTGTCACCAGTCATCAGCACATCCCCAACAGCCAAGGTGTTGCTTCCATGGAAACTAATGTCAGTAAGTTGCTGCAAGTTCTATCCTCTTCACTAGTACTGATTCAAGAAATTAATCCCATTCCCAGCCATAAAACATTTTGGGATGTTTTTATTGCTGCAATACGTCACATATACAAGCATTCACACTCCTGTTTGGTGCAACATTCAAACATTTGGTGTGACCACACTATGAGCTTGTGTGATAAATGTGAACTTGCATTCACATTTGCTTTGCAAACTATATGAATTTTCATTAATTTAACATAATTATGAGAACCACTTCAAACTGATTTAGACACTTCCATCTATTGAGTATCCTAGCCTACAAAAATTCAAGCATTCACAACATGGAAGCAGACAGTATAGAAGTCAACCAAATGGCTCATTGTATCATTGGAATGATTATTAAGTACATAAGATCTATAGCTTTAAGAAAATATTACCCTGCTGTTGATTATTTTGTAAATTAAGCACGTCATCCATTCACGTGATAGATAGCAAATATGCTTTGAACTGGAAAAGAACGACCATCTGTCTTCAAAAAGTAGGCCATCTTTTTTAATTTCAATAAAATGGTGTTTTTCACTGAGTATATTATGAATGCTTGGCTGTTTTTCAAATGCCCAACAGCCACTTATCTGAAAAGGAGCTGTGATTACATTTTGATTAATAAGATTAAGAGGCTATTGCCTTTGAAGTGGGAAGTAAATAAGTGATTTTATTTACAACAGATGAACCACTTGAGGGAATTTAATGTTTTTATGTGATAGTTTTACTTTGAAAAATGCTTCAAAAACAACTCCACTTGATTTATAGAAACTTATTTTAGAAGGTCCATTTCATAATTTTCTAAGGTGTATACATGGTGTATGGGGTTTACATGGGGAGAATAAGTGAAGTCAGAGCCCTAGGGACTGTGAGGGGGCATAGGAAAGTATGACAATGCTGGGGAGTATGAGGGAGTATGGAGAATATCAAGGAGCAAGAAGCAAATAAGGGAACATGAGAAGTATGAGGGAGCATGATGAGCAGGATGTGGAGTCAAAGACTGTGGTATAAGAATTATGTTGGGAGCTGGGTGCTGTCCTTGAAAGCTGAGACAAGCCTTCTAATGAACCAGCATTGTCACCCTTATTTTCCCACACTCCACCAGAGCATACAACACCCAAGTTCTCCCTGTCCACGTCTCTCAGAAACAGCAATGCAGTACAGTTCTGACTGGGCTTGCATTTCAGAAATGACAAAATGGCTCAACTCAGTTTCCCAGTCCTACACAAAAAGCTGGGCCAAGCTTGCATTTATATAGTGGCTTTTTTAACCTCAAATACTTGCAAATACTTTAAATGTGTTTCACCTTCAGAGAGAGCAGGAGAAATGATGGGAGGATTTATTTTCCCTCAGTGAGGTTTCTGCTGGGGATTGGTCAAAGAGCAATATTGGTAGAGTCAAGTTCTCTCACTTCAACCAGTGTGTGGAATTGGAAAATAAATATTTCTTGTTTCTCTCCCAGGAGAATTAAGCATCACAGTGCTCTGGCTAGTGTAGCTAACATTGACAATAATCTTACTTTCCACCATATCACAATTAATGGTGACAATAATGAGCTCTACTAGTAGGTGACTTGAATGCACCATGAGAATACATATATTCTTTTAAAAAGGATGATGTGAAAGTTACGTTTGAATGTGCGCAAGGGAAATACAGCTATTATTATTAGCTACTTATCTTTGAAGATCTACACTTTGATGTTTACTAGTAAATATTCAGCTTATGTAAACTTGCAAAAATAGGATGTGTCTGAAATAACTCCACAAACACTGATGTCTCATCACCAAGTGACTCTATATTCACACGTGGAGAGCCGCTGACACTGATCCTGCTCCCTCAGAGCCAGCTCTCAGAGTGAACACCGTGTCTGATACTGCTGTTTATATCTGTCTGTCAGGGTTCCCTCATTGGATCACATTATCAGCCCCAACCAGGGGATTCATACTCCATGAGGTCTAACTGGCTGACCTCATTACAATCACTACATTCCTCCCCCTTTGAGTCCAAGGAAATAGGCCGGTTCTATTTATTGAAGCTCCTCCTCAGGTGTTTTAACTTCGGGTAAAAATCCTCCAAAACTGTTTCTCATACAGGCAGCACGTAATGCACCGCCACTTGCCTCTTGTGCCTGGAGCATCTCAGAAGAAATTCTTTTCCTTCTTCAGGTGGTGAAGGATTCAAGGTGGTGACTTTGCCATGTCTTTCCCAGATTTCAAGATATCTTCAATGCTTGAAAGGGAGAGCCCAGGGGTTCTGGAACAGTTGGAAAGGCTGTTGATGAGGTGAGCACATTTTGCTCCCGCATTGTTTGCAAGTTTGCAGCTTTCATATGGTTCACTTGTTTGTTCAGTACCATCGCACCTACCTGAACTTTATACATCACTGGACCTGACCTCACATCATCCATGCCTCTTATCCATGCAGGACCATTTATAGAGTCAAAGAGATGTACAGCATGGAAGCAGATCCTTCGGTCCAACCGTCCATGTCGACCAGATATCCCAGCCCAATCTAGTCCCACGTGCCAGCACCTGGCCCATATCTCTCCAAACCCTTCCTATTCATATATTCATCCAAATGCTTTTTTAAATGTTGCAATTGTACCAGCCTCCACCACTTCCTCTGGCAGCTCATTCCATACATGTACCACCCTCTGTGTGAAAAAATTGCTCCTTAGATATGTTTTATATCTTTCCCCTCTCACCCTAAACCTATGCCCTCTAGTTCTGGACTCCACCACCCCAGGGAAAAGACTTTTTCTATTTATCCTATCCTCATGATGTTATAAACCTCTATAAGGTCACCCCTCAGTCTCTGACATTCCAGAGAAAACAGCACTAACCTATTCAATCTCTCCCCATAGCTCAAATCCTCCAACCCTGGCAACATCCTTGTAAATCTTTTCTGAACCCTTTCACATTTCACAACATCTTTCTGATAGGAAGGAGACCAGAATTGCACGTAATATTCCAACAGTGGCCTAACCAATGTCCTATATAGCCTCAACATGAACTCCCAACTCCCCTACTCAATACTCTGACCAATAAATGAAAGCATACCAAACGCCTTCTTCATTATCCTATCTACATGCGACTCCACTTTCAAGGAGCTATGAATCTGCACTCCAAGGTCTCTTTGTTCAGCAACACTCCCTAGGACCTTACCATTAAGTGTATAAGTCCTGCTAAGATTTGCTTTCCCAAAATGCAGCACCTTGCATTTATTTAAATTAAACTCCTTCTGCCACTTCACAGCCCATTGGCCCATCTGATTAAGATCCCATTGTGATCTGAGGGAACCTTCTTCGCTGTCCACTAGATCTTGAATTTTGATGTCATCTGCAAACGTACAAACTATACCTCTTATGCTCACATCCAAATTATTTATATAAATGATGAAAAGTAGTGGGCCCAACACTGATCCTTGTGGTACTCCACAGGTCGCAGGCCTCCAGTCTGAAAAAGAATCCTCCATCACTACCCTCTGTCTTCTACCTTTGAGCCAGTTCTGTATCCAAATGGCTAGTTCTCCCTGTATTCCATAAGATCTAATCTTGCTAACCAGTCTCCCATGGGGAACCTTATCAAATGCCTTACTGAAGTCCATGTAGATCATGTCCACTGCTTTGCCCTAAGCAATCCTCTTTGTTACTTCTTCAAAAAACTCAATCAAGTTTGTGAGGCATGATTTCCCATGCACAAAGCCATGTTGACCATCCCTAATCAGTCCTTGCCTTTCCAAATATATGTACATTCTGTCCCTCAGGCCTCCCTCCAACAAGTTGTCCACCACCGATGTCAGGCTCACTGATATACAGTTCCCTGGCTTGTCCTTAAACAGTGGCACCACGTTAGCCAACCTCTAGTCCTCCAGCACCTCACCTGTGACAAATATCTCAGTAAGAGGCCCAGCAATCACTTCCCTAGCTTCCCACACATTTCTAGGGTACACGTGATCAGGCCCTGGGGATTTATCCACTTTTACCCATTCCAAGACATCCAGCACTTCCTCCTCTGTAATATGGACATTTTTCACGATGTCACCATTTATTCCCTACATTCTATATCTTCCATGTCCTTTTCCACAGTAAACACTGATACAAAATACTTGTATAATATCTCCCCCATCTCCTGCGGCTCCACACAGAGGCCACCTTGCTGATCTTTGAGGGGCCCTATTCTCTCCCTAGTTACCCTTTTGTTCTTAATGTATTTGTAAAAACCATTTAGATTCTCCTTAACTCTATTTGCCAAAGCTATCTTATGTCCCCTTTTTGCCCTCCTGATTTCCCTCTTAAGTATAGTCCTACTGCCTTTATACTCTTCTAAGGATTCACTCGATCTATCCTGTCTATACCTGACACATGCTTCCTTCTTTTTCTTAACCAAACCCTCAATTTGTTTAGTCATCCAACATTCCCTATACCTACCAGCCTTTTATTTTACCCGACCAGGAATATATATTTCTCTGGACTCTCATTATCTAATTTCTGAAGGCTTCCCGTTTTCCAGCTGTCCCTTTATCAGCAAACATCTGCCCCCTATCAGCTTTTGAAAGTTCTTACCTAATACCTTCAAAATTTGCTTTTCTCCAATTTAGAACTTCAACTTTGAGATCTGGTCTATCCTTTTCCTGCTCCCCCACTGACACCTCAGTCACCTACCCTGCCTTATTTCCCAAGAGTAGGTCAGGTTTTGCACCTTCTCTAGTAGGTACATCCACATACTGAATCAGGACTTTTTTTGTGCACACTGAACAAATTCCTCTCCATCGAAACCCTTAACACTATGGCAGTGCCAGGCTATATTTGGAAAGTTAAAATCCCCTACCACAACCACCCAATTATTCTTACAGATAACCGAGATCTCCTTACAAATCTGTTTCTCAATTTCCCTCTGACTATTATGGGGTCTATAATACAATCCCAATAAGGTGATCATCTCTTTCTTATTTCTTAGTTCCACCCAAATAACTTCCCTGGATGTATTTCCAGGAATATCCTCCCTCAGCACACCTGTAATGCTATCCCTTATCAAAAACGCCACTCCCCCTCCGCTCTTGGGTGGCACGGTGGCACAGTGGTTAGCACTGCTGCCTCACAGCGCCAGAGACCCGGGTTCAATTCCCGCCTCAGGCGACTAACTGTGTAGAGTTTGCACGTCCTCCCTGTGTCTGCGTGGGTTTCCTCTGGGTGCTCCAGTTTCCTCCCACATTCCAAAGATGTACAGGTCAGGCGAATTGGCCACGCTAAATTGCCTGTAGTGTTAGGTAAGGGGTAAATGTAGGGGTATGGGTGGGTTGCGCTTCAGTGGGGCGGTGTGGACTTGTTGGGCCGAAGGGCCTGTTTCCACACTGTAAGTAATCTAATCTAATCTTGCCTCCCTTTCTATCCTTCCAATAGCATTTGTATCCTGGAACATTAAGCTGCCAGTCCTATTCATCCCTGAGCCATGTTTCTGTAATTGCCATGATATCCTAGTCCCATAGTCCAACCATGCCCTGAGTTCATCTACTTTCCCTCTTAGGCCTCTTGCATTGAAATAAATGCAGTTTAATTTATCAGTCCTACCTTGTTCTCTGCTTTGTCCCTGCCTGCCCTGACTGTTTGACTCACTTCTGTTCTCAACTGTATCAGTCTCAGATTGATCTATTTCCTCAATATCTCGCTGGGTTCCACCCCTCCTCCCTCCCCCAAACCTTACTAGTTTAAATCCTCCTGAGAGCTCTTGCAAACCTTCCTGCCAGTATATTAGTCCCCTTCCAATTCAGGTGCAATCCATCCTTCTTGTCTAGGTCACTGCTACCCCAGAACAGCCTCCAATGATCCAAAAATGTGAATCCTTCTCCCATACACCAGCTCCTCAGCCATGCATTCATTTGCTCTATCCTCCTATTCCTGCCCTCACAAGCTCATAGCACTGGGAGTAATCCAGACATTATTACTCTCGAAGACCTCCTTTTTAAATTCTAGCCCAACTCTATGTAATCTCTCTTCAGAATCTCAACCTTTTCCCTTCCTATGTTGTTGGTTCCAATGTGTACAATGACCTCCTGCTGGGCCCCTTTCCACCTTGAGAACATTCTACATCCTCTCTGAGACCACCTTGATCCTAGCACCAGGAAAGCAACACGTCATTCTGATTTTTCGCTGCTGGCCACAGAAACGTCTGTCTGTACCTTGGACTGGAGAGTCCCCTAACACAATCGATCTCTTGGAACCCGAGATTATTCTTTTTTTTAAGTAGATCAAGCAGTGGTTTGTGGTCCACTGTTATTACAAATTTATATTCATAACGGTATTGGTGAAACCTCCTGATTCCAAATATGACTACCAAACCTTCCTTCGCTATCTGGGTTTATTTATGCTCTGCATTAGCCAAAATCCTGGATGCATATGTTTTTGGTTGTTCCTAACCATTGGGCCATCTTGGAGCTAATAATACTCCGATGCCATATGGGGAAGCATCGCATGTAAATACTAGAGCTCACTTGGAATCATAGCGTGCCATCACCTTACAAGATGATGGATGTTTCTTCACTTCCTTGAAAGCTAGAGCTTGGCTTTGTGACCATTTCCAAGGCTGACCCTTTTTTAGGAGTTGATGCAAAGGTGCCAGGATGGAGGCCAGGTTATGTATGAACTTCCTGCAATAATCACAAGCGGTTTACTGTTCATTTAAAATCCCTACAAAAGCGAACCGACCTGTTTGGCTTCACAATCAGTATTCTGCAAACTTGATTAGTTTGATAATTCCTTCAAGTGGTGTTCTGCTCTCCATTTGCCACATTTTCCAATGATAAAGCCAGTTGTATTGTCTGTTTGAAGTCCAGGTGAGCTTCAGCTATTAGGCACATTCACATGATTACATCATTAATCCCCATACCAAAAGGTCTCTCAGCATCTCATTAAGGATTAAACTAAAGTCAATGCCTCTGCCAGTTGTCTTAACGTAGTCAAAAATCCCAATATGGATTTCCCTGATTCTCAAATTGTTGAGTAAAACCAATAGCACCTCAGAATTATAGGAGGCTTGAGGTCATAATATTCCTGTACTAATAGTATCTGGTCCCTCAGAGAAAATTAGGCTCCTAATAACAAAAATGTTGCAGGTCCACAAGCTGTCAGAAGAATTATTTTATCTGCCTCATTTTGCCCAGAAAAAATAATGCATTTTCCACATACTGGACCCAGTCTTCAATGGCAGGATCCAATGAGTGAAGCTTCCCAAGTAAAGGGATGATGCCAGAAATGCTTACCCCCAACTCAAAGAGCCTGTTGCGAGTGAATTTCTTCAGGAGCCATGCTTTTCACTCATTGCCACTGAAATAACTTCACAGAAGCCAGTATCATGTCACCAAGTCATTCTTTATTCACAGTTAGAGTCCTTGACACTGATCCAGCTCCCTTGGAGCCAGCTCTGAGTGAACAGGATGTCTGACACTCCTGTTCTTTTTTTTCTTCTTTTTTTTTTCTTTTTTTTTCGGGGAATATGACAAATTAAATTTTTTTTTTCTTTTTTTTAATATATTTTTTTTTCCTTAACCCCCACACTACCGCCTAACTGCGGTATGCTTATTTTTCCCCAGCACCCATGGTGTGTGTGTGTGTAGATGTGAGACACAGTGAAAGACACAAAGTGCACGAATCTTTATTCAATTTCCACCACCAGGAAGATAGGAAAAACACCCGAGTGGCCAGTGACACTCCTGTTCTTATCTGTCAGCTGGGGCTCCCCGATTGGGCTAGTTATCAGTCACAATGAGAGAACTCATTCTATGAGGTCGACCTGGCTAACCTTGTTACAATCACTACAACCTCAACTGTTAACACTAATCGTGTACCTCCACATGTTTTATATTAATTGGTGTGTTAAAACATTTTGTGGTCTCTGCTGGCACAATGTTGAATGAGGATATTGGCTGAGTTTTATCAATTTGAGGCAAATATGGTGATGACAAGAATATAAATGACACAATAGTAATTTATACATCTCACTTTTCAATGTTGATAGCCCAGTAAATATATACTCCGACATTTTAGCATTAGCAATGTTTATATGTAGATTTGCACAAATGGTTATATGAACAAGTGGATATTTGCATGCTTAATTGAAGAATGCTTCCAAGTGAACAAGATTGTCATATAAAAATGGACAAGATTATTACGGGCAAGTGAATTAAATGGATAGCTTTTCCAAAGAGCTAAGACAGCCAGGATGGACTGTTCAATACAACAAAATTCTATAATTAACCACCTATAGCTTCTACAATAAAAGACCATGGACTTGAAACAACAACTCTGATTCTCTTCAAAGATGCTGCTTGATCAACTGAGTCATTCCAACATTTTCTATTCTTATACCATAGTTTTAAAAAAGCAGGCTGTTAGCTGATGGTTGTTTCAATTAACTCTGAAGACAAAGGAACACTATAACAATCCCAACAAATCAATATGGATACTATGGAGCAGACTGTGGGGCAAAGAGAGTTTTATCTTTGTCTATGTCAACTGAGGTCTCCTCTGTTATATAGCTCAGTATTGGTTGCTGCCTGTGCAAGACGAAGAATCCTGTGACTGGGACAATCAAAATAATCTCCAAGAGATGGAGTAAGGTGGAATGAGTTGAATGGATTTAAAATCCTTACTGCTTACGATAAAATCTCTCTTTAAAAGTGAATCCAATGGTAAAAGTAAAAAGCAACAATAAGAAATGTGAAAAGATTTCCATTCCCTCTGGAAATCGTGAAAGAGTCTATCCAAGTAAGTCAGGTTTATTAAATAAATCCCAGTATGTTTTTCCTAATACTCTTACAGAGTCCCTTCCAAATTGTTTGAAATTAAAAACTGTTTTCCAAAAGCTACAAAGTATTATGTTAAAGCTGGCTGGTTGGCTGAAGAACTTAAATATTATTTAGCTTCAAAACAGTTCCTGACAGAAATTAATAAGGTTAAAGCACACCATTAATAAATAATGATAGTCATTCTCAATTGCTAGCAAGCAGCCAACTGTCTTTCCATGAATTATGGCTCCAGCTTAAATCCACACAGTTCAGAAAATGGTTACTCGTGATAGTCAGTAATATAGTCAAATTGCAACTCACTTCTCCACTGTAACTATAAAAATGCCATGGAATATTTTGTCATTTAAACATCTATAATAGTCAACTGCATATTTCCCCGCTGTGAAAATGTGGATCACAAGCTTTCACTTCAGTAGTTACTGTTCTGAACTGGGTACCTCACAGCCCACACACCCATGTAACGTGATCCGGTGAGGATCTGTAAACTAAAAGAACCAATTTTTCCAGATGATCCTTAACTGAATAAATTATCAATAAGATTTCACTTTTTCTAACCTCTAGTTTAACACGTCAGAATCTACATAAATTCACATGTAAATCGCAGTCAGCACAAATTAGATGGATGAGCAGATCTCTCAGAATTTCTAGGAACTCTGGTACCAATTTCCTTCCCAAAGTTCTTCTTAAGGGCAGAATTCCAGTCATTTCCCTTTCAAGAATTTAGTCAACTCTCTCCAGCCACAGCTTCCGCATAAACAGTAATCTGAAAACCATAGAACTGCAGAAGTTGGAAATCTGAACCAAAAAGAGAAATAGCTGGAGAGACTCGACATGTCTGGCAGCATCTGTGGAGAGAAAGCAGAGTTAATGTCTCAGGTCCAGTAACCTTTCTGTGGTTTCTCCAGCAGCTTCTGTTATTGTGAGCAGGAATCTGCCTGTTCAATTCTTTGTAGAAGCCTTTCGTTTTTCGGCTCCTATTACTCACGGTGGCATGAATCCACTACAGTTTCTTTCTATTCACATGGTAGGACTGCAACAGAACATTTATGTATTTAGAAATGAAAGAAACAATGACAGAAGTCCTAAACCTGCTTGCTGACTGCTCAACCATCCAGCTCTCCAACTCCATCTCCACCCTCCAGAGCCTTTCCTCTTTTATGCCCGTCAAGTGACCTCTATATTTTAACCAACTTCTTGTAGGCATTCCTTCCTTCAAGGGTCACCAGGTCACATGAACCAACTTTCTTTATTTGTCCAAAACTTATAATTGAACCCTTTACAGTTGATATGAACTCTTAAAACTCCCATTTCAAATACTGTTAAAGATAATTCAGTTTTCCCAAACATTTCAAGGTACACTCAGTCCTCATTATCCACTGATTTGATGCCCATGGATCCAGAAATTTGTGAAGTCAGTCACAGACATTTTTTTTCATAATGTCTTAATTGGTCTGCCTCGGTAAACATTGCACAGTCCATTGTATGTACACAGGAGATATGTAAGAGCGGCATCAGCAATTTTTATTATCTGTGGGAACTCTGTGCCCCCAACCCTTGTGGATAATGAGGAATGAGTGTCATTACCAATTTTTCTTATGACTACTGGAGCTGGGCCAAAGGTTTTCACAAATGTTTGACCCTTGAAGTAACAGCTGGATTGAAAATCAATGTTTCCTGTAATGTGAATTTTGACCTTCTGGTCTCCAGGTGAATAATGGCTTATGAATCATTAAGGTGTATATTCTGTAAATAGGGCAAGATTCAAAGATTCACTGATTACTTATTCCTACATCATGTAAAGGCTTCATCCCTTGGAATACTTATTCTTGTCCAACTGAGCAGGCAATCACTGAACTAAAAAATACAAGGACGTTTCCAGAATATTCTGGATGCGAAGAACTTGTCAAGCCAACTGGATTAGTGTTGCAAAGTGAAGATTGACACTCCTCTGATAATTAAAATGGTGGCACGGTGGCTCAGTGGTTAGCACTGCTGCCTCACAGCACCAGGGACCCAAGTTCGATTCCAGCCCATGGCAGCTGTCTGTGTGGAGTTTGTACATTCTCCCTGTGTCTGCATGGGTTTCCTCCCACAATCCAAACACGTACAGGTTAGGTGAGCTGGCCATGCTGAATTGCCCATAGTGTTCAGGGATGTGGAGGTTAGCTGCATTAGTCAGGGGCAAATATAGGGTAGGGGATTGGGTCTGGGTGGCTTACTCTTCGGAGGGTCAGTGTGGACTTGTTAGGCCAAAGTGCCTGTTTCCACACTGTAGGGATTCTAATTCTAGTTCTACAAAAGATTGCCTTGCTTTGTAATCTGATAAAAATAAGCATAAACAGTGGTGTAACCTACCTCTTATCACCAATCTGTAACAGAGGAGTGTTTAAATGAAATGGAATCCTTTCACTCACTCTACAATTAACAAGGAACAATTTATTTATCTAACTCCAACAGTGAACAAATTAACAGAATTACTAACAAAGAGAATAAATCTCTACTACTACCTATTCCCTTACTGAACTCTATTCTAATTGGTATGCTGTTTCAATAACACAGGTCCCACTTATATAAATCCAATTAATAACAACAATAAATTAAAACTCAGTCTCTCAAAGTTCACACAGAAAGAATCCTCCTGAACTTTCTAAATCTTCTTGCATCATCTTCCTCCGTCTAAAAGGCGTTCTTAGTAATTTTCTGGTGTCAAGAATATTATCTAAATATGCCTTGTACCTTTATAGATAAATGACGCTTTTTTAGAGAGTGTGGAGACTTCTTGTGAGAGATGGTAGTTGGCTCTCCATCTCAGTTCAATTGCCCCTCTATTACATACCCACCTTTGACACATCAAATTCTTATAATATGATTGATTTCAGGTTGTCAACACCATCAGATTTGAATTTAAGTGGCCCTTTCTCTCCAAGTGCCTTTTTAAATTATTTGGCTGAATTTAAGCTGTTGTTTTGGTAAAAATGCTGCTTGTTTCAATTTTAGGGCTTTCAGTACAATGTTTGCAAACTTTCACACACAGACAAAGCACAATCTCTTAAAGGGACCACACACTGCATTTTGATTCATAAGTATTCTACACAACTTTGTAACAATTAGCAATGGGTCTGTCTGTTTAAAAACAGGAAAAACGGGATAGCCAGAGTACACAAAGACAGTTCTTCCAAGTTTCATGGCAAAGTAATCTGGCTTGCCATCAGCCTTTGTCAACTCCATCTCCTTCCCAGCCTCAGACTGTAGGCCATGCGTGATTTATCCCCCACCCTGGCTATCAGCCTTTGTATGGTCACCATCCCCAAGCCTCACACAACTCCCTTTGTCTGCTGGCTGGAGTGTTACTGTGTCACCAAGACAGAATTCCTAAATAGGACAGAGTCAAGTGGCTTTGAGTAAAAGCTAAGAAACTGACAGCTCCCTCTGCACCTGAGTTTCACCTGTGAGACCAGTATCCTAAGGATGCCCATCCAGTTGCATGCCCGCTTGCAGATAACTCAAGGCTTGACATCTGCATCATTTAATGGTCAGTTTGCATGCAATTTTCATAATGCTTTTTCTGTGGTGTCACTGATTCCAAGAAGCCAAGTTTCTAACACTGCATAAGGACTGTGCAATGCCATCAAAATTGTTTTGCCTTTGGAAAGCGGCTACCAATTGCCTATTTATCAAGTGAAACCAGCTGCGTGCTCCTGCCAGGCGGGCTGCAAGCATCATAGAGGAAACGTGGGAGAAGGAACGAACATGCTGGAGAAATGGTACAATGCACCCCTCTCTGGTTTTGTTCACTTCCTCAACCCAATATCCATCTCCAAGGTTGTGGGAAAATTCCTCCCAATATATTTGACTGATTGATGGGCAGAAAAGAACAACTTGGTCCAACAAATTCAGAAATGGATTGTTGAAAGCACTGGATCAATAAGCTTCCCACGAGCAACTGGGAAGCAGCATGTCTTGAAAGAGGCAAGGCCTGGGTGAGGGCATGTTTCTGGGAATTTGGAGCATCATGGGAACTGGGGACAGAGGTGAAAAGGTGTGTTTTGCATTTTTGTTTGGTTCATAGATTGTAAGTTTTTTTCTGTGGTTTATACTTTATAAAGCTACATTCTTCAGCTTCAACTGAGCAGAGAGAGGGAGTCAGCAACAGGACAGATTGTGGCCAGGATCAGGAGCCCAGCAATTCAGCTTCAACTGAGCAGAGGGAGAGGAGTCCTAGTTCAACAAATGAACCTTCAGGGTGGGGTGGGGTGGGGTGAGGGGGGGAGGGGGGGGTCTGCAGATTGGGAAAACAAATCAACCTGTGACATCACAGGAAGGTTTGGGAGAAGATTTGTAGCTCGGGTGCTCATTGTTGTGGTTCTATTCGCCGAGCTGGGAACTTGTGTTGCACTGAGGATGTCACCTAGACAGGGGACGAAACGTCTGCAACACAAATTCCCAGCTCGGCGAACAGAACCACAATCACAGGAAAGTGGTGTGTTGATTAGCTTGTGATTTCAGAAAATGTATTTTTTGGAAGAAGGGATTAACTAATAAATAATAGAATAAATGAACGTCAGGGTCAATATAATAAAGTTCTTACATAAGCTTAATAAATATTTCTCTTTTAAAAGGGAATAATTAAGAGGATTAAAGGAGGGTATGGCAGTAGAGATCACACCCTAGATATCTTCCTCTTGTGCTATGTGACAAATCATGGCAGCTTCAGTTCTCCCTGGTCACCACATGAGCAGGAAGTGTGTCCGGCTGCTGCTACTGGCGAACCACGTTTTGGAGTTGGAGCTGCAGTTGAGTTGATTATGCAGCATCCACGATGCTGAGCATGTCAGGGGTAGCATGTTCAGTGAGATGGCCACACCACAGGTGAAAAATGAACAGGCAGAAAAGGCATAGGTGACCATCAGGTAGAGTCCCCTGTAATCATCTTCCCTTCTAACAGATATACCGTTTTGGATACTGCTGGGTGAAGATGATTGTGCAGGGAAAGCAGGGAGAGCCAACTTCATGGCACCATGAGTGGGTCTGCTCCACAGAAGGGAAGAAAAAGAATGGCAGAGCGATAGTGGTCAGGGATTCCATTGTAAAGGGAACAGACAGGTGATCCTGCCGCCATGAAAGAGATTCCAGAATGGTCGGTTGCCTCCCTGGTGCCAAAGTCACTGAATGGCTGCAGGGCATTCTGAAGGGGGACAGCAAACAGTCAATGGTCATGCTACATATTGTTACCAACCACATTGTCATATAGTCATAGAGTCATAGAGATGTACAGCAGGGAAACAGACCCTTCGATCCAACCTGTCCATGCCGACTAGATATCCAAACCGAATCCAACACCTGCTAGCACCCAACTCATAACCCTCCAAACCCTTGCTATTCATATACCAATCCAAATGCCTTTTAAATGTTGCAATTGTACCAGCCTCCATCACTTCCTCTGGCAGCTCATTCCGTACACGTACCACCCTCTGTGTGAAAACGTTGCCCCTTAGGTCTCTTTTATATCTTTCCCTTGTCACCCTAATGCCCTCTAGTTCTGGACTCCACCACCCCAGGGAAAAGACTTTTTCTATTTATCCTACCCATACGCCTCAAGATTTTGTAAACCTCTATAAGGTCACCCCTCAGCCTCCAACGCTCCAGGGAAAACAGCACCAGCCTGTTCAGCCTCTCCCTATAGCTCAAATCCTCCAACTCTGGCAACATCCTTATAAATCTTTTCTGAATCCTTTCACATTTCACAACATCTTTCTGATAGGAAGGAGACCAGAATTGCATGCAATAACCCCACAGTGGCCTAACCAATGTCCTGTACAGCCGCAACATGAACTCCCAACTTCCTTAATCAAGACTCTGACCAATAAAGGAAAGCATACCAAATGCCTTCTTCACTATCCTATCGACCTGCAACTCCACTTTCAAGGAGTTTTGAACTTGCACTCCAAGGTCTCTTTGTTCAGCCACACTCCCTAGGACCTTAACATTAAGTGTATAAGTCCTGCAAAGATTTGCTTTCCCAAAATGCACAACTTCACATTTATCGGAATTAAACTCCTTCTGCCACTTCTCAGCCCATTGGCCCATCTGATCAAGATCTTGCTGTAATCTGAGGTAACCTTCTTTGCTGTCCACTACATCTCCAATTTTGGTGTTATCTGCAAACTTACTAACTGTACCTCTTATACTCGCATCCAAATCATTTATGTAAATGACAAAAAGTAGTGGTCCCAGCACCGATCCTTGTGGTACTCCACTGGTCGCAGGCCTCCAGTCTGAAAAACAACCATCCATCACCACCCTCTGTCTTCTACCTTTCAGCCAGTTCTGTAGCCAAATGGCGAGTTGTCCCTGTATTCCATGAGATCTAACCTTGCTAACCAGTCTCCCATGAGGAACCTTGTCAAACGCCTTACTGAAGTTTATATAGGTCGCATCTACTGCTCTCCCTAATCAATCCTCTTTGTTACTTCTCCAAAAAAACTCAATCAAGGAAAGAGGGTGAGGTTCTGCAAGCAGAATTTAGGGAGCTACGAAATATATTAAGGAATAGGACCCAAAACGACATAATCCCCAGATTACTTCCAATGCCATTTAGAAATAGAAGTTTAGTCCAGATGAATGCATAGCGAAGAGATGGTGCAGAAGGAAGGACTTTAGATTTCTGGGACATTGGGGTGGTCTTTGGGTGAGGTGGGACCTGTACAAAGTGGACAGATTGTACCTGGACTAGAATGGAACCAGCATTCTGTGTGGTGAGATTTAATAGTGCTATTGGGGAGGGCTAAAATTAAATTGCAATGGGGAGGAAATCCAGAGAGAAGGTTCATCAGGAGTAGATGAACTGCCAAAATTAGAAGAGACAGCAAGGAATTCAAGAAGGCATAGAAATTATAGGCAATTAAGGCACAAGGGACTTTGGATGGTCTTTATTTTAATGCAAGATGCCTGATAAACAAGGCAGATGACTTGAGGGCACAAATTATATTATGCGGGTATGACACATTTCCTGTCACTGAGAAAATGTTGAGTGAAAGGCAGGATTGGCTGCTCAATGTTCCAGGAAATAGGGTCTTCAGGCAAGACATGGAAGAAGTATCAGGAATCAATTAAGGCAGTATGGAGGGATAACATCTTCGAAGATTCTCATATGAAGAACTTAAAAACCAAAAAGGAGCAATCGCATTGCCAAGAAGTGTATGAGAAGCCTCCCAACAGTCCAGGAGAAATCGAAGAGCAGATATGTAGGCAAATTTCAGAGAAGTGTAAAAGTAATCAAGTAGTGGCTGAAGCGGATTTCAACTTTCCCAACATTAGCTGGAATAGTCATAGTGTGAAACTTATCCAGGGAATGGAAATCTTAAAATGCATCCCAAAGAGATTTTTATGCCAGTATGTATTTTAGGCCATACAAGAGATGGGACAGTCCTGGACTTGATTTTAGATAATGAAGCTGAGTAAGTCATTGAAGTAACAGTTGGGAAGCATTTTGCAGACAGTGATCATAATTCTATTAGATTTCACGCTTAGTACAGAAAAGGACAAGAATGGGCCTGAAATAAAAATTCTAAACTGAGGGAAGGCCAATGTTAGTAAGATCAGGTATGATTTGGCCAGTGTGGACTGGCAGCAGATACTTTTAGGTAAATCTATGTCAGAGCAGTGGGAAGTATTCAGAATAGAAAGACAAGGGTGCAACCAACAAATCCTGCGAACCCTGGATATCAAGGGATATCCAGAATAGGATAAAGAGAAAAAGGGAGGTTTAGGGTAGATGTGGAAGGTTCAAAACAGCAGAAGCCTTAGAGAAGTACAGAATGTGCAAGAGGGAACTTATAAAGGAAACTAGGAGAGCAAAATGGGAGCATGAAAGAATCATGGCAGACAAAATAAGGGAAAATTCTAAGTTATTACACAAGGATAATACATTAAGGATGAAGGGATAACTAGGGAATTGTAGGGCCCATTAAGGACCATAGTGGTAATTAATGCGTGAAGCCAGAGGACATGGTAGGGGTAGAAATGAATACTTTGTCTTGGTTTACACTACAGAGGGATGGTGTGGATATAGAAATCAGAGAGCAGGACTGTGATATACTTAAAGAAATTAGCATAAACAGAGAGGAGATTCTGAGTGGTCTGGCAAGCTTAATGTAGATAAATATCCAGGGTCAGATGAAAAGTATCCTACACTGCTGAGTGAGGCAAGAGAGGAAATAGTAGGGGCATTTGTAATAATCTTAAATTCTTCTCTGGCACAGGAGAGGAGTCAGAGGACTGGAGGACAGCAATGCGGTACCACTAGTCAAGAAAGGAGATAGGGATAAATCAAGAAACTACAGGACAGTCTGTCAAACCTTGGTGGTGGATAAACTATTGGAAGCAATTCTGAGGGATGGAATTAATCTGTGCTTGGAGACATAGGGGATAATCAAGAATAGTCAGCATGGCTTTATTAGAGAGTTCTTGTCTGACAAATTTGATTGAATCTTTTCGATGAGGTAACCAGGTATGTAGCTGACGGCAATGCTTTGGACACAGTTTATTTGGACCTCAGCAAGGCTTTTCATAAGGTTCCACATGGAAGACTGATAGTGAACATAAAAGCCCATGGAATCCAAGGAAATTTGGCTAATTGGATCTAGGAGTCATATAGATTAGCCTTTACTAGCTGAGGCATAGAGTTGAAAAGCAGAGATGTTATGCTGGAACTTTGTATAAAGTTGGTTAGGTCACAGCTAGAATATTGTATGCAGTTCTGGAATCCACATTATAGAAGAGGATGCAGAGGAGATTTATCAGGATGTTGACTGGGCTGGATAGGTTTAGTTATGAAGAGAAACTGAATAGACTGGGGCCATTTTCCTTGGAGCAGAGGAGGCTGAGGGGGCACCTGTTTGAGATGTAAAACCATGAGGGGCATAGACGATGTAGACAGGAAAAAACGTTTCTTCTTGGTGGAGTGATTAATGGCCGGGGCATAGATTTAAGGTAGGGGCAGAAAGTTTAGAAGGGATGAGAGGAATTGGGTGCTCATTGCCTGTAAGGGTGATAGAGACTGTCACCCTCATAACATTTAATGAGTATTTAGTGATACACTTGTGATGTTAAAGTACACAAAGTTATGGTGCAAGTGCTGGAATATGGGACTAGAATAATTAGGTGGCTGTTTTTGACTGACACTGACGCAATGGGCTGATGGGCCTTTTTCAATGTTGGAGACCTTTGTAACTTTATAAGTCATTTTCACACCATGATAACCAATGCAAACTTAGCTAAACACGGCTTTCTACCCAACCCTACATGCCCCAAGCAATGTAATTTCTTTGGAGAGGGAAAAGGAAGAGATCAAACACAGGGCCAATAACGAAAAGAATACTTTGTCAAATTACTCTCTGACACGATCATGTGGTTGAAACCACCTTGGAGATCAAAACTACCAAATGTTTCCCTTCTGTCCGCTGTGGTCTCTGCCACAGTCAGGAACCAGTCCAGCTACCTGTAGAAAGCAGACAGGCTCAGCAGCAGCTGGCAACATATTACAGACGCCCCATTACTCTAAGGGAAAAGAATATTAAGTGTTATTTTGGTGTAGACGATTCAGGTAAAACTTTTTGAATATCAATCTTGCTTAAGTTGTAAGCCAACTTTGCTCTTATGGGGTGATCTGGTGATCTAAGATCAGAGAGAAAGACAATAAGCAATCCACGGACAAAAAAAAACAACATGCCTGAGTCAACCCAGGTCAATTATGCACCCCTCTAATTATTCAATCATAAAGCTGCCTCAAGGGATTGAATGGACCAAGCAGTTCACATGTTCCATGTGAACATTGAGCAGATTTATAACAGGACATGGAGGACGTTACCTGTTGTGTTTGGTGACCGGTGTGACTAACCATAATGCTCAGTGGAGGGTTCAATCTGCAAGCTCTCTCAATTGTTACAGGTTCATAATCCAAGTGGGATTCACTGCAGAGAGAGGCAGCAACACCAGGATGAGATGCAGGATCCAGTTACACACGTGCACCCCAGTGTTCCATCTAAACTGCAGGAACCCAACACAGCAGCCCTGCTTCCTAACCAACATTGATGGGAGCTTCATGAAGATATAGAAGGTAGAGAAAGCAACACGTGTATCAAACTGAGGCACTGTAGGGGTTGTGAAGAAGAAAAGTGATTCTGTACTCTCCATGATTTGGAGATGCCAGTGTTGGACTGGGGTGTACAAAGTTAAAAATCACACAACACCAGGTTATAGTCCAACAGGTTTAATTGGAAGCACACGAGCTTTCGGAGCAACACTCCTTCATCAGGTGATTGTGGAGGGCTCGATCGTAACACAGAATTTATAGCAATAATTTGCAGTGTGATGTAACTGAAATTATACATTGAAAAATTGATTGTCTGTTAAGCCTTTCATCTGTTAGAATACTAAGTGAAACTATCACTGTATTCTAACAGATGAAAGGCTTAACAGACAATCAATTTTTCAATGTATAATTTCAGTTACATCACACTGCAAATTTTTGCTATAAATTCTGTGTTACGATCGAACCCTCCACAATCACCTGATGAAGGAGCGTCGCTCCGAAAGCTAGTGTGCTTCCAATTAAATCTGTTGGACTATAACCTGGTGTTGTGTGATTTTTAACTTTGTACTCTCCAGGAATTGAAGATTAACTTCCTTGGCACTGTTACAATCAAATCAGGTTGAGAAGTCATTTTCCTTGAACCTTTTAGTTTAATAATTAAGAAAATATCAGAGCTGAAAGCTCAGCTGAATTAAGAATGGGATGTCATATGATTAGACCTTCTAGAATACATCTATCCAGAAATGGTGACCCTAGTAACGTGCTAATCTGTAAATAGAGTGAAAATCAACATCAATATAATATTTGGCACCATTATTCCAGCTTGTCAAACAAGTTCATTTTTCTCTGGTAGAAAATAAAGAATTGCAAACAAGACGCAAGTCTGACAAGGTGAGTAATTATGTTTGTCATGTTTCCAACGTTAAAAATGAGGTTTGACAAGATGGTAATGAGTTTTTCTTCTCTTTATCGTTTTGAAATTCTATGGCAATCAATAGCTTCACTCCTAAATATCTTTTAGTCCCAGCTTTTCATCATTTCGATACAAAGAGACAATACAGTAGATGCTCCATATTCTAGTAATGGGCTGTTGTATCAGTCTGGACAACATGTGAGAGGAATTGCAACACATTTATCACTGAACCTATCACTAAGGCTCATTTGATTTATTTGATTGTGAATGTGTTTTCCTATCCATAACGTCCATTCAGTATGAACAGAAATATTTCTAATAATTTTTAAAATACAATAAGGATAACAACTTAATCTGTGGACATTTCTCACTTTCTTTTTATCTATGCCCAAGAAATGTTAGACATATGTGTATAAAGTACATTGATGCATGATTTATATAAGATCTGAATTCAAGCTCTAGGATTCTATTAAAGCTCCTTCCATCCTGTGCCAACAATATTTTGTTAACATTTAAACACAAAAGGCAAGCCTATAATACCAGTTTGCTTTCTTCCTGCATTTGGGAAGCCCAAACCCTTGGTACCTGACGTTGGTATTTGATGCCAACTGTTATCATTTTAATTCATTGCTGTTGTAATTGTTTATGATTAGATTGAGTATTAATCCCATTTTGCTAAGAACTGAAAAGTGGTGAAAAGAGAATTCTCTTCTTATCTTGCCAGTCTGAGAGAAGAATGGACAGAATGCCAACTCACTTAGCCATAGGGTCACTCAGAGAATCTGAGAACAATCCAATTATTAGAACAGATTAGAATGGTGCTGGAAAAGCACATCAGGTCAGGCAGCATCCGAGAAGCAGGAAAATTGACGTTTTGGCCAAAAGCTCTTCATGAGGCAGGGAGCCTCCGCGGTAGAGAGATAAATGGGTGCAGGGTGGGGCTGGGGAGAATGCAGCCAAGAGAACAATAGGTGGATGGAGGTGGGGATGAAGGTGATAGGTTGGAGAAGAGGGTGGAGCAGACAGGTGGGAAGGGAGATTGGCAGGTAGGACAGGTCATTAGGATGGTGCTGCTGGTAGGTTGGAAGTGGGATAAGGTAGAGGGAGAGGAAATGAGGAAATTGGTGAGGTCCACATTGATGCCCTGGGGTTGAAGTATTCCAAGGTGGAAGATGAGGCATTCTTCCTCCAGGCATCGGGTGGTGGGGGAGTGGCAGTGGAGGAGGCCCAGGACCAGGACAAGTGTCCACAGGAGCAGAGGGATCTGGTGTGCATATGTGCACATCATTGAAGTTAGCAGGGCTAGTTGAGAAATTGGTTAACAAAGTGAAGGAATCCTGAGTTTCATAATTAGAGACAAAGAATAGAAAAGGATGGAAGGGACAGTGAGCATTTACAAAACTGAGTAATACACAACTGGAGTGACCCTTCTTCAAAACTCACAACGTTGTTCTGAAGAAGGGTCACTGGACCCGAAATGTTAACTCTCTGGTGCTGCCAGACCAGTTGAGCTCTTCCCGCAATTTCTGCTTTTGCTTCTGATTTCCATCACACGCAGTTGTTTGGTATTATGGCTGGGCACCATATCTTGGGAAGAATGGGAAGAAGTTGTCAGGGATACAGAAACATTTATGAGAATGCTTCCAAGGATAAGATATTTTAGTTAGGTGGCTAGATTAGTGAAGGGTAATGAGGGATGGCCAAACGCTGACCTTTCCAGTGACAGTCACCTACCAACAACAACTTGCATTTGTATACAGCCCTTAACATAGTAAATGTGTCAATGGACTTCACAAATGTTGTCAAATAAAAACTTGACTTTAAAGCACAAACAATACATCAGGGTTTCAAAAACTTTAAACTTTAAGGAATGTTTTGAAGGAAGAATGAGATGTAAAGTGAATTAGTGAGAGAATTTAGAGATTAGTGCTTGTGTATCAGCTAATGGTGGATTAATTAAAATTAATCCATGCTCAAAAAGCAAAAATCTGGAGGAGCATCATGATCTCAGAGATTTGGGATTGGAAAAGATTATAGAGAAAGGGAGCTGCAAGGCCAGGGAGAGATTTGAAAATAAAATTGAAAATAACATAAAATAAAATTGAGGGGCGGCACGGTGGCACAGTGGTTAGCACTGCTGCCTCACAGCGCCAGAGACCCGGGTTCAATTCCCGGGCGACTCTCTGTGTGGAGTTTGCACATTCTCCCCGTGTCTGCGTGGGTTTCCTCCGGGAGCTCCGGTTTCCTCCCACAGTCCAACGATGTGCCGGTCAGGTGAATTGGTAGATGTAGATGTAGGGGTGTGGGTGGGTTGAGCTTCGGTGGGCGGTGTGGACTTGTTGGGCCGAAGGGCCTGTTTCCACACTGTAAGTAATCTAATCTAATCTAATCTAATCCCAAATGTGTTCCACATGGGACAATACAGGCACTGAGTCAGTGTATAACAGTCCGGAGAGGACAAAAAGTGCACAGTTAAAGAGCCTTTCAAAATGCAGGGGAGTGGAGAAGTTTTGGAGAAATACAGCAGATCTGGCAGCATCTGTGGAGAGAAACAGACTTTTTTTCTTGAAGACACATTTCAGACTCAAAACAATCTCTTGCCACCGTTAGGCCTGTTGAGTTTCTCCAGTACCTGAAGGCTCTGCCTCTACTGAAGGACAAAATTGAGGAAGAATTGAAACAAAATCCCTGAACTATAGGACCAAAGGACAATGACTAGGACTAAGGACTGAAGGTAGAAAGATTTAGAGAAAAGGAGACATGTTGTCAGATATCTGTCAGCAGTTAATCTCCTTGTGCAATGAAGCTCAGGTGGTGCTGAGGAAATCAAAAAGAATGTACAAACTATTTTTGGAAATAAAAAAATGAGTCATAGGATAAAGGTGAAAAGGGGAATAAAACCTTGAGATTGCAATGTTTAAAGTATTTATAAGGCAAAGGAAATTAATTAAATGCCTTCATATACATCACTGTTGAGACCTAAAATTTAAAGAAATAATATCAGAGAAAGATAAAGATTGAACTGTGATCCACTCAAGTGGAGAACAGTATGGGGGTTGCTAGGAGACTCCTGTCAGTCCATTGCTGTGTGTTTGACTAGATGTGAAATCCTTTGAGTTTCATACTTTTGACGTGTTTTTTTAAAGCTATGACTCACCCATTTTCTTTTGTAGTTCATTGATCATGCTGCGTATTCAGTGTCACGTCACTCCTGCTCTATTGATAAGTGGCATTATGCAGTTATCTGAATTAATCCACTTGTGAACACATTCACGTCCCCCGCTTGATAAATTAAAGCTTATGTTAAGAAATGTCAGCTTCAGTAAGTTAGCAGAAGTGTAAGTCAACATCAGCCTGAATTCCAAATACTTGGATGATCACACTTGAAAAAAAGTCACTTTGTCACACAAAGATATAGAACTCACCACACCACAGCAAGAACCATTCCTACAGAGTCTGTCTTTGCACTGAGCAGAGTAATGACTCTTTCCCCTCACTTCAGTTACAATAATTATTATTGAATAACTATTATTATTTTGCTTAATTCCAAAAGATAACACAGAATTATACCATCCCTTTCATGACTTCAGGACATCCCAAACTGCTTCACAAGAAATGAATTGCTTTTAAAGGGATTATCGTGTAATGTGGGAAACACAGCATCCAATTTACACCCAGCAAAGTTCCACAAAGCAGGAAAATGCAATCATTACCAGCTAGTCACACACAGAAAACTATAGTCCACAGAAATGGACCTTTCAGGCCAGCAGGTCTATATTGGTATTCATGCTCGACGTGAACTTTTGGCCACATCACTGCATCTAACTGCATGTCCTTCTGAAATAAAATTAGAAAGTTTTGGAGAAACTCACCATGTCTGGCAGCAATTGTGGAGAGAAGCAGAGTTAACGCTTTCTTTTCTCTTGAAGAGTCATCTCGGACTCAAAACACTATCTCTTGTCACTGCCAGACATGCTGAGTTTCTCTAACACTTTCTGATTTTATTTCAAATTTCCAGCATCTGCAGTATTTGGTTTATATTTGCATGTCCCCCTACTCTTTTCTCCATCTTGTGGTTGTCTAGCTTCTCCTTAAAGGCATGCTTTCCATTTCTTTTTCACTTACGACAAAAGTTTACTTACGACTGTGGCACTGTGGAAAAAAGATCATCTCTTCTTTACAATAATGCCATTGGATCTACCACGTCTATTTTAAATTCTGGACAGGGCTTCATTTTAACTGTTTGATGAAAGATGGCACCTCCAACAGTGCAGCACTCTCTCAGTACCACACCGATGTGTCAACCTTGATTTTGTGCTCAATCTCTATGACTTTAACCTGTGAGTGCTATGCACTGACCCATGATTGCCACAAGCAGCCAGGTATCTCAATATATGTTCCTGTCAAACAAGATTTAATGACCTCTACCATCACCATAAAGGGCTAGCATTACAGTGACTTAAGTGGTAATGCAAGAGGAAGTGAGCACTGCAAACACTGGAGAGTCAGAGTCGAAAAGTGTGGTGCTGGAAACACACAGCAAGTCAGGCAGCTTCCAAGGTGCAGGAGAATTGATGTTTTGGGCTTAAGCCCTTCATCAGGAATGTGTCGCTGTTTGCGGTGTGATCCCTGTATCAGGTAATGCGACTCTAAGGCCTGAGCTTTCTCCTGGAGACGTGGGGTCAAATCCACCATGGAAGCCAGTGGATTTAAATTCAATTCATAAATCTGGAATAGAAAGCTAGATGCAATACTGCTGACTATATCAACAATCACCATTTTTGTAGAAAAATCATCTTGTTCACTATTACCCTTCCAGGAAAAAAATGTACTGTCCTTATCCAGGCTGGCCTGTGGCTCTGACTTACAACAATGTGGCTGTAATTTCTGTAAAATCCTCGGAAACCATTCGTTTGAAGGGCAGTAAGATTAATTTTGCTACTTCCTGGAAAGAAGAAACCATAGTGGGGAGAATACCTGCAGAAATTCATCCTGCTTATTCCTAGCAAACAGCGGGGGCACAAGCTCAGAAACAGTCCCACTTCCATTGGAGCTGGCAGTAAGTGATTAGACAGATAGCAAGCAGCTAATTCCCTGTCTTGTCCCCAACCTACTTCCAACTGTCTGTGACATGCAGATGTCAGAACATTTTGACTTGTGAGAGGGTGCCACTGTTTTGAACAAGGACTATACCAAGACACATTTAAAAAAAACTTGCAACTACATAGCACTTCCTGCAATCACAGAATATTCACAGCATTTCATTACAATGAAGTATTTTTAATTTTTATAACATCCGAAGACATGGTAATCAACTTGCATATGGCAATATAATCATAACTGGACACTCTGTTCAGGGATATTAATTGAAGGAGAAATATCAACCCAGAACCCTGGAATAACTCTTCCTATTCTTCCCCTAAACCATGGAATCTCTGTCTATTTGAGAGGCAGGTATGGCTTTGGGTTAACATCTCAGCCAAACCACGAACCCTCTGACAGTACAGCACATTCTCAGCACTCCACTAGAGTGCCAGCTTTGGTTTTTATGTTTCAGTCCACCACATCAATAAGCAACATGTTCTGAAACTTGCTTCTCATTCATAGTACAAACAGCAGATTAATAAATGGTTTAGAGACAATACTGCAGGCAGAACTCATTGAGCTACTCTGTTGAGTACCTGCTGTAGCTTATTCTACCTGCCAACAGGACTGTAATAGTCCATCGCTGTGCTGAACTCAGTGAGATCAAAAGTAATTCAAAATGAACAGAGAATTTCTATTCAGTTAGTGTTTATTTTGGCTCCACATCCAGCAACAACCTAATTCTAAAATACTTATTATGGTTTTCAAGTCCTTCTATGACCCCTCCATAAACTCTCAAATTCTTACCCTAGCCCACTCCACCTTTCTCTCCTCCTTTAAGATATAAATTACTGTCTCAATATCCTTAGATGTCTCAATCTCAAATTCTGACCAATAATACTCTTGTGAAACACCTTGGCCATTTTTCTGTGTTAAATTGGCTTTATAAACACAAGTTATTGTTGTTTCTGTCATCATAAAATGTCCACAGAGAGGACAAAAGGAAGTGAGTGCTGAGCTAATGTGGTGGTATTACAAGTGGGGGTGTTGGCAGCTCAGATGTGTTTTTGAAAGACTTTAAAGGTATACAAATTGACTACCATCTTACCTATTTCACAAAAGTGACAAACTCTAAATCTAAGAGCACTAGGTGGCTGCAAGGCATTTTGTGACATTTTGAATTTGTAGAAGATATACTTCTTAGAACATAATAGCGCAGTACAGGCCCTTTGGCCCTTGATGTTACACCAACCTGTGAAATCAGCCTTAAGCCCATCTATCCTACACTATTCCATTTTCATCCATTTGTCTATCCAATTACCATTTAAATGTCCTTAAAAGTTGGCAAGTTTACTACTGTTGCAGGTAGGCCGTTCCATATTAAAGAGTTACCTTGCTCTGCTGACCTGCAGGACATTGGATGTTCCGTGGCTAGGGTGGGATGCCTCTGACTTACAGATAGATTGTCATGTGTATGCTTACTTATACTCATTTTCCACACCTGCTCTTTACAGGCCAATTAAGAAAGGAAGACACTTTAAGATCTCAACCTGAGTTAGTGAGGCTGCAAAGCAATATTCTATTTTGGATTCATAATCTAGGGTTTTGCAAGCATTGCCATTTTTAAGCAGATTCCTGTCTGCACAAAATTGATCTGTTCACATTTCCAGAAGAACCTCTAAGTTGTCAGTGCCCTCAGGCAGCCAAGGATCAGCATATCCAGAGATTGACTTTTCCAGTGTAATTAATATCTATTTTTCTATATTTATCCCAACTCTTTCCATACATACTGTACTCACTTTCTACAGGGTGCATCAACAAGCTGGAATGACTCTGAGATCTTACATTATGTCATAGCCCTCATAGATTTATCAAGTTATACAGCATAGAAACAGACCGTTCCATCCAACTTGTCCATGCTGACCAGATATCCTAAATTAATCAAGTCCCATTTGCCAGCATATGGCCCATCACCCTCCAAACCCTTCCTGTACCTATGCCCTTTAAATGTTGTAATTGTAGCAGCCTCCACTATTTCCTCCGGCAGGTCATTCTGTACATACCTCCCTCTGCATGACAAAGTTGCCCCTTAAGTCCTTTTAAATCGTTCCCCTCTCCTCTATCCAGAAAAAGACCTTAGCTATTCACCCTATCCATGCCCCTCTATAAGGTCACCCCACAGCCTCTCACGCTCCAGGGGAAGAAGTCTCAGCACTTTCAGTCTCTTCCTACAGCTCAAACTCTACAATCTCTGCAGCATCCCTGTAAATCTTTTCTGAACTCTTTCAAATTTAACAACATCTTTCCTATAGCAGGGAGACCAGAATTGAACACAGTATTATAAAAGTGGCCTCACCAATGTCTTGTACAGCCACAACATGACCTCCCAACTCCTACACTCAATGCGTCAAAAGTGAGGATTGCAGATACTGGAGACTGGAGTCGAGAGTGTGGTGCTGGAAAAGTACAGCAAGTCAGGCAGCATCCGAGGAGCAGGAGAATCAATGTTTTGGGCAAATGCCCTTCATCAGGAAGGGCTTCATCATCCTGCTCCTCGGATGCTGCCTGACCTGCTGTGCTTTTCCAGCATCACACTCTCGACTCCTATACTCAATGCATTGACCAATAAAGGTAAGCATACCAAACACCTTCTTCATCACCATGTCTACTTGTGACTCCACTTTCAAAGAATTATGAACCTGCACTCCAAGGTCCCTTTGTTCAGGAATATTCCTCATGATCTTACCATTAAGTGTGTAACTCCTGCCTTGATTTGCCTTTCCAAAATGCAGCACCTCATATATATCTAAATTAAACTTCATCTGCCAGTCCTCGGCCCATTGGCTCATCTGATCAGGATCTTGTTGTACTCTGAGGTAACCTTCTTCGCTGTCCACTATACCTCCAATTTTGGTGTCAGCTGCAAACCTACAAATTATACCTCCTGTGTTCACATACAAATCATTTATATAAATTAAGAAAAACAGTGAACCCGATACAGATGCCTCCACCACCACCCTCTGTCTTCCAGCTTTGAGCCAGTTCTGTCTCCAGATGTCTAGTTCTCCATAATGCCCATGTGATCTAACCTTGCTAATCAGTCTACCATGAGTAATCTTGTTGTACACTTTACTGAAGTCCATATAGACCACGTCCACCATTGTGCTTTCATCAATCCTCTTTGTTACTTCTTCATAAAACTCAATTAAGTTCATGAAACATGATTTCTCACACACAAAGCCGTGTTTACTACCCCTAATCAGGCCTTGCTTTTCCAAATACATTTAAATCCTGTCCTTCAGGATTCCATTCAACAACTTGCCCATCAACGATGTCAGGCTCACCGGTGTAGAGAAATTGGGGTTTTGGTCAGGAATAAGAAGGAAGTATGTCTGGTATAGACAGCCAAAATCGAGTGATTCCCTACAAGAGTATAAAAGCATACTTAAGAGGAAAGCAGGAGGACAAAAAGGGTGACATCAGATAGCTTTAGCAAATAGTGTTAAGGAGAATCCAAAGGACACTACAAATACTTTAAGGACAAAAGGGTAAGTAGGGAGAGAATAGGGCTCCTTAAAGATCAGCAAGGCCACCTATTTCGGAACCACATGAGATGGGAGAGTTACTAAACAAGTATTTTGCATTAATGTTTACTTTGGAGAGGAATATGGAAGGTAGAAAATGTGAGGAAATAAATAGCGACATCTTGAAAAATGTCCACATTACAGAGGAGGTGGTATCGGATATCTTAAAACACATAAAGGTCAGTTGACCAAAGCCTTGTTCAAAGATAAAAGATTCAAGAAACCTGTTAAAGGATGAAAGAGAGGTAGAAGACAGAAAGGTGTATGTTTTATTCTTTAAAAGGATGGAGGTATTGTTCACAAGACCAACACCTGTCACCCATCTCCAACTGTCCTGGAGCTGAGCAACTTGCTAGGCCATGTCAGAGTTAGTCCCATTGCTGGGGGCTAGAATCATGTATAGGCCAGACCATGTAATGATTGCAGATTTCCTTCCCTAAAAGACTTAGTGAACCAAACAGGTTTTTTTAATAACTATGATATTTTCAAGGTAAGCATTATTGAGGTTCGCATTACAATTCCAGATGTATTAACTGGATTTAAATTACATCACTTGCTGTGGTGGGTATGGGGAGCTGTGTGTAGGGAGAGTATTGGAGAGTCTGGGGTCTAAGGCATGATCACCAATGCTGGAGGAGGACACAAGAGGTTAGAATTAGTTGGGCACAGAAAATATCTGGGACGGATGTGTGGTTGGAGGAGATTACCCCAATAGACAGGGGCAGGCAGTGGGATTTTAAAACTAGAATGAGATGACAAAGTGAGGTTCAGTTGTGAAATTGTGATAAGTTAATTTTCCCTGGAATTTATAAATGATATGCTACTGGCAACATGTTATGCAACAATAGTTTGACATTTATAAATCTTGCCCAGACTGCTTTGAACATGTTCGACACCTGCTTCAATCACCTTCAAGTTCAAACAGATTTCTGTTGTTGTCAGATTTGTTAGAGAAGGCCAAATCCAATCACAAGTAATTATTTCAGTATTATGATGTGGCCGTGGGCGGATATTAAAGGATTCAAAATAAGCAAGCTATTTTTGCTCATTATTAGTCTAGTCAAGCCATGCCAGACCAGATTTGGACCTTCTAAATTCATCCACATTCAAAGACATTGGGCCTGACAGAAAATTGGTCAAACTAAATTAAACAGCAGTCAACATTTGTTGGCTACAGAGAACACTGAAAACCAAGATTAAAGAGGTCACAAAGATTCAGGGGGAACACTTAGAACCAGCCCAAAGGTTATGTATTGAAGAAGTATCAACCAGACTTCATGGCACCTTGACTTTCTGCCAGTGCCTGACAGTGTGCATTTTACACCTCCCTAGCATAGCAACAGTGGAGGGTGTTGTTGAGACCCTATTGAACCTAAGATTTGACCCCATTGGCCAAAGGCCAAAGACCACATTCAGGAAGGTCTCGGGCCAGGGGGTTAAAAACCTGGAAGGCACTCTCTCAGTAAATACTCACGGCAAGACCTGTGGCAGAAGACCACGTGACAACACAAGAGACATCCTACTCTGACCTTCGATACCTACCTTCATGGAAGAGAGCCAGTCCTATGTCAGACAGGAAGGAGATTCCAATGGCCCAGCTCAGACATGTGGATCATTGTGGATACTATCCTTTCAAAGATAGACTGAGTTTCATGCTTGACATTCAAGGGAGGAATGCAACATCATTCAGTCATTTGCTGATTTTGGGAGAATGCATGCTAATTGCCTGCCAAGTCACTTCACGTGACAGGAAAGTTTTCAAACAGTGATTCATTGACTGAGATAGTCTGAGGAATGAAGAACACTATATAAATGTGAGGTAAATCATTGTATTTACTCCATGGGCACTGTCCTAGTGAATCTGATTGTTGAAGATTCTCTCTGATTGTGAATTTACTGACTCCATTCAAAGGAGGATCAGGAAATCAGGGTCAGGCTTTTCACCCGACAGGTTACCATCAAGCTGGGAAAGATATAGATCATTCCCAAAACGATCTTAAAAGAGGATCGTTTGTTCCATAGCAAGTTGTTACGGTCCATAAAGGCTTCTCCATCATCTCAGACAGAGGCAGCAGACTAATAAATGATGTGCAGTTCCTCCACAGACACATCAAGTCTCTTACACAAATATGGTATAGCTCCTGTATGATTTATGTGTGATTCTTGCACAACAGTGAGATTGATGCCACGTACATGCAGGGTCCTCTTGATACAGGACTACCAAGTAAATATTGCCGGCTGGAGAATTTTCAGGAAATAGAGAAGGTAACAAAGTAAGGAGAATGGTTTCTTAATTAAGGGAATAGAAAACCATATTTTTATTAATGAAAATGCATAGCCAGACTTGGCTACTTTGAGCTAGAAAATAACAGGGAATCTGTCACCATTATTGGGAGAATGTTATCATCGAATAGTTATAAGATTTATAAGCAATTTTGCATGAATTGCAGTATTGTAATAATTGGGAAGGTCAACAATTTTTAAATCAACTATTATAAGACAGAGCGTAATGATTAAAATTGAGTAATTTTTTTAGAATTTTGTAATTTTATTGGCTCTTTCTTTAATCATGACATTGCTTATGAAATGAGGAAAGATACAACTTTATTCCAGTCCTGCATTGTTCGACAGAATGAGTACCTGGCTTGAAGCTGTTGGTAAACTCTTGGGAAATACTGACTGGAACATAATTACAGACATGTTGAAAAACAAAGAAGTAGATATATATGTCCTCAAAGAGTAAAAAGGGTGAAAGGGTGTTGGAGATGGAGATGGAAATTGGAAAAGGAAGTCCAAGTGGTTCATCCAATGTTGAAAAGAGAATCAAACTGATGAAACCTATGTACTATGAACCAATCGATTGTTCTCATCTACTCTTTTCATGATCAAAGAGAAGTTACATCAAAAAATTATTCTGTTCTTTCTAGTCAGTTTAGCAAACAGAAACATTCACAAAACAGGGGCTACTGATTTGGCCAAGACAGAACACTGAATAATCTGAACTTGTATCAATGGGTGATAAACATGTGACAAATGAGGTAAAAATGCATTCCTGGTTTGCTGTGAGCCATTTTTTTGACCAGTAAGAAAGTTAAAATGAGCCAAGTTTGTTAAAGAACAAAGTGAAGGGAATAAAACACAGAGCATAAACATAACGGTCCATCTTCAGGTCTCAAAAAATTAAAGTATCAACAATAGAATTGATGGAATTCTGCATTAAAAAATGTTACATGCTGCATGATGAAAAACTATAGATAGTCAAATTGAACAACTGAAAATACAATACAATGGGCTCAGAGCAGCTCTCTGTGAGTAATATCAGCTGAACACAGAAAGCCATAAAGAATAGGGATGGGGTAACTAAATTTGTGACAGTAATTTCATAATCAATAACTCTTGATAAAGCAATAGAAATGAAGAGTCAGTTGCTATGTGTCAGCTTACCCACAGACATTCTCATCACTGTTACACAGGCAACATTTAGATCGTTTTCATAGCAGTCATTCACTCAGAAAAAGCAAAAATTTTCTGCTTTGAGTTTTCTAATAAAGAGGTAAGTCAAATAAAAGTTCTTCCTTTTCCTCCACTTCATCTCCATGGTTACCAGCAGCATTATAACGTGATAACCACATTCCTTACAGCGTAGCCTAGACAGTGATTGTCAGAGGATGACAGAAACCCAAAGGGTATTATAGTCAAGCCCATTTCTGTTCAAACCCACTGTTTGTTATTGGATATCAGTTCTCCCTCTGTTATCAAGTTCAAATGGTAACTGATGTATCTTGCTTGGCTGCTATGGCATAAGACTGGAATCATCCAGATCCCAAATGCTAGGAGGCTCCTAGCGAAACTTAAGTCTTACAGTATTGCTAAGATACTTCAATCATTACACTGATACTAAAAATAACAAAATTGGAGCAACTTCCTGATGATCAGAAAATCGCTACCAGCATGGATCCACAAACATTTCTAACGCATACCAAAAAAGACACACCAGTAGAGGCCAGGGCACATGGCCAATTGGAAAATTCACCATCAGGGACACTAATCCATCCCAATACACGTAAGAAAACACCATCAGAGCCCAATACCCACGCCCAACACTATCAGAAAATCATTAACAGAGACCTGCAAGGGTGATCCCAGCAAATGTCCACATATATTAAGAAATCATTTACAAAAGACAAGTTCTTGCAAGTTACCTCAATTTAATTCAAAAAACACACAGGTTTTAGCTAAAATTTTATGTGGCCCAAAGCCTGACGTTACCTGATCACAGCGTAACTGAGATAACTGGAGTCTGCTACAGAGTCTCAGAAAGATTCTTCAAAGGTTTCCTTATCTTTTTTTAATTCATTCACTGGACGGGAGTGTCATAGAGTTACAGAGAAACCTCGATTATCCAAACGAGATGGGTGGGCACTATTTTGTTTGGATAATTGATTATTCGGATAATCGATTTTACCTTGAACAAGGGAAGCCATACTGATCTAACGCTGTGCTCTGCTGGAGAATTTGTTTAAATCTATAATCTTAATGTATTGAACGCAAGAGGGCATGAATTTCACAGGGTGAACAAAATAAATCAATGATAACATGAGAAAACTTTTTATAAGTGCAGCAGTAGTTGCCACTTGGCAAGGAGTGGTGACGGCAGCATTAAACAAGGTCCCAAACAGCTTCTACAATGGGAAGAGCATTTGTCAGTCTCCAGGAACTCAGTCTTGCGATAGAAAGGCAGAGGCACCACATCACGCATGCGTTTACATTCTCGGCCATTTCTTTTTCATGAACGACCTGGTAAAGTGATGGGAATACTCTGTAAAACACTTACTTTTGCAAAGGACTGTTTAACAACCCTTACCTAAAAAATATCCAGGTGCTGATCCTTGAGCTGCTTGTGTTCCTTTGTTTTTTGCCAGCGTTTTCACATGTTCTTCAGTACACGTAAATCGAATATATCTTTGATATAACGTTTTTGAGGGACCTTGAAATCTTCTTCGGATAATCCAAAATTCCGATAATCAATATTCAGATAAATGAAGATCCTCTGTATACAGCATCGAAACAGAACTTTCGGTCCCACTCATTCCCCACTGACCTGATATCTTAAACTAACCTAGCCCCATTTGCCAGCATTTGGCCCATATTACTCTAAACCTGTACTATTCGTGTACCAATCCAGATGCATTTTAAATGAACCCACCTCCATCATCTGCTCTGTCAGCTTGTTCCATACTTGCATCGCCCCCTCTGTGAAAAAGTTATTCCTTTTAAATCTTTCCCCTCTGAATTTAAACCTCTAGTTTTAGACTGTCCTACCCTGGGAAAAAGACCTTGGCTACTCACCCTATCCGTCCACCTCATGTTTTTATAAACCTCCATAAGGTCAGCCTTCAGCCTCTGACGTTTCTGGGGAAAAGCCCCAGCCTATGCAACGTCTCCCTATAGCTCAAATCCTACAAACCCAGCAACATCCTTGTAAATCTTCGCTGAACCCTCACAAGTTTCACAACGTCATTGCTATAGCAGAGAGACCAGAACTAAACCTTATTCTAAATGTGGCCTCACCTATGTCCTGTACGGCCGCAACTTGGCATCCCAACTCCTATGCTCAATGCACTAACCAATGAAGGCAAGCGTGCCAAACATCGTCTTCACTACCCTGTCTACCTGCATCTCACTTTCAAGAAACTACACTACACCTCTTTGCTTGGCAACACTCCCCAGGGCCCTATCATTAACTGTAGAAGTCCTACCCCGGTTGCCTTACCCAAATGCAATACCTCACATTTACCTAAACTCATCTCATCTGCCACTCCTCAGCCCATTGGCCCATCTGATTAAGGTCCTGTTGTACTCTGAGACAAACTTCATCACTGTCCACCACACCATCAATTTTGGTGTCATCTGCAAACTTACTAACCACACGTCCTATATGCAAACACAAATAGTTTATATAAAGAAGTGGACCCAGCACTGACCCTTGCGGCACACAGTTGGTCACAGTCCTCCAGTCTGAGAAACAACCTTCTAATACTACTCTCTGTCTCCTACCTTCAAGCCAATTTTGTATCCAATTGGCTAGCTCCCCCGGATTCCAAGTGATCTAACCTTGCTAACCAATCTACCATGTGTCATGGGCTAAGCCAACCTTTATCGCTCATTTTCAATTGTCCAGAGGGCAGATAAAAGTCAACTACATTGCTGTGGATCTGGAGTCATAAGTAAGCCTGACTATGTAAGGGTAACAGTATCCTTCCCTAATGGATATTAGCGAACACAATGGTTTTTCCTGACAATTGACAGCAATTTCATGGTCATCTTAATTCCAGATTCCTATTGAATTCAAATGCCACCAGCTGCCATGATGGGATTCAAACCCAGGTCTCTAGAACATTACCTGGATCTCTGGATAGCAATAATACACCAGGTCATCACCTCTCCCCTGTGAGCTATGCTACACTAAACCGAAGTGACATAAGTTTCATTGGTTTGGAAATTGCTCAGACTCCTATCCCTTCAAAGAACTAAGCAGCTTGAATGGCACTGTCAAAGTTTAAACTCCTGGCAACATAAAAACATTAGAGAAGAAAGCAGCAGAGACGAGAGGTTTCCAGTGTGAAAGACTAAGGCCAAAGATAGCAGCCACTCACTATCACAACGACCGGTATGATCTTCTTAACTTGGTCTCGACATTCCAATGCAGACAAATGGGTGCTGGAGGAAATTGGGAAGATTGCCAAAAGATTTGGTGTAAACGGACCAGAGGAATGTTTGGGCTTTGAAGGTGGGAGTAAAGGTAATGAGGCTACAAGAAAAGAAAACACGCTTTACATACAGCAATCACAACAACTTGCATTTCCATTTCAAATTTCTGACAACAGATCATCAATCTGAAATGTTACCTGGTACTCTCTCCATAGATCCTGTCTGACCAGCTGAGTATCCCAGCTTTCACTTTCATTTATATCAGGTTGTTCACAAGGGTGACTAAAAGCTTGGTCACAGAAGTGAGCTCTCTATCATAAAAGAGAAAGCATAGAAAGGTAGAAAAGTTTAGAGTGGGAATCACAAGTCATGGTAACTGAACACACAGACACAATTGTATAGTAAAGGAAATTAGAAACATGCAAGAGGCCAAAATTGGAGGAGGACTGAGGTTTCAGACAAGTGTTAGACTGGAACAAGTGAGAGAGTGAGAGCAAGGCTCTGAAGGAATTTGAAAATAAGGATTAGAGTTTTGCAATTGAAGCAAAATGGTGGACTGTGGCCAATAAATGCATAAGCAAGGCAAGGGGGTGCTTGGACAAATATAAACGTCAATTGGGAATTGCCCTGCTTTCTATCCAAGTCAAACACTGTGTGGCACAACATATGGTGAATTGGTGTTCTCAATATGTGTTGTTCTGGAATGAAAAGTCTCATTTAAAAGGAGCCAATTCCTGTCTGCTCACAACAGCGGTCCAAAGCAATAACTTTTAACAGCAGCGTTAATGAGTTGTTTTAAAATTTCAACAAATCTCTACTTGAAATCTGCTTTCCATTTAGCAGTAACTCTGTCATAGCTCTGGTTATAACACTACAGGGTTTGTGTAAATTGCGAAGATGTAGCCATTCACAATGGCATGTTGACTACACCAGCGCCAACATTACTTGCACACACCTCATGCGTTTTGAAATGCATCCTTGTTGTAACACAATGGCATCCATTTTATTGAGACAAAGTTTCCATGCTTCAAAATGACTGATTTCCATTGTGCATCTTCAAGTCAGAGAGAGGGAACATTTGTTGTATACTGGAAGGAATCAACCTAACTGTTTCTTTCTTTTAATATAGAATGGCAGCTTGTTAACTACTTGGAATTAATTTATATAACATTACAACATTGGAATTTTTGATGTATACAGAATAAATGAGGTATTCCACCTCATCAGGATGAAAGAAACAAAGAGGGGTTTAAATTGGATAGTGCCCTCCCTCCTGCCCCAACCAATGGCTATAGGGATCACAATACACCATTAACCTGTATCCAGTGATTTTAACAGACACCGTTTTGCAGCAAGAGGCAAATATTAGAGGTGGCAAGTACCACTTGAAGCCTGCATGACTGCTTTATATAAAGCCTACAACCATTGTGGGTGCAGCAGAAGGACCTGGGAAAGAGTGAAGACTGAGTTCCAATGCTGTCAGATATTACACTTGAGATGTTACGGAGGAGGTGGAGTTTAGGAGCATGTCCTGTATACACAGTGGGCTGAGAGGTTTTCCAGACAGTGGTTAATTGGCAATGGGAGCAGGCAGCCATGGAGGCCAATGCTGGGAGTCAAGCCTCAAAGGTCTGGATGCAGTTTTGCAAGTCATTCAATGATCTCCCAGGGATGGTCAAGCTCAATACATATCCCATCTACATACCTCACCCTTTGTTCAATTTATTACATCCCCATCACTCATCTACAGACAGCCCCCATCAATCAATCCTTATACCTAACACTCATATACTTAACCTTATCCTCCTATGTTTCATACTGCTGAAAGACTTATGAGCACATCTCGCAGGTTACACACACTGCCATATTCAACTAGATTAAATTCCCCACAGTGTGGAAATAGGGCCCTTCAGCACAACCAGTCCACACCGACCCTCCAAAGAGTAACCCACCCAGACCCATTTCCCTCTGACTAATGCAACTAACCCTATGGGCAATTTAGCGTGGCTAATTCACCTGACCTGCACATCTTTGCACTGTGGGAGGAAACTGGAGCACCCAGAAGAAACAAGGAGAATGTGCAAACTCCACACAGACAGTTGCCTGAGTCTGGAATCAAACCTGGGACCCTGGTACTGTGAGGAAGCACTGCTAACCACTGAGCCACCCATTCAAATGGCAGCAGTGGGATTTGAACCCATGCCTCCTTTGAAACTGGAGCCTTAATCCAGCACCTTAGACCGCTTGGCCACCCTACCAGCTGCAAAAAAAAAGCCTGTTGGACTATAAACTGGTGTTGTGTGATTTTCACGTACACCTCAGTCTCACATGCAAATCACAACGATGACCAAGTGCTGAAACTGAGTGGGGGCTGGCAACTGTGCTAAATGCAAAGAGGCCCCAGTGAGGTTTGAACTTACGACCTCTGGTTTACAAGACCAGTGCTCTAACAACTGAGCTATGGAGCCTGGCAAAATGTGAAATAGCAAAGGGATGGGTGGCCAGAACAATTGGATCACTGGCAGCAGTGGGATTTGAACCCACACCTCAACTGAGACTGGAAATTAAATCCAGTATCTTAGACCACTCAGCCACACTACCAATCCCTATTGCTATGATCATATCAGCTGAGAGGTTGTATAACATTCCTTGACACAATACCCTCTCTTGCATGACAATTAAGCACACAAGTGGAGACACCAGGAACTAACTGACCCAGCAGGTACTGCTGCAGCCCCCAATCACAACAGAGAAAATACTGCTGGCCATTATTACATAGAACGCATTGGGAGATGCATTATTGGGACTATGGCCTGTGGTGGAGTTGAATCCATTATAAATGTTGGTATATTTAATACCTAATTCTCCTTCTTATCGCTGACTTCCCCAACATCATTAAATCTCTTCTGATTTTCAAACTGTTATAGTCTAAATATTCAATTTGCTGACCTTCCTACCAACTCAAACCTTACCCTGCTGCCTACATACCCCACATAAATCTTATGATAGACCCAAGGAAGGATGTGCGTCTGGTGAGACATCAAGCCTGAGTCAACCACAGTCAGAGCTGGGGACAAGGGTAAAACAGGAGTAAGATTGCAAGAAGGTGAAGTTGTAGAGGAGTTCTACTGAAGAAGACTTCAGTGAAGGAGAACTGTCTCTAAATGATCATACCGACTGTTAAACATCCAGTAAGTAATAAGCTAAAATTTTCTCCCATTGAATGTTAGGAAGACTGAAGACTTTGGTCTATGATTCCCACTACAAATGGGCTGCAACCCTCCCTCTAGCAACTCTTGGAGACTGAAACAGATTGTTTAACGCCAGTGTCTCAAATCCAACTTTGAGATGAGGTTCCTATCACATATCCCCACCTTTGATATGACTGTCTACTTCCATTCCATAACATCATCTGACTCCATTCCCTCTTAGTTCCTCAATGCCTTTGCTCATTGTACATTTGATTATTCCCACAAACTCATGATCAGTCTCCCGCATTCTGCCTTCAGCTTTAAAATTCTCACCTTTGTTTGCAGCTCTTTCTATAGCCTTGCCTACAGGTTATTTATATTCATCTTCTTCAATCCAACTACACTCTGAGATGTCTGGGCAGGGGTGCAAGGGTGGACAGAGGAGCAGGAACTCGCGCGCGGTGTGCTGCCGCCTAGTCTCCTGAACAAGGAACGGACTTAGCAAGCGCTCCCTCTGGGTCAATCCCATTGAACTGGGCTGGGGAGAGGGGGAGGCTTCATCAATGCTGCAGGTCCCTTAATACACAAGTGTGTGTCTGCTCAGAAACAAACCCTGAGACAGAGAGAGGGAGCAAGGCAGGCAGAGCGAGGTAAAAGGAAACTTCATGAAAACTCCGAGCCCCAGAGGAGAGGCATTGAATCAATTAACCGAATAATCAATTATCCGAATGAAATAGTGCCCACCCATCTCGTTCGGATAATTGAGGTTCCTCTGTATTACCCAATACGAGCTTTGCAATAACTCACTAACTAAATAAACAAGCAAAACCATTCCCATTAGTCGAAAAGAATCTGACTTTGGGCCAGTTATGAGAGACGCTGACAGAAATGGATGTGATCTAAAGCAAAATTGAAACAATATGGAGCATTCTGAGATATCTCAAAGGTCAAGCTCCACCTGTTGATCATCGTATGGTATGACAGCTTTAGACTTGTTAATATTCGAATAAAGTAGATCAGCACCACCTGACAAATGGAACATTCAGACACAACTAAGCAACTGAGTAATAATAGTATGTAAGACCCTTTCTTCCTACAAACTGTGATACACAATTGAAGCATCTCATGTATCTCAATATATACTCTCCAAAACCCTCAAACCATGCTAATTTGGCAAAACAAAATCTGGGGATTCCTCTCCGAACCATCGATTTAGCAACCAGTCCAGGAGACCTGAAGAGGGTGAAGATCTCCCAAACAGCTTTAGGGCAGGATGGGGAGAAACTCCACCACCAGGGATATATTTCCCTCACTTCCCCTATCAGCGTTCTGAAAAAACCACTCCCTCCGTGACTCCCTCGTCAGGTCCACACCCCCCACCAACCCAACCTCCACTCCCGGCACCTTCCCCTGCAACCGCAAGAAATACAAAACTTGCGCCCACACCTCCCCCCTTACTTCCCTCCAAGGCCCCAAGGGCTTTCCATATCCACCACAAATTCACCTGCACCTCCACACACATCATTTACTGCATCCGCTGCACCCGATGTGGCCTCCTCTATATTGGGGAGACAGGCCGCCTACTTGCGGAACGTTTCCGACAACACCTCTGGGACACCCAGACCAACCAACCCAACCACCCCGTGGCTCAACACTTCAACTCCCCCTCCCACTCCACCAAGGACATGCAAATCCTTGGAGTCCTCCATTGCCAGACCATAACAACACGACGGTTGGAAGAAGAGCGCCTCATCTTCCGCCTAGGAACCCTCCAACCACAAGGGATGAACTCAGATTTCTCCAGTTTCCTCATTTCCCCTCCCCCCACCTTGTCTCAGTCCCAACCCTCAAACTCAGTACCACCTTCCTAACCTGCAATCTTCTTCCTGACCTATCCGTCCCCACCCCCACTCCGACCTATCACCCTCACCTTAACCTCCTTCCACCTATCGCATTTCCAATGTCCCTCTCCCTACCTTTTATCTTAGCCTGCTTGGCACACTTTCCTCATTCCTGAAGAAGGGCTCATGCCTGAAAAGTCGATTCTCCTGCTCCTTGGATGCTGCCTGACCTGCTGCGCTTTTCTAGCAACACATTTTCACTCTGATCTCCAGCATCTGCAGTCCTCACTTTCTCCTAGAAGTTGTGCATTGGTTTGGTTCCCCAACTTATTCCTCCTCTGCACATTTTTGCTGGAGATTGGTTATAAATGGCAGTGAATATACCCACCCAAAAGCAATGGCCTAAGATTAATTAATGAGCCACCCCGGGCTAAAGGACCATTGGGATTTTCCTGGGAAGATGGAGCAACTGGGAGGCCAGAGTGACACTGGTCCATCATCTCATGGGCTGTACTACCAAGTCCCTTGATTAAAAAGGCTGCATCCTGGAACACAGCCATTCCCAGAGGAAAGCAGAGGAGGTAGCACCATCAGAAGCTGCCAGCCTGATCAGAGATCACCACCTGGACCAATACCACCTTCAGGGTACAAAGGATACAGTCACCTTCTTTGTTCTTCCAGGGCAAATGGGATACTCTATATCTCACACTAATTCCATGCTCTCTGACACCGCCAATGTTGCATGCAAACCTTCCCATACTTGCTCTTATTAAGCTCCAGCCCTCTACACCACCAATGCTGCATCCCTCGTGTTGCCTCCTCACTTCCTCAAAATCCCTCAGTACCTTTCCTCCAACATGTGCCAGCAATAACAGTTGTGCCACCCACTTGCATCTTACTTGTTTGCCCCTTTCTGTTATTACAGGGAAAGACTTCTCATTAACAGGGCAAAGTGATACCATCTGGTGGAGGGCATGCCCAATAGCTATGTCCTCACCTTCTACAAAGGCAAAACCCTTACTGTTGTAGGAGAGGACTGGGATCACTCCTACACTCTCCAGGATGCGGAGACATCCATATTCACCAATTGAATATGTATCTCATGTCATTCCATTGCAACTCTCATGTTAACCAGGCGGTCAGTGTCATGCATCAAGCACTGTTACTGAACAGTGACGGTATACCCTACTTCCAAAGGATATCTGCAGAGACCAACCCGTCTCCTCCAAAAGACCCATCTCCTCGGCTTCTGCAGATAACGGTGGAGGAAGCATTGGCATGGCTGCCTCCTGCACAACCAATCCAATGTGTCTCCTCAGTGGGGTCTATAAATGCACAGAGTATATGATCATGAGTTAACAAGCACCATACGGCTACAGCTTCACAGACCGGTGAGGGGCCTGTCAGAGACCAGGCAGCTGCTCAGTCTCTGGCAGGAGAAGACACTGGGTTCTCAGCAATGAAGGACTGTTCAAATGCACAGGGAAGGGCAGCAGCAGCAGGCAGGCATACGGGACACAATGGCCCTCACTTCCCAAAAGGTGAATCATGTGACTGCCTGGCTGCTTACACAAACAGGTTGGGGTTACCATGGAGGGCCAAGCCCAGCATCCACAAGGTCTGCTGGTGAGGCATGGTTACCTGCACTCCATTGCCCCAGCTATTAGTCTCCAGGACTGGAGGAAGGATGAGAGGTTGAGGGGTGGGGAATCTGACCTCAATCCAGATGCCCCTTCCTCACAAGGAGAAGAGGGTGGTGCCAGGATGCACACAGCCAAAGAAGGATCCACACTCAGGCCCCTTGGCACTTTCTACTGAGGGCACTGCAGAGGTGCTGGGGCCCTCCAACTGCACCCCACCTGCCACACCCTAACCCTCAGAGGTTCAGGTCGTAGATGGTCTACATGTCTCTGGTGAAAAGATCATCAGCATGATTGGGGATTCCTCACAAAAACACAGTCTAGGGCTCCATTGTGGAGTGAGCTCCCTCCACCCTAGCTCTAGAACTGGGAACTCATTACAACACAGCAGGAAGGAGAGGAAGAGGCAACTGTATAAAACGCACATCATTGGCACAGATGAAAATAGTTCACATCTACATTATAAATGTTTGTTTTCCCACTATTCATGTGGTTGTTCATAACTCTATGTAAGGCTCAGATGCTTTGTTGCAGACCCCAGCATCCCTTCATGAGCACTAATGAGGAACAAAGAGTGGAGCCTGTGCGCTGAGTGTGTGAAACATCACATGGAAGCTCGGCAAGCTTGGTGTATATGTGACATTAGATTATTCCGGAATCTTAGAGATCCCCTGTTCATTATTCCAGATAGTTCAGCTGGCTCTCAGGGAGTGGAAACACACAGACAGGGTGAATGCCACAGGATGACCAGGCCCCTACAAGCCTGGGTCATGACCAGTGCATGGGTCTGAAGCTAGCACTGCTCTTCTGTGAAAGCAGCACTCCCCTGCACATTCTGAGTGTGGAGCCAGCTGCTTACTTTCCCAATGCACACTCCCATCTGTTTCACAATGGAAGGCAACAGTGAGTGGTCCTCATCAGTGACCTTCAACCTCAGCCTGAATGTGCCAGTGAGACCCCAGACATCATCCCCCCTTCCCAAGTGCCTATCCTGTCATCCCCAAGGCTTCACACTTCTCAAGGTAACTGCCCAATCCAGCTCCATGCACCTACACCTGCTTGCATTGACCTCCACCCACGATACCACCCTTCTGCCTTATTTTCGGTGGAAGGACCCAATAGGGTGTCCTGACCAGATCTGCCCAGACGTCTGGCTGATAGCTAAACCTGCCCACAACTGTGGCAGTCCTTCCCCCTCAGGACTGGCCCCAGTGGAGACAAAGAACTGACTGTGACCCACTTCCTGGAGCACTGAGGCACAGAGCCTCGGTGTGAGATGTCACCTCGATCCGATAGCTGACTGTTGCTGAAGATCTGCACTGATACAGGAGGCTACCATTGACTGATGATGCTGAGCACAATGTTTGATTACTACCCCATGGACTTCAGTGAAGATTATTCTTTTTAGATATTGAGACATGGCGAACCGCTTGCTGCAGATGGCACAAGCTATTGACTTATGGTACAGTTATTACACTGGCATAGCACACCAATACACAGCAATATGTATATGCCCTCATCAGAGGACTACTGAGCAGAACAGCCAGCTGCCTGTTTGTGTGACAAAGCCAATTGGCACTGCAAGGCACAGCATACCAGAAGGTGCCAGGTGAATGTGCACTAGCACAGCAAGCAAGCAACCCTGATAAAGAGTCTGGTCCAAACCATGTGCTGTGCGCCTGTCCCAGTGGAGTAACTATACCTAATGTAGCCCTGTTAGGTATGCCTAGGCTTCTAGATGAAATGGGAGAGCATTGCAGAACTGCCAGGATAGTGGTGAAGGTTGACAGAATGCCAATGTAAGAGGAAGAAGGGTATATGCAGCAGGTGTACAGGGATTGGTTCCTGGGCTGCAGTTTGGTCATGGGCCACATGGTGGTAGTTTGGAGCAATTGGTGAGCTCAATCCAACAGGCACATGCTCTGGTTTCCATGTCAGGATTTTCTGATGGCTAAATTGGTAGATGGGCTTGGCAAGTTTGGAAGCAGAATATTAACTAGGCATGTTGGGCCACTTACACGAAGCATAACAAGCATTCAATGCCATCAATTAGCAACTGATAATGCCACATATGGAAAGTGTCAAAGATGGAGCAAAATGATCTTGCCATTGAGATGGGCCTTGAAATAACTCTACAGAAGCTGATGTCCCACCTCCAAGTCCCCCTTTATTTACACTTGAAGAGTTCTTGACACTGATCCAGTTCCCTCAGATCTAGCTGTCAGAGTGTTTATATCTGTCAGCCAAGGCTCCCTGATTAGACCAGAATAACAGCCCCAATTAGGGAATTCATATCCTTTGGTTGGCATGATGGCTCAGTGGTTAGCACTGCTGCCTCACAGTGTGAGGGACCAAGGTCCAATTCCAGCCTCAAGCGACTGTCTGTGTGTAGTTTGCACATTCTCCCCACGTGCATATTCTTGTTTTCAAATTCTTCCAAGCTCACTTCTCTTCCTAACTCTGTAACATTATTCACCACTAAAGCTACTTAGATCCTTGCACTCCTCCAGTTCTGACTTCTTGCATGTCCTGATTTTCAACACTCCAAATTTGGCAGACATGTGCGTGGGTTTCCTCCCACAATCCCAAGATGTACGGGTGAGGTGAATTGGCCATGCTAAATTGCTCATAGTGTTCAGTGATATGTAGATTAGGAGCATTAGTCAGGGGTAAATATAGGGTGGGGGAATGGGTCTGGGTAGGTTATGCTTCGGAGGGTCAGTGTGGACTTGTTGGGCCGAAGAGCCTGTTCCCACACTGTAGGGATTCTATGATTCTATATGAGTTCTACCTGGCTGACCTAGTCACAATCATTGTATACCTCATTGTATACCTCACCCAATTCTGCCATATATCTTCCCAGGGTTAGAGACAAAAAAAACTGCAGAGGTTGGAATCCAAAGTAGACAGGAAGGAAGCTGGAAGAACACAGCAAGCCAGGCAGCATCGGGTAGTGGAGAAGTCAATGTTTTGGGTGTAACCCTTCATCTGACCATAGCTCACATTGCTCAGAACCTTACTGTGTTGTTAATTTCCCTTTCTGAAATAATTGCCAGCCTTGAAATTGACCAAAAACTGATTGAAGTTAAATGGAACTGTTAAACACAGCTAATCAGGTTGGTAACCTTGGACATGACCACAACAGCAAATTGCATCCATACAGGCCTTTAGCAATTAAAATTTTCCAAAATACTTCACAGGAAAGCAACCAGTGATGTCAAGAAGATATGTGGACAACTGTTCAAATGCTTGGTCAATGGGATGGGGTTTAAGGAGTATCTAACTGAAGTTGAAAGGTTGCCAAGCTAAGAGATTTAGGCAGAGAATTCCAGATCCTAAGTTTAGCCAAGGGCGAACATGTCTGCCAAATTTGGAGTGTTGAAAATCAGGACACGCAAGAAGTCAGGACTGGAGGAGTGCAAGGATCTAAGTAGCTTTAGTGGTGAATAATGTTACAGAGTTAGGAAGAGAAGTGAGCTTGGAAGAATTTGAAAACAAGAATATGCTGCTGCTACTGTCACCAAAGACAGGGCGAACAAGACTTGGGACAGTATTTTACAGAGCCCACTGCCCTCCCCACTTCTGGCTTAAAGGCTGGGCAGGGACCATCTTTCCATGCATCTGACAGCCCTGCAGCCATTTAAATCTGGGAACAACATTAATTGGCTAAAGTTAATTGGGAGGAATTCCCACCTTAGAGAGCTGCTGCACTGTAGTCCCAGCCAGTCTGATAAAAGCAGTTGGTGGTGCAGGGGTCGGGGGAGAGGTTGGAATGAAGAGAGTGGTGCCTCCAATATGTTCAGCACATTCCTAAACCACATCTCCTCATTTACTCAAAGCCGGATCATGAAACTAAAGCTGTCAAGATTATTGTCACCTGGCATTGTAAAATATCTCCTGCTGTGGGCCAAACAGTGGTGGGCAGGATGAAGCACTTAGTTAGCCATTAATTGGCCACTTAAGGGGCTCAAAAGACACAAGAGTGGCTTAACCACCCACTGCCTCCATCAGCTCTCCAGTAAAATTTCTGACAGATTGAAGAGGGGCAGGTAGCAGTGGGTAGGTCACACATCGCATTTTATGAGCAATATCCCCCACCCTCATCCCTCACCCTCCATATACGTATTGATGTAAAATCCAGCCCTTAGTGAGAGTTAGGTTATAGGTGAGGGTTTTTTTTGGGTGAGTTCGTGTTTACTGAGGGTGCAAACCAGGAAGCCAACCAGGAGTATGATGGCATAGTCAACACTAAAAGTAAATAAGGACTGGATGAGAGTTGCAGCAGCTGTTGAGATGAGGTTGGAGTGATGATAGTAAGATGGACGCAGGTGAAAGTGGTCAGTGGTGGAAAGATGAATGGGGCGAGGGGCATCTCAGGGTCAAATTGGACTACAATCTCATGTTCAGCTTCACACAGCAGCCAGAGAAACAATTGTTTTAAATGAGGAGACAGCAGTGGAGAGATAGAAAAAAGAATGACAGAGGCCTGAGACAACAACTAATTTCTGCCCTTTATTTATTTCAATAAAAAAAACTGGACACAAGCTTCCCAACTCACATCTAACTGGCAGACGATAATCTCCACTAATGTGTATGAAGAGGTTGCAGATACAGAGGCATTTGTCTGTTCGACTGCATCAATAACAGTCTCAAACACAGTGGTAAAAAACTGAGTAAAGAATAAGCTTGTCGGCTGATACCTAGTATAAATCTCTGTGATCTGCTAAAAAAAGAAACTACCAGAAATCAGGTTTGTTCTTCAGAAGTCGACTTCTGAAGGCTGGAATTGCCTGTAGAATGACATTTTCCATTAATACTGTACTTTCCACCTTATCTAACCCAAACTCTACATTCCCAGGGGCCGAAGCTATCTACATTTCCATCCATTTGATGATCTAATCATTATTGTCTCTGGTCACTAGGTTTTCCTTTATCACCATCAAACAGAGCATTCTATACTTTGGGGCAAAGTGAGCTTTTTCTCACTTTATATATCAAATGGTGGAAGTCACTGTTGAGGGAAGTGATCAGAGATCAGACCTGTATCTTGTCTAAAATAATCTGCAAAGTAAATGTCTGGAATATTAACCTTAAAGGAAGTTGGCATGTGGATTGGTAGCAAAGTTCTGGGATGAGATTGGTTCTCGGAAACAGCAGCAGTTTAATTAATTGGTCGGCCTGTATACACTAGTCCTCAGTTAACTTCAATGGGTGGAATGTCAACGAATAACCAGGTGGCATTCAGAACCCAGGTTTACAGCCCTTTGGTTTAAAGGAATGCAGGTGGGACTATATTGAAGGGCATCAGCAAGGCTGCGAATCAACGAATTACTGAGAGAAACAACAGCACTAAAGGCAAAGGTGAGCAGAAAGAGCAGATAGCAAGCCAATGTATAGAGCGTAATATGCAGCTTTGGAGCAATGGACATTGATAATTGAGAAATAATTTTTAGGGAAGCTGCAAGACAGCACTTCCACCGTCAAAGGCAAAAATGTGCTTTTCTATAGTGCCCTTCACATTTTCGAGCAACTTGACATCCTATGAATTTCATCTGAAGTGTATTTATGAAATGTGGCAGCCCATTTGCAGAAAGCAAGATCTATCAAGCAGCAAAAAAATAAATGAGTAAATTATCTGTTTTAGTGATATTAATTGTAGGATAAATATTGACTGAAACACCAGAAGAACTCTCCTGCACTTTTCCATAGCGGTACTTTTGATCTTTTGGTTCCAACTAAGAGGGCTTTGGTTCATTCAAAAAGGCAACCTCCTACAGTGTGGTACTCTGTCAGTACTGTACTGTGAATGTCAGCTAGATTGTGTTCTCAAGTCCCTGGAATCTGAGCCATGGTTGACATACATTAGGCCACATGATCAACAGCAAGAGTCATATCTGAAACCTAAGTGGGGATCCTGTTGTGATTTGGAGAGAAAGGGCAAGGTGGGGGAAGGGGATGGAGACATAGAAGTGGTCATTCAGATCGGGATCTTAAGGTATAGTGAGGTGATGAGATTGACTATCAAGTATTTTTGTAACAACATTAATTTGGTATTGAGTGAGGATATAGGAATAGAAGAGTGTAAGGAAAGGATACTATTAGTGTTTAACTGTGGCTTGAAGTCACCAAGAGCAACTCATCCTCAATGCAGAATGTAAAGGAGGGAAATAAGTAGGACACCTCATTGAAGAAGTCTGTATGGGAGTTTTCCCTATCTTGTCAGCTTTAGTTGACTGGTTATCATCTTGCCTATGAGTCACAAGGCTGTAGAATCAAGTCTTCACTGAAAACATTTGAGCACATAATCATTGCAATCCTGAGGGAGAGCTGCACTATTGGGTATGCCATTGTTAGACTGAGATGTTATATTGAGTTCCTGCCTGTTTCCTCAGGTGAAAGCAAAAGATCCTATGGTACTTTTTGGAGAAAAAAAAGAGTAGGAGTATTGTATCCAGTGTGCTCACCAAACTTTATCCCTTAAACAACATAATAAAATAAACAATTTTGTCATTGCCACATTTCTATTTCGAGAATGTTGCTCTGAGCAAACTAGCTGCAGCATTTTCCCAACTGTATCACAAATGTGACCACATTTCAAAAGTAGTGCATTTTCTGTTGACTGAAAGCTGTTATATAAATTCAAGGGTGGCCCTATTTTGTAAAAAAGACAGAAATTTCCAGAGAAACCAAGCTGGTCTGGCAGCATCTGTGGAGAGAGAAAGCATGTTTAACATTTTTTATGCCAGTGACCCTTCTTCAGAATTGACAGTGACGAGGAAAAGGTGGTATATATGCAAATGACAGGGACTGGAGGGCAAAAGGAGTCAGTAGACAGGCAAAGGGATGGGTGATTATAAGCCAGCAAAGGAGAAATGTTGATAATAGGAACTATGAGTTGGTAAAAATGGGTTATCTGTGGTGAAAGCAATCATGGCATGACAGGGCTTGGGGTGTGGGTGTGGGTAAAGGACATGGAAGATGGTGTTCAAATTCTAAAACTATTCAACTCAATATTGATTTCTGAAGGCTGCAGGATTCCCCAAATGGAAAATGAGATGCTGTTCTTTCAGCTTGCACTGAGCTTCGCTGGAGCACTTCAGCAAGCACAAGACAGAAAATTTGGCCAGGGAACACAGTTAAAATGGTAGGTAACTGGAAGCTCAGGAGAAAGTGAGGACTGCTGGAGATCAGAGTGTGGTGCTAAGGAGTATTAAGGACAGAATTCCCCCCGGTCCCCACCTTCCACCCTACCAACCTCCAGATACACCACATCATCCTCTGTCATTTCTGCCACCTACAAACAGACCCCATCATCAGAGATTTACTTCCCTCCCCACACCTATCTGCATTTCGGAGAGACCATCCCCTCCGCGATGCCCTTGTCAGGTCCACAACCACCCCCACCAACCTACCTTCCCCTGTCATCGCAAGAAGTGCAAAACCTTAGCCCACACCAGCCCCTCACCTCCATCCAAGGCCCCAAAGGATCCTTCCACATCTGATAGAAATTTACCTGTACTTCCACACACGTCAGCTACTGCATCTGTTGCACTCGATGTGGTCTCCACTACAATAAGGAGACAGGACACCAAGTTGCAGATCGTTTCAGAGAACATCTCTGGGACACCCACATCAACCAATCCCACCGACCTGTAGCTGAACACTTTACCTCTCCCTCCCACTCTGCCAAGGACATGCAGGTCCTGGGCCTCCTCCATTGCCAAACCCTAACCACCGGATGCCTCGAGGAAGAATGTCTCATCTTCTGCCTTGGGACCCTCCAATCACTTGGGATCAATGTGGATTTCAACAGTTTCCCCATTTCCTCTCCCCCCACATTATCTCAGTCCCAACCTCCTAACTCGGCACCGCCCTCTTGAATGGTCCTACCTGTCCACCTTCCTTCCCACCTGTCTGCTCCACCTTCCTCTCCGACCTATCACCTTCACCCCCACCTTCATCTACCTATCGCATTCCCAGCTACCTTCATCCCCAGGGCCAGCCCCCTCCCATTTATGTCTTACTTCCCTTGGCCCACAAGTCTCACTCTTGATGAAGAGCTTATGCCCGAAACGTCGACTCTCCTGCTCCTTGGATGCTGCCTGAATGGCCGTGCTTTTCCAGCACTACACACTTCGAACAGCAAGCTCAAGGTCATTTTTCAAAACAGAATGTAGGTGTTCCTCAAAGCATCACCCAGTCTGCATTTTGCCTCATCATTCCTGATGGAGGGCTCCTGCCCGAAATGTCGATTTTCCTGTTCCTCGGATGCTGCCTGACCTGCTGTGCATTTCCAGCACCACTCTAATCTGGACTCTAATCTCCAGCATCTGCAGTCCTCACTTTTGCCATTTTGCTGCCCCACTGCTGAGTGAACTTACCCCTTTAAATAGTTTCAGAACAGATGTCATTTGTACCTCCTACCTATCTGTTTATAAGATCTTACCAATGAACAACAGCAGCATGTGCTTACTGAGAATATATATCGTGTTATCACACAGTGTGGAGGTGAATTCCACAGATGCTTTTATAGGGAGGTAAATAATGCACAAAGAAATGTAAGATTATGCTGATAGGGATAGCCAAAGTAAATAGATTGAGTGAGGCTTGAGTGTTGCTTAAATACGTAGAGTGGACTGAAGAGCCTGTACCTGTGCTGCAAACTCTGTGTAATTTGTTTTTGCACCTATCTTTTATAACTTCACTAGTGCCCAGGAGACAGTCACATCAGCTTTTTGAGACATCCCATCTTCAAATATACAGAGAATAGCCAGTGGCATCTATGGAAAAAAAGATGGTTTGATCAAATAAAAATGACTAGACTGCACTAAACTTGCACAGTTCCAGCTGTCAAACTCACTTAGCCAGGGGCAGAGTTACTACACTCGGAAAAATACAAGAATGAGAATCACAGCTAAACGTTTCCTCTCTCTTAATAAGATGCCTGATCCAGGACATTCAAATGATGGAGTTCTTAAATCAGAAATTATAAACTCCTTTTTATCCTTCAAATGGAGTCAAAGCTGCACCACAGTGAGCAGAAACAAAGTCTGGATACTAAATGGAGTAGAGCTCGACTGTGAGCAAAATATGAAAGGTTCAAGATGTTAAAAAATGATTGCAGTTATCCAAATTCTAATCTCTGTTGAAATTAGTGCTGTACAGACCAGGAGTTCTACTCAAGCTTTTGAAGGGAGCAGATGTATCTGTACCAGCTCCCCAAAATCCTAATAATCGTGCCTGGCCAAATGTACCTGTACTAATAGCAATCATCCAATAAACCCTCTTGTTATGCAGGAACAGTACCTCCACAGTTATATATTCTACCACAAACATTAGATGGGTCCAAGAGAAAGTAAATGCAAAGGAAAATTGATGGCAATTAATTTACCTTACCCTCTACAATAGAGTGGTAGAGATGACAAATACCCACAAGGTACCAGCAATGGTCACTTAGGAAAATATTACAATTCTTTCCTGAAATCTGTATCACATTCTGCATTAAGAGAAGAGGATTTCCAATACTTTCTGTAGGAGATTATATTTCAAGGGATTGGGGCAGATCTGGAAATCTTTAGCCAACATTATAACATCATTTTTTTTTTATGTTTTATGTGTAAATGGATATTGGAAGTGTACTTCTATAGGGCATCTTTAACAGCACAAAAAGTCAATCCACCTTTCCAAGTACACATACAGTTTGTGGGTCTCTCTCAACTTGACCAAAGTTACAGCAGGAGCATCCTGTCAATTTTCATCTTTTTCTTAAGTAGCAAGAGTTGCAGCAACAAGCAATGATTAAAGACATCAGCCCTTCCCTAAGGACATATTCCTGAAATCTGCCAGTTGCTGCTACTCCAACTCCAACCTTAGAGAGGGTAATGGCCACTACACTGGTGGCTATGAAGGCAACTGCGACTATGAACTACATACATTTGGCAGCAGCGGGAGAGGAAATGAATTTCTCACAGTTGGTATTGTGCAGCTGCACAAGGGATGAAAAATGTGTTGCTGGAAAAGCACAGCAGGTCAGGCAGCATCCAAGGAGCAGGAGAATCGATGTTTAGGGCATAAGCCCTTCTTCAGGTTCCTGATTCCTGAAGAAGGGCTTATGCCCGAAACGTCGATTCTCCTGCTCCTTGGATGCTGCCTGACCTGCTGCGCTTTTCCAGCAACACATTTTTCTGCTCTGATCTCCAGCATCTGCAGTCCTCACTTTCTCCCAGCTGCACAAGGGAGGTCACTGAGGCACTTTGAGCAAAGGACAATTTCATCTTTCTCTCTCTTGCCACAAAGATGTGTAAGCATGAAAATTTTCAAGGATTGTAAGCTTCTCCATAGTGCAGGGTGCAATTGACTGAATGCACATTGGTTTACTTGAATTTCCTGTTAATTCTGTTGTGTAACTGAAGCAATATGTGCATACCCATTTTCCTGTAGCCCACTCCATCACGTCCTCATTTGGGACTTCTGTAGCAGAATTAGTGTACGGCCAAAGTGTCAGCCTTGACTCAGAGGTCACAAGAGACAGGAGATTGTGGGTTCAAGTCCTACTCCAGAGGTTTGAGTACTAAAGCTAGACCAACATTTCAGTGCAGTACTGACGTAACATTGAAACTTAAGAGATCCTGTGGGGACTTGACAGGGTGGATGCTGAAAGCATGTTTCCACTTGTAGGAGAGGGGTCACAAATGGCATCATACAAATGCATTATTTTTGGTTGGTCATCAGTGTGTCTGCCTTGGTGTTAACAGAAAAGAAACTCTGCATTCAGTCCTCAATTACAACTTTATAATTCATGTAAAGAGGAACGGGATTTTCTACAATAAGCCATGAATTTAAACTATTCTGTTCAAGAGCAATGCTAGTTATCTTTCTGTATATTGTTGTATGCTGCAATTCAGAGCTGCTCCGTGATTTTTAATGAGCTGAGAATGAGTATTGACAATGCTTGAAGCAAACCTGCTGAAATAATCAGGAAGGGAAACGAGAGATCAATCTCTCAGTGTGTGATGTATGAGTCAGGGCTCAGAAGGGCAATCTCCCTGGCGCATGTAGAGTGGACTTAAAACAACTTATTGCTCTAAAAATAGAAGTGATCACTAGCTCAGACAGAGCACAGGCCAGAGAAATGATTACGGTGTCTGTTTGTATAAAACAGTGCAAGCCAGGCGGGTGAGACATGTCTCACTGCTCCCCTAATACTATCTTAATTATATATATATTCCTAATAGCACAGAATATAATGCTGGCTCTTCTTCGCACCTCTTTCTACAGCACAGATGCATGGGAGGTATCCTTTAATCCATACACTTCAAACACATGGTCAAGAAGGAGGACTTGTGGTACCAGTGATGCTTTGATAATACTGTTGATGAGGATGAAAGTGCAACCGTGATAAGTGCTGGTACAGGCACAATGGTTGAATGGCTTCCTTGGGTACTTTAAGGTTATAACTGTTTAAACAGAACTGAGTGATGACCTTTGGAACCTGGCACTTTAATTCTTTGCAAACTGTGTAACAAAATATTTTTCTCTTTTTAAAATTTATTCTGTCTTAAGCAAAGTGCCTTTTGTTCCGTTTAGACCCTGGTATTGTGTATGAGGTAATGATTTTGAAGGAGTTAACTTTCATGTTACATTCAGCTCCACCCAATCTGAAGATGTCACATGATTGCACCGCTCCTGACAGTCCTGTGTAATTGCATCTAGCAAGTTCATGCAATTGTGCTTGTTGCTATCATGCAATAAACTGTCTCGTTATGTAAGGCAAACACCTCTTTTGTTTAGACCCACTGTGATCTATCCTCAAATGTCGATAATAGACAGGCCCTAGACTAAGTGTAGGTAAAGAAGGAGCGGCAATAATGAACTATCCAACCCAGAACACCACATCTTGTCACTGTGGTATCTGAAAGTACAACAATTATGAGAACAGTTAAATGGGAATATTTACACTGAAGTAATATTCCTGTAAGTCGAGCACTGGAATTTTAAAACTGGCATTGATATCTATATTCTAGAACACTCATCCATATTTGCAAACCATTCCAAGCTATCAGACCCTATCCAGACTCAGCATCCTGAATTGGAACTACCACTGTTCCTTCACTGTTGTTGAGTCACAGCATTGGAAGTCCCTTACTAACAACACTGTGGGTGTCCCTATACCCAAGGACTTCAACGGTTCAAGAAGGTAGCTAACTACCACCTTTTCCAGTGCAATTAGCAAAAGGAAATAAATGCTGGCCCAGCCAGTGATGCCCACGTCCCATGAGTGAATATAAAAAATACTTTAAACAAAAAAAGCCAAAAAACTGCAGATGCTGAAAATAAGGAACAAAACAGAAACAGAAGGGAGAAGAGTTCTGCAGAAAGGTCCCCGGATCTGAAGCATTAACTCTGCTTTCTCTCCACAGATGCTGCCAGACTTGCTCAGTTTCTCTGGCAATTTCTGTTGAACAAACTGTTGAGATATCCTGTGCATCCCCAACTCGCATTGCAGTGAAGGTTCTTCCTTCAAGCCTAAGCTCACAAATTCCCTTTTCATCTCAATATCTCTTTCTCTACCTCTAAGGTACCCACTAAAAACTGTCTCTGTAACCTATCCTGATATATCCCAATAGCACCAATGTAGTTCAGTGTCAAATTTTGTTTTATAAGTATCTTTCAGTGCTTTACTACACTAAATGTGCTCTACAAATGTGAGTTGTTGTCGAAGTTGAAACTCTAACATTTCCAAGAGATCTGTGCTCCCAAAGCAGGCGATATAAATATGCCTTTGAAGATCCTACGTACACCTGACAGGATTCTTGAGCAGTGGAGTGGACAATGTTCCATTTCTATCTATCAATACCTAAAGTTTAATTTTAAGAGAATTATGGACTCCACTTCAGTTATGACTTGTGCTGAAGCTTTCCTCATCTGAACCAACTTCCAGTATGAAAACATCTTTCCAACTTTCCCTTGTATCCTCTTTTCTCTCCGCATACCCTCTCGCTACCATCTCACCAACCAGCAGAAACACTAAAGCTAATTACAAACTCATAATCCTTCATCTTTCTGAACGGTTCCCCTTCTCAGCTCTGTCAAAAGATAACTTCTTGGGTACTTTGCCATAACTTTAACCCTTTATCTCTGTCACCATTCCAATGAGTCAACAACACACCAGCTCTATTGTGTTTATAACATCCTTGTAATGAGCTGCAAACAACATCAAGATGTAACAGAGGGTTGTTATATCTTCAACATTACAATTGTAGATGTTAATACACTCATCTGAAGTTGGTAGGACTTGTACCTGGCCCTCTGGGTCCAGAGATAGAGACTATCATTGCATCACAAGAAACCTTTTGAACCTCTCTATTCTCACCTATGAATTAGAAATGATGGATTCAGATTTCAGTGCAGAAGCTTATGACAAATCCAGCATTATATACTCAGCGCACTACCAAAGGTGTGCTACACTGTTTCTGTCTTTCAGGTGAAACATTAAACTGAGGCCCAATGTGACCTCTCGAGTAAAGCATCCGAAATGCAGGTTGAGTCTGTGATTAAGAAAGCGAATGCGATGTTGTCACTTATCTCAAGAGGGTTGGAATATAAAAACACCATTGTGCTACTGAGACTTTATAAAGCTCTGGTTAGGCCCCATTTGGAGTACTGTGTCCAGTTTTGGTCCCCACACCTCAGGAAGGACATACTGGCACTGGAACGTGTCCAGCGGAGATTCACACGGATGATCCCTGGAATGGTAGGCCTAACATATGAGGAACGGCTGAGGATCTTGGGACTGTATTCATTGGAGTTTAAAAGATTAAGGGAGACTTAATAGAGACGTACAAGATAATACATGGCTTGGAAAGGGTGGATGCTAGGAAATTGTTTCCGTTAGGTGAGGAGACTAGGACCCGTGGACACAGCCTTAGAATTAGAGGGGGTAAATTCAGAACAGAAATGCGGAGACATTTCTTCAGCCAGAGAGTGGTGGGCCTGTGGAATTCATTGCCGCAGAGTGCAGTGGAAGCCGGGACGCTAAATGTCTTCAAGGCAGAGATTGATAGATTCTTGTTGTCTCGGGGAATTAAGGGCTACGGGGAGAATGTGGGTAAGTGGAGTTGAAGTGCCCAGCAGCCATGATCGAATGGCTGAGTGGACTCGATTGGCCGAATGGCCTTACTTCCACTCCTATGTCTTATGGTCTTATGGTCTAAATGGCACTAGTCAGAGAAAAGCAGGATATTCGTCTTGCAATCGTGACCAAAATTTCTCATTCATTTAACAGCACTAAAAAAAATTTATCCCATTGCTGTATGTGAGAACTCGCTTTGTGAAAATTACCTTCTGCATTTCCCACATTACAACAGCACTGAACTGACTGTAAAGTACTTTGGGGCATCCTCTAGTTAGGAGAAGTGCTACCTAAATGCAAGTGTATTCTTTTCTTTTTCTAGACACAAAGTCAAGACTTCTAAAAGCTTTGTATAGTGATATTTCCATCATAACTTGTGCATTAATTGTTAAATGGGTAACTTTTAATAAACAAAATTAAATAAATAGCACACATCTTGGTTAAAGCAGTGGGAGAGACAGGTCCTACATGTCAATTTGTTGAACCAGCTTGGTCAGGGTAGCTTTGAGGAGGGGTTCATTGAGTGTACCCACGATAGTTTTCTTGAACAGCATGTAATGGCACCCACAAGGGAGCAAGCTATCCTAGATCTGGTCACGTGTAATGAGACAGGAATAATTAATGACCTCATAATTTGGGATCCTCTTGGAAGGAGTGATCACAGGTTGAATTTAGAATACAGATGGAGAGTGTGAAGATAAAATCCAATACCAGGGTCCTGTGCTTAAACAAGTGGGACTACAATAGGATGAGGGAGGAGTTGGTGAAAGTAGACTGGAAACAAAGACTTTATGGTTGGACAGTTGACAAGCAGTGGAGGACTTCCAATTTTTGAAAATTGGATTAGATTAGATTACTTACAGTGTGGAAACAGGCCCTTCGGCCCAACAAGTCCACATCGACCCGCCGAAAAGCAACCCACCCAGACCCATTCCCCTACATTTATCCCTTCACCTAACCGTACGGGCAATTGAGCATGGCCAATTCACCTAACCTGCACATTTTTGGACTGTGGGAGGAAACCCACGCAGGCATGGGAGCATGTGCAAACTCCACACAGTCAGTCACCTGAGGCAGGAATTGAACCTGGAACTCTGGCACTGTGAGGCAACAGTGCTAACCACTGTCCAACCATGCCACCCACTAAAATGCTCAGCAAAAGTATATTCCAGTAAAAAGGAAGGACTGTAATCTGCCATGAGTGTCGAAGGAAATAAGGGAGGCTGTCAAATTGAAAGATCAGCAGGAAACTAGAAGATTGGCAAAATTTTAAAGGTCAACAGAAAGCCACAAGAAGAGCTATAAAGAAAAGGAAGATGGAAAATGAGAAAAAAACTAGCACAGAATATAATGACAGATAGCAAAATTTTCTATAAATACATAAAAGGAAAAATTGTGGCTAAAGGAAACATTGGTTCTTTAGAGGATGAGAAGGGGCATTTAGTTAAGGGATATGATGAAATGGTCAAGGCATTGAACAGGTATTTTGTGTCCATCTTCATCTTCACAGTGGAGAACACTAATAACATGCCAGTCATTGACAAAGAGACAAAGACAGGTGAGGACCTGAAAGCCATCATTACCAAGGAAGACGTAGTGTTGGGCAAGATAACGGAGCTAAGAATAGACAAGTCTCCTGGCCCTGATGGAATGCATTCCAGGGTACTAAAGGAGATGGCAGGAGAAATAGCAAGTGCACTTGTGGTAATTTTCCAAAATTCGCTGGAATCTAGGGCAGTTCCAGCAGATTGGAAAAGAGCAAATGTGACACCACTGTTTAAGAAAGGTGGTAGACAAAAGATGGGGAATTATAGACCAGTTACCTTAACTTCTGTAATGGGGAAGATGCTTGAGTCCATTATGAAGGAAGAAATAGCCAGGTATCTAGATAGAAATTGTCCCATTGGGCAGACGCAGCATGGGTTCATGAAGGGCAGGTCATGGTTAACTAATCTTTTGGAATTCTATGAAGACATTATGAACACGGTGAACAACGGGGACCCAGTGGATGTGGTGTGCCTAGATTTCCAAAAGACGTTCGACAAGGTGCCGCACAAGAGGCTGCTGCATAAGATAAAGATGCATGGTGTTAAGGGTAAAGTATTAGTGTGGATAGTGGAATGGTTGACTAACAGGAAGTAAAGAGTGGGGATAAATAAGTGCTATTCTGGTTAGCAATCAGTGACTAGTGGTGTGCCTCAGGGATCAGTGTTGGGTCTGCAATTATTCACAATTTATGTAGATGATTTGAAGTTGGGGGCCACGTGTAGTTTGTCAAAGTTTGCAGATAACATTAAGATGAGTGGCAGAACAAAGTGTGCAGAGAACTGTGAAACTTTGCAGAGAGTCACAGATGCTTTAAGTGAGTGGGCGAAGGTCTGACAGATGGAACACAATGTCAATAAATGTGAAGTCATCCATTTTAGTAAGAGTGACAGTAAAAAGGACTATTACTTGAATGGTAAAAAGTTGCAGCATGCTGCTGTGCAGAAAGCCCTGGGTGTCCTTGTGCATGAATCACAGAAAGTAGTCTGCAGGTACAACAGGAATTAGGAAGGGAAATGTTTTTTTTAGAATCCCTACAGTGTGGAAACAGCCCCTTCTGCCTAACAAGTCCACACTGACTCTCTGGAGAGTAACCCACCCAGACCCATTCCCCTACTTTATATTTACCAACGTACATAACCTACACATCCCTGAACACTGGGCAATTTAGCATGGGCAATTCACCTGACCTGTACATCTTTGGACTGTGGGAGGAAACTAGAACACCCGGAGGAAACCCACGCAGACACGGGGAGAATGTGCAAACTCCACACAGACAGTCGCTTGAGGCTGGAATTGAACCCAAGTCCCTGGTGCTGTGAGACAGCAGTGCTAATCACTGAGCCACCATGCTGCCCTCTTTGTCCTTCATAGCTAAAGGGACTAAGGTTAAAAGCAAAGAGGTTATGTTGCAGCTGTATAGGGTGCTGGAGAGGCCATGCCTAGAGTACTTTGGTCTCCCTACTTGAGAAAGGATGGACTGGCACTAGAGGGGGTGCTGAGGAGGTTCACTAGGTTGATTCCGGAGTTGAGAGGGTTTAGTTTATGAGGAAAGACTGAGTAGACTGGGATTATAGTCATTGGAATTTAGAAGAATGAGGGGAGATGTTATAGAAATATATAAAATTATGAAGGGGATAGATAAGATAGAAGTAGAGAGAATGTTTCCACTGGCAGGTGAAACTAGGATAAGAGGGCATGGCCTCAAGGTTAGAGGGAGCAGGTTTAGGACTGTATTGGGAAGGAACTTCTTCACCCAGAGGGTTGTTAATCTATGGAATTCCCTGCCCAGTGAAGTAGTTGATGCTACTTCAGAAAATGTTTTTAAAGCTAAGATAGATTTTGTTTTGACCAATAAAGGAATTAAAGGTTACAGCGAGAGCGTGGGTAAGTGGAGCTGGAACCATGATCTTATTGATCTTCTCCTGCTCCTACTTCTCATGTTCTTATGTTCTATTATTGGGAAGTAAGTGCAAAATAGTGAGGGAAGTCATCAAGGGATACAACAAGAATAGATCAGTTGGAAAGTTGGACAGAGAAATGGTGCATGGAATTTAATCCAGACAAGTATGAGGTCATCTGTTTTGGGAGTTTAAATGCAAGAGGAAAATACAGAGTAAACGGCAGGACCTTTAGGATATACAGAAGGATCTTGAGGTCCACATCCACAGCTCTCTGAAAGTAGCAGCACAAGCAGGTAAACTGGTAAAGAAGGCGTACGGCATGTTTGCCTTCATCCATCAGGACATTGAGTATAACAGTTGACAAATCATGTTGCAGCTGTATAAGACTTTAGTTAGACAGCAGTTGGAATACTCTGTGCAGTTCTGGTTGCCACACTATAGGAAGAGTATGGAGGGTTTGGAGATGGTGAGGGGTGACCTGATAGAACGATATAAAATTATGAGAGGCATAGTTAGGGTGGATAGGTTACAGACTGTCCCAGAGCGGAAATGTCAAATACTGGGGGTATAGGTTTAAGATGAGAAGGAGAAAAGTTTAAAGGAGATAGGTGAGGAAACTGTTTTTACACAGGTGGTATGTGCCTGAACCATGCTGCCAAGGAGAGGTGGTTGAAGCAGATACATTAGCAAAGTTTAACAAACATTTAGACAGACACATGGACCAGCAGAGAATAGAGGAATATGGACTATGTGCTGACAGATGGGAGTAGTTTAGAATGGCATCATGGTCAGTACAGGCTTAGTGGGCAGAAGGGCCTGTTCCTGTGCTGTAGTGTTCTGTGTTCTATATCCATACCTGTGGATAATGGCAAGAGCATCTGTGATGATCATTGGTGTGAACTGTTAGGGACGTCAGGTTACAAAATGGTTAGCTAGAGTGAAGTTGGTTTCTAGAGAATAGCTACTTGCCAGTTCTATCTGGAAACAAGACTCGTGTGATTTATGTCATTATAGACAGTTGGGTTTTGAGATGAGAGGAGTCCCAGGTTACGGAGGTTTTCTATGGCACCCCTGAAAATCTCAGAGACAAATAGGACTGCAAGATTCTGAGAAAGATAGATAAAGAAAAGATGAGAAAGATACAAGGAGGTGGAACATACAGTCAAACAAAATACCTTTTTCTTTTTAAATTTTATTCTGTCTTAAGCAAGTACCTTTGGTTTAGACTTCAGTATTATACGAGGTAATGATTCTGAAGGAGTTAATCTTCATATTGCATTCTGCTCCACCCAATCTGAAGGTGTCACACAGCTCTTGGGTGGAGACAGTTGACTTCTACTCAAGTGCTGGAAAGGAGCAGAGAATCCAGTGCCGCACTTAAAACAGAGAAAATACCGATTCTATAGTATTCAAACACAAATTGAAAACCCCACATTTTTGAGTATTTAAACGAGACTTGAAGATTTGCCCAGATTGGTCGATAGGTAGATAGGAGAGATAGTTCTAAAATTTTGAGTTCAGTTGTTTACAAAAATAATATTTAGTTAATATTGTTTTCAGTTTGTTTGTCACAATAAAAGTCTTAAAACTTGATATTTTCTGTGACTCTTGTCCAGCACTGGAAGTTCCATTATCTTTTTAAAAGTTATCAGCCTCTAGCAGGTCATAAAATGCTTTGAGTTCTAATCCTGGATACTGAGAACCAATGGTTAACTTTAAATGTCATTTATATTTTGTGTTCATTTTATGTTAAGGATGGGACTAGATGCTGCATTAGTTGGGAACTTGCTGCTGGGGAGTCTGGAGGTCTGTTCTGTTTGCCTGCATTTTAATAATGTTTTGCAATTTTGAAGTAGAGATGGGGTTTTACAGTCCAGTGCATTATAAGAGTTAGAGGGAAAACAGCCTAGTGACAAAGGTACAGCGACACATGGACAGAAAGAACAATCCAGAAAACAGTCAGTCTATTTGTGGGTGTGTTACAGAGTAGGTAATGAAAATTCCCTCGTAAGAACCTGAAAAATAAAACTGCTGTAAAATTATTTGAGGGAACTCATGGGTTCTCTCTGAAGTTAAAATAATAATTAGCAAAATTTGCAATTTGGTTTAGATGTCTAAGGGAGAGGTACCAGCTAAACGACAGAAAAAGCATCCAGTAAATGTGCAGAAATTCTGTGAGAGAAAACTAATTGCAGGTATTCCATCCTGAGCAAGAAGCCTTAATGATGTGGAGATAGTGATAACTCTTCACGGAGGTTCAGGTACCTGTTGGGATACTATAGGGAGAAAGGGGTAGCATGAGCTTGAATCCTTTTCTGATGTTTGTAGTGAAATCTTTCCAACCTTTTTTCTTTAGTTGTCTCTTTCTTGATAATAAACATTTTATTACTTGTGTAAAAGGTATACTGGCTTGTTAGTATCTAAGTTACTGAATACTAAACACTTTGAGTAAAAAGTAATAAGGCAAACTTGTATTAAATGTACTGTATTTGTCCTTGAAGAGGGAGTATATGGGTGTCCACTGTCACACTTGAAGTTTATTGTGTCTGATGGGGTTGAGGTACATTATTTCCCCATTAGCGATGTGATTTGATCCCTTTGATTTCTTTTCAGCTCCATTGCCTTAATGGGCTGTTCGATTTTTGTTTAACTCAGTTCAATTTGGTTTTGCAAACGTGTTTTCAAATGTATATAAAGGAGAGATAGCCAGGAGGTGGCTGGTTTTTAATGGTGTGTGGTCAGTTGAAATATAACTAAAAAGTGTATGCTTGGACTGTGTGTAAGAATATTTCACTTCTAATTAGTAACATGGCTGACTCTTATAAATGTGAGTAGTAAGAGACCTTTAAATAAAAATAAGATAAAAGTCTAACAAGCCAGGTTTCTGTCTGGGATCTGATATATCAACATCAGCTTGAATCAAAACGGTATAGATTCCAGTACTTTGACACACAAAACTAGAATCGGGACCACAAAATTATTTCAAGGTATTGTATTGACTAATAGAAACACATCTAACCAGGTTACTTCTCCATGGTTCATTAAGATTGGGAGAGAGTCAACTTTCATCTTATTCAAGCAGAAAGAATCTGAAATTACACCAATCCATCACTGCCAACCACTTTTTAAAGAATTATTCATTTAGCAACGTAGTGCATTACTGTATATTGAAGCTGCCAAGTAATATTCTTTATCTCATATATGCATTTATATTAGATTTTTAAAATGCCATGGTGGGAGAGAATTCACAAAAACTACAACACTGTACCTGTCTAATTTCTTACTCACCTCTTGTTAGTTGTTTCACAAATCAATTCTTTGGAAATATGAAGTGCCATTTCACTACCAAATTCCTTATTGCTATCTCATTCATGAAAAGACATTACTCAAATCAGCTCCACTAAATCTAATTGGAAAAATCATTTTATCCATCAAGCTGTAATGAAGCATGTGTCAAACACCTGCTTGAAAGAGCTTTAGCAGCATTTCCTGATCTCACAATTGTGCAGTTAATGCCTGAATATTAGCTTGGTGCTTAGCTTCATCACAATCTATAAAGTTCTCTCACAGATGTCAACAAAGCAATTCTCGTGGCAGGTAATCGTTGACTTGTCTTTTAAGATTATTGTATTGCAAATTCTCTGCTTTGTAGCATCTTAAATTCAGAATTAAATTCTTGAAATGATTAACAATGAAGGGGAATAAATTTGGTATCCCCCAACAATGTGCACAGGAATCACAACGCACAATTGGTCAAAGTCCAATATAAAGCAATCTCACATCAACTTCATTCTAATTGGTCATTCGAATCATCTCTACGTGCAGCCATGACTAATTACTATACAGTCACTGGATACACATATCCCCAGGGCATGGCAAAATCATAACTTACTCACACTTGTTAAGGTTATCTGATATTGTATAATGCTAACCTTTACTTGCATTAGGCATCACAAAGAATTAAGAGCTATGGGGAGATTGCAGGTAAATTGAGTTGAAATGCCCATCAGCTATGATTAAATGGCAGAGTGAACTCGATGGGCTGAATGGCCTTACTTCAACTCCTATGTCTTATGGTCCTACAGTTGGTGTCAGTCCTGAAAGCGAACCCGACCTGGAAAACAATGAGGAAAAGAATAGGCTCCAAAGATTATTGATGCAGAACTGGATGCCTTGGTGAAGAGATGGAAAGTAGTAGGTATTTATTTTACCCTCAGGAATCAACAGTCCTCCCTAAACAGGAGGGACTTTGCTCAAAAAGCAATGGGAGCAGGTCAATTTCGGTATTCAATCCTCAAGGACCTTGATGTTGTGTTTAAAAGAAAGCTCAATGATCTCACAGGGGTGGTTGTTCATGAATGCAGTGTTAAATACCATGTCCAATCCTGTGGGAGAGATTAAAAATAGAAGGGTACACACTTAAAATTGAAGGATCGTCCATTTAAAACAGAGACAAGGAGAATTTCTTACACTCAAAGGATTGTGAGTCAATGGAATTCCCTTCCTCAGAGAACAGTGATTTTGAAAGTTGAGGTGGATAGATCCCAGACTAACAAGCAAATCAAAGATCACTGAGTAGGAATCTGAAACACAATCAGATCAGCTATGATTTTACCGAATGGCAAAGAAGGCTGAGGGGCCGAATAGCCTACTACTGATCTAGTTCGTACATTTATACATGTGGGGATGACTCATTTTTGTAGAAGTCTTGAAGTCAGCCTTGCAGAGAGCCTCAGTACCAGTCACACCACTCCCTATGGCCGTTTATAAATTGAGCTTCAGGGGGTTCCTTGCTACTGCTGAAGACGTGGACATGAGCTGAAACAGTGTGTTCCACAATGGTAGCACAGGCTTCAAATAACTATCACTCACATCCTGTTTTGTTATGATGGTGTAGTGTGTAGTGTACCTTTAAGACAGTTGCGAGAGGCACAGGGCGTACAGAAAGAAGTTAAAATGTAACATTTGACTGTGAAACCAATAGTGTAGTGGAGTTGCCATGATACAAAAACAAATTCAAATTCAACCAATCAGTTTAAACTATACCCCAAGATACTAAAATCCAACCAAATTTGAATTTAGTATTGAAACCAATGAAACAATCTGATGTTTTGGGGTACAAAACCAGACATTTTGAACAGTTAGGGGGAGAACTGCCAAGCCACCAACAAGTACAGACTGCCAGCAGACCAGCTCTCTGAAAGGTACCTGTGTATAAGAAATGTACACAACAGAACCTCAAAAAGACAACAGAGGAGAATCTGCAGAGGAAGATTCAAAGAGAAGATTCGACAGCTGACTGGTTTTGAAAGTTGAAAGTTTTTGTGTATCTCAATCGAGTTTTTTTGTCGGACTATTATCGTAGAATGGGAGGTAAAGGATAGGTTTAAGAGAAAAGGTTGTCAATAGTTCTCGGTTTTAATATTTTCTGTTTGACTTAAAGGATAATATTATTAATTTTTACTTTAGTGACTTCTGGGATAATTCTTTGCCTCTCAACTTTTAACAGATGACGGCACAAGATGAATCTTTTCTGTGTAGCTGGTATAAATTAACAGAGGGGTTTACCCCGTGTTGTGACAGCCTGCATTGTCTAATTCTGGTGGATATTCACTGCACACACTGAAGTGTACTCAATAATGCTGCTTCTGAAATGATCCATCCCATAAGTAAGCGTGTGTCCTGTGGAGGCCATTTTGGAGCTGTGAAAGACATTCATTGCTCTCAACAAAGACATTAATGAGCCTACTTAAATATTGAAAACTTTATAAAGTCTGAATTTTTACTTCGCAAGACTTCACCATCTGAACTCAATTCCTGTTAACATTCTCTGGTGTCCTGTTGAGAGAAAAGTGTAATTATCAGAAGAGCAGAATACCTAAGGGATCCTCCACTGCCACTTTGCTACTAGTTGAAATGACACCCATGATGAGGAACAAAGTTCTTCATTACACGGAACAACAATTTGCATTTACTTCTACATTAGCATTGTAATGCATGCCAAGATGCTTCACAAGAACTTAGCAAACAAAACTAGACACCAAGCCACATGGGAAATATTAAAGTAACAGACCAAAAGCTTGGTCAAACAGGTAGTTTTTAAGAAGTTTTAAGAAAGAGATGTAAAGTAAAGGAGAGGTCTACTGAGGAAATTGCAGCAATCAGGACTAAAGCAGCTGAGGATATAACAATATTGGAGCAATTAAATCACGGAAGCTCAAGATACCAGGATTGGAAGAATGCAGATATCTCATATGGTTGTGGGGATGGAATAAGTTAAAGGATAGGTTAAAGGATGTTAACCTTGAAGAAAATTGCACAGCAAAGTTTTCCCCTTTCGTCGTGGCAGATTAAATCTGGCATCAAGTCAGGGGATCTCCAAAGTATCAGACAACCAATCAAATGAAGCATTCACACACAGCAAACCAGGAAACTAAATGCACTTAAAATTCTGTGTTTTGGGGGATCCAAGATGGCAGCGACCCAGCAAGTCTGAGTCTACAGTGCTCCTCCCAAGACTTGGGCAAAGTGGGTCACCCACCCCCACCACACTCACCAAATCATTCAAAATAGTTTTTACTTAATGTAATTCGTTGCTCAGTACTGAATTTAAACAATTCAATCTCCAGTAAAAATGACTAAAGGGAAGAGAGCCGCAGTTCTCAGCGGGCAGGAACCCCTCCCCCACCCTCTCCAGCTGCAGCAGAGGCGTCCGCAGCCCCCGCCCCGGGGGACTTACCTATGGTGGCGAGACTCGTGGAAATAATCTCTAAACTCGATGTGAAGATCGAAACCTTCATCAAAGAGTCCCGGAGCCAATGGGACTCACTCTCAGCCGCGCTACAAAAGCACGACCGAGACATCAAGGAAATTGAGCACCAAGTCGGAGGGGCATAGCTAAAGGCCACGACCTCCGAGACTACAGCAGAATCAGCTGTGGATCAGGTCTGGACTCTCGAACAGCAAGTCTGGACCTTAGAGAATCACATTCACGGCCTCGAGAATCGAGGTCGTCGAAAAAATATTCGTTTGCTGGGCCTTCCTGAACGGGAAGAGGAAGGCCAGCTTATAACATTTCTCAAACAGTGGCTTCCACAGCTTTTAAATCTGGAGGCTGGATCAGATCAGGAAAGGGTGGAATGGGCCTACCAGGTTGCAATACGCGGGCCCGGCTCGAACCAGCGTCCCCGCCCGGTCCTGTTCTGGCTGCAGAGCTATAAGGAGAGGCAGATGCTCTTAGAAGCTTCCAGAAATCTTGGGAAAGATCCCCAAACTATGATTTATAAAGGATCCAAGATTATGTTATTCCAGGATTTTTCCCCAGCTCTGATCTGAAGAGGGAGGCGTTTGATGAAGTGAAGAAGTGTTTAAGGGACTTAAATACTTAGTACTCCTTGCGCTACCCAGCGATGCTACGCTTTAACCATGAAGAGTCTGTGTATAACTTTGGATCGCCGGAAAAGGCCAAGGAATTTTTGGACTCCCTTAGATAAATTGTAAGAGTTAATTGATGATGTTTTGCTCTCCCCCCTCTCCAGTTTACATCCTTTTTTTTATATTGATCCCTTTTTTTACCTTACTGTTTAATATTATCTTCGGGGGGTGGGGAGAGGGGTTTATTTATTTGTTCTCTACTTAGCGATTTTCTCCCCTTTTTATATATATATATATATAGGCCGGAGGGGGGTCTAGTTAATGTTGGTGGGGGGAGGTGGTTACCTTATCCTATTTTATTTCTGTCTTTAGGAGTGGGGTTGTTTTCCCCTGTTATTTTGTATTATATTTAATTATTACTTGTTGAGGCTGGAATTTTATAGTTATATATGTTTATACATGGTATTAACATTACCAAATATATCCAGGTGTTGGTGTGGGTGAGGGGGCGGGGGGCGTAGGGTGCTCACTGTTAACTCTAGCTCTGTAGTATATTTGAATTTTCTTCACCCTATCGAGGGGCGCCTGGGTCAAGGGTGGTGCACTGGTTGGGAGAGGATATGATGGACTTTTGGAAAGGAAGTGATACTCCCTGGGAACAAGGGGGAAAATCTCCAATTAAATACATTTTTTAAAAATTCTTTTTATTTAGAAATAGTTTTTTATTATATTGATGTGAGTGTATTAAAAAGCCTTTATTTTTGTGAATTTTATATGCTCTATGCTCGGGATGTTCTGGGTGGGGTTTCCCCTCCCGAGGAGTCTTGGACTTGCCCGGACGATTATGGTTAATCAGTCAGTTAAGTGGTGCACGTGGAATGTCAAGGGGAGTAAGTCACCAGTCAAAAGGAAGAAAATATTATCAAACTTCAAGAAAAAAAGGGTTGATATAGCTCTCCTACAGGAGACACACTTATTGGATAAAGAAACTTGAAATTACAACAGGATGGATTTGATCAGGCCTTTTTTTATTCTTTCAGCTCAAAAAGCAGGGGAGTTGTTATTCTTATTCGGAAGAATTTCCCTTTCAAAATCCTAAATCAGATAAAAGACGAATCTGGATGATATATTCTGATTAAAGCCCTTTTCAATGGAGAGGAATATGGGGTCTTAAATTTGTATTGCTCCCCCCCGGCACATCCTTTTAAATTTATAACAGAAACCTTCTCAAAATTGATGGCTCTCGGTGCTCATCATACAATTATAGGGGGAGAATTTAATTGTATTATGGATCCGGAAATAGATAGGATTCCCAAGAGTACTGCAGGAGTATCTCCCAGATCTAGACAGTTGGTGGATCTGAACAAAGAATTAGGATTAGTAGATGTATGGAAATGTCTTCATCCACAGGGCAGAGATTTTTCTTTTTACTCCAATCCACATAAATATCATACCAGAATCGATATGTTTTTTGCCCCCTCAATTTTTTAAAATTCCATTACATCCTGTAAAATAGGCCGTATAGCAATTTCAGATCACTCCGCTGTATATATGCAAACTAAGGTGAGGAACAATGGGACATCCCCCCAGCATTGGCGTAGGAACCCTTTCTGATGAAACATAGTAAATTTGTAAAGTACTTCTCTCAAGAATTTAAAACTTTTTTAGAAATTAATTTAGGTACGGCTAGCAACCCATCAATGATGTGGGAGACCATCAAAGCTTACGCGCGAGGTTTGATCATCTCATACTCAGCGACCCAGAAAAAATTAAAGGGAGAACAACAGCGTCTGCTCAAAGCTTGCTTAAAAGCGGCTGAAACAGCATATGTTGACAGACCTTCTATTATCAAATTGCAAAGGATTACGGCTCTTAGGACAGCTCTAAACACCACGCTTACCCAAACGGCTAAGAGGGAAATATTATTTGCAAAACAAAGGTTATATGAATATGGTGACAAACCAGGTAGATACTTAGCATTTCTCGCAAAGAAAAAGAAGGCCCCTCAAACTATTACCTCTATCGAGGAAAGTACGGGTATTTTGACTCATGATCGCAAAATGATTAACGCAATCTTTAGAAAATGTTATTCTGATTTTTATAAATCACAGGATTGTGAAGACAGGACTAGGAGGATGCAGTCATTTTTTAAAAACCTGACCTTTTCGGACCTAACTCCAGAACAGGTATCGGTCCTGAATGTTCCCTAACAATCCAAGAAATATTTGACACAATCAGGCAACTTCAGAGCGGTAAGGCACCTGGCCCAGATGGTTTTCAAGCCGAATTCTATAAAGAATTTACAGAAATATTGGCTGGTCCACTTATGGACATATATAACCACTCACATAGGTAAAAACAATGACTGCAGATGCTGAAAACCAAATACTGGATTAGTGGTGCTGGAAGAGCACAGCAGTTCAGGCAGCATCCAACGAGCAGCGAAATCAACGTTTCGGGCAAAAGCCCTTCATCAGGAATAAAGGCAGTGAGCCTGAAGCGTGGAGAGATAAGCTAGAGGAGGGTGGGGGTGGGGAGAGAGTAGCATAGAGTACAATGGGTGAGTGGGGGAGGGGATGAAGGTGATAGGTCAAGGAGGAGAGGGTGGAGTGGATAGGTGGAAAAGAAGATAGGCAGGTTGGACAAGTCAAGGAGACAGTGCTGAGCTGGAAGTTTGAAACTACGATGAGGTGGGGGAAGGGGAAATGAGGAAGCTGTTGAAGTCCACATTGATGCCCTGGGGTTGAAGTGTTCCGAGGCGGGCACTTCAACCCCAGGGCATCAATGTGGACTTCAACAGCTTCCTCATTTCCCCTTCCCCCACCTCATCCTAGTTTCAAACTTCCAGCTCAGCACTGTCTCCTTGACTTGTCCAACCTGCCTATCTTCTTTTCCACCTATCCACTCCACCCTCTCCTCCTTGACCTATCACCTTCATCTCCTCCCCCACTCACCCATTGTACTCTATGCTACTCTCTCCCCACCCCCACCCTCCTCTAGCTTATCTCTCCACGCTTCAGGCTCACTGCCTTTATTCCTGATGAAGGGCTTTTGCCCGAAACGTTGATTTCGCTGCTCGTTGGATGCTGCCTGAACTGCTGTGCTCTTCCAGCACCACTAATCCAGTAACTACTCACATAGTCAGGGCTGTCTCCCGCCTTCACTGAAAGAGGCGAATATCTCTCTTATCCTCAAAAAAGGAAAGGATCCAGAAGACTGCGTGTCATACAGACCAATATCCTTGCTAAATGTAGATTTTAAAATCCTCTCTAAAACATTAGCATTGAGGCTAGAAAGGGTATTGCCACATATCATAAAGGAGGATCAGACAGGGTTTATTAAGGGCCGTAGACCATCCAATAATGTGAGAAGGGTTTTGAATATGATTCAAGCCTGCCATCAGGGAAGGATACCAGGAGTAGTAGTCCCATTAGACGTGGAAAAGGCATTTGATAGGGTTGAATGGTCATATTTGTTTTACACATTGGAAAGGTTTGGCATTGGAAAGGTGTTTACCAAATGGGTCTCAACATTGTAGAGTGATCCCAAAGCAGTTGTGATTACCAATGGATTAGGCTCGGATAGCTTCAGTGTGGGTAGGGACTGCCGTAAGGGATGTTCTCTCTCGCCATTGTTATTTACGCTAATAATTGAGCCACTAGCAGAAGCTATAACAGGCTGACCCTAATAAAACGGTCCCGAGGATTGGTACAGGAAAACATAAAATTACCCTTTATGCAGATGATGTTCTTCTATTCCTCAGTAATCCTTTGATGCCCGTGCCTTGCTTAATCCAAGTTATTAATACATTTAGTGCATTCTCAGGTTATAAAATTAATTTCTCAAAGTTGGAGGCTATGCGAATGGGTGACCTTGCTAGAATACCCCACTTAGTGCACGGATCCCACTTTCCCTTTTGGTGGTCCCTGGAGGATTTCTTATATTTAGGCATTTTTATTACCCCAGTATTTGGTCAGTTATACAAGGCTAACTTTGTGCATTTACTGGAAAGGATAAGGCAGGACCTCCAGCGATGGGGAGACCTTCCAATTTCCTGGCTGGGTAGAATAGCACTAATTAAAATGAATGTCCCGCCCCGTCTCCTATACCCTATGAGAATGCTTCCGGTGATGCTGCCAAGGCTGGCGCTATGTAAATTATATGGCTGGTTGGGTTCCTTTATCTGGAATCATAGATGGCCCCTCAGTAAGCTGAAGAAGCTACAGTTTCCACAGGCAAGGGGAGGATTGGACTTCCCAGATGTTAGGAACTATCAGTTAAGTTCCCTATTAAGTTACATAGCCAATTGAGTCTTGTCTGACCTGCAATCAATCTGGCTGGACATCGAGGCTTCTCAAGTAAAATGGCCACTTATTAACCTTTTATTGTCAGACAAGAGGAAAATCATTATGGATCACTGTAAAAACCCTATAATACTAAACACAATTAAAGCTTGGAATATAACGCGGCAAAATGAGGGCAACTCACATAAAACATCCCCCTATGCTCCGATAGTGGGAGCATGGGGGTTTCAACCGGGATTTACAGATGCTACTTTCAAACTCTGGGGTTCCAGGGGTATCTCCTGTTTAAGATATCTGTTTAAAGAAGGGGTCCTGATGTCTTTTGAACAGCTGCGTCAGAAATTTGGATTACCTAATGGAGACCTCTTCCGATACTTCCAAATTCGAGATTATATACAGAAGAAGACTACGCTATTAGATAGTCTTTATAAATCAAAAAGAGAACTATGGCCAATGGGGGTATCTTCCGTCAGCATTATTTATCATTTTTTACATGATGAAGTATCAGGAGATATGGACAATCTGCTTAAAACATGGGATCAGGACTTGGGACTGGAATTCTCTATAGAAACGTGGAATGACATTTGGGAAAATGCCAGAAGAATCACCATCTGCAACAGAACTCAGGCTATCCAGCTGAAGATACTTCAACTGACCTTTGAAATGGCCCAGCAAGCCATTCAATTGTATCATCTATTAGAGTCTCAAAAAAGGAATGAAACTGGACAGACTGCCTTGTCTAAGGCACTGGAAACAAAAACAGCAAACAGCTGTGTCCACTCTGTAAAGTCCTCTTACTAACATCTGGGAGCTAGTGCCAAAGTTGGGACAGTTGACTCACAGAAGCAGTACTTACGGAATCATATATGTCACACAATGTCCCAGACAGCGCCATTCCCATCACTGAGTCACATCCTATCCCACCAGCCAGACAGACCCAACGGAGATGGCAGGCACAGAGTTGTGTGTTTGGGTGTTGTTCTAGGAGTCCTCAACATTGACCCTGGATCCTATGAAATTTCATAACATTAGGTCAAACATGGACAAGGAAACTTTCCACACCCCGAGCCAAGGTGTTCCAGTACAGTTACAACACTGGTATTTATTTAACAATGTGCAAAATCACCAAGGTATCACCTGTAGACAAAAAGTAGGGTAAATACAGCCCTGGCAAATTATCACCCTGTCAGTTTACTCTCGTTCATTAGTAAAGGGATGGAAGGTGTCAGCAACAGAGCTGCCAAGCAGCACTTGCTGAGCAATAACCTGTTAAGTGATGCTCAGTTTGGAATCTACCATGCCCACGCAGCTCATGACCTCGTCACAGCTTTAATTCTAATACAGACAAAAGATTGGAGCTTCAGACATTGTGACACTTATGGGACGGGCAATTACCTGGATGCTGTATTTCAGCAGACAGTCACACTTCTTAGGCCAACTAACTTGAATTCAGCCATTGTGGCATGGTGGCTCAGTGGTTAGCACTGCTGCCTCACAGTGCCAGGGACCCAGGTTCAATTCCCACCTCGGCTGACTATCTGTGTGGAGTTTGCACATTGTCCCCGTGTCTGCGTGGGTTTCCTCCGGGTGCTCTGGTTTCCTCCCACAATCCAAAGGTGTGCAGTTTAGGTGAATTGGCCATGCTAAGATTCCCCATAGTGATAGGTGCATTAGTCAGGGTAAATATAGGCTAGGGGAATGGGTCTGGGTGGGCTATTCTTCGGAGGGTCAGTGTGGACTTGTTGGGCCGAAGGGCCTGTTTCCATACTGTAGAGAATCTAATCTGAACTCCAGAGGTGAGTTAAAATATAACACAAAGGAAGATGGCTGAAGTTATCCTCACCCAAACATCTTCAGCTGCTTCATCAGTGTCCTCCTTTTGATTTTTAGGTCAGAACTGAGGATGTTTCCTGACTCCTCAGTCATGTCTCCTCAGATACCGAGGCAGTCCATGTCCAAATGTAGCAAGACCTGAACAATATCCCTGCTTAGTGTGACAAATGGCAAGTAATATTAGTGCCATACAATAGCATTACCAACACTGAATCCCACACTATCAATATCCTGAGGGGTTACCATTGATCAGAAACTGAATTGGACGAGCTATATAAATACAGTAGCTACAAGAGCAGGTCAGAGACTAAAACTCCTGCAGCAAATAACTCACCACATCCATTAAAATTCATTCCCTCCACGACCAATACTCAGTATCAACAGTGTGTAGTATCTACTAGATGTACTGCAGAAGTTTACCAAGACTCCTTAGACAATACTTTCCAAACCCATGACCACGACCATCTAGAAGGACAAGGATAGCAGAAACATGGGAATACTACCACCTGCAAATTCCCTTCGCCATTCTGACTTGTAAACTATCACATTCCCTCAGTGTCACTGGGTCAAAATCCTTGAATTCACTCCAGAATGGTTTTGTGGGTTTACCTGCCCCAAATGCACTGCAGCAGTTCAAGAAGGCAGTTCACAATCTCTTTCTCAATGACAACAAGGGATGACAACAAATGCTGGTCCAGCTAGCAATGCCCACACCTCATGAATGATGTTTTAAAAAATACATTAGTGTGAATGGATCTAATGGCCTGTTTCAGAGTTTTAATATTCTCTACTCTTATGATGTATTTCAGCACAGATACAATGTAAAGTGCATAAAATCAGAACTAAAACATTTTGAAAGGCATCAAACACAGAGTGATCAACATATGTGGGTGTGTGTGTTTATTGGAAAAGGAAGAAGTGAAAATGTTACTATTTAGTTGAAAAGTCTGAACAGAATAAAATACAAAACATTGCAAGCTGCCTGGGAATTCTAACTTTGTGACTAAAACCAACAAATTTTCAGATCACAGTGGGTCAGGCAGCATCCATGGACAGAGAGCAAACTAACGTTGTGAATTTAGATGACTCTTCATCAGAGATGAAGTGAAGCATAAATGCTGACCCTCCACACTTCAGCTCTGATGAAGAGTCATCTTTACTCAAAAGGTTAGCTTGCTCTCTCTCCATGGATGCTGCCTGACCCAGCATTTGTTGTTTTCAGTACAGATTCCAGCATATGCAGCAATTTCTTCCTAGATTCTAACTTTGTCTTGGATTTCACAGGCAACAATTACAGGCATGATAGTTTCTCATTACAGAGAATATTACTGCAATTTCAGGTCTTGGGTCTTATGGCTAAATATGAATTCATAATTAACAAATATTCATCATTTTCAATCAGACCGGTTGTGGCTCAGTGGTTAGTATCAGAAGGTTGTAAAGTCAGATTCCACTCCAGTGGCTTGAATACAAATCAATGCTGACACTGTCAGTGCAGTACTGAAGGAACACTGCCGTGTCAGAGGTGCTGCCTTCTGAGGGAGACACTATACTGAGCCCTCACAACTGGGGTACAAAAGATTCCACAATGCGATGACAAATATGTTTTCGTCCAATATCCATCCTTCAACTGACATCATTAAAATGTAATTGGATGAGAAATTCAGGTATGTAATGGTGTAACTAATCTCCTGCCTGGTAAACACATCCTGCAGCATCGGGTAGGAAGCTGAGGATGAACTTGGAGCTGAGATGAAAAACAAGGTAGGAATATAGTACCATCCTCAATGTTCTCAGTAATACTGGATGCTACAGACACTGCCACAGCCAGTCCATTGAAGTACAGAAGCAGCCTTTCTGCTGAACTTGTGATATGCAGGTGTCCTGCCCCCAACTCCATTGTACACTTTTCACCATGCTCCTGTATCCTTGCACTTCAGTATACATGACAATAAATTTAATTCGAATTCGAATGCGAATCTTTCCTAAATGAAAGAGTTCACACTGTCAGTGATTGTGTTTCACTGTATTTAGCCTTGGTTGGGTAGCCAGACAGACTGTGAGAGGTGTCAATGACAGTGGTAATCTTGGTAGATGTATGAGCGTGCCCTGAAGATCCTGGATGTGTTGCATTGAGTCCTGAGTGCTGCAAGATGAGTGATGAGAGTATGGTGTATTGAGAAGGGTGAGAGTTAGGTGGCATGTTAGGTGGAACAAATATCATCAAGTAAGGTCACTATTGACCTTGACCAGACACACAAAGTTATTTTCCTTATACTTCTTTTTGCTCTGTGGCAGATCCTCAGCAGCAGAATCAGGAAATCAACCACCCAGCTAACCACGCCATATCCATTCTGAAGATGGTCTCTTATGGCCTCCTGATACTATCATGGACCTCCTGTTCATCTCCATCCCTGATGCCTCCCACCCTGATCCTTTTGTTATCCTGATCCTTTGGACTCCTTTTGTTATCCTGATGTTTCATTCTCTGTGTTTAGAATCATAGAAACAGCATTCACCAGCTGCCCACATTTGAGAGAGACAGGCCACATTTAAGAACGAAAGAATGGCTGTAGTACATGCTGTCAGTGAACATTGCTCATATCCCTGCTGAGCACAAAGGGAGCTAGAAGCTTGGCAGGACTGACGCTCAGTGCCGCACTTCAATCATAGAAATTAGAAATCAGCATGGAATTTGGGTATTTCCCACTTCCACTGGAACCGATGCAGACACATGACAAGTCGAGATCCCCTTTGCTGAAGAATCAACGCAATTCAATTTCAGTCTATTGTCGTGACGTTGTCACATCCTTGTTTGTTGGAGCTTGCTGTGTTAGTTAGCTGAAGCATCTTCTACATTACGACAGTGACGGTGCCTCTAAGTATTCATTGATCGTCTTGGTGTCATGAAAGGTTCTGTATAAATGCAAGTAATTCTTTTCTTTCCAATCAGTTGGTATGGATCTCACCTCTGTCACTTGCTGATTTTGTTTGAAATTTCACTGTCCTTTGAGAGTCTTTTTAGTGATGAAGAATCAAACTGTATTAACCTAAATTCAACTTACCACTGAAGCACTGTACTTCAACCCTTTCACAACTTGCTTGATCCTTGTTACAACATGATATTCACATAGCTGTGCATTAGAAACACAGAGATTTCACAGCAGAGAAACAGACCATTCAACCTGACAAGGTTGTAACAGTGTCTGCGCTCCATGCAACCCTTTCCCCACCCTAGTTAATTTTAATATAATATTTTTCTATTCTTTATTCTTTTGGGTTGTTAAGGTGATCAATTAGCTTGGACGGCTGGTATATGATGCCGAGTGATGCCAACCACATGAGTTCAATTCCCTCACCAGCTGAGATTTACGGTGAAAAACTCTGCTGCTCAACTTACCCCTTAACTGAGGCACACTGACCCTCAGGTTAAACCATGACCAGTCACCTCTCTCTCTCTCTCTCTCTCTCTCTCTCTCTCATGGAAGGACAGCCCTATGGTCTGGTACAACTACAATGAATTTACCTTTGCGTAGTTGTCTATTTGGAAGTTAGTGGTAAAGTAACTGTAATCTAAAGACACAGACTAAATCTCTGGGGACATGGGTTCAAATTCCACCACAGCAATTAGTGGAATTTCAACTCAAATAATAAAATCTGGAAGTGAAAATTAATCTCAGTAATGCTGACATTAAACTATCACTGATTGCCATAAAAACCTGACTAGTTCACGAACACACTTTCCGTAAGAAATCTGCCTCACTTATCTGGTCTGGGCCATGTGAATCCACACCCACAGTAATGTTATTGACTCCTTACTTGCCTCAGAATGAAGCCACTCAGTTCAAGAGTAATAGAGATGGGCAACAAAAGTTGGCCTTGTACACGACATCCACATCCGATGAATATTTTTCTTAAAATCTAATTTCCTTTAAATGCGTATATTCCATTCAGCTCAACTACTTTCTGTTTTGGTTGGGCCCACATTATAAGAAACATAAGGTAGGTTCAGAATTTTACTCCAAGAGCCAAAAATATCTTTCCTTTTCCAATCTTTACAAATTTTAAATCATTTTAAAGACCTCCATTAGAACGTCCCTCAATGTTATCTTCCCAAAAGAAATGACTCCCAGCCTGCCCAGTCTTTCTCATAAATTATACACGTTTAGTTTGCACGTGAACACTACCCCATTTCTTGCGATCCTTTATTGGATCAGGAGTTTGAAGCACTGCTGATCAGTGTTCCAGTCCATGACTCCTTGCCATGGCTTTTTCAGGATTTTTTTTACCTATTTTACAAGAAAGTTAGATCAAAGGTACATTAAATACTGAGGTCAATAGAACCCAAGATATTGAAACTAAACCCTGAAATACTTTCAATTTATTTATTTTGTTTTACATAAAAAGCACATTAATAGGTTAATGAGAAACAGCTTCCAGGCCAGTAAAGGACTGTTTTGGAGGTGACCAAAAATCTAGCTTCCAAGTTGACAATGCCATTATAATGGAGAAAATAACCCTGGACTATCCAGCTGCACTAAATTGCAATTTCTGTGTATTTTATGCTCTGTGCTGCACCATCTGCCACTGTGCACCAACAGGAACTCATTTTCTTATATATTCTGTTACTCCTTACGAAATCTATTCATAAATAACTCTGCTCAGCTTAGCAGGACATTATGGGGATCCAAGATGGCGGCGACCCAGCAAGTCTAAGTTTACAGTGCTCCTCCCAAGAGTTGGGCAAAGTGGGTCACCCACCCCACCACCCTCACCAAATCATTTAAAATAGCTGTTTAATTTAGTTAGTTGTTTAGTGTTGAATTTAAACAATTTAATCTTCAGTAAAAATGACTCAAGGGAAGGGAGCCCACAGCTCTCAGCGAGGAGGAACCCATCCCCCACCCTTCCAACTGCAGCAGAGGCGTCCGCAGCCGCCCCGGGGGATTTACCTACGGTGGCGAGCCTCGTGGAAATCATTTCCAATCTGGATGCGAAGATCGACGCTTTTATTGAAGGATCCCAAAATCAATGGGACTCACTCTTGGCCGCGCTACAAAAGCACGACCGAGACATTAAGGAAATCGAGCACCGAGTCAGAGGGGCTGAGCTAAAGGCTGCGACCTCCGAAACTACAGCGCAATCGGCCATGGATCAGGTCTGGACTCTCGAACAGCGAGTCCGGACCTTAGAGAACCACATTGACAACCTCGATTCTCGAGGTTGCCGAAAAAATATTCGTTTGTTGGGCCTTCCCGAACGGGAAGAGGAAGGCCAGTTTACAGCGTTCCTTGAACAGTGGCTTCCACAGCTGTTAAATCTGGAGGCTGGATCAGGCCAGGTAAGGGTAGAATGGGCCTACCGGGTCGCAAGCCCAGCTCGAACCAGTACCCCCGCCTGGTCCTGTTCTGGCTAAAGAGCTATAAGGAGAGGCAGATACTCCTAGAAGCCTCTAGAAATCTTGTGAAAGATCCCCAAGCCATGATCTATAAAGGTTCCAAGATCATGTTATTCGAGGACTTTTCCCCAGCTCTGGTCTGAAAGAGGAAGGCGTTCGATGAGGCGAAGAAGTGTTTAGGGGCTTAAATATTCAGTACTCCTTACGCTACCCAGTGACACTACACTTTAACCATGAAGGATCCGTGTATAACTTCGGATTGCCGGAAAAGGCTAAGGAATTTTTGGACTCTCTTAGATAAATTGTAAGATAATTGATGTTGGTTTGCCTTCCCCCCACTCTGGTTTATATCCCCCCCCTTTTCTTTTTTTACCTTACTGTTTAATATTATCTTGGGGGGTGGGGAGAGGGATTTATTTACTTGTTCTCTATTTAACAATTTTCTCCCCCCTTGGTTTTTTTAAATTATTCTATATATATATATATATTTATATATATAGGCTGGTGGGTTTAGTTAATGTTGATGGGGGAGGTGGTTACCTTATTCTATTTTACCTCTGTCTCTAGGAGCGGGGTTGTTTTCCCTTGTTATTTTGCATTATTATATTTAATTATTACTTGTTGAGGTTGTAATTTTATAGTTATATATGTTTATACATGGTATTAACATTACCAAATATATCCAGGTGTTGGTGTGGATGGGGGGGACGGGGCGGGGGGGGGTGTAGGGTGCTCACTGTTAACTCTAGCTCTGTAGTATATTTGAATTTTCCTCATCCTATTGAGGAGCGCTTGGGTCAAGGGTGGGGCACTGGTTGGGAGAGAATACGATGGACCTTTGGAAAGGAAGTGATACCCCCTGGGAACAAGGGGGAAAATCTCCATTTAAATACGTTTTTTTTAAATTTAGAAATAGTTTTTTTATTATGCTGTTGTGAGTGTATTAGAGAGCCTTTATTTTTGTGAATTTTATATGCTCTATGCTCGGGATGTTCTGGATAGGGTTTCCCCTCCCGAGGGATCTCGGATTTGCCCTGATGATTATGGTTGATCAGTTGGTTAAGTGGTGCACCTGGAATGTCAAGAGGAATAATTCACCAGTCAAAAGGAAGAAAATATTATCAAATCTCAAGAAAAAAAGGGTTGATATAGCTCTCCTACAGGAGACACACTTGTTGGATAAAGAACACTTGAAATTGCGACAGGATGGATTTGATCAGGCCTTTTTTTCTTATTTTATCAAAAGCAGGGAAGTTGTTATTCTTATTCGGAAGAATTTCCCTCTCAAAATCCTAAAACAGATAAAAGACTAATCTGGACGATATATTCTGATTAAAGCCCTTTTCAATGGAGAGGAATATGGGATTTTAAATTTGTATTGCCCCCTGGCACATCCTTTTAAATTTATAATGGAAGCCTTCTCAAAATTGATGGCTCTCGGTGCCCGTCATCCAATTATAGGGGGACACTTAATTGTATTATGGATCCGGAAATAGGTAGGATTCCCAAGCGTACTGCAGGAGTTTCTCCCAGATCTAGACAATTGGTGGATCTGAACAAAGAATTAGGATTAGTAGATATATGGAGATGTCTTCATCCACAGGGCAGAGATTTTTCTTTTTACTCCAATCCACATAAATGTCATACAAGAATGGATATGTTTTTTGCTCCCTCGATTTTTTAAAATTCCATTACATCCTGTAAAATAGGTAGTACAGCAATTTCCGACCACGCTGCTGTATATATGCAAACTAAGGTGAGGAACAATGGGACATCCCCTCGGCATTGGCGTATGGACCCCTTCCTGATGAAACATAGTAAATTTGTAAAGTACTTCTCTCAAGAATTTAAAACTTGGCGTATGGACCCCTTCCTGATGAAACATAGTAAATTTGTAAAGTACTTCTCTCAAGAATTTAAAACTTTTTTAGAAATTAATTTAGGTCCAGCTAGCAACCCATCAATGATGTGGGAGACCATCAAAGCTTACGCGCGAGGTTTGATCATCTCATACTCAGCGACCCAGAAAAAATTAAAGGGAAAACAACAGCGTCAGCTCGAAGCTCGCTTAAAAGCGGCTGAAACAGCATTTGCTGACAGACCTTCTATTATCAAATTGCAAAGGATTATGGCCCTTAGGACAGCTCTAAACACCACGCTTACCCAAACGGCTAAGAGGGAAATATTATTTGCAAAACAAAGGTTATATGAATTTGGCGGCAAACCGGGTAGATACTTAGCATTTCTTGCAAAAAAGAAGGCCCCTCAAACTATCACATCTATCAAGGAAAGTACGGGTATTTTGACTCATGATCATAAAAGGATTCATGCAATCTTTAGAAAACTTTATTCTGATTTATATAAATCGCAGGATTGTGAAGACAGGAATAGGAGGATGCAATCATTTTTTAAAAATTTGATCTTTCCGGACCTAACTCCAGAACAGGTATCGGTCTTAAATGTTCCCCTAACAATCCAAGAAATATTTGACGCAATCAGGCAACTTCAGAGGGGTAAGGCACCTGGCCCAGATGGTTTTCAAGCTGAATTCTATAAAGAATTTACAGGAATATTGGCTGGTCCACTTATGGACATGTATAACTACTTATACAGTCAGGGCTGTCTCCCGCCTTCGCTGAAAGAGGCAAATATCTCTCTTATCCTTAAAAAAGGAAAGGATCCAGAAGATTGTGCGTCATACAGATCAATATCCTTGCTAAATGTAGATTTTAAAATCCTTTCGAAAACTTTTGCATTGAGACTAGAAAGGGTTTTGCCAAATATCATAAAGGAGGATCAGACGGGGTTTATTAAGGGCCGTAGATCATTCAAAAATATTAGAAGGGTTTTGAATGTGATTCAAGCCTGCCATCAGGGAAGGATACCAGGAGTAGTAGTCTCATTAGACGCGGAAAAGGCATTCGATAGGGTTGAATGGTCATATTTGTTTTACACATTGGAAAGGTTTGGCGTTGGAAAGGTGTTTACCAGATGGGTCTCAGCATTGTATAGTGATCCCAAAGCAGTTTTGGTTACCAATGGATTAGGCTCGGATAGCTTCAGTGTGGGTAGGGACTGCCGTCAGGGATGTCTTCTCTCGCCATTGTTATTTACGCTAATAATTGAACCACGAGCAGAAGCAATACAGGCTGATCCTAATATAACGGCCCCGAGGATTGGTACAGGCAAACATAAAATTACCCTTTATGCAGATGATGTTCTTCTATTCCTCAGTAATCCCCTGATGTCCGTGCCTCACTTAATCCAAGTTATTAATACATTTAGTGAATTAGATTACTTACAGTGTGGAAACAGGCCCTTCGGCCCAACAAGTCCACACCGACCCGCCGAAGCGCAACCCACCCATACCCCTACATCTACCCCTTACCTAACACTACAGGCAATTTAATCTGGCCAATTTACCTAACCTGCACATCTTTGGACTGTGGGAGGAAACCGGAGCACCCGGAGGAAACCCACGCAGACACGGGGAGAACGTGCAAAACTCCACACAGTCAGTCGCCTGAGGCAGGAATTGAACCCAGGTCTCTGGTGCTGTGAGGCAGCAGTGCTAACCACTGTGCCACCGTGCTGCCCTAAGGCTCAGGCTATAAAATTAATTTCTCAAAATCGGAGGCTATGCCAATGGGTGACCTTGCTAGGATACCCCACTTAGTGGATGGATCCCTTCCTTTCGGTGAACCCTGGAGGGTTTCTTACATTTAGGCATTTTTATTACCCCAGTATTTGGTCAGTTATACAAGGCTAACTTTGTGCATTTACTGGAAAGGATAAGGCAGGACCTCCAGCGATGGGGAGACCTTCCAATTTCCTGGTTGGGTAGAATAGCACTAATTAAAATGAATGTCCCGCCCCGTCTCCTATACCCTGTGAGAATGCTTCCAGTGATGCTGCCAAGGCTGGCACTACGTAAATTATATGGCTGGTTGGGTTCCTTTATCTGGAATCATAGATGGCCCCTCATCAAGCTGAAGAAGCTACAGCTTCCACAGGCAAGGGGAGGATTGGACTTCCCAGATGTTAGGAACTATCAGTTAAGTTCCCTATTAAGTTACATAGCCAATTGAGTCTTGTCTGACCTGCAATCAATCTGGCTGGACATCGAGGCTTCTCAAGTAAAATGCCCACTTATTAACCTTTTATTTTCAGACAAGAGGAAAATCATTACGGATCACTGTAAAAACCCTATAATACTAAACACAATTAAAGCTTGGAATATAACGCGGCAAAATGAGGGCAACTCGCATAAAACATCCCCCTATGCTCCGATAGTGGGAGCTTGGGGATTTCAACCGGGGTTTACAGATGCAACTATTAAACTCTGGAGATCCAGGGGTATCTCATGTCTAGGGGACCTATTTAAAGATGGGGTCTTGATGTCTTTTGAACAGCTGCATCAGAAATTCAGATTACCTAATGGAGACCTCTATCGATACTTCCAAATTCAAGATTATATACAAATGAAGACCACGCTATTAGATAGTCTTTATAAATCAGGTAGAGAATGTAGAGTGCTACGACCAATGGGGGTATCCTCCATCAGTACTATTTATCATTTATTACATGATGAAGTATCAGGAGATATGGACAATCTACTTAAAACATGGGATCAGGATTTGGGACTAGAAATCTCTATAGAAACGTGGAATGACATTTGGGAAAACACCAGAAGAATCACTATCTGTAACAGAACTCAGGCTATCCAGCTGAAGATACTTCATAGGGCCCATATAGCACCAGATCGATTGGCAAAATTTAAGACAGGAGCATCTCCAATGTGTCCCAAATGTAAAATAGAGGTAGGCGCTCTTGTACATTGCCTATGGACCTGTCATAAGATCCGTAGATACTGGACTAAAGTAGCAAGTACCCTGACAGAAATCTTAGGAACGGAAATTAAAGTGGACCCTGTATCTCTCTTTTTGGGCTTTTCGAACTTACCCTCCCTGGATGTGCACAGGAGGAGATTATTTTCTATTCTCTCTTTCTGTGCAAGGAAAACTATTTTGGTAAACTGGGTGGCTGAGGACTTTCAAATTGGCACAGATTCATTATGGAATGTATTCCCCTTGACTTCCTTACAAATATGGTGCACCGAAAGACCGAATTATTTCATAAAATATGGCAGCCCTTCTTGAATTATATAAATACAGATATTTCGGCCATCCTAGCAAGGGCTTTTATTTAATTGAGATTGCGAACCTGGCTGGTTCGGGGCCCCTTGGGAGAGGAATCCGCACGAATACAGGTTTTGTTACGATTTGATGTTAACACATTCCGAGCATGTATCTCACTATTCAATTTCTGTGATATCCATTGGTATTTTTTCTTTATCTTATTTGAATAATGTAACAGACTTAATTATACATTCTGGTTAGTTGTAGGTTAGATTAGTAGTTAGTTGAGTTTTGTTTTTTTTTTCATTTTTTTTTGTTAAATTTTGGTTATTATTTATTTAAGATTTAATTGTATATCAATGTTTATACTTGACAGTTTTGTTTATTTTTGTAAACTTGCAAAAATGTTAAATTTCCAATAAAAATATCTATTAAGAAAAAAAGCAGGACATCATGTTATAGATTCTTGCAATCTGTAGAAAGTGTTTGAAGCAATTAGCTGCCCGTGTAAAATAGAACCCAAGCACGCCACATGCTTTCAGTAGCTTTAATAAATCCAAAAAGAGCACACAGAAATTTTCTGGAGTTGGGTGGTGGATGGCAGGAGGTCAACTGAATATCAGGCTGGTGCACATGGACAGCTTCCTGACTCACTCGCTACATTCAGATTCTTTTCCTTTCAAATAACACTAACACGCGGGCTGTGTAGTCAGCCAGTTCCGGAATCGATCACCAAATACAATAGTAACACACTGGCTGTGGCCAGCCAGCTCAGAATCAGTCCCCTGAACTGAGGAGACTCTAATCTCCTGGTTATATGTTCTTTTTAATTATTCCTCCCACGCTATTGCCATTCAGCAGTGGTGCTTATATTCCAACATCCATGTTTGAGTGTGTGTGTTGGTGCAAGATACAGTGAAAACACCAAGTGTTAACATTTAACCACCAGGCAAGACAGCCGCGCGGCCAATGAACCAGTGACAAGCAAAGCCAAAAGCGAGCAATGCTTACATGAAAAAGGAGAAGGGGAGGGTAGGGACAAAATCAAAATAGATATGGAGCGGGAAATAAAGCACTCCATTCCCCGCGGTGCCCACTCCCCCTAAAGAGGTCAAGAGTCCCTGCATTCAGATTAGCTGCTGGTGATTGGAGGCAGGCAATAAAAGTGATTAAGACTTCAATTAGGGACAATAACTATTTGCACTTTTTGACGTTTTCCAAGCTAAGGGTGACCTAGGTGTGTGGGAAGACTATGGCAATGGAAGTATCCTTTATGTGACAGTCTGGGATCAGTGGGCCAGAGTCAACCAAACAAGCAGCCAAGTGCAGCAAACTCAGTCTCCTGAGGCATTTCTGCTCCTCAACTCCCTGATTTCCCCATCGACCCTTGCCAAACGCAAGGTGCCCTTATAAACATCTACCTTCCTCAGCAGCACTTACTTTCTTGGTGGCACAGTTGAGGCTCTAGATTTGACAATTGCCAGTTGTCAGATTGGATCAGCAGCATTGGACACCTCCTGTCTTTAATCGAGCTGCAAGCTTGTAAATGGTCAATTAACAGTTCACTAATGCCCTTTCAAACAGCAAACCGACAGACTTTACCTAGTCTGACCTGTGCTTGACTGCAAACCCCTACCAATGTGGCTGATCCTTAATAGTCCTACAAAACTGCTCAGCAAAGCATCTGCAAAGAAAAGCATCAACTCCAATGATTTATGAAAGTAGTCAAGTATCATCTCCACACAGGAGTTACAGGCAATTGCAAATCACATGATGGATCATCATCTTTAACCATGAATTGTAACAGACCCTGACCTGATGTTTTCTCTATATTTCTATTACAGGACAGTGAAATTTCTTTTTACTGTTGTGTCTACATGTTCAGAATCCATTTGTTCTTTTCGGCAGCTTGTCAGAGTCAACAGTGAAGACTTAGCAGCATAAGTTTATTGTATTCCCTTGAAGCATGACCTGATTTTGTTGCTTAAAATGAAAAACAGAATAGATACTTAGAAACTCCAAGAAAAGATAATCTCCCCTTGACATTCAATGACATTACCATCACTGAATTCTCCACAGTCAACATCCCAGGAGTTGATCAGAAATTTATCTGGTCCAGGCCCATAAGTACTTTGGATTCAAGAGCAGGTCAGAGGTTAGGGACATTGTGCTTACTTCCAGTCTCCCTCTTGCCTATCCACCATCTACAACACATTAGTTAGGCAAATGATAGAAACTTCAGCAACTCTCAACAAGCTTAAAACTATCTAAGGAAAAACAGCCTTACTGAAAATAATTTTACTTCGTCCACCAACACACAATGCAACATCAATTGGAAGTACTGTCACAACCCATCAAGATTCTTTGAAGAACCTTGCAAAGCAATGACCTCGATGATCCAGGAGGGCAAGGGCACTGGATGCAAGGCAACACCATTGCCTGCAAGATCCCCTCTGAGCCACACACCATCTTGACGTGGAATTATAACAACTTCACTGGCACTGGGTTGAAATCCTGGAACTACCTTCTCCACAAATTGCAGTCACTACTCAGTATCTCAGTACCTGTGCAGAATATCATTACGGAGGCGGATTATGTTCTTACCTGATCCAGCAGACAACACTGAGAAGGAGGTGGAAGTCAGGTTGCTTTTAATTTAATCTGGGGAGATCTACGATTAAACATACTTTCATGCTGCAACTAACAAACAGAAGCTAGTATCTCTGTGGCCAAATGACCTGCCAAAATAGAGAGCAGGGCAATTTAGCAGCTTTCAACCTTGTTGTCATTGTTACTGTATGTGAACATGCTACATGATTGTTTTGGCAATCTAACACTAATCTATCCCTCCTGTTAATTCATACACAAGAATTCAGGAGAAACATTTTTATCTATTTAAAATAAGAATGTGGAACTTAATAAAAAAAGGGGGTCGCTGAAGTATTGAAGAAGATGCTGGATAAACACATGCTAGAGAAAGGATCAGAAAATGATGTACTCTTGAAAAATCACAACATGTACTCCCAGGTCTGCAAAGTTTTTTGCAGTATCTTCTGTTTTTGTTTTAATTTCTGATTTTAGCATTGACTGCATTTTGTGTTTTTAGTACAACATGTTGTCAGTACGAAGCAGTCCTGTGCTGTACAATCTAATGATCACGTTCAGTCTGAGACATTACAAAGTTTTAAATTACTCATGGGTGCCACCACTTGGGGAGTGTAGCAACTGCATTGAACCATTTTTACTGCTATGTCTGGATTTCTACAAAATTTAAAATGAAGAATTAATTTATTTCTCTCAATAAAGAGCTAAAGAAAAAATCTAAAGCTCAAGTTGATGTTTAACCGTTCTACACAATGTTATCTCAGAAAAAAAGGACACTGGTGACGGTAAAAAAAGTATTCAATTGATAGTCAAACTGAGAGATTATAATTGTCAGGAAGAGTAGAGAAAGCTAGCACTCTTTTCTGTACAGAAAAGAACACTGAGAGCACTGATAAAGATCTTTAAGATTATGACAGTGTTTGACAGTGTTGATGTCCCTGTGCCTTCCCATCAGCATGTCAATGGTTGAAAAGTTGACAGACATACTCCCCACTAGAAACACACTGAGTCACTTAAATGGCTACTTGAGGGCCATTTTACAGGTTGGTTGCTCAGGGGTGGGTTAAGGTCCATATGAAGGACATTAGTCCCAGCAACAGAAACTTAATTGGTCATCATTGGGAATCTATTTCCCTTGACCTCACTTTTGGTCAATACAAGGTCACCTTCCTCTTTCTGCCCAGTGGCAGATTTTTATCCTGAATGGAAATATTCAACCCATTGTGATATTCTACATTTGTCTATCCTCTTTGGCATCTCGAATAAAGGAAGCAAAGATTGGTTGTTCATTGCTACATATATTTGTATAGATCAAATCTTACAGAGTACTTGATACAAAATGTCCCAAATTCTTGTATATAAATGTTACAGTAATGTTGAAGAGAAGAACATGAAGATGTTAGTGGCACCAAGGCCAGAATAGTTGGATTGACATTCAAAGGCCACAGAGGTGCAACCAAGAGTGCACACCAGACATCATCAAGACAACATCTATGAAATAAGGGCTTTTGCCCAAAACGTCGATTTCGAAGCTACTTGGATGCTGCCTGAACTGCTGTGCTCTTCCAGCACCACTAATCCAGAACATCTATGAAATGCCTGGCCTAGCTACACAATCAAATATGGGGATAACCCAACCAATGGATACAAAAAGCAAGCAAATGTTTAGCAATGTGCATATCAAAGAATGCATTGTCTAGTACAAAATGGGCCTTTGGCCCGGAGCACAATATATGCCATAGATGCAGACCCAGCATGGCCTAAATGTAAAAGTGGATGATTCTGCAGGTGCTAACATCCTTTGGCTTTGTGCACTGAAACACACGTACCACAGAAGCAGCAAGTGATGGTTCAACCAATGACAAAGTCACTGTGTATACTGTGTTTAGAAATTTCACCCCAAGGTCAACTGTACTCAAGTGTAACTACAACAACTCACCCTGGTCACTCAAGGTATTTCATATAGCGAACGACACAAGATCAGAGATTGTAGGTCCACCAGGGTACAGGGACCTGTCCTTGGTCACTATCCATGCTAACACGAAGACCACATCAAAGACCAGAGACCACAAGGAGCACTATTGAAAAGCCCATGCTTATAGTGGGAGAAGGGCACCTCACTCTGTGATGCAGGTCATCGGGTGAAAGGTTAAGTGGCACAGTTTGAACCAAATACACACACTGATTATAAACTTACTTACAAACTTTTACATACTATAGAACTAATGCAGAATCACTATTCAACAGGCAAGTGGGGAAAAATGTACCTAAGTCATTGTTCGCAGGAGTATGTGATGCAATACTTGAGAAATAAGGGCAATGGAAGATGGCCATGATGAACATTAGAGTAATCGATTACTCAACCTGAACATTAGATAGATGGTTCAAATACAACACCCAACTGATGACATGTAGATTCCAACAGAAATTATTAGCTGATCCCTAGAACCAAGGTCACATTAAATACAACCATCCAAAAGCATGACAGCAAAATAGGTGCCAAATCAAAATAACACCACAACCAGAAACAACAAGTAATCACATGGTAACTTGCATAAGACACAGCACTCCTGACCAGCATTCGGAAAACATATAACAACCTTCAGCAAAGATTGCTAATCCAACAGATAAGCGGTCTGCTGATATATTGCGTGGACTTGCAACTTTATTATTTTATGAAATGATTTATTCAGATACAATATTATTTTCTTTTTCTGTCACATAAATAGTTAATTTAGATTAGACTCCCTACAGTGTGGAAATAGGCCCTTCGGCCCAACCAGTCCATACCGACCCTCCGAAGAGTAACCCACTCAGACCCATTTCCCTCTGACTAATGCACCTAACACTATGGGCAATTTGACATGGCCAATTCACCTGACCTGCACATCTTTGGACTGTGGGAGGAAACCGGAGCAAACCCACACAGACACAGGGAGAATGTGCAAACTCCACACAGTCACCCAAGGCTGGAATTGAACCTGGGACCCTGGTGCTGAGAGGCAGCAGTGCTAACTACTTAGCCACCACTGAGCATAACACAAAGGAAATTATGATATGCTGTATCTGCATATTTAAGGTACATTTCTTAAAGTGGTAACACTCATGGCCATCTTGCCAGAATGTGAATTATTAGTACAATGACTTGAATATACTTAGTCCCCTTGTTACGTTCACCTATTGTTATGATCCCAGTTGATGATCATGATGGAAAAGTTGAGTCTGATAGCGAGAACTAGGGTCTTACTTTACTTTTTGTTCCTTGGCGAGGTCAGTCACTCTATCTCCATGCTATAGCTCTTATTCAGATGGCAAGATTGTAATCAGCTCCCTTTTCTGGCAAAGTTCAGTGCATTCTCTCAATGCTATTCTCTTCAATGAATAACTATTCTTAAGACCATTAAAAAAGCTATCACTCAGTACAGAAGGTAATTTCTTTAATCTCATGTCTTCAAAAGCTTTGCAGGATGTTTTCTTCTCTAGTATCTTCTGTTTCTGCAGTTTTCTTTTAAGCAACTCAGAACCTCGCCTCTTTCCTCTCATTTGGAACCTGCTAAACGAACCTCTGGTCTTATAGACTTTTCTCTTGAATGAACTGATTTGTGTCTGAATGAACATGCATCTGGGCCTTGAGTCCCTCTCTTTCTCTCTTGCTCTCTGGATTGAAGAACTCACGTCAGAAAACATTTTAACAGATATCTCCCTGGGGAGATGGGGAGGAGGGAGCTTTCTGGGCATTTAGCTAAAATAACATGATTTCTTCGAAATATGAGCCTTAGTGTTCAAAATGACGTCATCATCATTTTGGCTGGGATCAAACGCAGGTTCAATCCCAGCCTCAGGCGACTGTCTGTGTGGAGTTTGTACATGCTCCCTGTGTTTGCATGGGTTTCCTCCAGGTGCTCCGGTTTCCTCCCACAGTCCAAAGATGCACAAATTAGGTGAACTGGCCATGCTAAATTGCCTATAGTAGGTTAGGCGCATTAGTCAGGGGTATATGTAGAGTAATAGGGCGGGGGAACTGGTTTGGGTGCAATGCTCTTCGGAGGATTGCTTGGTGTGGATTTGCTCGGCCGAAGAGCCTGTTTCCACACTGTAGGGAATTTATGATTCTATGATTTTCTTAAACAAAATAAATCTGACCTTCACAGAACTGAAAACTAAAATTCATTTTTCCTACACTTTGGTACCTAAGCTTCCAAATAATAAAATTATTATTAGCCTCCATCACACTGCATATAGTCTGATCTTCATGTAGAGGACCTTCATCACTGTTTCATCAATCATTATGTGTGATCAGTGGATTCATATTGAAGACCAGAACAATTCTGAAGAAGCTCGACAGGGAGAGGTAGGTCACTTTCACCAGGGAATCTAGAACATGGGGCCTCAGGATAAGGTGACCAATAATTCGGGACTGAGGTGATGAGAAAGTTCTTGGTTGCGAATATTTTAAATTCTATATCCCAGGGGGCCATGAACAATCCATTGCTGAATATATTAAGGCTGAAATAGATAGGGTTTGACCCCATAGGGAATTGAAGAGTATGGGGAGTGGGGAGTATGGGGAGCAAATGGGAAAGTAAAGTTGAAGCAGAAAAGCATATTGACCGATGCAGCAGGCTGACTTGATCTGTATAGCCTACTCTTACTATGTTTTCTTATGTTCTTCAGCACACCGCCACAACATAACGTCATCTGAGTGCCCTGCAGCAGAGCACTTCTATCACATCACCCTCCAGGAGTTGGCATGTATGCACGCTCTTCTTTCTCCTCATCTGGATGCAACTTGGTTCATGCCAGTAGGTCACTGCATGTTGATCCTGTCTCTGTACTGCCCTCTGAAGGATGCACAGAGAGAGTATCTGAACCTCTGGTTGTGAATGTAAGTGACAGTGTTTCCTCATCAGGCGTGTGCTCTTGCTTTCAGCCTTCATAATGAGGCTGAACTAGTTTCTGGGTCGAAAAGTGTGGTGCTGGAAAAGCACAGCAGGTCAAACAGTATCTGAGAAACAGGAGGGTCAGATGCTACCTGACCTACTGTACTTCTCCGGCACCAAACTTTTCAACTCTGATCTCCATCATCTGCAGTCCTCACTTTCTCCTGAACTACCCTTTGGCCAGGTAGCAGTTCATAGTATTTAAAATGTTCAAAGAGATCCTTGGTCACATCACTTGCAGCTTTGTATGTCACACCATACAGTAACATGCAAATGACATGGAGGAGGGAAAGGTGGGGGGGGGTAATCAAATGAGCAGCTTTGTCCTGAATAGTATCAAGCCTCTTGCATCCTCTTGGAGTGCACTCATCCAGGCAGGTTTGAGAGTATTTCAACACACTCCTGCCTTCCACCTGTAGATGGTGGACAGAGTTGAGAGTAAGGTGGTGAATTATTCGCTGCAGAATTCCTAGCCTCTGAGATGCTCTTGTTGACACAATATTCATACAGCTAGTCCAGTTCAGACTCTGGTCAACGGTAAGCTTCCTGGATGTTGATGTTAGGAGATTAAGCAATTAAGATATCATTGAATGTGAAGGGCAATAGTTAAAAATCTCTTTTTTTGGAGATAGTCATTGCCTGGTACTTGTGTAACATTCAAGTTTTTTGCCATTTATCAGCCTAAGCCTCGATACAGTCATGGTCTAGCTGCATTTGGACCTGGACTATTTCATAACAGTCGATCTTTCATAATTACACCGGCACCACTCCCCACCTCTTCCTCCGATACATTGGCACCACCTCGTGCTCCCGCGAGGAGGTTGAGCAATTCATCAACTTCACCAACACATTCCACCCTGACCTTAAATTTACCTGGACCATCTCTGACACCTCCCTCCCCTTCCTGGACCTCTCCATCTCCATCAATGACGACAGACTTGACATTGACATTTTTTACAAACCCACTGACTCCCACAGCTACCTGGATTACACCTCTTGCAAAAATGCCATCCCGTATTCCCAATTCCTCCACCGTATCTGCTCCCAGGAGGACCAGTTCCACCACTGAACACACCAGATGGCCTCCTTCTTTAGAGACCGCAATTTCCCTTCCCACATGGTTAAAGATGCCCTCCAACGCATCTCGACCACATCCCGGACCTCCACCCTCAGACCCCACCCCTCCAATCGTAACAAGGACAGAACGCCCCTGGTGCTCATCTTCCACCCTACCAACCTTCGCATCAACCAAATCATCCGCTGACAATTCCGCCACCTCCAAACAGACCCCACCACCAGGGGCATATTTCCCTCCCCACCCCTTTCCACCTTCTGCAAAGACCATTCCCTACGTGACTACCTGGTCAAGTCCACGCTCCCCCTACAACCCACCCTCCCATCCTGGCACCTTCCCCTGCCACCGCAGGAATTGCAAAACCTGCACCCACACCTCCTCCCTCACCTGCATCCAAGGCCCTAAAGGAGCCTTCCACATCCAATGTTTTACCTGCACATCCACCAATATCATTTATTGTATCCGTTGCTCCCGATGCGGCCTCCTCTACATTGGGGAGACTGGATGCCTCCTAGCAGAGCGCTTTAGGGAACACCTCCGGGACACCCACACCAATTAACCACACCGCCCCGTGGCCCAACATTTCAACTCCCCCTCCCCCTCTAACAAGGACATGGAGGTCCTGGGCCTCCTTCACCGCCGAGCCCTCACCACCTGGAGGAAGAACGCCTCATCTTCCGCCTCAGAACACTTCAACCCCAGGGCATCAATGTGGACTTCAACAGTTTCCTCATTTCCCCTTCCCCACCTCACCCTCATTCCAAACTTCCAGCTCAGCACTGTCCCCATGATTTGTCCTACCTGCCTATCTTCTTTCCCACCTATCTACTCCACCCTCCTCCCTGACCTATCACCTTCATTCCCTCCCCCACTCATCTATTGTACTCTATGCTACTTTCTCCCCACCCCCACCCTCCTCTAGCTTATCTCTCCACCTTCCAGGCTCTCTGCCTTTATTCCTGATGAAGGGCTTTTGCCCGAAACGTCGATTTTACTGCTCCTCAGATGCTGCCTGAACTGCTGTGCTCTTCCAGCACCACTAATCCAGAATCTGGTTTCCAGTATCTGCAGTCATTGTTTTTACCTCAGTATCTGAGAAGTCATGAATGGTACTGAATATTGTGCAATTAGCAGTGAACATCTCCCTTTTGTCCTTATTATGAAAGGAACTTCGTTGATGAAACAGTTGAATATAATTGAATTTGGGACACGATGCTGAATAATCCCTGCAGTGATGTCCTGGAGCTGAAATGACTGACCTCCAACCATACAACCATCTTCCCATGTGCCAGGTATGACTCCAAACAGTGGAGAGGTTTTTTCCCCTAGATTCCCATTAACTACCATTTTGCCAGAGTTCCTTGATGCCACATTCAGTCAAATACAGCCTGGATGTCACTCTTACCTTACCTCTGGAATTTACCATGTTTGTCTAAGTTTGGGCCAAGGCTGTAATGAGGTCAGGAGCTGAGTGGCCCTGCCTTGATCCAAACCAATCTGCAGTGAGCAGGTTATTATTAAGGAAATGCTGTCTGATAGCATTGCCAAAAACCCCTTCCATCACCTTACTGATGATTGAGAGTAGACTGATGGGCAGTGATTGGTCAGATTGGATTTGTCCTGTTTCTTGTGTACAAGACAACTTTGTTTAGATTGTTTAGATTGTTTAGATTACTTACAGTGTGGAAACAGGCCCTTCGGCCCAACAAGTCCACACCGACCCGCCGAAGCGCACCCACCCTGACCCATTCCCTTACATATACCCCTGCACCTAACACTACGGGCAACTTAGCATGGCCAATTCACCTAACCTGCACATCTTTGGACTGTGGGAGGAAACCGGAGCACCCGGAAGAAATCCACGCAGACACGGGGAGAATGTGCAAACTCCACACAGTCAGTACCTGAGGTGGGAATTGAACCCAGGTTTCTGGCGCTGTGAGGCAGCAGTGCTAACCACTGTGCCACCGTGCTGCCCCAACAAGTTGTACAACTTGTACAACTTTCCACAACTTGGGCAACTTTCCACAATGTCAGGTGAATGCCAATGTTGTAATTATACTTGGACAGTTTGACTAGGGGAGCAGCAAGTCCTGGAGCATAATTTCTACATTATTGCTGGAATGTTGTCTGGGCCCATAACTGTTGTAATATCCAGTGCCTTCAGCTGTTTCTTGGTATTACCTGGAGTGAACTGAATTGGTTGAAGACTGGTATCTCTTAACAGTGAGGGGCTGCATTGTTCCAATTATTTTACTTCTGCCTGGACTTCAGAGGCCCATGTACAATAGTGACTTCAGGAAGTGGAAGCTGAATGTGCATGAAACACCTGAGAGGCCGCATACACCCTCAGCAACACAGCCAAAAGGAAAGGTCGGTAGGGACCCCAGGAGGAGGCAGAATTGGATTATCCACTCAGCATTCCTGGTTGAGGAAGGATGCAAATGCTTCAGCTTTATCTTTTGCAATGATATGTTTTGCTCCGCCATCAATGAGGCTGGAGCTAAGAGTGGAGCCTCCAGCTCCTGTTAGTTGTTTAATTGTCCACCATATTTACAATTGGATGTGGCAGGACTGCATGAGCTTAGATCTGATACATTGAGCAAAGTGATCTGACAACCAATGTTTTGCATTCTGCTTCAGCCATTTGCCGCGTAGTAGTTCTGTGTGTAGCTTAACCAGGTTAGCACCTCACATTTTAGGAATGCTCCTGCTGCTCCTAGCATGCCTGCTTGCAGTGATCTAGCTGGAAGAGAGTGGAAGCTGCGAGGTCTGAATGAAAAGCTTGCAATGTTCATATAAACATCAAGTATGCATCCTGATTGGTGAGTGATGAGGATATAGTGCATTGAACAGTGTGCAAGCTGGTGGTGCAGCTGACTGGTTACGGCATTTGATGATGCATTCTCTAACTTTAACAAGTGCGTCAAATCTTTTTCAGCACTGCAACCAGGTCCTTGAGAGTCAGACTCCACAAAGTGACCGTTTTCCTTTCACAGTTTTTCCTGAAGTATGTCCTCTTTGCCCACTCCTGAACTATCACCCGTCAACACCACATTAAAGAACCCAAGAGCATTTTCTGTGGGCTGAAACTTGTATTCCTTCTGTGAAGCACTTTTGGAGACAGCGGCCACAGCTGAATACATTCCCCCTTTAAGAGGTCAAGCTACCTTTAGGAAAAGAAGGCTAACGGTATTTCAAAATACCAGGAAACTTACTGAGCACTGGGCTGAAGACCCCCATCATCCTACATCTCTCGTGAGTATTGTAACCTCATGATTCCAGTAACTTTGAGTCTGTGCAATGTTTATTCTGGCCACATGATGGCAAATGTGAGACATTAATAACAGCAGCAAGCCAGGCAGCATCAGGAGATGGAGACATCAATGTTTCAGATTATACCCTTCTTTAGGACGAGGGGTGGGTGTAAGGGATCTGCAGATAAAGGGGTGGGGACAGGGTTGGGGTGTGGGATGGTGAGGTAGGGATAGGTGAACACAGGTAAAGGGAACTACCTGGTTGGTCGGTGGGAGGAATGAATCCAGTTGGTAGCTGGAAGAGCCATTGACCAACCAGGTCATACCCTCTACATGTTTTCATCTACCCCTACCTCACCATGTCGCCCCTCCGCCCTCAACATCTGCAACTCCCCTCACACCCAATTCCAGTCCTGAAGAAGGGTCATACCCGAAACACTGACCTCTTCACCTCCTGATGCTGCCTGGCTTCTGTGTTCTTCCAGCCTCCTCCTTGTCTACCTTGGATTCCACCATATGCAATTTTTGTCTCTACTAATTAATAATAGGCTACTCAGTTTTAATCAATTTTGTCAGTATTGCACGACATATTACCAGTGCAGCCACCTAAAACTGGAGGACTTGAGGTGAACACCCTTCTAAAGAATTGCAATTCGCTTGAAATGACTTCATTCACTTCACAGTCACTGCTGTCACAAATCATTACCAGGCCTACATGGTGGAGGGTGGAGTCCCCACCAAACAGAGAAGCGAATACAATGCCACAGCCTGCCAGGTACCTGTTGAGAGTATAATCTCACCTGGTGACAACAGTAGCTCAGTCAGTAGCATACCTGCCTCAATGAGAATGTTCTCGGTTCCCATATCACTCCAGGATCATGTTGTCAAAGCTGACATTCCACTGCAGTACTGGGGGAATGTTGCGCTGTCAGAAGTGCCATTTTCCAGATGAGACTTTTATTTGAAGCCCCAGCTACATTTTGGTGGATGTAAAAGATCAGGACCGTAATCCCTAGTGTTCCATGGCCAACATTTCAGTCTCAGTGCTCCAATGAGGATCAACGCAAGCTGGAACAACAGCATCTCATTTTCCACTTGGGGACCCTGTAGCCTTCAGGACTCAATATAGAGTCATTTCAAGTAAATTGCAATTCTTTAGAAGGGTGTTCACCTCAAGTCCTCCAGTTTTAGGTGGCTGCACTGGTAATATGTCGTGCAATAGGGCAGCACGGTTGCTCAGTGGTTAGCACTGCTGCCTCACAACTGCCTTACAGACTTGGGTGATTGACTGTATGGAGTTTGCACATTCTCCATGTGTCTACATGGGTTTCCTCCGGGTGCTCCGGTTTCCTCCCACAGTCTCAAGATGTGCAGGTTAGGTGAATTGGCCATGCTAAATTGCCCGTAGTGTCCAGGGTTCATGTGTAAGTTAGGTGCATAATATAGGGGAATGGGTCTGGGTGGGTTACACTTTGAAGGGTCAGTGTGGACTTGATGGGCTGAAGGGCCTGTTTCCACACTGTTGGGATTCTATGATTTATGAGATCCTGCTGTTGTCTAAGCTGGATTCACGTCGTCACCTGCCATTGGCAGTCTTCCCTGTACGATCACAGAGGCAGATGGCTTGGCCTCACCAACGTGATCAGAACCTACTTTTCGTCCTGGGCTCTGAAACTTTAGAGCGTGAGCACCTTGTCCATGTCCTTTACCCACCCCCACTCAGCCTCGGGCCTGTTATCACGTGGGCTCCTTTCAGCACAGCCAACCCATTTTCACCTACTTATGGTCCCCATAATCAGCTCTTCTTTCGCCCTAGCTCACCATTATCCATCACTTTGTCTGCCAAACTTGTCTTTCTCTCCCTCTGGGCTCCATCTCCACCTATCGCTTACACCATTAACCTCCCTCCCCATCCCCAACTTCAGCTTATCCACCACCATCTCCTTGTTACTGTCGGCTCTGAAGAAGGGCCATTAGATCCAAAATGATAACTTTGCTTTCTCTCCACAGGTGCTGAGTTTTGCTAGCAATTTCTGTTTTTGCTTCAGATTTTCAAGATCTGCTTTAGTTTAGAGTAGTCCCAAGTGTTCTTGCCAAAGTTATCCCTCAATCAAGATCACAGCAAGAAAAATTATCCGGACAATCTCATGATGCAAATTAATTGTTGCATTTCCTACAATGCAGCAGTAAACATACTTCATAAATATTTAACTTTCTGTAAAACACCATCTTAATGCTAAGCCTACTTGATGTATCATTTCCACATTGCACTGGATCCAAAGAAGAGCTACCATTCGTGGAGCCTCTTCTTCACTGTCCCTTTGGCTGTTCCCTCTCACTGTTCTCCTCACTCTGGACATCTCTCTCACCACTGGCTGCTCTGCTCCCCTTGCCACTTCACTCAGGAGTGAAGCAGCGGGTGAGACAGTGAGAACTCCTTCTGAGTACTCCTCTGGGTCAAAGGTTCTCTAGTTTATTTCAGAGGGCACCAGACCGCTGCATAAATTAAATTTAAAATATGACGTCATCACCCAAGTCCTCCAGTGTCACTGACGGCGATGTCATGAGCACTGCGAACGTGTGGGCTGTGAATGCACCCCCCCCCCCCCCGCAGTCACAATGGTAACAAATGAAGACATCAATAACAGTGACCATAAAGTTGTTGTAAAAATGGTTCACTTCTGTCATTTAACAAAAGAAAACTAGCTGCTCCTTCTTGGTCTGGGCCTACACATGACTCCAGTCCCACCCTAGTATGATGACCTTTCCCTGCCCTTTGAATGGCCTGGTGAGCTAACAGTTTAAGCTGCCCCTTCTCAAAGGGTTTTGCCAACAGCATCAATTTTTTTTTATATAAATCTCCTAACTTGAAGAATTTGGTTTCCAGACGAGATTGGCAGCCGACCTGCTCTTCACGCCCCTTAGTGCCAATGTGAGGCTCAAACTGCATTCAGGCTTGGGCCTTGTTTAACTACCACAGGCACCCGAACCTCAGTGGCCTGTTTCTTTTCTGGGAGGGTGACACCAGGCAGTGGTCCCACCATGAATCAACCAGTTGAACTGGGCTAGTTCAGGGATTGAAAGAAGCATTTTTTTGGCAGACTAATAAGAGAAAATCAAGCTCATAGATAGAAATACTCCAGATTTCTTGGGCCATTGTGTTTTTGTGGAAGGGCGGCCAGTATGTCACCTGGGAAACTTTAATGGCCTCCCAGCCTGCAAACCTGCTGAGGGGGAAAAGTAGAATTCTGCCCAAAATGTTTTTTAATATCCAAAGCTTTTTCTCCAATTGTTGCCTGTTACAGTGTCCTGGATTAGTATTTCATTCCTGGAGTTTGTGTGTCAATACTGGAGGCTTGGTAACTCATTTTCAACTGTTCAGGGGGAGCCCTTTACTTAGCCAATTGGACAAATTTGTTTGAATCCTCTTCTATTAAATGCTTTGGGATTGATTCTGTTAAATCTCTGATATTTCTGTTACAATTACAGCAACTGAGTGGCTCATAAAGCCACTTCAGAGGGTATTAAGAAACAACCACAAATAATGAGTTGCAAATCACATGTTAAACATGGCACTGTTGTTTTTCTTCCCTAAGATAACCAATAAACCAGTTGGGTTTCCATAATAAGCCGACAGTTTTAATGACATCATTTCTTTGTGCCAGTTTCCAATTTACCTGATTTATTAAATTTAAATTGACAGCTTATTATGATGGGAGTTGAATTTACAACCACTAGGATGTCACTATAAATGCCACACTTGCATTCCTATCATTTAGAGTGTACTGTCATAAGGCTTAACTGCATAAAAGCAAAAGGCAAATTGAAGAGGGTATGTGAAAACCAAATATCCAATCACTCTTTGAATTAGTGACTGCACAGTTAGTTTTCACATGCTGTCTCCGCCATATATAAAACTCCTGACTTCAGCTTGCAGTACTCTTAACTCTGGCTCTAAAAGGTCGAAGATTTTCTTATCCTTGTCTGAATCTGTGGTGTGATCCCTTGGCGTCTACCTACCTTTCTCCATGTCCTCATCTATGAGACCCTCTATCTCTTTGTCAGATTTTCCATGCATGTCTCCTCTTTTTTTAATCTGTTGCAGTCCTTCATTTTTTCTTTCATGTTGTCTTATTCCAACTCCATTTTGGCTTTTATCATCACCTCCTTTGGTCTTTAATCTCTCCTACACTCCACCCTATCACAGATCTTCTCTCTTGTTTCACATCCCAAACCCCAAAGCTTTTTCGCAGCCCCATATTTGCTGTAAGAACTTTTAAACTTCTCAAAGTCATCCCCTTCCGATGAAAGGTAATTGAGTAAAACATTAAACATTTCTTTCCACAGGTGTTGCCTAATCTACTGAGTGCTTTCCAGAATCTTCGGTTTTAACCTCAAATTTCCAGCATCGGTATTATTTTGCTTTCGAAGCTGTCTGTCAAGGCAGACATCACAATGCAATATTAAGACAGCGCTGCATCATGAAGCTGACTTATTTTGGTTAAAAGGTTAAACCAAGTTTCCAAACAGCAATTACATGAAGAAAATACATCAACTAATCAGCCATCTCATGACCACTGGGGGAATATTTATGCTGGTTCGCTTTGATTTCCACCCTAATCTGTTTGACACTACTCACTGCTCTTTCAAAAAGAATGAATTGACGTAATTTAGAAACATTCCAATCTGATAAGATATAACAAAATTATCTGTGATCGTGTAAACTCTTTGAGATATAGATATCATGATTAAATCTACTATGGATTTATTTACCTGACATGGACTTTCAATGTAAACTACAATTGAAGAAATTGTAAATACTTTTTTTCACAGTGAATGACAACATTTCAGAACAGCTGTCAGCTAAATTAATGAGCTCTGTGCTGCATCTGGGCAAGTACTTGACCCAAGTCCAGCATGCACAATAAGCTGACTTGGAACTAAAAAACCAAGAGAGTTACTTCAGGCATCTCATCTTGGCAGCAGCAACATCAAATTAGTAGAGAATACATTGCCATAAATACACACATAGATTAAAGGAAGATATTCTTTGTCAGAGGTTCACCTGCAAAATATTCATTCACATTACAAACCAAACATTTAGAATCAAAGATTGATTGTCAGAAAGTCAATTCTGGAGACACTAGCAATTGGTTCTGATCCAAACAAAACTCTTGCAAATGTTTCACCAATGATTTGTGTACAATGCATGCAAACAAACAAGGTATTTTGTTGTTGGTCATTGCTAAGTTTGCTCATTCATTCTTGAAAGCAGTTGAAAAAGTCAGCCAACTAGTTCCAAACTTGATGGAATAAGACCTGACAAGAACAAATCCAACAACATTCAGGATCAAGTGCTTGCCTTTAGGTCCAAAATTTTAAAAACAGGAGAAGTCTTGGCAAGAATAGGGTCAATGGAACATCTGGCTTTCATTCCGCGAATGGCAAAAAACATTGACAAGTACATCTCAAATATTAACCTAAAGAGCAATTTTAAAATATACTATTTATTAATCTTTATTCGTCAGCAAAATGATTTAGAAGTAATTCTCAACTTTCAGAAGTTGGAACTTACGAAATGGTTATTTTCAAGCTGTAGTGGTGATGTTTGGCTTAGAACCAATTTCAATGTGTTTATCAGTTATTCACAAAGGATATTACATTATATTGTAACATATATTGCAACACAAATGTCAGTCAATGAATATCTCCAATATGAGACAATCTAACTACAGCCCTTTGACATTCAACGGTGTTACCATCACTGAATTCCTCAGTATCAACATCCTGGGGATTACCATTGCCCAGAAACTCAACTGAATTATAATTGCAATATAAGTGCAAGAGCAGATCAGAGGCTAGGTATTCTGCAGTGGGTAACTCACGTCCTGACTCCCCAAAGCTTGTCCACCATTCACAAGGCACAAGTCAGGAGTAGAAATACTCCCCACTTGCCTGGATGAGTTCAGCTCCAACAATGTTCAAGATGCTTGACACCATCCAGGACAAAGCAGCCTGCTTAATTGGCACGATACTGACAAGCATCCTCTCCCTCCACTATTGATAGTCTGCATTGCAAAAATTTACTAAAGATCCTGTGACAGCACCTTCCAAACCCACAATCACTTCCATCTAGAAGGACCAAGATAACAAATACATGTAAACTCCCCTCCAAGCTATTCTCCATCCTGATTGGAAATATATTGCCGTTCCTTCAGTCATTGGGTAAAATCCTGGAATTCCTTCCCTAACGATATTGTGGGTACACCTATAGCACCTGGATTGCAGCAGTACAAAGATGCAGCTCCCCACCACCTTCTCAAGGGGAACTAGGGACAGGCATAAATGCTGGCCCAGCCGGTGATGTTCCTGTTCCGTGAAAGAATAAAACAAATCAACTAAAAGCTCTTTGTAATAATTGTCACAGCATGTGGAAAGAGGGGAGAAGGAGCAGAATGGACAGCTAGCTGACAACAAAACAGAAGTAGGACTTAAGGTGCCCCCCAGTCCAACAAGTGATGAGAAATGGCATTACAGGTTGTATGATCTAAATTGAAGGTACTACTGGAAAGTCAGATCCCAGGATGAAATCTGACTTGATAGATTATATTTTCTTTATTTCAGTTACTGCGGTGCTCAGTCACTAAAACATAGTCACGAGGCTGCAGAGTTCCTTTAACAACAGAACAGAGGTGTATTACACAAAAGACAAAAATAAATAAAACCTATATCGGAATTTAGAAAAAGCTTAAAACACAAAGCATAACAAAGCTTTCAACCTACTTTCAAATACCATCAATTTAGAGAATTACCCCTTTAAATTAGAACTTTAGTCTCGACTGAACTGATTCTCCCCAGTTTCTTTCTCGTGAACTGTGGAGTCTTATTACATGAAGAATCATAAAACTGAAAACTTAAACATTCTCTGCTTCTAATAACCCACTAATTTCTAACCAGACAAAAACTGAAAGAACCGTAGAAGCTGTAAATCAGAAACAAAAACAGAAGTTGCTGGAAAAGCTCAGCAGGTCTGGCAGCAAGGGTGAAGAGAAATCAGAGCTAACATTTTGGGTCCAGTGACTCTTCCTCAGAACTGACGGCAGCAGAGAAAATGTTGGTTTATATACAGAAGATAGGGTGAGGGGAGGGAGTAAGGAGTAAATGGTAGGTGGGGATAGAGCCCAAAGAGACAAAAGACAGTTAGGTAGAAAAAGGAGTGGATAACAATCTGGCTGGGAGAGTGAATAGTTGTTAATGGAGACTGATAGTGGCCAACAATAGGTAGCGTGTAATGGCAGACAGTGTGATAACAAGCGAATCGACGTTTCGAGCATAAGCCCTTCTTCCGGAAAGGCTTATGCCCGAAACGTTGATTCTCCTGCTCCTTGGATGCTGCCTGACCTGCTGCGCTTTTCCAGCAACACATTTTCAGCTCTGATCTCCAGCATCTGCAGTCCTCACTCTCTCCTCCCGTGTGATAACAAGGCCTGGTGCCTGAGATTAAGGACCAGAACATGGAAGAGTTCAGGCCCTAAAATTATTGAACCTGATATTGAGTCCGGAGGGCTGCAAGGTCCCCAAGAAGAAAATTACACTGAGCTTCGCTAGAACACTGCAGCAAGCCTAAGACTTAGATGTTCGCCAGGGAACAGAATGGCATGTTGAAGTGGCAGGCAACTGGAAACGCAAGGTCTTTTTTGCAGACAGAACATGGGAATTCTGCGAAGTGCTCACTCAGTCTTCATTTCCCAAATGCAGAGACCACATTGTGAGCAGCAAGTACGATAGATTAGATTGCGTGAAGTATTGTGAAGACACAATATAGTCTACTGCATTCACTGCTTACACACCATCTTGTTCCCTGGCCATCATCTTTGTCTCAAGCTTGCTGCAGTGTTCCAGTGAAGCTCTGTGAAAGCTGGATGAACAACACCTCATTTTCTGTTTGGGGGGCCCTGCAGTCCTCTGGACTCAATAATTTTAGGGCCTGAACTCTCCCATGCCCTAGTTCCCAACCCCACATACCAGGACTTGTTTTCGCATAGTCTGCCATTACACACTACCTATTGTTAATGGCTAACAATAGGTAGTGTTTTTTGGGGCAACACGGTGGCTCAGTGGTTAGCACTATTGCCTCACGGCACCGATTGAACCCTGGTTCGATTCTAGCCTCGGGTGACTGTCAGTGTGGAGTTTACACATTCACCCAGTGTCTGCATTGGTTTCCTCTGGGTGTTCCAGGTTCCTCACAGTCCAAAGATGTGCAGATCAGGTGAATTGGCCACGCTAAATTGGCCGTACTGTTAGGTGCATTAGTTAGAGGGAAATGGGTCTGGGTGGGTTACTCTCCGGACAGTTGGTGTGGACTTGTTGGGCCAAATGGCCTGTTTCCATACCGTAGTGAATCTAATCTAATCACTAATTCGATTAATAGCTAATCACTCTCCCAGCCAGATCATTATCCATTTCTTTGTCTGTCCAACTGTTTTCTCCCTCTTTGGGCTCTATCCCTATCTATCATTTACTCCTTACTGCATATAAACCGACATTTTCCTAGGTACCATCAGTTCTGAGGAAGAATTGCTGAATGTGAAAAGATAACTTTGATTTCTCTTTACTGATGCTGCCAGACCTGCTGAGCTTTTCCAACAACTTCTATTTTCGTTTCTAATTTCTAACTAGACTTTGTTTCTTTGGAAGTTACACAAACTAAACTTTCCTCCTGAAATGACTATGTTTTCCCTGGACAGTCTCAAAATCCTGGAAGGAGATGACCCTAAACTTGCTTCAAAACCCAAACAGGCCTCCTCCAAACTACCCTAAAAACTTTAAATCTTGGATTTTCTAATCTAAAATCAATCCTGATTAGTCTGAACAAAAAAAACAAGCTAGTGGCCTTCAATGTTTAACCACTTGTCATAAACCTGGCATAAATAATTTTGCATCATATCACAAGGGTCTACCACCCTTCTTGCTTTCTGGGCAAGTTGGAGTGGGGTGACTGTCTCACAAGGACTCTGACATTGCTTTTACATTCATTCATTTATAAGTGTAATGAAATTATACATCTTTCACCAGAGTGAATTTGGCTATGCCAGGTTGTCCAACCTTTTCAAAAGATGTCACATTTCAATTTCTCCCTCAGTCCTGCAGCCAGTCAGCAAATTTCTAAATACAAGCTTTGAAACCACTGTAAACCTGAACTTCCGAATAAAAGTTGATAAGTGAAATAAATATTTAGTAAAAACAATCATTAAATAATGCCAAGTAACAGAGCTAATGAATTAAATTTTTCTGTTTGACTCTTTGTTTAAGAGGCAGTATTAGGCTGAAAAGGAATCAGAATTTCTCTGATCATTAGGCCAAGGAGGAGGTTGAGGGCAGAGTTATGTTGAATTTAACTGACAAACATGTAATAATCTCTGAGCTAGCCTTTGGGAAATTTAGATGAAAGTGAGGGTTAAAAGTGGGTTGCCTTTTTCCCTCAGTTTTCCTCCGCTCCAGCTTATGTCAAGGGATTTGCAGGGATGAAGGAAGAGGAGAGGTAAGGTGGTGTCAGTCCACATTGGACACACTAAGAGTTCAGACACTTTGCCCAATCCCCTCCATCACAACCCTCATTCATTCACTTGCATTCCTTTAGACCGTCTCTCCTATTCATTAATCTGCTCACATTCTTACTCACACATACTCTCCCACCCTCATACATTCTCTCTCTCTCTCTCTCCATCTCACGTACCCTTCCCACCCTCATTAAATCACATGCCCTCAAGTGGTAAAGAAGGTATGCGGCATGGTTACCTTCATAGTCAGGGCACTGGGTGATGGAAAAGAATAGAGCAGATCCAAAAGTTGAAGTTCTAAATTGGAGAAAGGTCAATTTTGACGATACTAGGCAAAAACTTTGAAAAGTTGATTTGGGGCAGATGTTTGCAGGTAAAGGGATGGCTAGAAAATAGGAAGCCTTCAAGAATGAGGTCATGAGAGCTCAGAGACAGTATATTTTTGTTAGGGTGAAAGGCAAGGCTGGTATGTGTTGGGAAAGCTAGATGACTAGAGAAATTGAGGTTTTGATTCAGAAAAAGAAGGTAGCATATGTAAGATATCAACAGCAGAGATCAAATGAATCATTAGAAGAGTATAAAGGCAGGAGGAGTATACTTAAGAGGGAAATCAGGATGGCAAAAAGGGGACATGAGATAGCAAATAAGGTTAATGAGAATCCAAAGGGATTTGACAAATACATTAAGGACAAAAGGGTAACAAGGGAGAGAATAGGGCCCCTCAAAGGTCAGCAAGGCAGCCTTTGTGTAGAACCACTGGAGATGGGGGGAAATACTAAATGAGTATTTTGCATCTGTGTTTACTGTGGAGGACATGGAAGATATAGATGGTGACATCTTGAAAAATATTCACCTTACAGAGGTGGTGGTGCTGGATGTCTTGAAATGCATAAAGGGTGGAAAAATCCCCAGGACCCAATCAGGTGTACCCTAGAACTCTGTGGGAAGTTAGGAAAATGATTGCTGGGCCCCTAGCTGAGATATTTGCATCATCGAAATTCACAGGTGAGGTGCCAGAAGACTGGAGGTTGGCTAATGTGGTGCCACTATTTAAGAAAATTGGTAAGGAAAAGCCAGGAAACTATAGACCAGTGTGCCTGATATCGGTGCCGGGCAAGTTGCTGGAGGGAATCCTGAGGAATGGGGTTTACATTTTTAGATTAGATTAGATTCCCTACAGTATGGAAACAGGCCCTTTGGCCTAACAAGTCCACACCGACCCTCCAAAGGGTAACCCACCCAGAACCATTCCCCTACGTTTACCCTGAACACTATGGACAATTTAGCACGGCCAATTCACCTGACCTGCACATCTTTGGATTGTGGGTGGAACCCACACAGACACGGGGAGAATGTGCAAACTCCACACACACAGTTGTCCAAGTCAGGAATCAAACCTGGGTCCCTGGCAATTGTGAGGCAGCAGTGCTAACGGCTGAGCCATGCCGTCCCATGCATTTGGAAAGGCGAGGGATAGTCAGTATGGCTTTGTGCATGGGAAATCATGTTTAACTTGATTGAGTTTTCTGAAGAAGTAACAAAGAAGATTAATGAGAGCAGAGCAGTGGACATGATCTATATAAACTTCAGTAAGGCATTTGACAAGGTTTCTCTTGGTACACTGGTGTGCAAGGTTAGATCACATGGAATATAGGAAACTAGCCATTTGGATACAGAACTGGCTCGAAGGTAGAAGACAGAGGGTGGTGATGGAGGATTGTTTTTCAGATTGGAGGCCGGTGATCAGTGGTGTACCAAAAGGAACTGTGCTGGGTCCTCTGCTTTTCATCATGTAAATGTATTGGATGTGAACATAGGAAGGATAGTTAGTAGATTTGCAGAGGACACCAAAATTAGAGGTGTACTGGACAGTGAAGAAGGTTATCTTAGAGTACAGTGGGATCTTGATCTGATGGGCCAATGGGCTGAGGAGTGGCAGGTGGTGTTTAATTGAGATAAATGTGAGGTGCTGCATTTTGGAAAGGCAATTCAGGGCAGGACTTATACACTTAATGGTAAGGTCCTAGGGAGCGTTGCTGAACAATGAACCTTGGAGTACAGGCTCATTGTTCCTTGAAAGTGGAGTCGCAAGTAGATAGGATAATGAAGAAGGCATTTGATATGCTTTCCTTTATTGGTCAGAGCATTGGGTATAGGAGTTAGGAGGTCATGTTGCGACTGTACAAGACATTGGTTAGGCTACTTTTGGAATATTGTGTGCAATTCTGGTTTCCCTCCTGTCAGAAGGACGTTGTGAAATTTGAAAGTGTTCAGAAAACATTTACAAGGATGTTGCCAGGGTTGAAGGGCTTGAGTTATAGGGAGAGGCTGAATAGGCTGGGGCTGGTTTCCCTGGAATGTCAGAGGCTGAGGAGTGATCTTATAATGGTTTATGAAATAGTGAGGGGCATGGATAGGGTAAATAGACACGGTCTTTTCCCTGAGATTGGAAAGTCCAGAACTAGAGGGCATAGGTTTAGGGCGAGAGGGGAAAGACATAAAAGGGACATAAAGGGCAACTTTTTCACGCAGAGAGTGTTGCATGTATGGAATGAGCTGCCAGATAAAGTGGTGGAGGCGGGTACAATGGTAACATTTCAAAGGCATCTGAATGGGTATATAAATAGGAAGGGTTTAGAGAGATATGGGCCAAGGGCTGGTAAATGGGACTAGATTTGGTTAGGATAATCTGATCAGCATGGACAAATTGGACTGAAGGGTCTGTTTCTGTGCTGTACATCTCTATGACTCTATCTTGCAGCTGTATAAAACTTTAGTTCGGCCACATTTGGAATATTGTGTGCACTTCTGATCACTGGATTTTGGGAAGGATATAGAGACTTTGGAAGAGTTGCAAAAGAAGTTTACTAGGATGTTGCCCAGTTGAAATGTATGATCTATAATGAAAGGTTGGACAAACTTGAATTGTTTTTGCTACTATTATGAAAGGGAAGTCAACACCCCTCTGATAATTAAGATAAAACACCCAGAAAAGATTGTCTTGCCCCTTAACCTGATAAAAAAAATGTGCAAAGTGGTATAATTACCTGTTGAAGGAGTGGTTAAATGAAATGGAATCCTTTCACATACTTTATAATCAACAATAACAATTTAATTATCTCACCCAAACAGTGAACAAATTAACAGAATTACTAACAAATCACACAATTTTCCCCTAAGTACTAACTATTCCCTAACTGAACTAAACTCTACTGGAATGAATGCTGTTCAAATAAGTCCCACTTATATCAACCCAATTAATAAGAACACAATAAATCAAAACTTAATCTCTCTGAGCTCGCACAGCCTATGTCTTTTCCGCTTTATCTCCAATCTTCCTATTGCTGATCTCATGACATAAAACTACTTTCTTCTGATGATTCTTCTGTGAGGCTTTTGAGTTGGAAATGCTCTGGTACTTTTGATGGGTCTTTTTAGAGAACTTACCAGTGTTATGTGAAAGCCAGGTTTGTCTCTCAGATGGCAGGCTTACATTCGATACAACTTACGTTTGGCTCTCCCTTCAGATAACAGTTGTTTCTCTCTTGATTTTCAAAAAACACTTTCTTAAACACCACAAACGATGCAACAAATTCTCATAATATGATTGGTTTCAGGCTGTTAACACCAGTTCTTAAATTTCGTTGAATTTCTGAGTGTTTGGTTTAAATTAATTGGCCAAATTCAAACACATCGTCAAAACAAGCTTGGAGTGAGCGGCATGGTGGCACAGTGGTTAGCACTGCTGCCTCACAGCGCCCGAGACCCGGGTTCAATTCCCGACTCAGGCGACTGACTGTGTGGAGTTTGCACATTCTCCCCGTGTCTGCGTGGGTTTCCTCCGGGTGCTCCGGTTTCCTCCCACAGTCCAAAGATGTGCAGGTCAGGTGAATTGGCCATGCTAAATTGCCCCTAGTGTTAGGTAAAGGGGTAAATGTAGGGGAATGGGTGGGTTACGCTTTGGCGGGTCGGTGTGGACTTGTTGGGCCGAAGGGCCTGTTTCCACACTGTAAGTAATCTAATCTAAAGTAACCATTAACCAATTGTTACATTTCCATTTTTAGAACTATCTGTCCTATTACCCAAATGCTCACAGACCCCTTCTCTGTTTACTTTAAACCTATAAAGCACTTTATCTCTTAGAGGGACTACACACTGCTTTTCAATTCATGATTATTCTATACAACTTCGTAACATGACAGCATCAGAGGCTGAGGAATGACCTGATAAAAATGCCAAATCCTTGGAGAAAATAGGTTTAAGGTGAGAAAGAGAAGGTTTAAAAGGAGATGTGTGAGGTAAATTTGTTTACACAGAGAGTGGTAGGTGATTGGAACACACTGCTGCAGAAGAAATAGAAGCAGATACAATAGCAACCTTTAGCAGGCAGTTAGGCAGACACATGATCGGACAGGGAATACAGAGATACGGACCATATGCAGACACATAGGATTAGTTTAGAATGAGATCATAGTCAGCTGAAGAACCTGTATGTTTGTTCTACATTAAATGTGGAGTCAGAGTTAAAATTTCAGGTCAATGATCCATCAATAGAATTGTTCTGAGGAAGGGTCATCAACCTAAAGTACCATTTCTGTTTCCTTCCACAGATACTGCCTGACCTCCTGTGCACTTCCTGTATTTTCTGTTCCTATATCTCAAAATAGATTATTTTTTCTGGTTATATTTGTGTGTGTCAGAGCATGCTTTGTGAAAAGTATTTGCTGTGCATCTTATACTAAAAGTCTGCATGTCTATAGTACTTAACTGGGTTTAAAACATTTTGGGGCATCCTAAAGGTCACTATACAAATGTAAAACAAAAAGAGAAATTGCTGGAGAAGGCTGGACAAACAGGCAGCATCTGTGAAGAGAAAGCAGAGTTAACATTTCAGTCTAGTGACCATACACATCTAAGTCCTTCTCAACGTAAAACCAATTCAGCGTGGGTCCATGAGAATTTTTCTCATTCTTTCTGGAATGAACTAACTTAGCTGGATATTGACCAACTTTACATTAATGACACTTTTGGAGGAAGACAAGATACTTTGTTTATATTTGATCAGTTAGCTTGTTCTTTACAAATCTGAAAAATAATTGTACCTAAAATAATCTGTGATCCTTCCACATCTGAATATCCCCTGGGCACTCAATAAGTGAAATGATCCAAAATTAATCAGGACGAACCACTTATGTATTAATGTAATGTCTTATTCCTGACTCAGATATTTGTACGTCCTGGCAGTTTAAACAGTAGACTTATCCAACATTAAAACAACAGTTGTGCTACATAGTCCCCAACAATAAATAATTTCAAAGTACTTAAGGAACAGATCATTGTTACTGTCATTATGACAATCAATGCTGCAGTAAAGAGACCAAGAGTACATTAATCTGAGCTTGGCAGTAGCAGGTATGTTGGCTGGATCACTAAAATACTTCTATCAATAGTCCCACAGAATCTATAAGATCAACTAGAATCAGTTGAACAACTGGATTTGCAAGTTGGATACACTTTGGCGAAAGCACTGTGGACAGATAGGGAAATAGTACCAAATATAGAAGTAGTGGTGCCAGGAAGGTGAGAGGCACTCAGTCATTACTTGAAATGGGACACTTCAATAAACTAAGAAACTTTTTTTAGGATATGGGACTCAAGTAGAAATGAGACATTAGCTTTAGAGAACTGAAATACCAAATTGTTTCTCTTGCCCCCTTCAACCAATTTCCTACGAAGTACTCAACCGCATATCCAGTCAGATAGGCTGGTTTGATATTTCATGGCTCAATAACAGAGCTGATATGATCAGTCGGCATATGAAGGACAGTGACATAATGCTCATTTATTTTAATTGCCAAACTGTGCACCCAATCATTATTTGAATTAACAGCTGTCAAAAATAGGCTCACATGTTTAAATGTTCTGAAGGATTTTGCCTGAAGACTGATTACTGAAAACGCAGCAGAAATATTTGCTGAGATTTCTGAAATCCACATTTATGATATTGCCTGAGTCCAATTTGTAGAGATGTTATAGTGTTCAATCTGTTGAGGCTAAATTTATTCCACTCAATTTCACTTTTCCATATGAAAGTGGTGAAGGGCAAAAAACAGCCGTTAATATGATAAAAACCATTTCATTAGCTTTGGCACACAAACAGAAAAGCTAGCAGTCCATTTTTCCAGTCCAGTAATATCTGATTTGGAAATTCCCATCCTTGTTTTCAATCAACTTCCACAGTTTTATCCTTCCCTTTGACCATACCCTCGAAGAGGTTCATTCTCCTTCAATTGTGATCTCTTACATATTCTCAATTTTAATCATTCCAGCACTGCAGACATGCCTTCAGATGTCGAACTGTAAACACTGATAATTCCTCTATAAGCTTCTATGTTTCTTTCTCCAAAAGACACTTATTAAAACCACTTCTGTAACCAAACCATTGGTCGCCTGTCCTAAAATCTCCCGAAGTGACTCAGTCTCAAATTTTGCTTGGTAACACTCCTTTGTGACATGTTATTTTAAAGCTGTTACGTAAATGAAAGTTATTGTTTAGAGCAAGTATACAAATTTCAGGAGTACCTGAACAGAACCACAAAAGTCTGTAACAGAACTACATAATACAATATACACACTTCTGTGAAATTTTTACTTGCCCCAGTGGGTTTATAGTGAGTTTTGCTTCAGAATGTGATCATGTTTAATGTTGAGTTTAAACAGCCATCTTACAAAGTTAAACAGCCCTGGCACAATGAACAGTTGACTGGGCCTAAGGGGAAGACTATGCAATCTGACCCAAACATCTCCTACAGGACAGGACGATTTGTTTTCATCAGTTATTAATTCAGATTATGAGTTAGGTGGCCAGCTTTAACAGCTGAAACAAAGGTCAAAAACTAAATAATAATACATCCCACTGGAGCAAACCAATCACAGCTAAGAATGTACGGTCTTAATATTTTATTGGAATATCTCCAAAAACTATCACAAAATGCATCAGTTTGAAGGTTGTTGCATTTATTTGTCAGATTAATACTACCCTTTGCACTAGACTATATTTTTCTCAAAGAGAAGTTATGGGAGAACAGAATCAATATATAAATAAATGCGCACATCTAACTCACACACACACACCCCCCTAACATTCTCTTGAGATAATGAATGCACCAACACTTCAGCTCAACAGTGGCAGTCTTCACTGACATCAATCGGAATTGAAAAGTGATCAAGTCAGAAATGACAGAGATTCATTGGAAAATAATTAAGCAGAGTGCAAATGATTCATGTTTTCTAAAAAAACAAGAGAGTCTGATCACAAATTTATTTCTAACAATCTGTTGAAGAAATGGGCACTATATCTATATGGAAAGGATAGCTTAGTGAGGCACAGCAGCTGCTACGTGAATCCAGCTGACATTCTGCAAATGGGATCAAACGAGACTAAGATTAGAGATGATATTTGTGTATTTCTTCAAGTATTGTTGTAATTTTTAAAAATCAGGTTCATTAATACTTCTTCTTATGTCCTGTTGACAGGATAGAGTCAAGCTCTCCCTACGTAAAGCAACTGTTTGGACACTGCTGATGGAAATGGAGAAGACTGGGAAAATATTAACAGTCTCAAGCAAGTTTGGCTGTTCAGCTTTGTATCTTCCACTTTGTATCTTCCCCCCAACACATTACACCACAGTAACTTTCTTATGTGGACTTAATGTCAAAAGAAAAAAACAGCTATGTTCCCAATATATCAGTTCTCTTCTAAGTACCTCCGACCAAAGTCTCCTAATTTCTCATTGATTCAGTCCATAATCCTTCACTGCTCTTGTTAAACACCTAGCAGGAATCAAAGAAAGTTTTTGCAATCATCTTGAGCTGCTGCATGTAACAAAGAAATACAATATGTCTGTTTCTTTCACCATAGTAACATTTCTTCTGTTTGACACTCCAAACTTTTATGATATTTTTGCATACCCATTCAGTGAAGTATTATTTTAAGCACGCCGTATTTTGTACAAAACACAAATTTTATTATGACCACAAATTACAAATGAATTTTAACAAAATAATCATTAGTGGGGAAGTTAAACCAAAAGCAATGCCAGAAAAATTGGAATAAATGTGATCTTGCAACTGTGCTCAACTGCACTGTAAGCAGGGAGACAACTGTATGAATCCTTTGAAAAATTTCAAGACAAAAGCTGAAGGACTTGACGTATTCGCTCAATCTTCACAGTAATGTCTTCAGTGCAATCATCTGTTCAAGTGAAAACATATCAGCAAATATTAAGTTTCTTTGTACACATTAATTCAAAGAATCAAAACCTAATGCACTCAAAAGACAATTATTTATTTTTATAATCCAGATGCTCCCTGCAGGGACCTGCCCAAAACATTGACTCTCCTGCTCTTCTGATGCTGCTTGACCTGCTGTACTTTTTCCAGCTCCACATTTTATCGACACTGACTTTCCAGCATCTGCAGTCCTCACTATCTCCCAGATGCTCCCTTTCCCTTTCTTCTCCAAGTAGTTCTAAATCTAGAGATCACTACCATGTATGGCATGTCTTAATCGACACAGGTTCCCTTAGTAATATATTGCTAGAAAGTAGCCTATGAAAATGATTAAGTATATATGTAAAGGAGGAATAAAGAAGCAAAAAAGACAGAAAAAGGAGAACACAAAGGAGGACAGTCTTGCAAGTTGTAAAGCTCTCCTTTCACAGTCTCAGAATGTCACAATGCCAGTGCAGTGTTGACAATGTTATACTGTTTGAAACACAATGATTGATTTGCACAAAATAAGCTACCAGAAACAACCATGCGATAATAGGAAGATACTCTTTTTTTATTGTGTTTTTGGAAGTATTGTCTTGAGTGTTGTCACTGCAGTAATTCTATTGAAAATATTGAGAAGATATAAAGAGCCTTTTGTGATGAAGCTGCTCCTCTGACAAAACCATGCAGTCCTTGTTTTTTTTTAAGAGAGGTCGTAAATGACACAGACTCCAAAAAGTCTGGGGTGTATGGTTTTCGGGCCAATTTGATAGTAGCCAACAGATACTGCCTCAGGCAGAGGCTTTCAAGGTATTACAAAAACACTTGTATAATGAAAGTGGTACGGCCAGTTCTTCCAGCTCAGCTTTTCTCTGGTTTGGGTTTTTTTTTAGGAGTAGGGTGAAAAAGAAAAGCTGCTGGATCCACAGAAGCAGGTCCAGGCTGGTACCCTCTCTCTGACTTCTATCTTGGAAGAACTTGTATTTGATTTTACCTTTTGTGCTAAGAGGTGTTTATGGCGATTGTTGCAAGTATTTGGAACAGCATCATTAAGTTGGGATGATTATTGGATTTTCAGAGAGGATAACTTATTCAGTATTCTGTTTTCTGTTGTTTGCATTTCATTTCATAACCTTGTAAATAAACTCTGTTTTGTTTGAAACAAAGTGGTTTGACCAGCTGATTCTCTCCTGGAATATCCACTTCGCACCTGCTTAAAACAACGAGCAAAGTTAGGGTCTGGGCTACCTTCCTGAAATGTTTTGCGGGGTCTGGCCTGGTCCATAACACTTCATCATAGAACTGTAAAATCTTTTACATGTACAAGCTTTTCGTCAACAAAATAAGGCTCCTTATCAACAATTGTAAGGCTCCTTACAAATGGAAGGCGTGGAAATTAATACAGTTGTATTTCATGAGCCAGTGGGTATTATTGGAGTTGAGTCATACCGAGATTTTGATCTATTAGTCCTCTTGGGTTTTGTTCTGCAATGGATCATCAAAGTACTTTCTGACAGTCTAAAGTTTGGTTTCCAACCCAAAAGACAGACTATGCAAGGCCCTCTGAATGCAAATTCTGCACGTATCATGAAAAGTGCAATGTCGCATGAATTCAGTTAGATTTCATAACACAAAATATATTGATTGTTTTATAAAATTCTACAATAAAAAGAATCATTATGCAATGCATAAAAATTAAAGTAAAAATAATGATATTTCATCAGACTCACTTAATACTTCTTGCATTACTGTTTAAATGGCAATATGTCATGCTTCACATTAAACGGGGGAATGTTAACTAAAGCAATGGGTGCATTTGGGGTTAGCCTGGGTGGGGTGTAGTGTGTTAAAGTCTTAATAATCTAATTCACTACACAGACCTATTCCAGCTTTAGCCCATAGACAACTCTGTAATCACATCCAAGTGTGTTCTTCATAATTGTTGATTATGGCAGGAAATACTTTTACACCCACCTCCTGCACTCAATATACCAGCCTGAAAATACCCTATGGATGGTGGAAGGATCCTCCTCCAATCTTGCCCATGAAATCTCGACACTGACAACCTTTACCCACCAAGACTTCTGATCTCCTAGCTCCTATGCCCCTGATCCTCTATACCTGAATCCAATACCCTCAGTTCTGGCCTTTCTGAGGATTGAACTCTAACAGAGATTAATTCCCCCTCTGAGAACACTGTTAACGCACGCCTGCACAGACTTACTTACCAATCACTAACGTTGATTTCGTGAGTCAGAGGAATTGATCAGTAAAGTGCGAATATGGTATAATCCATAAGTATTGAGAAGAATCCTAAGTTCTGAGCTCCTCACCATCTCTGATACACATGCATCTCATGGAAAGAGTAAGTAAAAATCTACAGCAATGTCTTAGGTAGATCATACAAAGTATTTACCTGTTGTTTCAAATTCCTTCATCAGAGCCTCAGCTTTCTGAATGCTTTCCTCCCGAGCGTTGCCCTTCAGCCCATTTAGATATTTCAGCAACCTGGCAAAATGCTTGTCAGAGATCTACATCAAAGCAGAAAACAATAAGTAGCTCAGCACTATAGAACAGAATTTACTGTCAGAATCACTCGGTTGATAATAACAGTATTAAAATACCATGGTCCAAACAGAAATGATAAATGATTATTGCTGGGCCATTGCAAGATTGTGGGAACTCATAATATTTGTCCGTTGAAGTTTTAAGTGCAATTTCTCTTCGTTCTTGTTTTCCTATCAGTTAGGATCATATTCGCTGGAGTTGAGAAGAATGAGGGGACATTGCAGAGAAACACAAAGTTCTAATAGACAGGGTGGATGCAGGAAGGATGTTCCCATTGGGGAGCTGGGAAGTCCAGAACCAGGGATCACGGTCTAAAGATCTGGGGTTAACCATTTAGCATTCAGATGAGGAGAAATGTTTCCAGCCAGAGAGTAGTGAGCTTGTGGAAGTCACTACCACAGAAAGCAGTTGAAGTCAAAACATTGTATGATTTCAAGAAGAAGTTGGATGTAGCACTTAGGGTAAAGGGATTAAGGGATATGGGGGAACTGACAATTGAGTAGAATGATCAGCTGTGATTGTATTGAATGGCAGAGCAGGCTGAAAGAGTCAAATGACATACTTCTGCTCCCATTTTCTATGTTTCTAACAATCCTTGAAACCAACTTCAATAGACTTAATTCTCATCAGAGATCTACCGATACACCCTTTGGACTCACTGCTTCTTAAAAAAAAAAGACACAAAACTCCAGGATGACAGTGTAAAGAACAACAAAGAAGCACCATCAAGGAATAACCTGCATTCAGGTCATGCCATTCACAATATTGAACATCCCAGAGAATGTTAACAGCCAATGAAGTACTTTTGAAGTGCATTTGAAAGATATTAACCAAGTTGCACACCGCAAAAGTCCAACAAGTCATGACCTGATCATGTGACTTTTTTCTGTGGAGGAGGTTGGCTGCTGTTTATAAAGATTGCTTTTGTCTCTGGGGAGAAAAGCCCAAACTTTATTCCAATAATACCTTGTAATCTCCAAATTCAATTTTTTTTACTACTCTTCTTTATCAGTTTCTGATTGTGCCAGCACAGGTTTTGACATTGTCCAGTCCTAATTATGGGTGATGTACGGCAGCTATTTTAATATACTCCTGCTGTTGGCAATCAGGTGAATATTTAAAGGCATGAGTACTATTGTCACATGTTCGAATCAATTCAGGGAGTCATCCTAACCACTCAAATAAGCCTCAACATTCCAGCATATCATGTTCACAACACCAACAAAATAATGATATTTAATATAACATAGGTCAGCATATGACAAATTAATTAAAACACAGAAAGATAAGAGCCAAAAGAACTTTTGAGAGATCAGTGAAATTATTTTACGGTGACTTCGGTAGGAAGAATAGAGTGAGGCAACACAAAATAAGGATACAATACTAAGAGGGATGCAGGAGAAGAGAGACCGGGACATATATATACATAAGTCACTGAAGGTGGGCCAGCAAGTTGACGGGGCGGTCAATCAAACAAATGCATTCTATGCTTTATTACTTGGGGCATGGAGCACAAAAGCAAGTTGGTCATGTTGAACCATAAGAAATACTGGATTGGCCTCATATGGAATAATGCATCCAGCTCCAGGCTCCACATTTGAGGAAAGGTGTGAAGGCCTTAGAGAGGATGCAGCCAAGATCCACAAGAATGATTCCATGGAATAAGGAACTTCAGTTAAGCAGAAATACTGAAGCTGGCACTGTTCTCTTTGTGAAATCTCCTCTCAAAGTTCTCTTCTCCAAGTAGATAGGGAAAAACTATGCCCACTGGTGGATGGAACGTGAATGATAGAGCACGGATTTATGGTCATTGCCAAAGAAGCAATGATAACATGAGTAAAACTTGCCCATACATTGAGTGCTTAGGACTTGCAAAAGGGTCATGGATCCAGGGTCAACTTAAGTTTTCAAAAGTGAACAGGATTAATACCTAAAAGGGAAAAACTTACAGGGGGCCAGCACAGACACAATGAACTGAATGGGTTCCTTCTGTGCGATAACCACATTATGATGCTTTGACTTTCTCGACCAAGATAAAATGCAGCAAATGGAATCAGTAGTATCTATGAAAGTGGCTGATGGTTGCAGCATCCAGCTGCCCTGATCAAAAAAACTTGTTTCAATATTTAAGGCGAGTCGGATTCGGAGACAAATGAGTGAATGTAAGAAGATGCATACCATTTAATCATATAGGAGAAATCCCATTTAATGACATAGCTCAATATTTTTGGTGGTTTAAGTTGTTCTATTTTTGACCTTGATGTGTAGAATCTTATTTTAAAAATCAACATCTATCAACTAGAGAGTCAAATCTCCTTTACCAATAGCATTAGCATCACAAGAGACAGATGACTCTTTTAGGATACTGGAAGTACAGCTGTCATGAAATCAACAAATTAAAGACTTCTCTAAATGCTAATTTGACACAAATCCAATTTCAGTTTGTAAGTGCAAGTTAATATTTTACAATAGCTGGTTCATTTGCATTGTCTTCACTTTGAGTCTGCAGTTAGCACAATTTGAAAGTAACATTTCGATCACATTTTTCCAATATTGATACCTTACCTTAATACGATCATACATGTGCTTTAAGAGCCAGGTCTGCCTCGTCTTCTGAAATCTCCAATCCTTCTGTTTCTTGGACCAACTTCAAACAAAGTGAGAAAGGTATGAAAAATAACTTGGAAAATGTAGCCAGTTTCTTTTTTTAAAAAGTACATTTTGATGTTAGTCACTGTTGTAATGCGAGTACGCAGTGACTTTGTACATACCAAGCTCCCCTAAACAGCAATTTGAGAAAACAGATAGGGCAGAAATTTCCCCTCCCTGATGTGGGATGCGAACTATAAAGAACTTAGAAAGTATGAGGTCCTAGGGAGTGTTGCTGAACAAAGAGACCTTGGAGTGCAGGTTCATAGCTCCTTGAAAGTAGAGTCGCAGGTAGATAGGATAGTGAAGAAGGCGTTTGGTATGCTTTCTTTTATTGGTCAGAATATTGAGTACAGGAGTTGGGAGGTCATGTTGCGGCTGTACAGGACATTGGTTAGGCCACTTTTGGAATATTGTGTGCAATTCTGGTCTCCTTCCTATCAGAAAGATGTTGCGCAACCTGAAAGGGTTCAGAAAAGATTTACAAGGATGTTGCCAGGGTTGGAGGATTTGAGCTTCAGGGAGAGGCTGAACAGGCTGGGGCTGTTTTCCCTGGAGTGTCAGAGGCTGAGGGATGATCTTGTAGAGATTTACAAAATTATGAGGGGCATGGATAGAGTAAATAGACAAAGTATTTTCCCTGGGGTTGGGGAGTCCAGAACTAGAGGGCAAAGGTTTAGGGTGAGAGTGAAAGATATAAAAGGGACCGAAGGGGCAACTTTTTCACACAGAGGGTGATATAGGTATGGAATGAGCTGCCAGAGGAAGTGGTGGAGGCTGGTACAATTGCAACATTTAAGAGGCATTTTGATGGATATATGAATAGGAAGGGTTTGGAGAGATATGGGCCGAGTGCTGGCAGGTGGGACTAGATTAGGTTGGGATATCTGGTTGGCATGGACGGGTTGGACCGAAGGATCTGTTTCCATGCTGTACATCTCTATAACTTCATATTGATGATACAAATATCTCAGCAAGAGGCCCAGCAATCACTTCTCCAGCTTCCCACAGAGTTCTCGGGTACACCTGATCAGGTCCTGGGGATTTATCCACCTTTACCCATTTCAAGACATCCAACACTTCCTCCTCTGTAATCTGGACATTTTTCAAGATGTCACCATCTATTTCCCTACAGTCTATATCTTCCATATTCTTTTCCACAGTAAATACTGATGCAAAATGCTCGTTTAGTATCTCCCCCATTTTCTGCAGCTCCTCACAAAGGCCATCTTGCTGATCTTTGAGGGGCCCTATTCTCTCCCTAGTTACCCTTTTGTCCTTAATGTATCTGTAAAAACCCTTTGGATTCTCCTTAATTCTATTTGCCAAAGCTATCTCATGTCCCTTTTTGCCCTCCTGATTTCCGTCTTAAGTACACTCCTACTGCCTTTATACTCTTCTGAGGATTCACTCAATCTACCTTACATATGCTTCCTTCTTTTTCTTAACCAAACCCTCAATTTCTTTAGTCATCCAGCATTCCCTACACCTACCAGTCTTTCCTTTCACCCTGACAGGAATATACTTTCTCTGGATTCTCGTTATCTCATTGCTGAAGGCTTCCCATTTTCCAGCCGTCTCTTTACCTGCGAACATCTGCCCCCCAATCAGCTTTTGAAAGTTCTTGCCTAATACCATCAAAATTGGCCTTTCTCCAAATTAGAACTTCAACTTTTAGATCTGGTCTATCCTTTTCCATTACTATTTTAAATCTAATAGAATATGGTCACTGGCCCCAAAGTGCTCCCCACTGACACTTCAGTCACCTGCCCTGCCTTATTTCCCAAGAGTAGGTCAAGTTTTGCCCACTACTCCACTGACATTAGTGTCAACTGCAAACTTACTAAACCATTCATCTCTGCCTGTGTCCAAGTCATTTATAAAAATGACAAACAGCAGTGGTCCCAAAACAGATCCTAGTAACCGTACTCCGTGCTTAAAATTATCCATCAACCACCACTCACTGCCTTCTTACAGGAAGCCAGTTTCTAATCCAAACTGCTAAATCACCCTCAATCCCATGCATCCAAAAGCCTACCATGTGGAACCTTATCAAAGACCTAATTAAGTGTTGACTACCTCATTTTCATGCATTTGTGTCTTATGGCACAGATTAGATTAGATTAGATTGGATTCCCTACAGTGTGGAAACAGGCCCTTCGGCCCAACAAATCCACACCAACCCTCCGAAGACCATCACACCCAGACCCACCGTCCCACATTTACCTCTGACTAATGCACTTAATGCCATGGGCAATTTAGCATGGTCAATTCACCTAACCTGCACATCTTTGGACTGTGGGAGGAAACCGAAGCACCCAGAGGAAACCCACGCTGACATGGGGAGAAGATGCAAACTCCACACAGACAGTTGCCCGAGGCAGAAATTGAACCTGGGCCCCTGGCACTGTGAGGCAGCAGTGCTAACCACTGAGCCACCATGCCGCCCCTATATTTCTATACACTTTCAATTCTTCTCTCCTTCTCTCAGAAACTAAATGGCACTAACTCCAACATGAAAGTCATAATGGCTGGAGGATGCCAGGTGCTTAGCCTGGCCACCATTAGCCATGCACACAACACCATGTCGCTGCTTACTCACGGATACCATCTTCTTCCTTGAACCTTCGTGCATGCAATTTGGCATCGGCAAACGACCAGCCTCACCACACCATCAGGGCTACTCTCTGACCAACTCTCACACCAGTTCAGCCCCTTAATGTTTCACTTTGGGGCTCAAGGGTGCCCATGACTTGCATGCTTTTGCCTGGTTGCTTTGCATGCAGAGACAAATGCACATCTCATGTATCCGCACAGGCCAGTTTTTTTGCTCACAGCTTACTCTCTGTTCACTCAACATGTCTGCTTCAAGATTGCTTTCTTAATATCCATTCACTGACTTCAGTCTCTGTGCCATCAGCTTACATGGCAAAAAGACTGCATGTGCTTCAATGGTCATGTGTGAAAGTCAAAGAGCAAGAGTCCTCAATGGCGTGAAATGCAACCACAGTCAGTCAGGGGTAAAGCCACAGTCAGTCAAAAGATTTGCCAGTTCCGATCACAATAGCCAAGGTCAGTCAAGTGTTTGATCATACCAGAGTCCAGAGACTGGGTGTCAGTCATTCCTGCAGGTCAAGGACAACCAGTCCAGGGATTACATTTAAGAGAATCAGAGGCAAATGTAGACATCAATCCTGGGGCTTGACAATGCTCAATAGCAGCTGTTAATGCCAAGTCAGTCTGAGGACGGGTCAAGGTTAGCCTGGAGGTTTGGTCAGTCATAGTCAGGGAATTTATTTTGCTAGGGAAGTTCATGGATCTTTCATTTTATATTGCTTTTATCAGGAATTGTGGGCAGATTTCAGGTTTAAAACATGCTCCATGATACCAGGTATCAAGTTCACATCACTTCTGGAACTAAAATCTATTAGGACTTTTAGGCAACAAAGCATTGAGCATCAATTCCTTCCTGCATTGATAACCTCATGCAGCATATGGAAGCCTGGCATTCTCATGGCCTGCATTTGAGATGCTGACTTTGAAACTTGGCCGGCAACTTGCACAGCATTCTGATGAAAGAGCATCGGTCTGAATAATTAACACTGTTTTTATTCCCAAATGGTGCCTGACCTACTGAGTTTCTCCAGCACTATCTGTACTTGCTTCAGATTGCCAGCATCTGCAGTATGCTGGCCAGGACACTTACAAACCAATATGGATACACCTCTTTAATGTGGACACTGAAATCCAAAGTGCACGCAAATATTTATATCCCTACTAAAATGATAAGCGTTCCAATGAAAAAGCAGTGAGGTTTGACAAATCACAAGAATGTGCTTGCATTACTACATGATGAGTGCTAGGAAAACAGGCTGCCCTGTCTGTTATGTGAGATTTATAAGGAAATTAGTGCAACCTTTCTGGGAACAAACTGTTCACAACTCTCCCAAGTTTATAGGCAGCAAATTTATTTCAAAAAGTAAAGTAAACTCTTTGGTGATTTATTTGGAGACTGTAATAAATTTAATCAACATCCTGACCTAACCCTGCCACAGGTTTTGTTTGTATGCGTAGCCTAGGAACAGGTTTTGTTTATAAAAAGAACATCCTTTGTTTCCAACTATAGACTTCTCTCACCCTTTTCCCTGAGGATGTGTGCTTGGCTCAGTAATACCTCCTCTAATAGTAGCATAGAATGAAAGACTTGTATTTCTATAGAGCCTTTCATGACCACACAGCCAATGAAGCACTTGTTGAAGGAGGGTCATTGTATTTTAGGAATGAAACTGGATACTTTCAACTTGGGTCAGTATACTGTTAGACAGCTCATAAAATTATAGAATCCCTACAGTGAAGATAGCAGCCATTTGACACGTAGTCTGCACCAACTCTCCAAAGAGCATCTCACCAGACTCACCCCATCCCCATAACCCCACATTTACCACAGTAGACAAACAGGAGGTTGGAAGAACACAACAAGCCAGGCAGCATCAGGAGGTGGAGATTGACGTTTTGGGTCGAGACCCTTCATCAGGATTGTGGAGGGGAAAAGGAGCTCAAATAAATAGAGGGAGACAGATGGGTCTGGGGGAAAGGTAGGTGGAATAGCAATAGGTGGCTGCAGCTGGGGAATATCGTATTGGACAGTGAGAAGGGTGGAACTGATAGGTGGGAAGAAAGATGGACAGGTAAGGTCAGGTCAAGGAGGCAGGGAGGAGGGTAAGGGCTGGACATGGGATGAAGCTGGGGGTGGGGAGATAGTGAAGCTAGTGAAGTGGGAGGTGGAAATGAAGGGAGGAGGTGGAGGTGGAGGTGGAAAGGAGCTAGGGAATGGGTGGAAAAGTTATTTGAAATTGGAGAACTCAATGTTAAGTCCTCTGGGCTATATGCTCACCTTCTGCCTAGGCAGCCTACATTTACCATGGTTAACCCACCTTATCCCTGGACACTACTTGCAATTTAGCATGGCCAGTCCACCTAATCTGCAAACCTCTGGACTGTGGGAGGAAACCGTAGTACTTGGTGGAAACCCATGCAGACATGAGGAGAACATGCAAACTCCACATAGACAGTTGTCCAAGGCTGGAATGGAACCTGACTAACTGCTGCTGTGAGGCAGCAGTGCTAACCACTGTGCCATCCTAATAGATACTAATTCGACCTCTCAGGCTATAAACACTCATTTCTGTATGATTTGGAGATTAATCAACAAGTGTTCATCTTGGTGGCACAACTCAAACTAAGCGTGAACACAGCAACAGATAACAGATTCTGGATTAGTGGTGCTGGAAGAGCACAGCAGTTCAGGCAGCATCCAAGAAGCTTCGAAATCGATGTTTCGGGCACAAGCCCTTCATCAGGAATAAAGGCAGTGAGCCTGAAGCGTGGAGAGATAAGCTAGAGGAGGGTGGGGGTGGGCAGAAGTGTAGCATAGAGTACAATGGGTGAGTGGGGGAGGGGATGAAGGTGATAGGTCAAGGAGGAGAGGGTGGAGTGGATAGGTGGAAAAGAAGATAGGCAGGTAGGACAAGTCCGGACAAGTCATGGAGACAGTTACTGAGCTGGAAGTTTAGAACGAGGGTGAGGTGGGGGAAGGGGAAAGGAGGAAACTGTTGAAGTCCACAGTCCGAGGCGGAGGATAAGGCGTTGTTCCTCCAGGCGTCTGGTGGTGAGGGAGCTGCGGTGAAGGAGGCCCAGGACCTCCATGTCCTCGGCAGAGTGGGAGGGGGAGTTGAAATGTTGGGCCACGGGGCGGTGTGGTTGATTGGTGCGGGTGTCCCGGAGATGTTCCCTAAAGCGCTCTGCTAGGAGGCGCCCAGTCTCCCCAATGTAGAGGAGACCGCATCGGGAGCAACGGATACAATAAATGATATTAATGGATGTGCAAGTAAAACTTTGATGGATGTGGAATGCTCCTTGAGGGCCTTGGATAGAGGTGAGGGAGGAGGTGTGGGCGCAGGTTTTACAGTTCCTTCGGTGGCAGGGGAAAGTGCCAGGATTGGAGGGTGGGTTGTTTGGGGGCGTGGACCTGACCAGGTAGTCGCGGAGGGAACGGTCTTTGCGGAAGGTGTGGCATTTTTGCAAGAGGTAGGGTGGGAAGAGGTGTAATCCAGGTAGCTGTGGGAGTCAGTTGATGAATTGCTCAACCTCCTCGCGGGAGCACAAGGTGGCGCCAATGCAGTCATCAATGTAGCGGAGGAAGACGTGGGGAGTGGTGCTGGTGTAATTATGGAAGATCAACTGCTCTACATAGCCAACAAAGAGACAGGCATAGCTGGGGCCCATATGTGCGCCCATGGCTACACCTTTGGTCTGGAGGAAGTGGGAGGATTCAAAGGAGAAATTGTTAAGGGTGTCTCCGCCTCCGAGCTTACTTTCACAATCAGGACTCCCGCCCACCTTCCGAGGACCCCTTCGCCCACCTCCAACACACTGCATCCACCTGGACACTCCGCGCTAGCCTATTACCTGCCCTCGACCTTTTCATTTCCAACTGCCACCGGGACATTAACCGCCTCAACCTGTCTACCTCCCTCCCCCACTCCAACCTCTCACCTTCACAACGCGCAGCCCTCCAATCCCTCTGCTCCAATCCCAACCTCACCATCAAGCCAGAGGATAAAGGGGGCGCAGTGGTAGTTTGGCACACTGACCTCTACACCGCTGAAGCCAAATGTCAACTCGAGGACACCTCTTCCTACTGCCCCCTCGACCATGACCCCATCCCCCATCACCAAACTATCATCTCCCAGACCATACAGAACCTCATCACCTCAGGAGATCTCCCACCCACCGCTTCCAACCTCATAGTTCGGGAACCCCGCACTGCCCGGTTCTACCTCCTTCCCAAGATCCACAAGCCTGACCACCCTGGCCGACCCATTGTCTCAGCATGCTCCTGCCCCACTGAACTCATCTCTACCTACCTCGACACTGTCCTATCCCCCCTAGTCCAGGAACTCCCCACATATGTTCGAGACACCACCCACGCCCTCCACCTCCTCCAAGACTTCCGTTCTCCTGGCCCCCAACGCCTCATCTTCACCATGGATATCCAATCCCTCTACACCTCCATCCGCCATGACCAGGGCCTCCAAGCCCTCCATTTTTTCCTCTCCATACGTCCCCAACAGTACCCTTCCACCGACACGCTCATTTGTTTGGCCGAACTGGTCCTCACCCTTAACAATTTCTCCTTTGAATCCTCCCACTTCCTCCAGACCAAAGGCGTAGCCATGGGCACACGTATGGGCCCCAGCAATGCCTGTCTCTTTGTTGCTACATAGAGCAGTTGATCTTCTGTAATTACACCGGCACCACTCCCCACCTCTTCCTCCGCTACATTGATGACTGCATTGGCGCCACCTCGTGCTCCCGCGAGGAGGTTGAGCAATTCAACAACTTCACCAACACATTCCACCCTGACCTTAAATTTACCTCGACCATCTCTGACACCTCCCTCCCCTTCCAGGACCTCTCCATCTCCATTAATGACGACCGACTTGACACTGACATTTTTTACAAACCCACCGACTCCCACAGCTACCTGGATTACACCTTTTCCCACCCTACCTCTTGCAAAAATGCCATCCCGTATTCCCAATTCCTCCGCCTCCGCCGGATCTGCTCCCAGGAGGACCAGTTCCACCACAGAACACACCAGATAACCTCCTTCTTTAGAGACCGCAATTTCCCTTCCCACGTGCTTAAAGATGCCCTCCAACGCATCTAGTCTACATCCCGTACCTCCGCCCTCAGGCCCCACCCCTCCAATCATAACAAGGACAGAACGCCCCTGGTGCTCACCTTCCACCCTACCAACCTTCGCATAAACCAAATCATCCGCCGACATTTCCGCCACCTCCAAACAGACCCCACCACCAGGGATATATTTCCCTCCCCACCCCTTTCCGCCTTCCGCAAAGACCGTTCCCTCCGCGACTACCTGGTCAAGTCCACGCCCCCAAACAACCCACCCTCCAATCCTGGCACTTTCCCCTGCCACCGCAGGAACTGTAAAACCTGCGCCCACACCTCCTCCCTCACCTCTATCCAAGGCCCTCAAGGAGCATTCCACATCCATCAAAGTTTTACTTGCACATCCATTAATATCATTTATTGTATCCGTTGCTCCCGATGCGGTCTCCTCTACATTGGGGAGACTGGGCGCCTCCTAGCAGAGCGCTTTAGGGAACATCTCCGGGACACCCGCACCAATCAACCACACCGCCCCGTGGCCCAACATTTCAACTCCCCCTCCCACTCTGCCGAGGACATGGAGGTCCTGGGCCTCCTTCACCGCAGCTCCCTCACCACCAGACGTCTGGAGGAAGAACACCTCATCTTCCGCCTCAGAACACTTCAACCCCAGGGCATCAAAGTGGACTTCAACAGTTTCCTCATTTCCCCTTCCTCCACCTCACCCTAGTTCTAAACTTCCAGCTCAGTAACTGTCTCCATGACTTGTCCGACCTGCCTATCTTCTTTTCCACCTATCCACTCCACCCTCTCCTCCTTGACCTATCACCTTCATTCCCTCCCCCACTCACCCATTGTACTCTATGCTACTTTCTCCCCACCCCCACCCTCCTCTAGCTTATCTCTCCACGCTTCAGGCTCACTGCTTTTATTCCTGATGAAGGGCTTGTGCCCGAAACGTCGATTTCGAAGCTATTTGGATGCTGCCTGAACTGCTGTGCTCTTCCAGCACCACTAATCCAGAATCTGGTTTCCAGCATCTGCAGTCATTGTTTTTACCTAACAGATAACAGAAGTGCATGTGAGCCTTTTATACAATTGATGGGTATTACCATTGGTTCAGTGGCAGAAATCTCAATACTCCCTGAACCAAGATCACCAAAACAGATTATCTGATTGCTGTTTGCAGGAGTTTGCTATTCGCAAACTTGACTGCCACATTTTTCCTGCATTACAACAATGAGATATTTCTGAAGTGCTTTAGCATCCCCTGAGGCTGTGAAAGGTGCAAAGTAACAAGTTCTTTCTTTCTTGTGGTTATATGCAGAAAGAGGGAAATACCAACTAGATTCACACATTGACAAACAACAAAATCTCCTGGGAAAGGGATGATATAGTGATTTACTTCCTTAGTCCCACTTATCCTCATTTGAAAAACTGCTGATTCTATCATACAATCAACCATAGGACAATGAAAGTTCAAGCAAACTGCAGATTTTTAGTGTTCAGATTGGAAGCACAGTTGTTTAATGGATTATTAAACTCAACATCAAACTATAATGGCTTCCCTAGCCATGCAAACAAAAAAAAACACAAATTACACTCTTGAGTATTGGATTTCTGTTTTTCTGAAGAAATACTGTTCACTTCACAACATAGGAGTTTACAAAATGAAGTTAAAAATCACACAACCAGGTTATAGTCCAACAGGTTTAATTGGAAGCCTTTTACTTAATTGGAAGCACACTAGCTTTCAGAGCGACGGTCCTTCTTCAGGTGATAATGACTATCACCTGATGAAGAAGCATCACTCCGAAAGCTAGTGTGCTTCCAATTAAACCTGTTGGACTATAACCTGGTGTTGTGTGATTTTTAACTTTGTACACCCCAGTCCAATACCAGCATCTCCAAATCATGAGTACAAAATGAAGGTTATATTGGGATAAGGATCTTTAATGTTATCAATAGCAACACCAGAGACTCAGTAGAGTTGGCAAAAGTTCACCTGTTTAAATGACTGTCAAAATAATGGGGATTTTCATGTTTTACCTCTTCAGATATTTGAGTGCAAGGTCGGATGCTGATGGCCCCGGAGGTTTCACTTTTTCTACTAATGCACCAGCTTCCCTCAGCAGCTGTTTTTCTTTCTTTTTGCACTCTTTCTTCAGTTTCCGTTCAATCTTTCTCTTTTCTTCTGCTGTGAGTTCCTCCTGCTCCTGCTGTACTGGTATTTCCATCCTTTCTTCTTCAATATCCTGATGATCACAGAACAATAGATTGAACTCAGAAAATTATTTTATAGGCAACACCTAAGAATCAGATTCTCACAAAAATTAAGCTGATTATAACTTGCCAATGGTCCTTTGACAGCAACTCTCAAACCGTCAACCTCTTCCAACCAGTAGCAATGGTACAGCAGGCATTTGGAAACTTTAGCCCCTGTAACTGCAAATCCACTCTGACTTGCACATGCATCACTGCCTCAAAATCCTGTCACTCCCTATTTAAAATCACTTTGCAAGTGACTGCACAGCTTCAAGCCAAAAGTTCAAAACCTTCTTCTCAAGGCAATTAGGGATGAGCAATAAATACCAGCCCTGCCAGCAAAACCTATATCTCAAGAATAGTTACTTAAAAAAAATACTATTAACACAACTCAATTATAATCTGCAGTGTTTCATCTATCAGTTGCTACTTCTGGTTTTCCATAGAACTTTTTTTATAGAATAATACAGCACAGAAGAGGCTGTTCAACACATTGAGTCTGTACTGACCTATCGACCCTAATCTCACTGTCGAGCGCTTGATCTAAAGCCTTGAATGTTGTCACATTTCCAATACTCATTTTACAGTTTGTGAAGTTTCCTGTTATAACACTCTCCCAAGTGGTGCCATACAGATTCCCACCACCCTCTGGGTAAAATGATTTTCCTCAAATCCCCTCTAAACCTCATATTTTCACCTTAGAATAATGCTCCCTCACTACTGACCCTTCAATTAAGAGGAACTGTTGCTTCCTATCCACTTTATCGATGCCCCAGAAGACCTTACACATCTCAATCAGGTCTCCCTTCAACTCACTCCATGCCAGGCAACATCTTGGTCAATCTCCTCTGCATCCCCTCCAGTGCAATAGTGCAGTGACCTGAACTGTACACACTACTCCAGCTGGAGCCTAACCAAAGTTTTGAATAGCTCCAAAATAACTTCCCTGCTCTTATAATCTAAACCATGATTGATAAAGGCAAGTGTCCAACATGCTTTCTTAGCCACCCTATTAACCTGTTTGCCAACTTCAGAGATCTGCGGTAAAGCACACTAAGAATCCTCTGTTGCTTCCTGGTGTCCTGCCATTTATTAAGTACTCCTTTGCATTGTTACTTCTTCCAACGTGCATCAACTCACACTTTTTCAGGGTTAAATTCTTTTTGCCAATGATCTGCCCATCTAACTAACCCATCTATATCTTCCTGTAACCGATGACCTTCCTAACTATTAACCACTCAGCCAATTTTCATGTCATTTATAAACTTACAGGTCACACTCCCCCCAAATTTTCATCTATAATGTTTATATATATTATGACTTACCAATACAAGGACCCACTATGTTCCCTGTGGTACACTACTACGCACAGGGTTCCAACCATACAAAAGCCTTTTACCATAGAGTCATAGAGTTGTACAGCATGGAGACAGACTCTTGGGTCCAACTCTTCCATGCTGACCAGATATCCTAAATTAATCTATATTCTTCTATACCCTTTCTATTCATGCACCCATCCAGATGCCTTTTAAATGTTGTAAATGTACCAGCCTCCACCACATCCTCAAGCAGCTAATTCCATACACACTCTACCTCTGTGTCTTACAACTCAGCCAGTTTTGAATCCATATTGCCAAGTTACACTGAATCCCATGTGCTTTCACCTTTTTTTTATCAATCTCCCATGTGGGACCTTGTCAAAGGTTTTGCTAAAATCCATATAAACTGCATTACCCTTATTGACACTTTTGATCAACTCTGAAAAATCCAATCAAATTTGTTAGCCATGAGCCTCCTCTGACAAAGCTATGCTGACTATCCCTCAACAAACTTTGCCTCTAGAAGTGGAGATTAATTCTCTCCTTCCGAATTTTATCGAATAGTTTCCCTATCACCGATGGGAGACTCATTGGTCTCAAATTTCCTGGTTTATCCCAACCATCCTTTTTGAAATGTGGAACCATGTTAGCTATCCTCCAAACCTCTGGCACCTCCCCTGTGGCCACAGGGGCATTAAAAATTTAGGCCACAGACCCTGTAATTTCCTCCTTCATCCCCCACAGCAGCCTGGGATACAACTCATCCAGACCTGGGGATCCATCCACTTTTAAGTTTACTAAAACCTCCGATGGTTTCTCACTCCCTATGTCAATCTGCTCAAAAGCCCAACAGTTCCTCTCCTCAAATTCTGCACCTACATCTTCCTTCCCTCGAATGAAGACAGAAGTGGACGGCATGGTGACTCAGTGGTTAGCACTGCTGCCTCATAGTGCCAGGGACTCAGGTTCAGTTCCACCCTCTCACGCAACTGTCTCTGTGGGGTTTGCACATTCTCTCCACGTCTGCGTGGGTTTCCTCTGGGTGCTCCAGTTTCCTCCCAAGACAAACATGTGCAGGTTAGATGGATTGGTCATGAAAGTGCAGAGGTCAGGGGCTAGGTCAGGATGGCATGCTCTTCACTCTTCGTAGCATCGGTGTGGACCCAATGGATTAAATGGCCTGCTTCCACACTGTAGGGATTCTATGCTTCTATTTGAAGTGAAGCATTTAACATTCTATCAATGCCCTCCAGCTCCATACCTCCCTTTTGGTCCCTAATATGCCCTACTCTTTCCCTGGTTACCCTTTTCCCCTTCATATAGCTACATAATATCTTGGGATTTTCTGTAATTTTACCTGTCAGTGTTTTTTCAAGCCCCACTTTGCTCTCCTAATTGCTTTCTTAAGGACCACCAGCACTTTCTATACTCTACTAGGGTTTCAGGTGATTTTTTTCCCTTTGCAACTACAAAAAGTCTCTCTTTACCTTTTTAACCAATCCTGAATATTCCCAGGCAACCAGGGTTCTCTGGGCCTGTTGCTCCTACATTTCATCTAAAGGGAACCTGTTGCACCGGTACCCTACCTATTTCCTTTTTGAACACCCCCACTGTCCTGCTATAGATTGTCCCATGAGTAGCTATTCAAGTCTACTTTGGCCACATCCTGCCTTATTTTAATAAAATCTGCCTTCCCAATTGAAAACCATTTTCTTTGCAAGCCATCATTTTTCTTTACCACAACAAGTTTAAATCATACTGTATAGGGGTCGCTATTCTCAAAATTGTGCCATAGTGCCCAACCATCACCCAGAATTTGGTACAGCACTGCACCCTCCTTTGTTGGACATTTTACATGTTGACATAAAGAGTGTTCCTAAATGCATTTCAAGACATTGTTCCACTTTGAACCCTACTATGGCTTTAAGGAATGTATTTTGTCCTGGTCTTTGTAGGAAAAAGGTTGAGACAGAGGCAGCGAACAGTCTACTCACAGTCAATAAAGTAAATAGCTTCTAAGGCCTTAGAGTTTTTTAAAAATTAAAGTTGGAACAATAGAAGCAGCCTGAATGGGTAGGGTCAAGTTCCCACAGAACCAGAATTTTTAGTTTTAGCTTTCAGTAGTTGCTGGGGTCTTGAAGCTGGACGTGGAAGCTCTTATTCCCATCTCTGTCACAGCTAAAAGCTGGGGTTTTCTACCTGCCACTAGAATTGCATGTGAGACAATCTACTTTACTGAATGTGGCTTTGCCAATGGCGTGTTTATGTTACTAAATCTGGACACTTAATTAGTAGTTTATATATATTATTTTGTTAAGCATTTCAATAGTTACAGTAAAACCAACTCTATTCTTTATTTTTATTTTGTCTGCATTTTAATCGTGGTGTAAAAATAAAATGTGTTCTGCTTCAAGTAGTTTGACCAATCAATTTGCATCTGAAATGTAATGCCTTAAAATAAGAAAAGTCAGCGTCTAGGATATCTCCTAAATGTATTTTGAGAGGATCTGGTCTAGTCCATAATACTTTGCACTTTGACTATCCCAGTTGATGCTGGGGCTGTTCAAAATCCCCTAATATAATACCCTACTATTGTTAAATCACAATGAAATGTCCACATATCTGCTCCACTAATGCTCGCTGTTTGCAGGCCTATAAAACACTCCCAGCAAAGTGACTGACCCTTTGTATTTCTGTGCCCAAAGCCTTCCAAGATATCATCCCTCTTTTTCTACAGTAACTGATTCCTTAAGTAATACTGCAACATCACCTCCTCTTTTGCAGCCTCCCATCTTGCCAGAAGATTCTATTTCTTGGAATGTTGAGTTGTCAGTCCTACCACTTGTTCAACCATGTCTCTGGGATGGCAACAATATCTTAATTTCATTTGTCAATCCAGACCCTTAGCTCATCTATCTTATCTATAATAAAAGGTAAAGAAAAGTTGCCATGGTCTTACCAAACCATAGGATTGCTCTATCATCAGAGAGGGACAGCAAGTGGTGGTTTAACCTGAAAGTTACCATGCCTCAGGTGAGGAGGAGGTTAAGAAGGGGAGTCCTTCATGGTAACCTCAGCTGGTGAATCTGTGCTTTTGCCATCACTGCATTGAAAACCAGCTGTCCAGACAACTCAGCTAATCCTTAGCATGAAAGTAGAGGCCATCCACCCTCGCCTTACAGCCTTGAGTCTTAACAAAATTGAACTGTTTTGCCCTGGTTTCTTTATTATGCTGCTAACATTTGGTGTTCCCTCCTTTGAAAACTAGCTTAAACTCCTCCCAACAGCACTAATTCATCCAATTTTGATTCAGGTGTAGACTGTCCCACCTGCACAGGTCACACCTTTCCCATCAACAGTCCCAGTGATCCAGGAATCTAAAATCCTCCCCCTTGCATCAAGTTTTGAGCCACATATTAAATTGTGTAAAACGACCTTGAACAGTACACAAACAACAACTCATTCCTAACAAAAACAAACTTGTGTAAAACAAAATCATTTCAGCCATCAGTCCTGATCAGGTATATCCTATATCTCTGTGGGAGGCTAGGGAGGAGACTGCTGGGCCCCTTGCTAAGATATTTGTATCATCAAAAGCCACAGGCAAGGTACTGGAAGACTGGAGGTTGGCTAACATGATGCTACTATTTAAGAAAGGTAGTAAGAAAAAGCCAGGGAACTATTGACCGGTAAGTCTGATATCGGTGGTTGGCAAGTGACCAGAGGGAATCCTGAGGGACGGGATTTACATGTACTTGAAAAGGCAAAGACTGATTAGGGGTGGTCAACATGGCTTTGTGCATGGGAAGTCGTGTCTTACTAACTTGATTGACTTTTTTAAAGAAGTAACAAAGAGGAATGATGAGGGAAGAATGGTGGATGTGATCTATATAGACTTCAGTAAGGTATTTGACGAAGTTCCTCAGGGTAAACTGGTTAGCAAAGTTAGATCACATGGAATAAAGGGAGAACTAATTACTTGGAAACAGAACTGGCTCAAAGGTAGATGAAGGGGATGGTGGAGTAGGGTTGTTTTTCAGACTGGAGGCCTGTGACCAGTGATGTGCCACAAGGATTAGTGCAGGGTCCACTGTTTTTCACCATTTATACAAATAATTTGGATGTGAACACAGGATGTATGGTTAGTAAGTTTGTAGATGACACCAAACTTGGAGGTGTAGTTGACAGCAAAGAAAGTTACCTCAGAGTACAACAGGATCTTGATCAGATGGGCCAACGGGCCAAGGAGTGGCAGATGGAGTTTAATTTAGACAAATCTGAGGTGCTGCATTTTGGGAAAGCAAATCAGAACAGGACCTATACACTTAATGATAAGGTCCTGGGGAGTGTTACTGAACAAAGAGACCTTGGAGTGCAGATTCATGGTTCCTTGAAAGTGGAGGTGCAGGTAAATAGAATAGTGAAGAAGACATTTGGTATGCTTGCCTTTACTGGTCAGTGCGTTGAGTATAGGAATTAGGAGGTCATGTTGTGACTGACATTGGTTCAGCCACATTTGGAGTATTGAGTACAGTACTGGTCTTCTTCATGTAGCAAGAATGTTGTGAAACTTGAAAGAGTTCAGAAAACATTTACAAGGATGTTGCCAGGGTTGGAGGGGTTGAGCTGTAGGGAGAGGCTGAATGGGTTTTTTTCCCTGGAGCGTCAGAGGCTGAGGGGTGACCTTATAGAGGTTTATAATATCATGAGGGTCATGGATAGGGTAAATGGACAAGATATCTTCCCTGGGGTGGGGGAGTCCAAAACTTCAGGGCATAGGCTTAAGGTGAGAAGGGAAAGATACAAAAGGGACCTAAAGGGCAACTTTTTTCACACAGAGGGTGGTGAGTGCATGGAATGAGCTGCCAGAGGACGAGGTTGAGGTTGGTACAATTACAACATTTACATGGCATTTGGATGGGTATATGAATAGGAAGGATTTAGAGGCATCTGGGCCAAATGCTGGCAAATGAGACTAATTTATATAGGATATCTGGTCAACATGGATGAGTTGGCCCAAAGGGTCTGTTTCCTTGCTGTATATCTCAATGACTGTAAAACTCTGTGTGTTAAACAACATTGCTTTTCACATTTTTATTGACTATTTCAGCTCAACATACAAACTCTTGTAATTGTTTCAAAAGTCTGGTATTAATGAGAGGCATTGAAATTTTCCAAAGGTAAACAGTTCTTTTCAACTGATATTAGAGAAAATCAAGATGCTTGATAAAGAAAGATTATAATAAACAACAACTATGACCATATGCTTATGCACACCTTTTCTAATTTACTGGAATTTATGGCAAATAGGAAATAGCTTGCAAAGTATATTCAAACTGCTCTTAGTACTTTGTTCAGGAAGGTTATTAGTTTATATTGCAAAATACCCAAAGACATGAGTGTCTGATTGACAGGTTATATGGTATTTACAAGCCACCTGTGCAAATCTGTTTGGAATGGATTGCCCCGTGATTTGAGTGCAAATCAGACTAAATTGCTGGTTAATCCTTTGATGGTAGGATTGAGTTTTAGATTAATGTACACAGGAATTAGACAGGCACTGACTGAGGTCTTAGTGCTATCAGAGGTCATAGTGCCCTTAAGCCGACACTGCAACCAGGGTAGAGCAAATTTTGAACAAAGCCACTGAAATAAGATTTGTGTTCAATTCTGATTGCAACATTGAATATATTTCTATTGAATGCACTTAGTAAATTAAAATATATACGCCAGCATCTGGTGAAGGTGGGGGAAGGCAAATTACTACTGAATTTTAACATTTGAGTTATTTGGCGCTGTTTTTGCTAATATTTGACAGTCCAATCAGAGCAGTTCTTGGCTAAAAGCAGCAATTCCATTCTAGACCACGAGGAAAAGAAAGATATAAGGAGAAATTAAGAGTACATGGAAGAGAGAAGAAGCCAAGACTAGTGTTTTGCCAAGGAGATGGGAAAAAAAATTGAATCTTGATATTTTGCAGTGATTGGTGCCCAATCAGTCAGGTTATTTTCTTTTGTTATAAAACCCATTGAAAATAGAATTAATTGTGAGGTCTACAAACTGCTTTAAAGAAACAGAATGACTTTTTATAATACATATTTTAAACATTCTATCGGAGTCTGATTTCCTGATTTTCATGCCCATATTTTTTCAAATACATTCCAAGAGGTGTGGATCACTGGCAAGGCCAGCATTATTGCCATTTCTTAATTTTTCCTGAGACCATTCCAATCAAATGGTTAAGTTACACCATAGTGCAGTTAGATAGGATTTTGACCCAGAAAATATGAACGAACAATAACACAACTTCAGGATGATGAATGACTTGAAGGGATCACTGTCCTGTCTGCTGATCTTGTCCTTCTGAATTATTGAGGTCTTGGGTTTTGGAGGTACGGTTCGTGAAATCTTGGCAAGTTGCTCTGGTACACCTTGCAGAGGGTATACATCACTGCCACAATTCACTGCTAATGGAAGGAGTGAAGCTTTAATGGAGTGAAGAGGGTGTCAATCAAGTGAGTCACTGTGTCTTGGTGATGAATGTGGTTAGAGTTGCACTCATTAAAGCACATGGGGTATATTCCACCATATGTCTGTGTGCGGCGACTAGGCCTTGAAGAGTCAGAATGTGAGTTACGTGTCAAAGAATTCCCAAATTACTTTTATAGGCACGGTAACTCCCGTTATGCTTCTGGTCAATGGTAACCCCAAAGATGCTGATGGTGGGGAATTCATTTACATGACCAATGCAGTCCAAATGATTGTTTCTGACTGCATGGTTTTTAATGACATAACAGCTAAGCAGGATTTTTTCATCCTTTCGCCCTTAAGGAGAGAACAAGAGGTGACGATAGAAAAACATTCTTATGTAGAAACTGGTTTGTATCTCAACTGATGGTGCACAGCCATGCTTATAGTAAATATTGCATCTTTGCAGAATGATTCTGATTTCCATCCAATTTGTCAAGTATGACTGCATAATCCATTAGCAAGTAAAGTTATGGTCTTTTCTCATATTATGAAAGTTGTTGTTAAGATTGGAAACTTGATTCAAGTAAAACTGTCATAACATCAAAACTGAACAAGGTGAATGATGAACTACAGGGAAAGGATGGAGACTTGGCATATATGATCAGTGTTGTGCATTCAAATTGAAATTGGGTACTCCCAATATTTACTGAGTCTGCAGAAAGTATTAAAATAAATCAAAGCCAAAGAAAAATGGTTCCATGCAGAAAACGCCGATGCACACCTGAGCAAATTAGCAGAAGAATTCAACAAGTAAATTCAGTTATTAGATGTGTTGGAAGACATTATTATATGTTAGACATTGGTGGGGGTGACAAATGCAGTAGGTGTTTGATTTACAAAGCATTGGAGTTGATATGGATAATTACTATGCAAAACGATATGGAGCAGAAAGTTAGATCAAGGGCCAGTGATGTTTAGGAACTCATAAGCCACTTCTAACATCCTGTGGTTTTAAAGAGATAGCTTATTTTGACTCCACATACATGCGTGAGATAGCATTCTCCCTAACGAAGGTAATCAAGACTTAGCATCATAGCCACCTTACAGATACCCATTCAATGTCTTGTATTCAACATGCAGTCTCAATGACAAGACAGACTTCAAGGCACGAGCAGATAACATGCAACTACAGGTGTCAAACAAAGCATTGGTAAGTCGAGGACAAAATGAAGAATTACATTTACATGATTCCAATTTATACAGCACTAAAAATAAATTCTTTATTCTGCATTGTCTTTGGGTCGTGGATTACAAATTCAGAAAGTGATTGCTGCTTAAAACAGTTGGAGGTCACTGTTCAAGGTGGTAGAGGTGGCAGGTTTGGAACGTGTTGTCAAAGGAGAGTTGCTAACTGCATCTTGAAGATATCGCACACTGCTGCCACTGTGCATCACGGTGAAGAGAGTAAATGTTGAAAGTGGTGTATGGAGAATTCAGCAATGAAACCAAGCAGGCAACTTTACTCTGGATGGTATTAAGCTCACTTCAGTATTGCTTGAGCTGCAATTGTCCAGGAAAGTGAGAAGTATTCCATTGTAATCCTGATGTGTGTCTTGTGTATGGGGACAGGCTTCGGGGAGACAGGAGATGAGCTACTTGTCAGAGAATTTGTACTCTCTGACCTGCTCATGTAACCACAGTATTGATATGACTTATCCATTCCTCCAGGATATTAATGGTGAGGGAGTCAGTGATGGTAATGCCATTGCCCATCAAACAGTGACAGTTAAATTCTCGCTTGTTGGAGATGGTCATTATCTGGCTCATGTGTGGCCTTATGACTTAAAGGAAAATCATTGCTGACAGCCAAACGTGATGTGATCAACCCAACTCCGAAAGCAATGCCCTTTGCTGAGATGATTGGCTTCCAATATCAAAAACATCTTCCTTTTGGCAAGGTATGATGGAGTTTGACTCCTCTGCAAAGGTAAACAGGTCACTCCTAGTTAGTCCATTTAGACCTTCATAATTTTATACCACTCACCGCTCAGCTCATTTGTTTTTAAGGAAAGCAACTCCAGCTTTAACTTTTTGACTCTTGTATCTATCTCCACAGATGTTGCCAGAGCTGCTGAATTTCTCCAGCATTTTATTTTTTTTAATTTCAGCCTTAAAGGATTCTCTTCAGGATTAAAGAGGATCTGAGCAAACATTGTTTCACCAATGAAACCACCAGAGGGTAGTAGGGTTCTGGATCTTATACCCTAAAGAGGAAAAAGCAGAAAGTCTCACTACATTTAAAATGCACTTGAATATATATTTGAAAAGCTGTAACCGGTAAGGTTACAAGTGTTGTGCAGGATTTAACCTCTTCATTCATTGGTATGAACAAGATGAGCTGAATGGACTAATTCAATTTTCTATATGAGATGGTAAGGTTTTTGTTTTTAAAGGTTAGCAGGAATTGGGAGTACAATATGGAAAAATATATGGCCATCCACATTGTCAAGAAAATCGGTAAGGTGAATATTAATTAAATGGAGACAGACTGCAAAATGCTGCATAAAGGGATCCTCAAACATGAATCACCAATTGTTAGCTTGCAAATACAGCAAGTAATTAGAAAGGCAAATTGAAACGTGCTGTTTATTGCTCAGACGAATGGAGTGTAAAAGTAGGGAAGTCTTGCTAATAACATGGCCTTGGTGATATTTCACCATGTTTTATGATCTCTTTACACAAGAAGCGATATACCCACTTTGAAAGCAATTCAAACAAGATTTGCTAGGCTGATTCCTGGGATGAAGAGGATTATTGAAAGTGAAAGGTTGAGCCTATATTTACTGTAGTTTAAAAGACTGTGGGGTGACCTTATTCAAACATACATGGTGCTTGGCAGGGTAAATGCTGAAAGGATATTTTCCCTTGCATGGGGGTGGGAGTGGTGGACACTGTTTCAAATTAAAGTGCCACCCATTTAAAGTGAAAATCAGAAGGATTTTCTTCTCTTAACGGGGAATTAATTTTTTGGAATTTTCCATGCCAAAGAGCTGTGGAGGCTGAGTTCTGAAAGGTTTTGAAGGGTGAGGCAGGAAAGTCGAGCTAAGACCATAATCAGATCAGTCATGATCTCATTGAATGGCAGAGCAGGCTCAAGAGGCTCAGTGGCCTACTCCTGCTTCCATTTCTTATGATGTTATGAACAATCATTGGAGGTTATCAGTGTAGCACTAGTGAAGCTAGAAAATTATCTAGAATTCTGCTCCTGATTATAGCTGCATTGCTGAAACCACATGTGCGCTCACTGCAAGACTGGGTTTGGCTGTGAAGCCACACACAATGGAATAATCCCACAGCCAGACTCATACTTAAGATTCACTTGTGAAAACCAGCTGCTTGTGCAAGGGAGTCAAAGATTTTTGGGGTAAAGGCAGGAAAGTGGAACTGAGACAACAACCAGAGCAGCAATACTCTTACTGATTGGTGGAGTAGGCTTGAGTAGCCAAATAGGCGAAAGTGAGGACTGCAGATGCGGAGATCAGAGTCAAGCTTAGAGTGGTGTTGGAAAAACACAGCAGGTCAGGCAGCATCCGAGAAGCAGGAAAATCAACGTTTCGGCAAAATCCCTTCATGAGCCTGATGCGCTTTTCCAGTACCACTCCAATCTTGACTCTTGAATAGCCAAATGACCAACTCTTGCTCCTAAGTCCCATATACAGGAAGATTAGATCAGATTCCCTACAGTGCGGAAACAGGTCTTTTTGGCCCAACTAGTCCACACCGACCCTCCGAAGAGTAACCCACCCAGACCCATTCCCCCGAACTAATGCACCTAACTCTACGGGCAATTTAGCATGACCAATTCGCCTAACCTGCACATCTTCGGACTGTGGGAGGAAACTGGAGCACCCGGAGGAAACCCACGCAGACACTGGGAGAATGTGCAAACTCCACACAGACAGTTACCCGAGGCTGGAATTGAACCCGTGTCCCCGGTGCTATGAGGCAGCAATGCTAACCACTGTGCCACCGTGCCGCCTCCCATAATCAGGAAGGAGAAGAATGATGAAAGGGGAAATTTGGTAGATGTGTTCAGCATCATGAAATGTGTTGATAGGGTAGGAGAACATGCTTTCAGAAGGGTCAACAACCAGAGGACCCAGATTAAAGACAACTGGCAAACTGGGTGAGATGAGCAGAATTTGTTTTTACATGGCAAGTATGTAACAGGGAATGGAAGCGGATTCAATAATATATTTCAAAAGGAAACTGAAGGACAATCATTTACAGAGGAACCTCAATTATCCAAAGGACATGGGCAGGGAGTATTCCAATTAGTTAATCAAATTTCAGATAATCAAATGCCGGATAACATAGTTTAGTCAAGCATCGGGACTTTGTGATCTTGCCGAATAATCCAACATTCAGATAATCAAATGCCTGACAATTGAGGTTGCTCTGTACAGGGTTATACGGAAAGGGAACTGGAATTGATAAACTGGCTGTTCTGCCAAAGAATAGGCATAGTGGGCTGAATGGACTCCTTTCTTGGGCTGGATCATTCTATGAAAACAAATGGTGCAGTCCAGGCTGTAAAACGCAGCTGCGTAATTGCAGATAGTCTGCAACATCCTCATGTTTCTATGTATTCTTTACGTAAACGCTTTAGCAGTCGAGAACACTACAACAGCCCATTTTCAAAGTGTGAGCCATCTGTACAAGCCTCCAGCAGGGTGTACTGAAGAGGAGTGTGCAGCTGGCTGATTCTTTTCAGGGGCACAACTGCATCACCACTCTGAATGAGAGCAGAGATTAGGGACTGAAATTGGTAGTAGTGGCCTGCTTGGCACAATGCAAACCATGCATGGAATTTATCTACTGTGCCATCAAAAAGCTTTCTGCTCCCAAATGGTTTTGATTTGGTGACTGGAAACTGATCAACATTCTGGCATTTGTCAGTAGGCTGTGAATAGCTGCTATAAGATTTAATCACTGTTTTTGCAAAGTAACATTGCTGGAATCAGTTAATTTTCTATATCCAGAAACTGACTGACAAGCCAAAGCTTGAAAAGATAGCCACAACTGTCCCTTAGTTTGTTGAGCACATACCTACCATCTGCCATTATTCTGGCCAAGAAAAGGAGAATATGAATGATGACTAGCAGATAACTGGCTGCCCTCACAGAAATCAGATTCAGCAAACTGTCAAAGAAATTTTTAATTCCTATGATAGTGAGTTCAATCTTGTGTTTTCTGAAAGTGATCCAGCATATTCGAGCCAACTGTGTAAGATATTCCAGTTTGTGCATGGGTCAGAACTGAAATAACTCCACAGAAGCCAGTATCCCATCACCAAGTCATCTCTTATTGACACGTGGGGAGTCCTTGACACTGGTCCAGCTCGTTCAGAGCCAGCGCTCAGTGAACAGAACCTCTGACATTCCTGTTTATGTCTGTCAGTCAGGACTCCCTGATTTAATCAGATTAACAGCCCCCATCAGGGAACTCATATTCTACGAAGTGCACCTGGCTGACCTCATTACAATCACTATATCCCTCCCCTCTGAGTCGATCATTTGCCAGATCTTTTATTTTAGCACCGGGTCACATTTCTCCAACTCTGCCTCTCATACAAGCAGCATGTAATGCATAGCAGCTTACCTCTTTCATCCAGAGTGCCCTAAAAGAAATTAATTCTTCTCCTCAGGCGGCAAGAGTGTCAAGACAGCAACATTCGCTGTATTCATCTCAGATTCCAAGGTACCTTCAATATTTGACAGAGAACCTACAGGTTCCGAAACAATCTGGAAGGCTATTTAGGAGCCAGGCACATTTTGCTCCCACACCATTTGCAAGTTTGCAGCTTGCATATGGTTGACAGCCTTGTTCAAGACCACTCCACATACATGACTGGACATGACCTCATGTCGACCATGCTTCTTATTCATGCAGGGGCATTTCCATAGTTCCAACACCAAACTTCATCCCCTTAAATAAACTGTCTCTCTCACTTTGTGGAGTCGTGTGTCTGGCCTTGTCGTTCCCGGTGTCATTTCACCCTTGCTCCAAGTCCAGGAAAATCAGATTTGACCTGACGCAGAGTCTTCTCCCTATTAACAATTCTGCTGCAGCTGTACCTATATTTGCATGAAAGGTGGTCCTATAATCAAATAGGAACCGGAACAGTTGGTATCTAGTGAATCTGTAGGCTGTTTTGGCTGTTTCTTTAAGATTGCCTTCTAAGTCTGAACTGCTTTTTCTGCCAAAGGATTGTTTGGTAGGATGCATGGAGCTTTCCTTGTAAGGCAAATACCATTCAACTTTAGGAATGATCAAATTCCCTGCTTGTAAATGGCTGGCTCGTTATCTATGACCAACACTCCCAGGAGTCTTGTGTTTTGCAAAGGATGCTCGCAATTTTTCTGTTGTCATTTCCATGTTGGATGAATCATGTCCAGCTACGTTGAGTGGGCATTCACAATGATTAAGAACAGTTAGCGCCCCTGAAAGGACCTGGATAGCTGATGTGAAACCAAGTCCAGGATTTACCTAGCCACTCCAACAACCATGGGGCAGCTGCTGGAGGTAATTTTTGTCCTAGTTGGCACTCTGGTCACTGTCCCAACAAAGCAGCTATATCAGCATCTAACTCTGGCCACCAGATATAACCTCTCGCCAACATCTTCATTTTGGAAACCCATGGATGACCCTTGTGGTGTCAGCCATTATCTGGCAGTGAACTTTGCAATCATTCTTGCTGCCACAATGATATGCCTACCTCTACTGTGTTCTGGTCTCTTCGAGTCAGAAAAAATTTCAATTCTGGTTGCGACGGTCCTTTGGTCTCTCCCATCATCACCAGCTATTTCAGTTAAGCTAGGATGGGGTTTTTTTCTCCATCCAAAGTCTGGTACTGTTAGCTGTAACAGGAAGTGTGTCCAGAGAACGTAAAACCATTACGGATACCACCAGTGGTGTATCTGTCAGCAGGAGGGGGCTCAATGCATCTGCATTTGTTCATTAGCCTCCCAGATGGTGTTCCAACTTGTAATTACATGCACTACTAGAGCCCACCACTGATTTCAGCCTGAAACTTTGGGCAGTACTGTCTCATCCTCTCTAAGTAGACCTTGCAGTGACTTGTGGTACATTATTATTACAAATTTATGTTTGTAAAGGTATTGGTGGAACTTCCTGACTCCAAACCTTTCTTCTCCACCTCAGCATATTCATACTCTACATTAGCCAAAGTCCTGGATATACAAGTCATTCTATGATAATGTGTGTTTTGTTGACGCTAATTCACTGTAATATTGACGAATTGGGGACACTGATAATAAAGAACGGACTTTTGAAACATGTGTTGGCTGTAACGAGATTGCATCATCACTACTTTAAGCGCTGTTCCTAAAGCGTGATTTTTCTATAATGTGGCGTTGCACAAGAACGCAACCATCGCGTTATAGAAGAACTATCTGTATACTCTATTGGGCGTGCCTCCATTGGGCCACCTATGCCTCACAGCGCCAGTGACCTGGGTTCAATTCCTGCTTTGGGCGACTGTCTGTGTGGAGTTTGCACATTATCCCAGTGTTTGCGTGGGTTTCCTCCGGGTGTTCTGGTTTCCTCCCACAATCCAAAGATGTGCAGGTCATTGGCCATGGGAAATTGCCCATTGTGTTAGGTGCATTAGTCAGGGGTAAATAGAGGGTAGGGGAATGCATCTGGGTGGATTACTCTTTGGAGGGTCAGTGTGGACTTGTTGGGCCAAAGGACCTATTTCCATACTGAAGGGAATCTAATCTAATCTAATACTACCCCAATGCCATACAGGGAGGCATCATATGTCAATACAAAATCTTGCTTGGGATCATAGTGTCCCAACACCTTAGAGAATTATAGCAGTTTCTTCACTTCCCTGAAAGCTATGGCTTGGCCACACAACCATTTCCAAGCCTGACCCTTCTTTAAGAGTTGATACAAAGGTGCCAGGATGGAGGTCAGGTTACATATGAACTTTCAGTAAATAGTTCACCAGCCCAAGACGTAAGCTCCAGTACAGACATGGGAGCCAGGGCACATTTGATCATCTTCACTTTATCTTCCAATGGGTGTAACTTGGGGTATCTGGAACACACATTTTTCCCTTCTAAGGTGTACATCCACCTGGGACAAATGTCTAAGGATGATATCTAAATTTTCTGCGTGCTCCTTATTGGTCTTCCCTGTTATTAGCACGTTATTTAGATAAATGGTGACCTGGGGTAGACCTTGCAAAATGTTCTCCATCCTCCACTGAAAAGTTGCACAGTCTGACGATACTCCAAACTCTTGTGGATATTAATTGTAGCATACTTCCGAGAATTTTCATCTAACTGCAACTAGAGGTACACATAGTTCATGTCCAGCTTCGTGAAGGACAGTCCTCCCACCAACTTTGCGTATAAATCTCTATGTGAAGGACTGGCTACTTATCCAGGTGCGAAAAGCTGTTTACCCTTTGTTTAAACTCCCCAGAAAAGTGAACCGACCCATCAGGCTTCACAATCAGTATTACTGGTGCTCCCCATTCCACAAATTGGACTGATTTGATGACTTCTTCATTTTCCAACCTCCCGATTTCTGGTTCTACTTTTGCCTATAAGGCAAATAGCACTGGGTGGGCCTTGCAGAGTCATGGAATTCCTTCCTGGTCAATATGCCCAGAGGCCTTGGTTCCCTGGTAGTCACCTGGCCCTTCGTGAAAATTCTTCAGGTGTAGGCCACTTTAGGAATATTGCATGCAATTCTGGTCTCCTTCCTATTGGAAGGCTGTTGTGAAACTTGAAAGGATTCAGAAAAGATTTACAAGGATGTTGCCAGTGTTGGAGGATTTGAGCTATCGGGAGAGGTTGAATAGGCTGGGGCTGTTTTCCCTGGAGTGCTGGAGGCTGAGGGGTGACCTTACAGAGGTTTATAAAATCATGAGGGACATGGATAGGATAAATAGAAAAAGTCTCTTCCCTGGGGTGGGCAAGACCAGAACTAGAGAGCATAGGTTTAGTGCAAGAGGGGAAAGATATAAAAGAGAGCTAAAGAGCAACTTTTTCACGCAGAGGGCGGTATGTGTATGGAATGATTTTCCAGAGGAGGCTAGTACGATTGCAACATTTAGAAGGCATCTGGATGTGTATATGAATAGGAAGGGTTTGGAGGGATATGGGCCGGGTGCTGGCAAGTGGGACTAGATTGGATTGGGATATCTGGTTGGCATGGATGAGTTGGACCGAAGGGTCTGTTTCCATGCAGTACATCTCTATGACTCGATTTCAGGAAGCCGTTTTCTGATCAAAAAATGTTGAGCCAATCTAGGTGAATCTTTCTCAACCAATTTCATCCCATAAAACTTGGGCGCAAATCTTTTATTGCAATCAGCAGTAATTGAACCAGCTGCTTTTCATAAGAGACTGGAACCAAAGTTGTACCCTTAATCTGTAAAAGATCCCCAGTGTCGGGTTGCAGTCCAGAGTGAATTTTATTAAAGACTGGTTCTCTGATCACTGTAACGGCCACGCTGGAATCAACTTCCATTAGAACCAGGTGACCATTTAACCAGATATTTATTTTGGTTGGTTCTGATTTGCATGTTGCTGAGCAATTTAATTATTCCAAACCAGATGTAGGTGAACTTTCTAGGGTGTACACTTTCCTGGATCCAGGCCTGCGAGTTCTCTTACTCAATTTAGGTCAAGTCATTAAATAGTCAAAGTTACAGTTTCAAAACTCATCTGATGCTGTCTTGAGTCTGCACACCAGCAGCAACTACAATAGCTTGCTGGCCCAGATCCTGTAGAAACTTTTAACCATTTGACCAAGGCTTGGCTTTGCTTTGGGGTTTTACTGTGGGCTGACCTAGATGCCCTCTGTTCAGGATATGACCTGAGTGAAGCTATGCAATTGCCTTCATGCAAACTGTGTTCGCCAACCTTAGTTGGACCGGTGAGCGTATCCACGTCTACTGGAATATTCAGTTCTACATGCCACATTTTCCAAAATAAAGCCAGTTGTAATACCTGTTTGAAGTTCAGTTGGACTTCCACTGTAGGCACTTTTGTATGATTACATCATTAATTCCACATAACAACGGTCTCTCAGCATCTCATTCAGGATTAAACCAAAGTCACATGTCTTTGCCAGTCATCTTAACCTAGTCAAAGATCCTTCTACAAATTCCCCTGATTTTTGAATTGCCAGGTAAAACGAATAGCGTCTCAGAATTAGAGGAGGCTTGGGATCGTAATATTCCTTAACTAAATCTGTAAACTCTTGAAAGGTTTTAGTATCTGGTGCCTCAGGAGAAGTTAGACTCCTAGTAATCAAAAAAGCTGCAGGTCCACAAGCTGTCAGGAGAATTACTTTTTGCTTTTCATTTGTCCCAATATAATTTGCAATGAAACAAAAATACATTCTTTCCACATGCTGATTCTACTCTCATCATCACTGAGGTAATTCCATACAGGCTGCTATCTCATCACCAAGTCATTCTTTATTTACATGTAGAGAGTCCTTGACACTGATCCAGCTCCCTCAGAAGCAGCTCTCGGACTAAACACAGCCTCTGAGACACTTGTTTATTTCTTTCTTTCTTTTTTCTTCTTCTCAACATTGATCCAGCTCCCTCAGAGCCAGCTCTCAGAGTGAACAGAACCTCTGATAATCCTGTTTTTTTTCTTTTGATCCAGCGTCCTCTGAGGAGACAACTGTTTTTTTTTCTTTCTTTTTTTTTCATCAAAGGGTAATGCTATCCGATGTTTTTTTTTATTTTTTATTTTTTGTGTGTGTGTGCAGGTGTGAGACACAGTGAGAGACACAAGGTGTATGAATCTTTATTCAATTTCCACCACCAGGAAGATAGGAAAACACCCGAGGGGCCAGTGACAAGCAGTGCCCTTCACATCAAAGGGCAATGCTGTGTGATCAAAACAGTGAAGGGGAGGGTAGGGACTAAATGAAAATAGAGTTGGAGGGGGAGAGACACCTGTTTATTTTTTTTTCCACCACCAGGAAGATATGAAAAACACCCGAGTGGCCAGTGACAAGCAGTGCCCTTCACATCGAAGGGCAATGCTGTCTGATCAAAACAGTGAAGGGGAGGGTAGGGACTAAATCAAAATAGAGTTGGAGGGAGAAATAATACACTCGACTCCCTGCGGGAGACACCTGTTTATAATGTCAGCCAGGGCTCCCCTATTGAACCATGTTAACAGCTCCAATCAGGGAACTCGTATATGAGATCCACCTGGCTGATGTCATTGCAATCACTACAAGAACAATCTCTCCTCACCCTCTCACCAATATTGCCCTCTAAATAGGTTTGAACAAGCTGAGATTTTAAACTTATCTTCCTTTATTCTGTTCATGCTGTTGTTTCCACGTTTCCATTTGGTTAAAGTCATGGGTTATTTAAGGGACGTTTGCTACCCCCGAATTATATGCAGTGCCCAGCCCTTGAACCCCAGCCTCTTTCAAGAAGAAATAGAATTCATGTCTGAGTAGCACTTTTCACCTCCTTAGGACTTTCTAAAGGGTTACAACCACTGCAGTATTTCTGAAACATATGAAGAAAAACAAGTTAACTTTTCAGGTTTGTGTCACAGACGGATTTATCTTCTTTCTTGTAGTTCTCCATTCCAGGTTAATAATGGAGCAGAAAGCCTTTTATGCGTTTAAAATAAAGGTTTATTTATTCTCACCCAATTAACTTGAATTAACGCAATGTATACACTTTTCTGATTATAGTTAATTCAGTTTGTGATTTACAGTTCCCAACTTCCATGTGGTGGGCCTGGGCCTGTGGTTCCTTGAACAGATTGGTCCTGACCCGAATCGTTGACTTTCCTGCTTCTTCGACGCTGTCTGACCTGCTGTGCTCTTCCCAGCTCCACATTTTATTCACTCTGACTTCCAGCATCTGCAGTCCTTACTATCTCCTTGACGGTTTATAAGTTGCCGTAAGGATCATATAAATCAAAGAATTCACAGCAGGCTGTGAAGTTTCTTGTACGTTTGGCTCTCAGATGAGTTTTGAAACTGTTACTTTGGCTATTTAATGACTTGCAGCTCATATTTGAGTTTGGTATTTGGACTTGCTGATGACTAATGGTTCTGATGTGTTTGGATGCGAGCAGATTTTAACTGATTTTTAAACACATTGCTGTCTCACCAAGTGATTTTTCATAAATTCAAGGTATTTTTGAAATAAGGTGTCGTGTTCATTTGATTTCAAATCCTGTGTCATGGGTTAACATGGCTGAGGCCCACCAGTCTAACCTGGATACAGAACATGATTTGGAGATGCCGGTGTTGGACTGGGGTGTACAAAGTTAAAAATCACCTGATGAAGGAGCGGCGCTTCGAAAGCTAGTGTGCTTCCAATTAAATCTGTTGGACTATAATCTGGTGTTGTGTGATTTTTAACTGGATAGGGAAGGCCACCATAATGGCCACTGAATTTTGATCTTCCCTTTTGTCCACTGTGAAACATGGAGACACACAGTCTGGAAATTCCTATAGTTCTTTACATGCTGGCCCATTATTAAACAACGGGATGTGTGAATTCCCCAGTTAACTCTTAAGAAATTTAACACCTATGTCCATATTTAATCAGATAATTAGCAGACACTGGATGCTGTCTGTAGACTGAATGCTAAAAATCACATGGTTTGCAGCAGTCACCTTAACAGCTTGATAGTGTTGAATTTTTTTATCAGCTTTTAGTCAAAACTTTTAATGTGACATACCTTTACATAGCATGACATCAGACCAATGTGATGCAAGGCCACTGGCCTGAAATATTAACTCTTTTCCCTCTTACCACAGATGCTTACAGCATTTTCCTGCTATTATTTCAGATATCCAGTATGCACAGTATTTTGCCTTTGTACTTTTTAAGTGTGATCACTGATGTACTGCAGAGAAATAATTCTCTGCAGTAGCTAATTCATATACAGAGAGATCCCACAAACACCAATGAGAAAAAAGGAACAAATATTTGCATCCCTACAGAATGATTGAAGCTCAAGCAATACAAAGGACCGTATTCAGAGATATTACTTAGTGAACTGATTCTATATCAAGGAGCAAGATCTTTTAATGTCGGTAACCCAAAGTATTAGGAACTGAAATTTAAAAATGTTATTAATTGATGCTAGTCACATAGGTGGTCGATAAAAATAAAAGCTCAAAGCACCCAAGCTATTAAAGCCATGGAAAGTAGCTGCCAATATAGAAAAGGGTGTTGTCCAAGATCAGACTTGAATTAGAATCAGAATGAGAATATCCTTTACTGCCACATGTATTCAAGTACAGATGCAGGAGTACAGTGAAAAATTTTATAATGTCGCCTCTTATAGCACCATAAGGCATAAGTACCTAGGTACAAATCTTATATACAAAATGAATAAAAAAGATAAATAGTTGCATTACTTTACAGAAACAAAATATTGTTAAAATAATAGTCATTACAGTGTTATTAATAAATTACAAATAAACATTGCATGCAGTAGCTGAGCGCAGGGGCTTCCACACATGGTCTGACTGCTTATTGGTCTGGGTGCTACCTGTTAAAGAATACCACGACCGTAAAGACATTTAGTTGAGCAGGTATGCCTTGCCAGTTAGAATGCAGTCCAAGATGTTACAAAGGAATTAAAATGGAGGATAAAGTATACAAAGACCCTCCTTCTCCATGCTGAAGCCAAGCACTTTCCCAATTTAAAAGAGACGTTTAGCATAGACCAGGGATAAAACTTAGAATGTTCTTACGCAGTAACACTCCATGGTCAGCATCTATCCAAATTAACCATCAGGAACTGCCCTTACTACAAACATTTATCAAGAACAAAGATACCTTCAGTGAATTACCAATACAATAAAAGTAACAGTACGTTATTAGAAGACACATATTACGGTGAATTTGTGTCTAGGGCTGGAGAATCACCTCAATTAGTCAAATGGCAAAACCATGATCTTTGCTCCCCCACTGCTGCAAACTCTAGTCCTTTGCCATTGATTGCATCTCTTGCCCATGCCCAACTTTCACCGAAAATAAACAGTTCACAACCTCTGAGACGAGTATTAGGTTCCATACTATGTCTTTAATTTCGTTTCCGTCCCAGACTAAGCCTACTGCAGCTAAAACCCATATACATCAGCACTTGGCTTCCAACCATTCCAACTTCCTGCTTGATGACTCCTACTCAATTCTCTGCACTCAAACTCCAATGTCTAAAAACCTGGTGCATATGTCCCAACCTAAGTTCTACTGGACTTTGAAATGGCTTTTGGCAACCCTTGTTGATTACCACCAATAGCACAAAAGTTAGGGTTTTTGTAAATTTTAAATCTCACCATGGCCTCATCTATTTCTACATCAATTACCTATATCCTGAACCAACCTCTTTACACCTCTGACGTCTTGTACCACATCCACTCCCACTGATCCAATCCTGCCAGCAGGGCAGTCTCATTTCCACTCTTGAAACCTTTTCCATAAACTCTTGATCCTCTCTCTGCATCCTCTCTGCCCACCCCCCCTTAAAAACGTTTACTAATCCACTTCAATATTTCGATATTTCAAGCTTCGTGTCATTTTTAGTTGACATAGAAATGGAGAGATCTCATCGAAAACCGCAAGGTATTATGAAAGATTAATATGACTAAATCATGTAGTGAATTCAAAGAATACATGCAATTTAATGCAGAACCATCATATACTGAGCAGATGTAAACTGTCACATATCAAATATATTAGGAACATAGAAACAAGACTAAGCAATTTCAGTTCCTAAAGTTGTTCTATCATTTAATATGATCATGGTTTACGTATGTTCCAACTTTTACCCATCTTTGCCCCATATCTCCTAATACATTTTATTAACAAAAATACATCAGTCTCAGATTTAAAGCTCACAAGTGAACCAACTACCATCTTCTGTGTACTATAGTATTTCTTAATTTCACTCTGAAAAGTCTGACTCTAACTTTTAAACCCTGTCCTCTCACCCTAGACCTTCCAACGGGTGGAAATAGTTACTATTTACCCTCTCTTCTTAAGAACTTCAGTCAAGCCAAACTTTAACCTTGTATATTATTTTGAACATAACCTCATTTGCGTAACCTCTCTTTGTTATTTAGTCCAGCTTGCTATCATTCTAGTATATCTATGTTGCACTGCCTCTAAGACTAACATATGGGTGTGGTGTCCAGAACTGCTGACAGTACTCTAGGTGTGGTTCAGCCAGCCCCTCTATGAAAATCCCAGCTTAACTCCTACATCCTTGAATTCTAGTCCTCCAGCCACCAAAAGTCTGCACCTGTTAACATTTTTGATTATTTTCTGTACCAGCTTGTGACACTTTAATGATCTTTATATGAGGTCCTCCATATCTATATTTTAAAAATTAAGTCTTGCCTTCATAAAGTAACTTTACTGAGGGTGGCCCAAAAATACGTTTTTTAAATTGTATCACTGTTATTTTGGAGCCATGATTAGATTAGATTACAGTGTGGAAACATGCCTTTTGGCCCAACAAGTCTACATCGAGCCTCCAAAGGATAACCCACCCAGTCCCATTTCCCACTGACTAATGCACCTAACACTACAGGCAATTTAGCATGGACAATTCACCTGACTTGCACATCTTTGGACTGTGTTAGGAAACCAGAGCATCCAGAGGAAACCCACGCAGACAAGGGGAGAATGTGCAAACGCCACACAGACAGTTTTCCGAGGCTGGAATCGAACGTGGGACCCTGGTGCTGTGAGGCAGCAGTGCTAACCACTGAGCCACTGTGGAGGTGCTAGTGTTGGACTGGGGTGGACAAGGTCAGAAGTCAGAAGACACCAGGTTATACTCCAACAGGTTTATTTGAAATCACATTCTTTCAGAGCACTGCTCCTTCATGAAGTGAAAACCTTTGCCATTGATTCCATCCTTTCCCCATTCCCAACTTTCACCTAACGAAGGGGCAGAGATACGAAAGCTTGTGATTTTATATAAACCTGTTGGACTATAACCTGGTGTCGCATCACTTCTGACCTTGTTATATAGCAGTCAATTTACAAACAGCAAGATCCACTAACAGCAAAAGCAGGTGATTTTTTTTTAGTGATGTTAAGTTAAGGATAAATACTGCCCATGACACCAAGGAGAAATCTGCTGCTCTTTTCTGAATCAGGACTGTATAATCCTTTAAGCACTTGAGAGATGGACAAGGCATTAGCCTAAAATCTCGTCCAAAAGATCACATCTCTGACAGCGCACCATACCTTGGAGGGTGGCTACCCTGGAATAAATTGTATGCTCAAATCTCTGGAGTAGACCCTACACCCATAATCTTTGGACTCAGAGGTAAGAGTTTTGCACTCTGATCCACTGCACTCACCTCGAATTGCGTCACACCACCCCAACCGAACCAAGTAGGAATTGACACATAGAGCTTTGCAAACAAGTCCATTTTTGAGGTTGGTTTTTTGGGGGAGCTATGTCAACTGCTGTCTTATAACAATCTCTGATTGCCCAACATAACGCTGTTGAGAGGGCAGAAAATGATTGCAATTCTCAATCCCTTACACAACATTCGTTGGCCGGAATGAAATGTTAATACACTCGATACAGGCGAGACCCCTTCCGTACCATCGACATCAACACCCCAGCACCCTCACCGCCAATCGATACCCTCTTCCCAAACTGCACGTGTCAAAAATTTGAAAACTATATACACTGTACAGATACTACAGCTGCTGTTTTCTCAAAACAAGTTGCTGCATCTTTTACTAACGAGGAGAGTCATAAAAGTGTCAAGCGCTCGGCAAAGAGCTCTTAATCGGCTCCGACTCGTCCTCGGAGGCATTTCAGAAACAAAAAGCGGATTTATGTCTTTTTTAAAAACTTTACTGTGTGGAGTTGTGTCCACAGTCTCCACTGGGAAGGGTCGTCTACTCTTTCATTTCCTCCTTTATTTCCTAGATTTTTCTTAACAATCGTTTCCCTCTGTTAACTGTCACAAGCACTATCGCTCTTGATAGGAAGAAAATGCCAGGACATATTCCACTTTCCTTGCCAACCGTTTATTTTTAAACTCAAAAAACGGTTTAAGCCATCATGTTGAATTTTAAACTCGTGGGGTTCAGATGGCAGAGCAGTATAACGCGTGCCCATGTTCCAAAAAAAACCCACTCAGGGTTTGAGAAAGAATATAAAAGAGCTGACAGTGGGAACAGTGGGCTGAATTTTAAAAAGGTTTCTGAAGTGCGCTGAGGCAGAAGGATTCAAAACAGGTTGGGGGGGGGGGGGGGGTAGAGGCAGGACTTGTTCTGTCAGTGAGAAACTTGCGTATCCGACAGAAGGTAAGCGCCTTCACAGCGGTTGTTTTGAAGTTTGGAGGATGGGGTGTTTTTATTTTTTTTTGGGGGGGGGGGCTGCCTTCATAAAGCAACTGAGTTCCGAGATGCCTCTTTGGAAAGCGTACCCACGGAATAGGCAGCTTGCCAGACAAGCCTTCTGTGGTGTGACCGCAGTGCATTCAGGCTTTAATGAAATCCAGGCAGCGCACATTACATGGTGTATCAGCCGAGAGCCAGCCTCCCGACAGTAATCACGACTGATATATATTTTAAAAAAACACGCACACACTAGGCACAGAGTCGGCGGGTGGGAGAGAGAAAAACAGAAGTGAATCCGTTCTAATGTACCCAGTTATTTTTAGTTTGAAGGAGATACAACCTAGGTCAGTCCGCGTTCTGTGAATGTATTCACATTTTGTGAACTGTCGCCCCCCACCCCCCCCTTTCGTAGACATCGCTCAGTGGTCAGAGTGAGAATGGGATCGCACTGCCCTGTTTGTTTGCTGCGAGACAATCCTGGGATCATCCTCTGACGAGTTTCGGAGAAAAGAATGGACTTTCACCAGCAAGGGCCTCATGCAGACAGAGGCTGACGGGGGTGCGAGCAAACCTACATGGAAAAGTCATCCAGAACTGCAGTCCTCACTGCTGAACCAGATTCTTATCAACAGCACCTATTTCGGGGGTTGGTAGGGGAGAAGAGGCAGCTTCGCAACCCGAATTTCTACTCAGCGGCAAAGCTAAAGAGCGGTAAGTGTTTCTGGAATGTCCTCACTCGTTAAACGTAAAATTTGAAACTAATTGCATTTTATCTTACTCGACCTGAGTGTTTCAATGGCAACCGCTGGAGCCTAGTTCTTGTCCACCTGCTTTAAAACAACTTCTAAACAGTCGTTCACCAGTTTTCAGCAAAGCGTGTTAATGAGGTCCAACTGGGCTTGAATCATGGCTTGTATGTTTTCTGGACGCATACCTATAAACTAATGACGACGTGAGCGTCTCAGAGTTAGTGAGTGACTTTTCCTTGGAACGCATTGTGCTGGAAGTTTGCAATTTACATTTTCATTTCACATCCACTGACAGGAGTAAACTGCAGGGCAACATGCACTCGACTCTACTGCTGCTCAAACAATGATAAGTCACAGGTACTGACAGCTCCCCTGCAAGCTTTAGTGAGATATAGATAACAATGTAAAAGGTGGCTGTCACTTTCTATCTACTCAAATTGTTCAGAGATGACAGAATAAATTGTGATCAAATGCTAAGGCACAGGGTCTGTCAGACGAGGAAGATGGGATGGGAGAATGAGGTGGCACTGGTTTGGGATCAGGTCTTAGCGACTGCAAGTTGGCAAAATGACACCTGAGTGATCTTTTTTACACTGGGGACTATCGCCAATTCTCAGCTGGCCCTGCAGATGGTGATGTGCATGGCAATTGCAGAACCAGGGTCACAGTCTAAGGATGTGGGGTAAACCATGAGGTGAGGAGAAATTTCTTCACCCAGAGAGTGGTGAGCCTGTGGAATTCACCACCTCAGAATGCAGTCAAGGGTAAAACATTGTATTATTTCAAGGAGTGAATGTAGCACTTGATCTTAAAAGAATCAAAGAATATGGGGAAAAGCAGGAACAGGCGGAAGAGTGGGATGATCAGTCATGATCATAATGAATGGTGAGAAAGACTCAAAGGGTCAAATTGCCTTCTTCTGTTGGTATTTTCTAGGTTTCTATCACCCAGAATGAGTTGGAGTGGGACATCATACAATGTACACTGCTGAGTTAGACTTGTTCCCTCAATTGGTGTCAGTGGGGGAGCACTTTGGGGCAAGTGATCATTATTCTATTAGTTTTAAAACAGTCATGGGAAGTTTTAGAACGAATCATAAAGTTAATGTTCTAAATTGGAGTAAGGCCAATTTGACAGTAATAGACACAAACTTTCGGAAATTTATTGGGTGAAGCTATTCACAGGTAACAGGATGGTTGGGAAATGAAAGGCCTTTAAGAATGACATCCAATTAAACCTGTTGGACTATAACCTGGTGTTGTGTGATTTTTAAGAATGAAATAATGAGAGTTCAGAGACAGTATGTTCCTTTTAATGTGAAGAGCAAGGGAAGGCTGAACTCTATAACTACAGGAATGAGATTTCAACATTTGATGTCTTTCTGGGCCAGAGCTTGAATGGCATTGCAGGAACGTAAATCTCCTAGTTAATAAAATTCTTACACTGCTAAGTGCCAGCGCTAACTTTCTGCAGCCCAGGTTCAGAGGGAAATTAACACACAAATGTAATAATTTCACAAAATTGACAGTAGTTTGACATTAAGCACCCATTCTTGTAAGGCTAATAGATCATTCAGTAAATTATGGTGATTTACAATTCATAGGCAATCCCTTCCTTGCCATAAGTTGCTGGGCAATTTATACATTAATAACCTTTTGGATAACTAAACCCGCCATTAGTTTGGCAGCAAAGTGTGAGTCAAAATCCAAGAGGTGTTTTTGTCCGCTCAACTACTAGCTGCAGACATGGGCTCAGGTTTGTATTGTACATGGTGCCATAGCAATAGTTAGGTTTCTCTTGGGATCTGTAAGTACAGGTCAGGTATCATTGTCTCTCCTAATTCAAGGAATATTCACTGACCATAACATTTGAAGAATTATTTATTCAATTAAGTCAGCCTGAAAAGGATTTATACTCTGCAAACACAAAAGCTTATCAATTGAACAGGAAAACATTGGTCCAATTCTGAAGCTTTGCATGAACACAGTTCACAAATCAGTGTACCATTTTCAATCATCAGCTCTGGCTTGTCACAGAAAAATGAATAGAATTGCAGAATGAATCTTAAATCATTGCTAAAAAAAAAATCACAGAACTCATTTATTAAAGAGAATGGACTTGTGTAACAATCCTAACTAAATAATGCAAGCTTCCCAAAAATTCACAAAAGCTTTGAAATTCCATGCAGTAATACTGAATTTATTGAGTTACGATAAGTTCTAGTACGGAGTGTGAGAGTCATAGAGATGTACAGAATGGAAACAGACCCTTCAGTCCAAATCGTCCATGCCAACCAGATATCCTACATTAATCTAGTCCCATCTGCCACCACTTGGCCCATATCCCTCTAAACTCTTCCTATTCATATATCCATCCACATACCTTTTAAATGTTGTAATTGTACCAGTCTCCACCACTTCCTCTGGCAGCTCATTCCATATATACACTTACCTCTGCATGAAAAAGTTGCCCCTAGGTCCCTTTTAAATCCTTCCCCTCTCACCCTAAACCTATGCCCTCTAGTTCTGGACTTCCCCAAGGGAAAATATCTTGTCTATTGTTCATTCCCCTCATGATTTTATAAACCTCTATAAGGTCACCCCTCAGTCTCCAACACTTCTGGGAAAACAGCCCAGCATATTCAGCCTCTCCCTATCGCTCAAACCTTCCAACCTGGCAACGTCCTTGTAAGACAACAAGGTTACACTTATCTGCTCCTGTGCTGTGAGTTCTCCCACACAGGTTCCTCCAAGATCAGCTGTGAATTTCACATATTTCTCAGATGCACTCTGATGTCTAGAAATACTTGAACTCAAACAGCAAAGGCAGTAGCTGTGCAGGTTCACTACTGTGACAGACAGCAGTGTTGGCTTCTTTCTGTCTCCATCTCTCTCACTGGCCATGTGGTCACTGCTTTTATTCTCTTCTTCCTTTTAAAAGTGCCATTGTTTTGATCTTTTTCTCCCCAAAGTTCCAAAACATTGCAACATCTTATAAAACAGTAACTAATACTCCTGGAATTCGAGGAAATCACCTCCAACACCTAAAATACCTCAAAGAAAGTGCAGCTCTTACAGCCACAATTTTTTCCCATCCTCCATCTTGGATTATTCAGAATCGAGGCCAGCAAAGATTCATTGTTGTCCCTTCCTTGTTTGTTTGAGATAATGATGAGCCTTCTTCAGATACTGTTTTTATGTAACTGAGTAATTTGCTGGGAATATTTCTAGAAAGCATTAAAAGGTCTCAGCATAATCTTAGGGTTAGCAACGTTGTTTGATGTATTCCTGGAGTCTTGTTCACATGGTTTCCATCTTCCAACCACACCACCTGGTTAAATAGCCCTTTTAATATCTCCTAATCACCAATTTTGCATGTGATAATGAACTCTGCCTCACAGTGTCAGGGACCCAGGTTTGATTCCAGCCTTGGGTGACTGTCTGTATGGCGTTTACACATTCTCCCTGTGTCTGAGTGTGTTTTCTCCAGGCACTCCGATTTCCTCCCACAGTCCATAAATGTGTCAGTTAGGCAGATTGGCCACTCAGAATTGTCCATCGTGTCCAGGGAATGTGCAGGCTGGGTGGACTAGCCATGGGAAATGCAGGGTTACAGAGATAGGGTAGGGGCCTGGATCTGGGTGGGATGCTCTTCAGAGGATCGGTGTGGACTTGATGGGCTAAATGGTCTGCTTCCACACTGTAGGGATTCTGTGGTTTTATGATATGATCTATGAAAATTAGAAAATAAAAACAAGTTTTTTGTTTTTAGAAGCACCCTTAGGATTACCCCCATTTCCCACCCAAAGCTGTTACCAGTACAGTCCAAGAGGTTAATCTGTCATTCAAAGAATGTCCAGGACAATCTTGGAGGGATGGCAACCCTATATAGAGAAGCATTAGAATTATGCAGAGGTTAGATTGGCTAGAGATGTCTGTGAGCCAGATGGATTTTTTATGCATTATTTATATTTAGAGTGTGCCTTTCCTTATTTAATTAATTCAATCTCAAGAATTGCATATTAAGTTTGAATTCATGGTCTCTGGTTTGCTAGTGATGCTACATGAAACCAGTGGACTACTGAATCATTTCAAAAAACATGCAAGATTATTCGAATGCTTATCTTTTTGGACACCTTGATTGCTTCATAAAATGTTAACACGCTATAAGCCTGGACACAAAATCTAAAAGGGACACAGGCATCAGAATCAGAAATAACAATCACAGTCAGTGGAGCAGATGAATTTAATTTGGCAGAGCTCATCTCAAAAGCTTTGTGAATTCCTCTGAGCTACTCCCAAATACAGAGACAGATTGTATTATAAGCTTTTGCATTGGTATCTGAGCAGCAAGTCAGAATACACAGATGCACTTAACTGCTAACTGTCATTATAGTCTACAGGAAACGTTTATAGTATGCCTGCTGATCACTGCAATGATGCTAACAGCAAACCTCGACAAATGTACTTTTGACCTACTTCAGCTTGTCATTACAGTTTTCGCATTGACTTTGCAAATTACGTAGGAATTTAACTTTGGCTGCCAGCAAGAAAGATTTGAATTTACAACTCCAGGATACCCCAAAGCACTTTACAGTGAATGAAGTAATTATGAATTGCAATCTCTTTTGTAATGTAGGGAACATAGCTAAGTACAAACTGACAACAAAGTCCTACAAACAGCAACATTACTAAATCAGGTCATCAGGACATTGTCACAATGGTGTTGGCTGGGGATTACCAGCTGATCAGGATTCCAAGGAGAATACTGCTGATGTTGGAAGTTTGAAATAAACACAGAAAATTCTGGAAAAACTCAGCAGGTCTGGCAGCATCTATGGTGTAAGAAAGAGTTATTGCTTTGAGTCCAGTATGACTCTTCTTCAGAATAAAATGTCATGCTAGACTCAAAATGTTGACAGCTTCTCGGTTTTCTTTCTACTGATGCTCACAGACCTGTTGAATTCCTCCATCTATTTCTGTTTTTGCTCCAACATCCACCATTTTTGGTTCATTCTATTGTTCTGACTTGCACAAACTCCTTTTACAAGTTCCTACACTATAAATACACTAAATCAGAATCTTTTTCCCTTGACCTTTCCCACTCAGCAAGATAAAGTATAATATTCTGTCAAAGGTCAGTCTTCTGTGTGAGGCTCAAAAAGATAAATAGTTGGAGAAACTCATCAAGTCTGGCAGCATCTGTGGAGACAAAGGAGAGTTAGCATTTCAGGTCCAGTGACCACTCTTTAGAACTGACTGTAGCTAGGAGAAGATTGGTATATATGCTGAAGATGGAGTGTGAGGAGCGGGGAGGGGTAAACAATAGGTGGAGATGGAGCCCAGTGAGAGTATAGCAGTTGGATAGACAAAGCAGTGGGCAAATGTCAGCCTGCGAGAATCAGTAGCTGTGAATGGGAATCATTAGTGGCTGCCAATGAGTTGGTTGTGGTGGAAGCCCATGTGATGGCAAGGTCTGATGTGTGGAGTTTTCATTACCTTTGAAATGAAGAGTTCACCACGAAGTGAAGACTCTCATCCCAAAACTGATGGACAATGAGAGTTAATCTTGGGCAACATCCTGTTTTAAACCACAAGTAAGAGGAACCAGAGTAGACCACCTGGTCCTTAAAGCCACTTGGTCCTTGATCATGGCTGATCCAATATTAAACATATTGACTTTTTTGTTTTCCCTATTGATCAAGAATCTATCCATCTCAACCTTAAATATACAAAGGAATTTTGGGATGCTATTCTTGAGAGAGCGGCAGGAAGTCCATTTTAACAAAAATATTGTTATAGTGGATATAGACTGGTTTACAGAAACAAGATATATTAAGTATCTCCCCTCTCAGGTTACACTGTTTTGAAGAGCAGGGCAGGGCTTATGCCCGAAACGTCGATTCTCCTGCTCCTTGGATGCTGCCTGACCTACTGCGCTTTTCCAGCAACACATTTTTCAGCTCTGATCTCCAGCATCTGCAGTCCTCACTTTCTCCTAATCAACATGTCCTGACCAATACACAGAAAGGATTCATGAGAACAATGCCATGGACAACAATTTAAGTTATGAAGGTGGATTGGAGAAGTTAGAAGTATATTCCTCAGAGAAGAGAAGACTATTTGGAGGTCTGATAGAGGTTTCTAAAATCATGATGGGTTTAAACAGAACAGATAGGTGAAATTGTTCACTGCAATGAAAGGATGGCACTTAGCAAAATCCTCTTTTGGAGAGCGAACACAGAAGGAGCTGATTGCTTCCTTTACGTTAGAATAATTCTGTGATATGTATTACTTAACCAACACCACTGAAACAGATTATCTGGTCATTAGCACATTGGCGTGTGTGGAACCTTGCTATGCACAGACTGATTGCCATACTTCTTGCATTACAAGAGTATTTCATTGCTGTAAGGCACCTTGAGTCATCTTCAGGTTGTGAATAGTATTAAGTAAAGAGAGGCTTTTATTAAGATGTTCAGACAGGATACAATGCATCTATCAGGACAAAGATACGATATGCACAAAGCATAGTTCAGGAATGTACTCCTCTATAAGAGGAGAATTCTGTTCACAGTTATTGGCTTTCAGTAAGCTTCTTGTTTTAACTGCAGTACTATGTGAGCTCTGATACTACCTCTCTATAACTAAAAGCTTATCTGCTGCCAGGAATGAAACAATACTGTGGAAAGCAAGGAAAAGGAGGCCCCTATACACTTAAATAAATGTGAAACTCATATCTGCTCTAAATATCTGAAGCCGCATTAGCTTAGGGCACTTTTGTTCTGCAACCAACTTGGCTCAAGCTATTAAAGTGGAATGTAGTACATGGTCTCTTCTGACATTAATGTATGTTGTGCATGACACTCATACCCATTAGCAGAAAAATTGCTTAAATCCACAACTCTGAAATTCATGATGAATGGGGGTTGAGGGAATGGCAAAGGGACACAGATCCAGAGTGCAGACAACTTTCCATTCGCCCACTGACGTTACTGTTACTTCATCTGAAAACCTAGGTCAAGGTTACTTAAATGTAAAGAGTGGAGAACATTACTGTTTGCAAGTCAACCGAGTCACCTTCATGATCATTAAAGAGGAGGGAGAAGAAGTGGGAAACAGGAGTGGAGGAGCAGGGGAATGTGCAGACTATAGGGTTGGGGGATTAAGTAGAGGGACGGGGAGGGGGGATGCAGAGAGAAGGGGAAAGGCAGGAGAACAAACAGGAGGAGATTAAGGGACAGGGTGATATGGGGGGGGATGGGGAAGCAGAGGGTGAGGAGTAAGCACAGGGATAGGTGGAGGGGGAATTTTCTGTGGGATCTTTTACAACATTATAGTGTTCTGGAAATAATTAACATAATTAACATTTTTAAATGTTAAAAGAAAACTATGTTTCTATCTGATCAATTGCATTGTAAAACTGGTTTTTATATTTCTATCCCCCTTCCCCACAACGTTTCTGCCCACAGCCACGGTGATCTTAGTTGCCAGGACCCAATGGGTGTCAAATGCTTCCCACCTACCCAGCCTTTTGCTTCAAACATATTGCTAGTTTATGTGGCATCTAATATATAAGGTTAAGTATATTGCTTTTGAGACAATATTTGTAACAGTCAGATTTCACTGGATAATCAGTACATTACATACAATAAGAAAAAGGCAGCACAGATGGATATATGTGAGATGTTAACTCAGCGACTTTAATGACAAAGGGCATAAAAAGAGGTGTTTTTCTTCACAAAGCTGAATCAACAACATTTCTTGTTCGACCCATTTCACGGTTTACACATAATTAAGCTTGCACTCACGTTGTAATTTGCAGAGAAAAAATATTAATTTAAGCAGTGAATCATGCAGCATGAGCAGTATACTATTCCTTACCTAAGCAGAGAGCTCAGAAGCTTGTTCTCGTACCATCGCAGCTCTAAGCAAAGTTCTCTCTTCCAACCTGTAAGTGTTGAGGAGTCCTGCCCTTGTATCAGGAGGTCATGAGTTCAAGTACTACTCCAGAGACTTGAATGCATAGATACTTTTAGTGAGTTTAAAATCACACAACGCCAAGTTATAGTCCAACAGTTTTAATTGGAAGCACACTAGCTTTCGGAGTGACACTCCTTCATCAGGTGATGAAGGAGCGTCCCTCCAAAAGCTAGTGTGCTTCCAATTAAACCTGTTGGACTATAACCTGGTGTTGTGTGATTTTTAACTTTGAACACCCCAGTCCAACATCGGCATCTCCAAATCATGACTACTTTTAGTAAAGTGGTGAAGAAGTGCTGTGCTGTCATAGATTCTATCTTTTGGATGCTACATTAAAATGTGTTTGCCCACACAGGAGGGCATAAAGGTCCCCTCATACTATTCTAAGAACAGGGATGTTCCCTTGCTGTCCTGACCAACATTTATCCTTGAATCAAGATCAATAAAGATAAATTACTTGTGGGACCTTGTTGTGCACAAATTAACTGCAGTTTGCTATACTTTTAAAGGTAAAATATCCATCGACTATGAAGTGCTTTGGGAGGTTCTAACTTCATGAAACATATTACTTTTAATCCCATGGAGAAAATATGTTCATGTGAATCAATGGACGAAACTGGAAGTTGACAATGTTTGAAGAGGAAAACATACACATATGATACAAGGCACTACAGCTTGCAGTTACTTCTGGGGGAAAGGAGTGTGTGTCTGATTGGGCATCCCAGAGGGCTTATCTCCGAATTATGGGGTCAGCAGGGAGAGCCTCCCAGTCATGTGGCCCCCTGAGGGGATAGAAGCTTGTAATCACACAGGACTCCAGGGCAACTAATTGCTGAGCAGCTCACTGATGGAACTCTTGCCTTAGAGTCAGAAGTCCTCTGTTTGCATTACACTCATGGAAACAATTACCAGAGAAACCCGTCGTATTTTGCTACACAGTTTTACAGGTATAAAAGTGCAAAAGCAACATTATCTCTCTGAGGTTTCAGCTACTATTGTTTAGCAGGGACAGCAGGCCCACCGATTCAACCCTGTGGCCATTTTATTGTCTGCTGAAAAGAACTCTTTAAGCCAAGTAATTTGGATGATTTGAGAATTGACCTCAACACATTTTTCCATCAGAACTGTCAAAACCAATATAATTATATTTTGAAAAGTCATGGATTAGTCCACATGCTGAACCATCAGAAGCTAAATGCTTGAAATATTTTGCTTGCAGTTGGAAACACTGGTCTTTCACTTTGTGTGTGTGTCTTTACTACACAGATTTGAGCCCATAATGCTCCTGGGCTAAAGGGTGTAAACATGAGAACAAGTTGCATAAATCATGCTTATATTCCTCTGAATATTGAAGATTTAAGGGATGAGACAATTGAAATGCTTGATTTGATTGCAGGAGCTAATAATCTATCTCCATCTACCTGATATCCTCTAATGGAGAGCGAACAAAGGAACGAAACCTCCAAATGAGGAGCTAGGCCATTTGTGGAAGATGTAAGGAAGTACTTCTTTACACGAAGGACATGGAAATATCGAAGATCATCCTTACCTAAGAAGCTGCTGAGATAGGGGGTAATTACAGGGAGGCAGAACTGTGGTAACAATGTCACTGATTTAGTAATCCAGAACCCCAAGTTCTGGCTATGGGTTAGAATTGCATCATAGCAGGTGATGAAATTTGAATTAATTACAAATCTGGAATAAAAAGCAAGCCTAATGATGACTGTATAACCGCTGTTGAAAGTCACAAAAAACCATCTGGTTCACTAATGTCCTTTATGGAAGGAAATCTCCAGTTTTACCTGGTCTGGCCTATAGATGACTCCAGATCCATAATGATGTGGTTGACATTTAATGGCCATTGGACAACTGGAAATGAGCATAAATTCCAGCCCAGTCAACAATGCCCACATCCCATGAATGAATAAAAGTTGAACATTTCAAAACTGAGATTGAGGGATTTACATCAGGGTTACGGAATTGTGATGGATGGATGTGATGAAAGCACAGGTCAGTCACCATCTAGTTGAACAGCAGAACAGGTGCAAATGGTTAAATGGCCTATTTCTGTGCCGTTATTCATCCAGGTGATTTGATATGAAATATCCTTCTAGAGTTTTTCATCACTGCCAGTTTTAATGTGTCAGCATTTTAACCTGAGAATAAACAACTCCATCAATAAATAAAAAGGCACAAGAGACCTTGGTTATGAAGAGACTCAGGTTCTTTTCATTACAGAAGGTTAAAAGGGAGTTTGATTGGGCATTGAAGTTATAAGCTGTCTTGCCACAGCACAAGAAATATTATATAAATTAATGAAATATGTTTTGAAGTAAAGAGCTTTAGCACATCCCAAGATTATGAAAAGTGCGATAGAACTGCAAGTGCTTTCTTTATAAGCTGAAAAGAATCTTGTTTCCACTGTTCAGTGGGCCAGCATCAAATATTTCACCAATTACATGAAGTTAAGATGTTGTCTTCAGCTGTGGGATTTTAAAGCATGGAACATCTGACTAGGAACTATGGTGGAGGGGGGGAAATCCAGAAACAGCTTTTAAAAGGGATGAGGACAAGCATAAAACATTTAGGGGGAAAGAAAAGTTAAAATCATGAGCAAACTTGCAAGCAAACAGTTAATGAGTTAATGAGTCAGAATGAGACTGAATGGCCTCCTCCAAAACTGAAAATATGATTTCACAAAACTTTCTGTTTAGTTTACAGTGGAACAATGTTAGATGACCATTCAGAATCCACAAATTCAAAGCTTCTTTTTAGATTAAGGAAGGAAGATGGAAACATTTGTAGCCCTGTTTCAGCACAATAGCAACCTGTGTTTATATAACATCTTTAACTTAAGAAAACATTCCAAGATACTTCACAGGAGTATTATCAGTCAATGTGACACCAGGCCACAAAAGAACTAATAGATCAAAGACTTGGTCAAACAAGGAGGGTTTAAAAAGTACACAAGGTATCGAAATTTGGGGCGGGGGGAGGAGTTCCACAACTTTGGGCCTAGTCACTAAAAGCAGACTGTTGAAAATGAAGATTGCACAAGACATCAGAATGGAGGAGTGCAATGAACTCTGAGGGTTATAGTAAGAGAGAGAGGAAGGGAGGAGCAAAGATGATTTTCAAATTGATGAGAAGTTTAAAAGCAGGCAATACGGAATAAAGTGCTTACTAACTATTGAGCAAAGTGACCATCAACCATGAAGAAATTCAGGCTCCAGATGGTCAGACCTTGCCAGCCTCCAGTGAGCAATTAGGTGAGAATGGGGGCACAGCTGAATTGTTACAAAATCTTTTAGTAATTAGTCGATTGCATTGTTTCTTTGCTGGTGCAATTTTACATAGTGACAGCTGATAAAATGTCACCAAGCAAATTTGCAAAAAAAGCATCATAAGCAACTGAATGTTCATAACCCAGCACATGGAATGTGTCTCCAAGGATAGACTGGAATATTTTCCTTGGAAAAATTCCATCAGTGATGTACTCTGGGCTACAAAAATAAATCGGAGGAAAGAGTTGGGCTATCATGTGTAAAAACAACTGTTAATTGCACTGTGCCATCGAGTTCAGTAAAACAGACACACTCTTGTGCAGAAAACAGTCTGCTCTGCTACACCATGTATCAGCCAAGATGATTTCCTTCCTCTAACTGGCTTTGCAGTATGACTTCCCCTCTGTCTTTATGTAATGGCATATAGTAAGGTAAAACAAAATAGCTTATTAAAATTCCATTTGAAGTCACAATATTAAAGCAGGATTTTCTCAGTATGCATTCCAGATTCTCAAAGTCACCCAGCTACTGAATGAAAACTAAATCAACACTAAATGTATCAGCCTTTTCTTCATTTTGAAGGGGAAGTTCATTTACAATTTTATATATTGCATAGCACTGGTTTTTGTCCAATTCATTAAAGGCAAAGTATTTCAGAGTAGTCTCAAGAGCAAGTATCACACTGAGGGCAGGCGTTTCATGATCAAGGTGGACAACACAATTCATTCCATCAGATGAGATTTAATTGTTTCAACAGTAAACCCCGCCACCATCACCACCACCGTGCCCTCTAATGATCACATTAAGAGCAGCAGGTAGCAAGCCTAGTAGCTAGGTACCTGCACAACACTGGTCTGGGTTGCCAACCCTCCAGGATTATCCTGAAATCTCCAGGAATTAAAGATTAATCTCTTCAACCCACTACCAGCAAAGTGGAAGAAAAATCTTCAAAGCATGTATTATCGTGTTTCCAATTTTCTGTAAATCTTTTGCTTATTAGTTTTAACAGTGGTTTGAACAATGTTTTCTGGAAATCTAAGTACATGGTATGCCAATATGCTCCTCCTCCACAGTGCATGTTACTCTTCAAAAAACTTCAATAAATTGATTAAATGTGATTTCCCTTTCACAAAACTATGCTGACTCTTCCCAATTACTTTTTTTTAAAAGTACTGTACGCATCTGTAGCCTCATTAATGACCAATTCTAACACCTTCCTCATGATTGATGTCAAGCTAACTGACTTCAAGGTTTTTACCTCCATTCTCGAAGAAAGGGTTTATATTTGCTACTTTCCAGTCAGATGGAAACTTTCCAGAATCTAACTAGTTTTGGAAAACGCTGCTTCACCATTCCAGCCAGACTCAAAACAGTGCCACATTCATGACCCTCTCGGAACACTGTCAGAATCTTAATGAGATAAATCCAAAACACCACAGAGTTCTGTAAATGCTGCATTTCATAAAAAAAAAGTAACTCTGAGTTAACAGTAATCTCAGAGCATGCTTTTGCAGAATCACCTGTTCAGTAGTTGGGTGCTCCTTTGCAACAAATGAAATGTGTGCCACATGATGTTTTACAGCTACAAGGTAAAACAATGTTTTATTCCAAACATTTCTCAATTTGGAGCACTTAAGTGGAATCCTTTCTTGGAATAAATCTTCAAGACTAGCCCTTTTTTTTCATTAATGAACCTCAGAATCCAGCTCTATAATCAGTCTCTATTTGAACATCTCTGCTGAGAGGACCTTGCCAGTAAACCAATGAACTCCAGACAGTTCTGTTGGTTCAGAAGCATCTATTGAAGAAAACAGGGTTGCCAACTCTGCTTGGAATTATTCCTGGAGGTTTCATCACAAACCTAGTGCCAGTAAAACAACCTCTTCAATAGCTTTAATGTTATGAATAAATGGTAAAATGTAAGCATTCAAACAGTTTTTGGAAAATAATTGTTTGATTGCCACTCTGATTTTTCTCCTAGGTTTTGTTTACACTAGTGACCAGGAGATTAATCTTCATCCATTGGAGATTCCAGACATTCCCAGTGGGTTGGTACCCCAAGGTGAGAACTGCAGCTTCACATTGGGCAACTGGTACAAGCCATAGCCCAGGTGAGTTGAGCATGGAAACCTGCCCTACAGTATATGAACTGATTTGATTCCAGAGTTTTGCTGTTAAAAACATTTTGAAATGTAATCATTGTATAAATTATTCAGAGCATGTTTCGGTGGGAGTCTAGTTTCATTTCAGTTTCTCTTGCAGCATCAATCAAAAGAAATGATGGAGTCGATTGCATAATCGTGTGCGTAATTTTGTAACAAGTATCAACATGAATCACTATGCAACTGAGATGAAACACATAGTCAGCAGATATCATTGTGCACAAATACAGGCATCACCTCACTTGTTTTGATGTAATTAACTTAGCTGCTGGAATTTGTGATACCTTTGCTCAGATGCTCTCCAAGTTGTTATTTCAGATGTAGACAGTTGCATTCATTCAACAACTTGCATTCATATATTATACCAAAGCATGTTAAAGGAGCATAATCAAACAGAAAATTGATATTAAGCCACATAAGGACATATCGCAGCAGATGATCAAAAACATGATCAAAAATGTGCATCTTAAAGGAAGAGAGAGAGTATGAGGTGGGAAAGTGTAGGGAGAGAATTCCAGAGCTTTAGGGCTGAGACAGCTGAAGCATGGCCGTCAATTGAAGCAAGGAAAATTGCAGACATGGATGAGGCCTGAATTGGATGAATGCAATGTTCAATACAGAACTAGTATTGTTAAATGTGTGACAATCTTCTGTATAAATTTGTCGCTGTGTGCAGACTGCCCTGAAGCACTTAAATCTTGGCATGCTTATTGCAAAGTGAACTGGATTTCGTTTGCGAACAAAATATGGCAATTGAATGTAGTTCTCACATAAAGATATACCAGATCATTTAAATTTGCTCTGCACTGATTTCAAAATTGGAATTGGTACAGAAATAATTGTATGGAAATCTTAACCCGTTTTACTCACCATTTAAATAATAATGAAATAAACAAACTTTTTGTGGTAATTGGTGTAGGTAAAATTGCCAATGGTGTCCTGGTAGAATAAGAAAAAGCCAAAGTGAAAGACAAATTTTAAAGAAAGAATTTGGATTAATATAGCACCTTTCAAAATTAGAGGCTCGACAAGTGCTTTACAGCCAATGAATTATTTGAAGTGAAACTGCTGTTGTAACGTAGGAAATGTGGGAACCAATCGACACATAGCAAGTTCCCAGAAACAAAACTTGATAATGGCCTGATAATCTTTGTGAACGATATTGGTTGAGGGATAAATATTTACAGGATAGTAAGGAGGACTTCTCTGTTCTTCAAAATAGTACCATGATCTTTTACATTTATCAGGGTAGGTGGAGTGTTGGTTAAACATCACATCCAAAAGACCACATCACTGGCAAGACTGCATTCCCTCAATGTTGTAACAGTTTAGTTATTTGTGTTCCTCACTCTGAAGTGGGACTTGAATCTGTAAATTCCTGACTCAGGGGTGACAACATTACCAGGTCAGCTGTGTTGAACCAATTGTGTCAGAATGGCTTTTACCAGAACATCAGATATGGAAGTAGGATAGAAAAGTGCCCCACCTGATAGCTCAATTATTCCAAACGCTGGCGAGTTTGACAGGTGGCCAGTACAGCAGGACTCATGCTCTCATGTCAAGGCAGAGGTCTGACAACTTTCAAAAGGCTTTAAACAGAATAGCTATTGGTATTGGGTGTGTGTTCCATTCCAGTATCACAGTACAAAGGATAAGGAAAGTTTGCAATCATGGGTAGCAAGTTCTTGGTCAAGGTTAGGATGTCAATGTAAAGTGAGAAAGAGAAAATTGTGGGAACAGAACCAAAATACACTTCCCTGGCCTTGCACCAGCTATCAAAAGAGTTACGGTACAACGGCAAAGTCAAATCCTTCCTCCCAGGGAATTGGTGGCACAGAGTAACAACATGGCCAAGTTAAAGAGGAAGGAGAAAGAATTCAGGAGTTTTATCAGAAATGAATGAGCTCATAAGAGGAGGTTGATTGCGTGACTTTAAAAGGGCACAACTTCTGATTGTATTTTTTTTAAAGTGAATCATTTACAGGAAAGTGGAACTGTGGACTGAGATTTCTGTACATGGTATGGTCACAAATGCTATTGTGAAAGAAAGGAAACTGGTCACAATGACAATACCCAGTCACCACCACAAATAATCTCACTATTTCTCTGAATTATGATATAACATGCATTTGTTTCCACCTGATTGTAATCTACATTTACAATGCAATTGCTAACATCTGACAATTTTATCCGGCATCTAAACGTATTTTTTTTAAAATGGGATCTGGAAATTGCCCTTGAACAATTTTTGTTCCAGTGCTTGTGAGAATGGTCATTCCTTCCAAGCAGTGAGCTGTCTCTAAGCTTTTTTTGCTGCTTCCAAGGAGTCTTACAGACAAAGGTTCCTCAACTGTCAAACCAAGAGAAGATACAGGAAGCAACACTTGCAACATTTTTGAACAACTTAAAATAAATCTTTACACACGAACACTTAAAATTGGCAAGTTGTCACCACTACTCTGAAACTCAAGAACTAATGAATTAAGACCATAAAGCATAGGGAGCAGAAATTAGGTCATTCAGCCCATCGAGTCTGCTGCGCCAGTCAATCATGGCTGATAAGTTTCTCAACCCAGTTCTCTCACTTTCTCTCCATATCCCTTAATCCCTTGATAGTCAAGAACCTATCTATCTCAGTTTTAAATATATTCAATGACCTGGTCCTCTATGGCAATGAATTTCACAGATTCACCACTCTCTGGCTGAAGACGTTTCTCCTTATCTCCATTCTAAAAAGTCTTCCATTTAGTCTAAGGCTATGCCCTCAGGTCCTAGTCTGTCCTACCAATGGGAACATCTTCCCAATATCTACTCTGTCCAGACCATTCAGTATTCTGTAGAATCAATCAGATTCCCTCCAACCCCACCTCCCTGCCCCCATCCTTCTAAACTCTGAGTATATACCCAGATTCCTCAAACATGAAGCTTTTCATTCCTGAGACCTCCTCTGAATACGTACCACGGCCAGTACATCCTTTCTTAAATATGGGGGCCAAAACAGCACACAATACTCAAAATGTGGTCTGACCAGAGGAGGGTCATTGTGGACTTGTTGGGCCAAAGGGCCTGTTTCCACACTGTAGGGAATCTAATTTAATCTAATCATTATAAAGCCTCTTTTTTATTCAAGTCCTCTCAAAATATTTCATTCTCATTGACTCCTGACTCAACCTGCAAGTTTACCTTGAGAGAATCCTGGACTAGAACCCCCAAGTCTTTTTGCACTTCAGATCTCTGAATCTTCCTATCAAAATATATGACCTCACACTTTCTCACAATGTTTTCCATTTGCCACTCCCTTGCCCACTCTCTGAACTTGTCCAAATTAACTGGTGAACTGGAAAAAGATATTTTCACCCAAATCCAATTTTCAGAGTTGTGTCTTGCTTCAGGGCCAGTGGGGAGTTCGGAGAGTGCGTGTTTTTACAACAAACCAGCACAGATATGATGGGCCAAATAACCTTCTTCTATACTGTATGATTCTATGTGTGCACAGTCCCATCAGCACATGAAGACAGAAGTGCACCTCAAAACCTGTGTAATTCTTTCACTAAATACTCCATGAAAGACACGGAAATAAATAATATCTCAGAACTTCAAGGTCCAGCGCTCTGCAGAGTGATTGAATTTTCCTGTCAAAGTCATCCCAATATGGGCTATTAACGATCAAGCAGACGGTTGCCTGTTTATAGTTGATTCAACTCACAGCAAGTATGGGGTTTGGTGGACACCACTGGGACACATTAAAAAATTCATCAAGGAACTAAAGAGTCTGAATTTATATAGCACCATTTATGAGATTAAGTTGTCCCAATGTGCTTGACAGCTGATAAAATACCTTTGAAGTATAGTCACAAATGCAACATAAAAAACACAGCAGTGCATTTGAGAACAGCAAACTTCCACAAGCAGCAGTGTGTCTACTGAGATGGCAGTACTGGCCAGGGCATCAGACAGAATATCTATGATATAATGGTGTAACTTATAGGAATTATAGAGTCATAGAGGTGTACAGACCCTTCAGCCCAACTTGTCCATGCTGACCAGATATCCTAAATTAATCTACTCCCGTGGCCAGCACTTGGCCCTATCCCTCAGAACCCTTCCTATTCATATCCCATCCAGATCCTTTTTAAATGTTGTAATTGTACCAGCTTCCACCACTTCCTCTGGCAGCTCATTCCATACATACACTATCCTCTCTGTGAAAAGGTTGCTCTTTGGTCCCTTTTGAATCTTCCCTGTCTCATCTTAAAACTATGCCCACTAGTTTTGCACCCCACCACCCACAACAGGGAAAGATCATGACTATTCAACCTACCCACGCCCCAAACCTCCAGAAAGTCACCCCTCAGCCTCCGATGTTCCAGCCTATTCAGTTAAAATCTTCCAACTTGACAACATCCTTGCAAATCTTTTCTGAACCCTTTCAAGTTTCACAGCATCCTTCTTTTTGCAGGGAGACTACAATTAAACGCAGTATTCCAAAAGTGGCCTAATGAATGTCCTGCACAGCCACAACATGACCTCCCAGTTCCTTTATTCAATGCACTAACCAATAAAGCCAAGCATACTAAATGCCTTCTTCACTATTTATTGATCTGGACTCCAGTTTCAAGAAACTATGAATCTGCACTCCAAGGTCTCTTTGTTCAGCAACACTCCCCAGGACCTTACCATTAATTGTATTATTATTTAGACATAATTCTTATACCTCCCAAATACGTAATATATAGCAAGCAATTAGAGTCTAGAGATGTATTGCATGGAAACAGACCCTTCAGTCCAACCCGTCCATGCCGACCAGCTATCCCAACCCAATCTAGTGCCACCTGCCAGCACCCGGCCCATATCCCTCTAAACCCTTCCTATTCATATACCCATCCAAGTGCCTTTTAAATGTTGCAATTGTACCAGCCTCCACCACATCCTCTGGCAGCTCATTCCATACACGTACCACCGTCTGCTTGAAAAAGTTGCCCCTTCGGTCCCTTTTATATCTTCCCCTCTCACCCTAAACCTATGCCCTCTAGTTCTGGACTCCCCTACCCCAGGGAAAAGACTTTGCCTATTTACCCTATCCATGCCTCATAATTTTGTAAACCTCTATAAGGTCACGCCTCAGCCTCCGACGCTCCAGGGAAAACAGCCCCAGCCTGTTCAACCTCTCCCTATAGCTCAAATCCTCCAACCCTGGCAACATCCTCGTAAATCTTTTCTGAACCCTTTCAAGTTTCACAACATCTTTCCGATAGGAAGGAGATCAGAATTGCACGCAATATTCCAACAGTGGCCTAACCAATTGTCCTGTACAGCCGCAACATGACCTCCCGACTCCTGTACTCAATACTCTGACCAATAAAAGAAAGCACACCAAACGCCTTCTTCACTATCCTATCCACCTGCGACTCCACTTTCAAGGAGCTATGAACCTGCACTTCAAGGTTTCTTTGTTCAGCAACACTGCCTAGGACCTTACCATTAAGTGTATAAATCCTGCTAAGATTTGCTTTCCCAAAATGCAGCACCTCACATTTATCTGAATTAAACTCTATTTTCCACTTCTCAGCCCATTGGCCCATCTGGTCCAGATCCTGTTGTAATCTAAGGTAACCCTCTTCGCTATCCACTACACCTCCAATTTTGGTGTCATCTGCAAACTTACTAACTGTACCTCTTATGCTCGGAACCAAAGATCAAACAAACCTATATACCGTTCACTTTAATATTATCCATGTGCCCATCCAAGAGTTGCTTAAATGTTCTAATGTATCTGACTCTACTACCATCGTTGGCAGCGCACTGTCTCCATGTACCCACCAACAAGTCCCTGACAAAAACTGAAATTGCTGTAAAAGCTCAGCAGGTCAGGCAGCAACTGTTGAAAGCAATCAGAGTTAGCATTTCGGGTCCAGTGACCTTTCCTCAGTCACCCAATGCGACATGCTAACTCTGACTTCTCTTCAGAGATGCTGCCAGATCTGCTCAGCTTTTCCAGCAATTTCTAACTTTGTCTCTGATTTACAGCATCCACAGTTCTTTCAGTTGTTTTCTTTTACTCCCGAGTCCCTTTTGTGTTGCAGCTTTCTGCAAATTTTCTCCATTTAAATAATACTATTCTTTAGTATTCTCTACCAAAATGAGCAATTTCACATTGGTGCAGTTGGGGAATGAAGGGCTGCTCAGATCTTAAACATTTACTTCATACAAACCCACAGAATTTGAGGCTGAATATAATTCCCTAAACTGACCACTAATAGCTGGATATATCAGTTACTTCTGAAATGAAGGTTTGGTTTAATTTACCTTGTTGTCATTGTGCTGTAGACATATTGGGAGCAGCTGAAAGGGGTAATAAAGCTGTCTAAGATAGGAAATACAATTGTGTTAAAGAGTAAATTACAAATTTATAGTTAAAAGTTAAACATTTTACATTTGTTTTGTCCCTTTTTAAAACTTATTTTTTCCTTTCTCTTCAAGTCCCATCTGATTATTTCCCCAATCTAAGAAACTGCTGAGTTGTCAAGCCAGCTGCTAATCAATGGATGTGTCAATCATCAAATTCTTTCTCCAGCAGTTTATAGGAGTCACCTTTTCGACAATGTGGAATTTCATTCTGCCACATTGCAGATGGTAGCTAGTACCAGATTGTTCTCTGCCTAAACGCTTTCAGGGCATCAATCCAGTCTAGCCATTATGATTGTCGCTGATAATTTTATACTGGCAATGAGAACTCTGAATAAATTCAAACTAACTAGATGCTCAACTCTCCAGAAAATCCCCTGCTCCTATATGTCACTGATTTTACTGTTGCACTCGGTTTTCAGAGAATACCCAGTTTTCACTTTAGCCTTGCACACAAGATGTTTTGCAGGCACATAGTGGAAGTTTGAAGAACTCAGACTGGTTTCAATTACGGTGCAATGAACAACAAAGTCAGAAATCTTTCTTCGGGACAAAACAAAGAATGGATTCTATGCCACATATTGCAAATTGCAATCTGTGGGGATTTCATGATGAACTTAATTACAAATGATGATGGAAAGGAATCTCTCTGCATTTGTATAATAGCAGGGGTACAATGAATTTTTCACTTTAAAGAAGTGCAACTATTTTTCCCCTCAGGGTTAACTATATGTTACTGAAATAGTAAATATCCATTCATGTTTCACAGAAAAGTTTCTTTCAAAAAGTGCTGGTTTTACTCTACAATGGTGTAGCAGATGGGCAGGTTGATCAAATGCTTTATGTACAGGCCTGAAGCCAAGCTTGTATTTGCGATCTGAGCCTGTGAACTCAGTTTCTGACTCTCGCCCAACATCTCTCCACAAAAAAGGAGAAGCAGCAATCACAGAGGTCAGACAATGGCCCCTCTATCTACTTTGCAATTCTCTGATAGCTGATTTCAGAGTAATATCAGTGGAAGCTGGGGGCTGGCTAATGATTCATGATGAGAACATCTGAAGCAAAGAATGGAGAAATTTATGCCAGCAAGGCAGACATAAAGTTTTTTTTAAAGAACAGTGTTTACTTAGCTTGTAAAGGATCAGATGAGCTACCTTTCCAGAACTGTGGTAGACCACACGTGGTAGGTACCAACAAGATTATTTTCAGCAATCATCAATTACAACTGAGAAGGATTGCTAGGTCACTTCAGTGGGCAATGTAAAGTCAATCTCAACCATTTAGATCTGGCATCACACATAGGCCACACCAAGTAAGGACAGCAGAAATCCTCCCCTGGAGGACATTAGTGAAACAGATCAAGTTTTATGACAATCAAGTAGTCCCATGGCTATCAATACTAATCACTAAAAGTAATAATAGCATTAATGTAGTCAAAGAAACTGGCACAGAATAGAACCTAGTCCAATCACCGAGAAAGCTGAATTAACTCAGACATGTACTTCTGAATCCATGAAACACCTTTATCTACTAACACTGATTCACTTTACCAACACTAAAGTCAGTTCTCAGAGTGCAATGATCAGCACTACTTTTGAACAAAATTATTAAGGGGAACACACTTAACAGAAATCAGTAGAAACAGTTGGAGACAATACTACTAGAGAAAACATACAGGACAACATCTTAGATCCATCAATTTCACTGCTTCATCAATGACCTTCCCCTGACCAGTTTCCTCGAGGTGCTCTGGTTTCCGTCCACTGTTCAAAGATGTCCAGGTTATGTGGTTTGGCCATGGTAAATTACCTATTGTGTCCAGGGTGGGCAGGTTAGGTGGAATAGCCATGGGGAATGCACAGATAGGATGGGGGGGGCGGTGGTATGCTCTTGGAGGGTCAGTGTGGTCGCGATGGGCCAAATGGCCTGCTTCCACACTGTAGGGATTCCATGATTCTATGATAAGGTGAGAACTGAAGATTGTATAATGTTCACCTCCCTTTGTAACACCTCAGATACAAAAGCAGCCCATGTCCATAGCAGTAAAACCATAACAATATTCAGGCAAAATCATAGAAACATATGGAACAGAAGAGGCCTTTTGGCCCATCAAGTCTACACCAGCAAAGCTACTCTAAATCTACACTAGTCTCACTTTCAAGCACTCAGCCCATAGTCTTGAATGTTACAACATTTCAAATGCTCATCCATGTACTTTTTAAAGGTTGTGAGGTTTCCTGCCTCCCAAGGAGTACATTCCAGATCCCTATTACTCTCTAGGAGAAAACAGTTTTCCTCAAATCTCCTCTAAACTTCCCACTTTTCATCTCCAAATTATGTCCTCTTATTATTTTTGACCCTTCAACTCAGGGGAACAGCTGATTTCTATCTGTTCTATCCATGTCCCTCATAATCTTACACACCACAATCAGGTCCCCTCTCAACCTTCTCTGCTCGAAAGAAGGTAGGCCTAGAGGTCAGTGCACCAAACTACCACTGCACCCTCTTTATCCACCGGCTTGATGGTGAGGTTGGGGTTGGAGCAGAGGGAGTGGAGGAATGCGCGTTGTGAGAGTGAGAGGTTGGAGTGGGGGAGGGGGGTGGACAGGTTGAGGTGGTTAATGTCTCGGCAGCAGTTGGAAATGAAGAGATTGAGGGCAGGTAATAGGCGGGGTATCCAGGTGGATGGAGTGTGTTGGATATGGGCGAAGGAGTCCTCGGGAGGTGGGCGGGAGTCCTGATTGAAAAAGTAAGCTTGGAGACGGCGGAAGAAGTGTTCAACATCATGACGTGTATTAAATTCATTGATGCCTGGACAGAGGGGGATAAAGGTAAGGCCTTTGCTGAGAACAGATTGTTCGTCCTCAGTGAGAGGGAGGTCTGAGGAGATGGTGAAAACCCAGCAGGGCTGGGAGCTAGGACCTGGTGTAGGTGTGGAGCTGGGAGTGGGGGCGGAGCCTGTAACTGGAGTGGGTGTGGTGGTAGGGGAAATTGGGGTGGAGTCATGAGCAGGGGTAGTGTTCCCCACAGGGTTCTGGGGGGTGGGGATGGTGACATTGGAACCTGTGGGAGGGTGTGTTGGCAAAATATTGGTGAGTGGCATCGGTGTACACATCCAGGCAAGTAGGGAGTATTCCATCATACTCCTGACTTTAGACTTATAGGTAATGGGCAGGCTTTGGGAAATCAGAAGGTAAATTACTTGGTGTATTCCTAGCTTCTGACCTGCTCTTTTTTTTGGCCCCAGGATCCTCAGCTAAAAGAATCAAGGGAGCGGCAAGAGGAAGGGGCTGGGTGAGGCATTAGCTCGCCTCACAGCTGACTGTGAGCTTGTGGCGTTACAATTGGTTATACTCCCACTTTCAGTATTCTAGTGGTTACTATTCACCATAAATGTAACTAGACTGGCTGCTTAAATATTGTGGCTGCAACAGAAAGTCAAAAATATCAATAGAAAATGCTGAAAGTACTCAGCAGGTCAGACAGAATCAGTGCAAAGAGAGAGTTAATAACTCAGGTCGACAATCCTTTACTGCAGCAATTCACCCAGGCTCCTTTGACAGCAACTTCCAAACCCATCTGGAAGAACAAGGAGAGACACAACACCAAAACCTAGCAGTTCCCTATAAGCACACACCATTCTGACATTAGTGTTCTTTTCCTGTCATGGAGTCAAAACCCAGGAAATTCCATCCTGAAAAGTGATGTTGGTGTACACATACCCTGTGGAAATTATGGGAACACCAGGCCTAATTGAAGCAGATAGGAAAATACATAGCTGGTACATTGAGTCTAGTTTGGATTTTCACTTTGGGAAGGATCTGAAGGCATTAGAGGGGATGCAGAAAAGGTTGCGAAGAATGGGTCAAGGAATGAGGGTCATCAGTCATTCAGAAGCAATGGAGAAGTTAGGAAGGTGTTCCTTGGAGGAAAGGAGGCTGCAATGAGTTGACAGAAATATTCAAATTCATGAAGGGTTTGGTCAGAAAGGAAAGGGAATAGCATTCCCACTCGTGAACAGAGCAAAAATGGAAGAGTATACATCTCAAATACTTGGCAAAAGAAGCAAAAGCGATATATGAAAAAGCTTTTTTTTGTGCAGTATGTTTTTACTCACTATCACTGGGTTCACAACATAGTGAAATTAAAATATTTAATGACCTTCAAAATTTCCCAATGATTCCTCGCCAGACCAAAAACAGCCAATACCAGACACTAAACATATATCAATACTATAACTTTAGCAGAGCAAACCTAAAGAACAAGGTAATCTAATTAATGCCCGTGATTTAAACCCAATCTTCTTTGATTGTAAGCCCAAGTCTTGCAAATTGACAGATAAACACAGTTAAGGGATAAATTAGGAAAGAAATGAAGGAATTATAATTTGCCAGTTCGATAACCAGGCAAGCGATGAATACCAGGTATTTATCGAATTCTTGAATGGTGCATTATATTACAGGTACATGGAATCTATCTTGCAGGAATTTCAACAATGTGTTACCAAATAGAATACAAGACAGATTACAATTCAAAAATCAGCTTCCTAGTCCATCAACTTCCAAGCATATGGCCTTCTGTCCAAAAAGCCCACTCAAAACCAGATATAGAATCATAGAGATATACAGCATAGAACAGACACTTTGGTCCAACTCATCCATGCTGACTAGATATCCTAGGTAAATCTAATTCCATTTGCCAGCCTTTGGCCCATATCACTCTAATCCTTCTGATTCATATATCCATCCAAATACATTGTAAATGCTGTAATTGTACCAGCCTTTAACACTTCCTGTGGCAGCTCATTCCATACATCCACTATCCTCTGCATAAAAAATGTTACCCCTTTGGTCTCTTTTCAATCTTTCCTCTCTCACCTTATAGCTATGCCCTCTGGTTTTGGACCTCCCCCACCCCAGGCAAAAAATCTCGTCTATTTACTCTATCCGTGCCCGTCATGATTAAACCTCTATATAATCACACCTCAGCCTCCGACACTCCAGGGAAAACAGCCCCAACCTATTCAGCATCCCCATTTAGCTCAAACCTTCCAACCCTGGCAACATCCTTGTACAAAGTTAAAAATCACACAAACCAGGTTATAGTCCAACAGGTTTAACTGGAAGCATTAGCTTTCGGAACACTGCTCCTTCATCAGGTGGTTGACAACTGATGGAGCAGTGCCCCAAAAGCTAGTACTTCTAATTCAACCTGTTGGACTATAACCTAGGTTGTGTGATTTTTAACTTTGTACACCCAGTCCAACACCGGCATCTCCATATCATAACATCCTTGTAAATCTTTTCTGAACCTTTTCAAGTTTCACAATATCCTTCCCATAGCAGGGAGACCAGATTTCCACACAGTATTCCAAAACTGGTCTAACCAATATCCTGTATAGCTGGAACAGGATCTCCCAATTCCTATACTCAATGCACTGATCAATAAAGGCAAGCATACCAAATACCTTCTTCACTATCCTATCCACCTGCACTCCAAGGTCTCTTTGTTCAGTAACATTCCCCAGGACCTTACCATTAAGTGGTAAGTCGTGCCCTGATTTGCATTTCCAAATGCAGCACCTCACATTTATCTGAATTAAATTCCATCTGCCACTCCTCAACCCACCAGCTCATCTGATTAAGATCCCACTGTACTCCAAGGTAACCTTTTTCAGTGTCCAGTATACCCTTAATTTGGGTGTCATCTGCAAACTCTCTGGTCACATCCCAATAACTTATATAGATGGAACCAGTACTGATCCTTGTGGCACACTACTGGTTACAGGCCTCCAAGCTGAAAGGCAACCCTCTATCACAACCCCCTATATTCTACATTTGAGCCAGTTCAGGATCCAAATGGCTAGTTCTCCCTCTATTACATGAGATCAAACCTTGCTAACCAGTCCACCATGGGGAACCTTGTCAAACACCCTACTGAAGTCCACATAGATCACGCCCACCACTCTGCCCTCATCAATCCTCTTTATTGCTTCTTCAAAACCCTAAAATCAAGTTAGACATGATTTCTCACACACAAAGCCATGTTGTTTATCCCTAATCAGTCCTTGCCTTTCCAAATAAGTGTAAATCCTGTCCCTCAGGATTCCCTCCAACAACGTGCCCACCACCGATATCATGCTCACCGGTCTATAGTTCCCTGGCTTGTCCTTACCACCTTTTTTAAATAGTGGTACTACGCTACTCTACCTGTAGTCTTCCAGCACCTCACTTGTGGCTATTGATGATATAAATAAGGGGACCAACAATCACTTTCCTAGCTTCCCATAGAACTCTAGGGGACACCTGATTAGGTCCCAGGGACTTGGCCACTTTTGAGTTTTAAGAGCAGTCCAGCACCCCTCCTCTGTAACATGGACATTTTTCAAGATGTCTCTATTTATTTCTCCACATTCCATGTCCTTCTCCACAGAATACACTGATGCAAAATACTTGTTTAGTATCTCCCCCATCTCCTGTAGTTCCACAAATAGGCAGCCTTGCTGATCTTTGAGGGGGCTTATTCTCTCCCTAATTACCCTTTCATCCTTAATCTATGTATAAAATCCCTTTAGATTCTACTTAACCATACATGCCAAAGCTATCTCATGTCCACTTTGTGCCCTCCTGATCTCCCTCTTAAGTATACTCCCACTGCATTTACATTCTTCTAAAGATTCACGAAATCTTTGCTGTCTATACCTGACATACGTTTCCTTTTTCTTGACCAAAACCTCACTTTCTCTTGTCATCCAGCATTCCATACACCTACCAGCCTTGCCCTTCACCCCAACAGGAATATACTGCTTCTGGACTCTCATTATCTCATTTTTGAAGGCTCTCCATTTTCCAGCCATCCATTACTGCAAATATTACCCCACCCCACCCCACCCACAGTCAACTTTGGAAAGGTTATACCATCAAAATTGGCCTTCTTCCAATTTAGAACTTTAATGTTTAAATCTGGTCTCTCCTTTTCCGCCACAATTTTAAAACTAATCAAATTATGGTTGCTGGCCCCAACATGCTCCCCCACTAACTCCTAAGTCACCTGCCCTGCTTGTTTTCCCAAGAGTGAGTCAGGTTTTGCACCTTCTCTAGTCGGTAAATCCACATACTGTATCAGAAAATTTTCTTGTACACACTGAACAAATTCCTTTCCATCTCAGCCCTTAAGACTATGGCAGTCCCAGTCTATGTCTGGAAAGCTAAAATCCCCCACCATAACCACCCTATTAGTCTTACAGATAACTGAGATCATCTTACAAATTTATTTTTTAATTTCCCGCTGACTATTGGGGATATCTATAGTACAACCCCAATAAGTGATCATCCCTTGCTTATTTCTCAGTTCCATCCAAATAACTTCCCTCAACATATTCCCAGGAATGTCCTGTAATGTTATCCCTAATCAAAAATGCCATTCCCCCATTCTCTTGCCTCCCTTTCTATCCTTCCAATAGCATCTATACCCTGGAATATTGAGCTGCCAGTGCTGTCCATCCCTGAGTCACATCTCCGTAATTGCTATGATATCCCAGTCCCATGTTCCTAACCGTGTGCTGAGTTCATCTGCTTTACCGTTAAATCTCTTGCATTGAAATAAATGCATTTTAACTTCTCAGTCCTAACTCATTTGCTGCTTTGTCCCTACCTGCCCTGACTGTTTGACTTGCTCCTTTTCCTAACTGTACCAGTCTCAGACTGATCTCTTTCCTCACTGTCTCCCTGGGTCCCACCCTCCCACCTTACTAGTTTAAATCTAAGCAGCTCCAGCAAATCTCCCTGCCAGTATATTACTCCGCTTCCAATTCCGGTGTAATCTGTCCTTCTTATACAGGTCACTTCTACCTCAGAAGAGGTTCCAATGATCCAAAATTGTGAATCTTTCTCCCTTGCACCAAATCCTCAACTATGCATTCATCTGCTCTATCCTCCTATTCCTACCCTCACTAGCTCATGGCACCAGGAGTAATCCAGAGATTAATATCCCCAAGGATCTCCTTTTACAAATTCTTGCCTAACTTCCTATATTGTCTCCTCAGAATCTCATCCTTTTCTCTTCCTGTGTCGTTAGTTCCAATGTGTACAATGACCTTCTGCTGGTCTCTCCCCATTTGAGAATACTCTACACCCTCTCAGGGATATCCTTGATCCTGGCACTGGGGAGGCAACACACCATACTGATTTCTTGCTGTCAGCCACAGAGACATCTGTCCGTACTTCTGACTAGACAGTCCCCCAACAGAATCGATTACTTGGAACCTAAAGTGTCCCTCGTTACATTAGAGCCAATCTCGGTACCAGAAACCTGCCTGTCAGTACTATATTCCTCAGAGTGCATCACCCCCTACATTTTCCAAAACAGCATACTTTTTTAAGATGGGGTTAGCCACAGGAGCTTCCAGCATGACCACCTTCCCTCTCCTACCTTTCCTGCAGGTAACTGATCTACTTGACTGTATCTGCAGTTCTTCTTTCTTCCTACAACTGCCATCCATCACACTCCCTCACTCCTGCAAATTTCTCATTGCCGCTCTAACCAATCCATGTGATCTTGGAAGATTCACACTTCCTGCAGACATAATCATCAGTAACATGGAAACGCTCCCGAAACTCCCACATCCGACAGGAAGAACACATCACTGTATTAAAGGCCATCTTTGCACCTTAACAATCTACAGATCCAGAAACTAGCACAGCTTTACTGCTCTAAAAAACACTACTCCAAGCTAACTTAGTATTTACTTTTTACATTTTTAAAGTTTAATTGAGAGACAGAACTCAATAAAACACTTAATCAAAAAGGAACCGACTCTACTCACCATTGTAGCTTTACAAAATACACAATAAGGTTACACTTTAAAAAGCCACTTAGCTGCTCCCCTGTTGAGAGCTCTCCCACACAAGTTTCTCCAAGGTCAGTGGTGAATTTTGCTGTTTGTTAATTTTTCTTAGACAACTTCCAATGTCCAGAAATACTTGAAAACCAAACAGCAGAGGCTGTACAGATTCACTGCTGGGTCAGATAGCTGTGCAGGCTTCTTTTCCCATTTGAATCTCTTCCAACATGGTCACTGCCTTTGTCTGTCTTCGTCCTTTTTTAAAGTGCTGTTGTTTTGATCTTTTCCCCTCACAATGCAAAAGAATGCAACACCTTATAAAACAGTAACTATTATTAAAATTCGAGGAAATTAATTCCAACACTCAGAATACCTCAAAAAACGAGCAGGTTTTACAGCCACAATTTATTTCCCTTCCTCCATTTTCAATCAATGGTTTCTTATTGATAACATTCACTGTGTTTGCCTTCCCCTTAATTAACCTATACAATACCCAACCAACTGCCAGTCCTTGAGCACTGTTCTTGGAACAATAATTAACCTGCAGTTATCTTTCCAGGCCAGTTCCCCTATGCAAACATTAATTTGTTCTCTTTTTTAAAACAAGGCGCTGCTCAAAGTTCAAAGCTGGATTCGCAACTTAAGTTCACAGTTTCAAACCAGAAATAAGAAAAATAAAGAAAAAAGTGATGCCCTCAACGAGTGAGTTTTTAAGGTCTGGACTGCACAGCCTCAGAGAGTGGTGAATCCAGGTTCAGTCAAAGCATTCAAAAAGGAATTAAGACTTATTTTCAAAAGGAGAATGTACAGGGTAACAGGGAAAGAGTGGGAGAATGAGCACATCGTTCAGTACCATTCAGAGAGCTGTTGCAGGCATGAAGGGCCGAATGATCTCCTTTTGCTTCTCTAATGATACAAAGTGTTAGTAAAAGAATAAAGCTGATCAAAGTAACCGGGTAAGCTGGTATACTAAAGAGGAGTTTGAAAAGATGTAAAAGGCCTACCTTGCCCTTGACTGATTTGCTGGTTTACTCCCTTGAAACGTGGACTAAGTTTCTTTACCAACAATTAAATATGGGAAATAAAGTTTCATCATTAAACAAATTGTAATAGCAAAACATGTGCATTCTTTAACTTTTTAAATACTTTATTTCAAGAAACCATCTCCATAATCTGTCATTACAAGAAATTCGTTTAATCAACCTTTTGGAGGTTTATAAAATCATGAGAGTCATGGATAGGGTAAATAGAGAAGATCTTTTCCCTGGGATGGAGAGCAGCAGTCAATGTCTTTTTTATATTGAACAGCAATCCCTCTCTTTGCTATAGAGAATAGGGCATAGGTGAAATGGGAAAGATTTGAAAGGGACAATAGGGACAACTTTTTCACGCAGAGGGTGGTGCGTGTATGCAATGAGCTGCCAGAGGAAGTGGTGGAGGCTGGTACAATTACAACATTCAAAGGCATCTGGATAAATATATTAATAGGGAGGGTTTACAGGGATATGAGCCAAATGCTGGCAAACAGGACTAGATTAATTTAGGATATCTGGTTGGCATGGATGAGTTGAATCGAAGAGTCTATTTTCATGCTGTACACCACTATGACTCTATCTGCTCAGCAGCTCCAATCTAAGTTGGGCAACTAGAATAGCTTCAAATTGATTCCTACACTACACTGGCTTCATCCCTCACTGCAGATAGGAGGATGCAACGTGCGAGGGGCAATTTCTCTCCAATTTCCATTTGGGAAATGAAAAAAGATTTCAAGAGTGCCATAGGGCATGGGTCATCATTTCTGCATTCGATACCTAATAACAGAATTGGGAAACAGTTTGAAAATGTTACTGTAAAACTATCAACAAACGTGGTTTGTTGGCAAACCCAGCTTTATCCTGTTTATTCTGTATTGAATGGTTTCCAAGATCTGCACATACCAACATACTGTTATTATGATAAACACCAGAAGCAAGAAAACCTATGAGACGCAGCCATTAAAAAACATATTGTGTTCTTGCTGCTGGCAACAACATTGCAACACTATTCCAAATGGGATTTTTGAAGCTTGAATCAGACATTCTAGACACATGGATTACAACTGAATCTCATCCATATGGTTATGATTTCCCAAGTTCTAACATGCTTTTTTGGAATAATGACCAAGTCCAACCAAATGAAAATTCTCCTTCCTGTGTAATTCCAATAAATAATGGTTACTTCTTGCATCAAGTCTTCAATTATCACTTCTTATAAAGTATAAACAAATTGTTTTGTTTTCTTTCATTATCTATTAATTTTTTTCCAATGTTTGATCTCAGGACATAATATCCCTCCTCCACCAGCCGCTCCCTTCTTCAATGCCCACCTCTTCTCATAACCTTGGGTCAATAGGGTAAATGAGCTTAGAAGTCCAAAGAATGAAGTTTGAAATAATGTTTTTTTGAATTCCTTTATACCACTAATATTCCTTCCAACAGTCCCCAATCACCTCTCTCCTCTCACAACTGCACGGCAGAATTGGTTGAGCCTAAACGCATTGTAAACCTGTGTGCGCCAGTGACAAAAGCCTTACAGCTGTTACCATGCTTTAAAGTATTGCTAACTTAAATCAATTTCTTCAAGTTTTTGTTCTGTGTCAGCCGTGATTCAGTGGGTATCTCTCACCTCATTGTGGTTTTAAGTCCCACTCCACAGGTTTGAGATTAAAGTCTAGACTGACACTCCAGTACAATGCTGACGGAAAACTGCACAGTCACACATGCTGTTTCTGAAATACAGATAACATACTAAAATGAGAGTTAAACACTGAGGTTTGTAAAATATCCAACTGCACGATTTTGAAAAAGAACAGGAAGAATTCTGCCCAATGTCCTACTCAATATTTACCCCTCAACATAGCAAGAACAGATTATCTGGTTAACGCACTATGTTTGTAGGCTAAGACAAAAAAAAACTAGATTACGTGAGTTGTTGCTGCAATCTAAAAAGCAAATTGGTGAAGGATAATACTGGGGTCAATCCTGAATTATTCTTGTACTTATTTATAGAGCGGAACACTGTAGGTATACATCACCTAACTCAGCCACACACACAGTTTGTAGTGAACAGCAAAGAAGGTTATCTCGGATTATAACAGGATCTTGATCAGATGGGCCAATTGGCTGAGGAGTGGCAGATGGAGTTTAATTCAGATAAATGCGAGGTGCTGCATTTTGGGAAAGCAAATCTTAACAGGACTTATACACTTATTGGTAAGATCCTAGGGAGTGTTGCTGAACAAAGAGGCCTTGGAGTGCAGGTTCATAGCTCCTTGAATGTAGAGTCGCAGGTAGATAGTATAGTGAAGAAGGCGTTTGATATGCTTTCCTTTATTGGTCAGAGTATTGAGTACAGGAGTTGGGAGGTCATGTCGTGGCTGTACAGGACTTTGGTTAGGCCACTTTTGGAATTATGCGTGCAATTCTGGTCTCTTTCCTATCGGAAAGATGTTGTGAAACTTGAAAGGGTTCAGAAAAGATTTACAAGGATGTTGCCAGGCTTGGAGGATTCGAGCTATAGGGAAAGTTTGAATAGGCTAGGGCTGTTTTTCCTGGAGCGTCAGAAGCTGAGGTGTGATCTTGTAGAGGTTTACAAAATCATGAGGGGCATGGATAGGGTAAATAGACAAGGCCTTTTCCCAGGGGTGGGGGAGTCCAGAACTAGAGGTCATAGGTTTGGGGTGGAAGGGGAAAGATATAAAAGGGACCTAAGAGGCAACGTATGCACGCAGAGGGTGGTGCGTGTGTATGGAATGAGCTGCCAGAGGAAGTGGTGGAGGCTGGTACAGTTGCAATATTTAAAAGGCATCTGGATGGGTATATGAATAGGAAGGGTTTGGAGGGATATGGGCCGGTGCTGGCAGGTGGGACGAGATTGGGTTGGGAAATCTGGTCAGCAATGATGAGTTGGACTGAAGGGTCTGTTTCCGTGCTGTACATCTCTATGACTCTAAGTACCTCTTTATATGCTTTGAATTAACTCATTAAAACTTAACTTTAACACTGTTAATTGTGAAACATTATGAAGGATCCTTCTCCTTCTCTGCTTTCGCTGCACCATGAAGTTTATCACCATCCTTTGCCTGCGTCACGACGACATAGAAGTCATGGTAATGACAAATGGCTTTACAACTGACTCATTGCCCATTCAGACTGGTGTCAAAGAGGGCTGTGTCATCACTCCAACGCTGTTCTCAATCTACCTCTCTGCAATGCTTTACCTCACTGCCAACAAGCTCCATGTTGGAGTGGAGCAAACCTACAGAACCAGTGGGAAATTATCAACATCTGCCACCTTCTAGCCAAAATCAAAGTCAGTACAACCAGTGTCATCAAGCTATGACACACAGATGATGCTTGTGTATGTGCCAACTCAGAGATGAATTGTAGATTATCATCAGCACCTTTATGAAGGCATATGAGAGCATGAGTCTCACTTTGGACATCAACACGAACATCCTCCATCAACCTGGCTCCTGATCATCAAGGTCCATGGGGAGGCCTTAGGGAATGATGGCCACTTCCAATACCTCGGGAATGTCCTGTCGACCAAAGCAGGTATTGAGGAAGAGATACAGCACTCCCTCCAGTGTGCTTCCACAGCCTTCAGCCATCTGAGGAAAACAGTGTTCGAGGACAACAACATCAAGTCCAACATCAGGCTCATGGTTTGCAGAGCTGTGGTGATTCCCAACCTCCTATACAGCTCTGAGACATGGATTGTCTACTGCAGTCTCCTCTATGCATTGCAGCTGTACCACCAATGCTACCTGTGTAAGATCTGCAAATCCACTGGAAAGAAAGACGCACGAACACCAGCATCCTTGAATAGGCCAACATCCCCAGCATCAAGGCACTGACCACCTTGATCGACTGCAGTGGGCTGGACATGTCATCTGCATGACTGACACGAGACTCCCCAAGCTGGTGCTCTATTCCCAGCTTTGAAACAGTAGGTGAGCGCCAGGAGAACAGAGGAAACGCGTCAGTGATACCCTCAAGGCCTCACTGGTGAAGTGTGGCATTCCCACCGACACCTGGGAATCACTGGTCCAAAACCATCCAAAGTGGAGGAGCAGCATCCAGGTAGATGTCGATCACTTTGGGACTTGCCGTCAGGAAAAGCAGAAGCCAGGCAAAAACAGTGTAAGGAGTGCACTGCCACACCAATGTACCACCCACCCCTTCCCACAACCACCTTCTGTCCCAAGTGTAACAGAGCCTGTAAAAGCTGCAGCAGACTGTCCAGCCACTTACAGACTCACCCTGAGAGTGAAGGAGAGTCACCTTCATCTAAGAGGGACCACCGATGACGATAAAAACTAATCAATTAAACCAGATGACAGTCCTAAAAGAAACATTGTGAAAAAATTCAAATTGTGGAAGGAAGCTGAATAAATTTAAATTAAAAGTTAGTTACACGGTAAGATGATGCATCCAGCTGCTGCAATATAATGTAAGTAGTGCTGAATGGCCTTCTCCTGTGTTGTCACCAATTCAAACTTTCAACTAAAATAGTCTAAGAAATATTCATGCCGCGTGACCGAGTGTCTCTTTAGAAAATTTATTAAAAATCTTTTTTGGATATGTTATCACACAGCTCCATGGCCATTACATCTTCAGATGGGACTTGGGCACTGTGCCATAGGACCCCCTGCCCCCACGTATCTCTTTATACATCCTCAATGATAATCTAATCAATCTGTGTTCAGATATTATTACATTCCTTTGGAACACTTGGGAGGTAGGGCACTACCACAATGCCACAAGAGCCCTCATATAAATGCTCAAGTAAAACCTAAATTAGTGCACTCTACCTGCACATATATAAATTGAATCAATTGTGTTTAAGTAAGTGCCAGAGTAGGCAATAGTATCTTCTTGATCTACTCCGGAGCTGCTATTGTGACCAACAGAATTTAGCCTGCCAAATGGTGCAAGAAGTTTGTTCAACATAACACTTAACAAAAGGAATTCATCAAAAATCATTGGAGTAGGTAAGTTTCTCAGCTAACAATTTTCATTTACACAACATGTGTTTTCAGAAGATTTGCCCAGGCTGGTGTTGACTGCAACAGGAATTTGGAACAGCGTAGAGCAGCAGCCAGCTTACACCATCTGTGAATTATTCAGTTCAAGATTCTAATGTTTTATTCATTTATTCGATCAGTTCCAGCTTTGGGGAGTAGGGTCCTGAGGTTGATCAAGTTGGGAAGGTGGAACTGTGATTTCATTTGGGATGATACATTGCTAAATGTTTGCATCAATGGCACAGTTGGCAGCACTCTCCCTTCTGAGTCAGAAGGTTTTGGATTCAACTCCCACATCAGAGGCTACCACATTGACTCCAAGCTGACACTCCCAGTGCGGTACTGAGTGATTGCTGCACTGCAAGAAATACTGTCTTTAAGAGAAGACATTAAACTGAGTTCTTGCTTATCATTTTAGGTGGTTAGAAAATGTCCCTTGCCATTAGTTAGAAGAGTAGCAGTCAGCTTCCCCAGTGTCCAGGTTAATATTTATCCCTCAATCAACCAACAGATTATCCCGTCATTATCACATTTCTGTTTGTGGGAGCTAGCTTTGCACAAAATAGTTGCTGTGTTTCTCATATGGCAATGATGGATATGCTTTGAAAATGTAGTTCCAGTCTATAAAGGATTTTGGAACATCCTGAGCTCATGAAAAGATTAACTGCAATTCTTTTAAAGTGCTTGAGTAACATTGTTTTCTCTGATTTCAAACTACAAAGATTCCTCAAGTTGCTCGGATCAGGATTGTATTGGGTGGGTAAATCACAGGCTTGAACCAGTTATTCAGTCCAGTCAGACTACTGAACAGCACAATGACTGGATGCAATGGAAGATAAACTACGGGTAGTTCTTCTATAATGTGATGGTTGGATTCTTAACAACACCATGTTATAGAAAAATCGCGCTTTACTACCAGCACTTAAAGTGTTGGCAATGTAATCGTGTTTCAGCCAATGCACGTTTTAAAAGTTTGCTTTTTAGAAACAGTGTCCGCAATTCGTCAGTCGCGTTACAATGAATTCTCACTCACGAGATGCACGTTATATCAGAATGACCTGTATTCAATTCACTCTACCATAAGTTAGAAAATGAAACCAAAAAATGCTGTAATTGCTAAGAAGGTCAGACATCATCCAAGGGTAACAGAGATAATGAGGTAAAAACAATGACTGCATATGCTGGAAACCAGATTCTGGATTAGTGGTGATTTCGAAGCTACTTGGATGCTGCCTGAACTGCTGTGCTCTTCCAGCACCACTAATCCAGAATAACAGAGATAATGGTTCAGGCAATGAGTAAAAGGATGCAAGGCAAAGTGGGCATGATAATGGCACAAATAAAGAAAAAAAATAAGTCTTGAGGAGATGCAAATGATTAAAGCAGGGTAACAAAGAGGGAGAAAAAAAACTGAAAACTGAAAATCTGCCACAGCTGATGAGGATGCCATGACACAGGGATGATATTACTGTAGAGGGGTTAGTTTAGCTCAGTTGGCTATATGATTGGTTTGCAATGCAGAGTGACGCCAACAGAATATGTTCAATCTGCACACCGGCTGAAGTTACCATAAAGGATTCTACTTTTCAATCTCTTCTGCTTGCCTGAGGCATGGTGACCATCAGATTAAACCAGCACCAGTCATCTCTGTAATGTGAGAGCAGTTCTGTGGTCTGGTAAGGCCTTATTGACTACAGATTAATATGGAATGCCCAGTCTGAGCTTTACCCCACACCCTCTTTCCACTCTCTCTAACTCTAGTGCAGCCATCGGCCATTAACCAAGAAAGTAGTATTGATAGTTAAGATGTAAAAATAAAAGATGATTGAATTCAGATAGGTGATGGTGCAAGTGGACATCCTAAATTAAATCAAAACGAAACTTGTTCCAAAACAACTATTGGGGATGGGGGTGGAGGGAGGTGGGAGGAGTGCATAGTTGGGGAGGTAATCTCCACTAAATTTGTGTTTTGGTTCCATAAATTTTTCATAGTGTTCTAAGTGGAAACATCTTTCCATAAAAATCAGTGCTGCTTGTTGATCTGAACCATGCTGTGGAGCATGAAATTCTCTCTTCAAACTTTCATACTATTACTGGAAATAGATTGAGTCATGGACTTCCTTTTACAAAAAAAATACAAACTTCAGCCAGAAAGCACTTTTGAGTAAGAAATTTGGATTCTTGCAGCCTCAAGATACCATACAATGGTGGTCTAAATGTTCAGACTTTAAGTTCCTATTTTTCCTTCCCCTTTGGGATGTAGTAATCATTAAGACAAGGTACTTCTTCATGGCAGGATAATATTCTTGCTCCGGCTGCGACCTCAGCTCAAGGTAAGCAAAAAAAAAGCACAATTTTTATTTGGAACATGGAGGTTATGACACAGAGTGGGAGAAGCTCACCAGAAAAAAAAACATAGAACTGAAAATTAATTAGTGTTAATTTGCCTCCATCAACGCATCTGTTCTTAGTTTTCTGTGCACTAAAAGAACATTACATTCATTATATATCAACAGTTTCACAAACACAAAAAGCCTAGTTACAAAACTCATTCTGACATTCAGTTCGCAAAGGAGAGTTAGATTGTGCGGACAAATTAATATCTATATTGAACTGAAATTACTACCAATGAAGAGTTAGGGTTAATAAATATAAATCGATCACTAGTAAATCCGATAAGGAATCCCGAAGAAACTGCTAAGAACTGTTAGATTGTAGAATTTACTAATGCACAGATTATGTAGAATGGCATACAAACATCTAAGCGCAGCAGGTCAGGCAGCATCAAAGGAGCAGGAGAATCGACGTTTCGGGCATAAGCCCTTCTTCAGGAATGAGGAAAGTGTGCCAAGCTGGCTAAGATAAAAGGTAGGGCGGAGGGACTTGGGGGAGGGGCGTTGGAAATGAGATAGGTGGAAGGAGGTTAAGGTGAGGGTGATAGGCCGGAGTGGGGGTGGGGACGGAGAGGTCAGGAGGAAGATTGCAGGTTAGGAAGGTGGTACTGAGTTCGAGGGTTGGGACTGAGACAAGGTGGGGGGAGGGGAAATGAGGAAACTGGAGAAATCTGAGTTCATCCCTTGTGGTTGGAGGGTTCCGAGGCGGAAGATGAGCGCTCCTCCTCCAGCCGTCGTGTTGCTATGGTCTGGCGATGGAGGAGTCCAAGGACCTGCATGTCCTTGGTGGAGTGGGAGGGGGAGTTGAAGTGTTGAGCCACGGGGTGGTTGGGTGGGTTGGTCCGGGTGTCCCAGAGGTGTTCTCTGAAACATTCTGCAAGTAGGTGGCCTGTCTCCCCAATATAGAGGAGGCCACATCGGGTGCAGCGGATGCAGTAAATGATGTGTGGATGTGCAGGTGAATTTGTGGCAGATATGGAAGGATCCCTTGGGACCTTGGAGGGAAGTAAGGGGGGAGGTGTGGGCGCAAGTTTTGCATTTCTTGCGGTTGCAGGGGAAGGTGCCGGGAGTGGAGATTGGGTTGGTGGGGGGTGTGGACCTGACGAGGGAGTCACGGAGGGAGTGGTCTTTTCGGAACGCTGATAGAGGAGGGGAGGGAAATATATCCCTGGTGGTGGGGTCCGTTTGGAGATGGCGGAAATGACGACGGATGATACGATGTATATGGAGGTTGGTGGGGTGGTAGGTGAGGACCAGTGGGGTTCTGTCCTGGTGGCGATTGGAGGGGCTGGGCTCAAGGGCAGAGGAGCGGGAAGTGGAGGAGATGCGGTGGAGAGTATCGTCGATCATGTCTGGGGGGAAATTACGGTCTTTGAAGAAGGAGGCCATCTGGGTTGTTCGGTATTGGAACTCCCCCCTGGGAGCAGATGCGGCGGAGACGAAGGAATTGGGAATATGGGATGGCATTTTTACAGGAGGCAGGGTGAGAGGAGGTGTAGTCTAGGTAGCTGTGGGAGTCGTGTTGATTCAGTCGCCCGAGATAGAAATGGAGAGGTCTGGGAAGGGGAGGGAGGGGTCTGAGACGGTCCAGGTAAATTTGAGGTCAGGGTGGAAGGTGTTGGTAAAGTGGATGAACTGATCAACCTCCTCATGGGAGCACAAGGCAGCGCCGATACAGCCATCAATGTAGCGGAGGAAAAGGGGAGGGGGTGGGCGCCGCCAGTGTAGCTGCGGAGGTTGAACAGTTCATCCACTTTACCAACACCTTCCACCCCGACCTCAAATTCACCTGGACCGTCTCAGACTCCTCTCTCCCCTTCCCAGACCTCTCCATTTCTATCTCGGGCGACTGAATCAACACGGACATTTATTATAAACCGAACGACTCCCACAGCTACCTAGACTACACCTCCTCTCACCCTGCCTCCTGTAAAAATGCCATCCCATATTCCCAATTCCTTCATCTCCACCGCATCTGCTCCCAGGAGGACCAGTTCCAATACAGAACAACCCAGATGGCCTCCTTCTTCAAAGACCGCAATTTTCCCCCAGACGTGATCGACGATGCTCTCCACTGCATCTCCTCCACTTCCCTTGAGCCCTGCCCCTCCAATCGCCACCAGGACAGAACCCCACTGGTCCTCACCTACCACCCCACCAACCTCCATATACAGCGTATCATCCGTCATCATTTCCGCCACCTCCAAACGGACCCCACCACCAGGGATATATTTCCCTTCCCTCCCCTATCAGCGTTCCGAAAAAAACACTCCCTCCGTGACTCCCTCGTCAGGTCCACACCCCCCACCAACCCAACTTCCACTCCCGGCACCTTCCCCTGCAACCGCAAGAAATGCAAAACTTGCGCCCACACCTTCCCCCTTACTTCCCTCCAAGATCCCAAGGGATCCTTCTGTATCCACCACAAATTCACCTGCACCTCCACACACATCATTTACTGCATCCGCTGCACCCGATGTGGCCTTCTCTATATTGGGGAGACAGGCCGCCTACTTGCGGAACGTTTCAGAGAACACCTTTGGGACACCCGGACCAACCAACCCACCCAACCACCCCGTGGCTCAACACTTCAACTCCCCCTCCCACTCCACCAAGGACATGCAGGTCCTTGGACTCCTCCATCGCCAGACCATAGCAACACGACAGCTGGAGGAAGAGCGCCTCATCTTCCGCCTAGGAACCCTCCAACCACAAGGGATGAACTCAGATTTCTCCAGTTACCTCATTTCCCCTCCCCCCACCTTGTCTCAGTCCCAATTCTCGAACTCAGTACCACCTTCCTAACCTGCAATCTTCCTCCTGACCTCTCCGTCTCCACCCCCACTCCGGCCTATCACCCTCACCTTAACCTCCTTCCACCTATCTCATTTCCAACGCCCCCCCCCCACCCCCCCCCAAGTCCCTCCGCCCTACCTTTTATCTTAGCCTGCTTGGCACACTTTCTTCATTCCTGAAGAAGGGCTCATGCCCGAAATGTCAATTCTCCTGCTCCTTGGATGCTGCCTGACCTGCTGCGCTTTTCCAGCAACATATTTTCAGCTCTGATCTCCAGCATCTGCAGTCCTCACTTTCTCCTATTAATAGGGGCTGTCCTGTTCAGTTGCTTTTATCTTAAATCCTGTTCAGTTTCTGGTGAATGGTAACTACAGGATGTTTATTAGGAGAGTTGAGCAAAAATAAAGCCACTGAATGTCATGAGGAGATGGCTAAATTCACCCTTGTTGGAGATGGTAATTGCCTGACAACTTATGTGACATGAATGTTACTTGCTATTTTATCAGCCTAAGACTGAATATTGATCAGATTTTGCTTCGTTTGGTCACAGGCTGCTTCAGATCTGAGGGGCTGTGAATGCTACTGGACAATCAATGGTAAACAACCCCACTTCTGAACATATGATGGAGAGAATGGGTAATAGTTGAAGCTGGTTGAGCCCTAGGTTGCCACTCTGAGGAACTCTTGCAATGATATTCTGGCATTGAGACGATTAGCTTAGTGTTGACTCTAACCAGCCAGGAGTTTTCTCCAGTTCCCACTGGGGCGGCATGGTGGCACAGTAGTTGGCACTGCTGCCTCACAGCGCCAGAGACCCAGGTTCAATTCCCGCCTCAGGTGACTCTCTGTGTGAAGTTTGCACATTCTCCCCGTGTCTGCGTGGGTTTGATCCGGTTTCCTCCCACAGTCCAAAAATGTGCAATTTAGGTAAATTGGCCATGCTAAATTGCCCGTAGTGTTAGGTGAAGGGGTAAATGTAGGAGAATGGGTCTGGGTGGGTTGCTCTTCGGAGGGTCAGTGTGGACTTGTTGGGCCGAAGGTCCTGTTTCCACACTGTAAATAATTTAATCTAATTTAAATTCTAAAGGGATTCAATGCCACACATTAGCAATGGTGTAGACCAGTTTTGCAAATGGACTGCTTCTGTGTAGTAAATTTGAGTATGTAATTCTCAAACATTATTTTTTCCTTCAACCTTTTATTTGTATTACTGGTGAAATGATATCTTGAATGAAAATGCTGGTGCTCAACTGTTTATCATCCCTGTTCTCAGGCATACTTTCAAGCTTTTGTAAGGGCAACTTGACTTGACACCCACTTGTATTTATATAACATCTTTCATGTAAAATACCAAACGAAATTCAGAGTTGCTTTTCTAAGCAAAAATTAACACCCAACCACATCATGTGACATCAGGTCAGTTACCAAATCTCCAGTGACTGGAAAGCACAGATTTAACATGAATTGCAAAATAATCAGAGGCTGATACAGGTAGTTCTGCTGTAACACGAGTTTCGTTCACACGAATTCACTGTAACACGATTAACGAATTGGGGATAGTATTTCTAAAGCGCAAATGTTCAAAACGTGTGTTGGCTGAAATGCAATTTTATCATCAATACTTTAAGTGCTGTTTCCAAACTGCGATGTTTATATAATGAAGGGTTGCACAAGAACACAAGTATCATGTTAGAGAAGAATTATCTGTATAATACAAATCTCCAGTGACTGGAAAGCACAGATTTAACATGAACAGCAAAATAATCCTACTCTGAAGGCCTCACGCCTGGTTTTTTTAGCATGTCCTGATTCATCCAGGTTTCCTGTTGGGGAACACCCAGATTGACTTCACAAATCATAGGCCATAGCAGTGAAGATTGGGGACAATATTTCATCGTCACTAAAACTCAACACTGGAGACCCCCGGGTGCGTACTCAGCCCATTCTGTACTCACTGTATATCCAGTCTGCATTGCCTAATGCCACTTACAAGTTCGCTGATGACACCACCATTGTCAGTCAAATCGCAGATGGCGACGCAACTGACTACAGATGGGAGGTGGAAGACTGGAAAAATGGTGCACTGAGAATAACCGAGCTCTCAATGCCAGCAAAACCAAGGAACTCATTATTGACTTTTGGCGGGATGTTACTCATACCACTTCCCCCCCCCCCCCCCCCCCCCACCACACCAAACATTAACAGCACAGAGGTGGAATGAGTGGAGAGTGTCAA